>NC_090447.1:996225697-996850697 GCF_031143425.1 Pleurodeles waltl | reverse complement strand
GACGCATGGCAAGGTGTGATGCGTTGGGCAAGATTTTCTCTTGTTCCATGAGTGGGAATTCAGTTTCTCACATGTTTTGAGTTGGCCAATGCATATCCAATGGTATCATGTAGGGATTGTAGGCCATTCCTGTAGGCCCCACTGTGAGTACAGGGGTTAGTCATGTGGATGACACTTGTATCACCAAGAGTCGCACTGGAAGTCAGCCCCGATTTAGTCAGCCTGCCAGACCCACATTTTCTAAGATTGGTACAGAAAATTGCTTTCCAGTAGACATCTGCTTCCCTATTTACCTACGTAATTTTGAAACAGTAGGTAGAACCCCCTACCAGCATGTACTTCCACATGTAGTGCTACAAGTATGTGGAACTTGAGTGCAATGGCCTAGGTGTGCATGCAATTCATGATCATGGGTGTTCTAGCAACTCTATGTCTGATGTAAGTCAGGCCTCACTGGAAGTATATGTTGTGTACCAAGTTCTGCATTTCCTGACATGTCTGACCCTATGAGTGCTCTAGGGTTTGCTGTCTCCTAATTGTAGATAGACCTTACCTGTGGTGTGTCTGTAGAGATAAACATGTGTGGAGTTTTCTATACACTCCTCGGTGTACATGTTGTTGGCAAATTATAGTTGTTTATCCACCCACCCTCAAACACGGACATGGGTTTGTGAATGGGGTACCTAGTACTGATGCTACCAGTATGTTACACATACATGTGAATAAGTGACGGTTTGGTTGCAACCTAGTATACACACTCAGGTTTGGCACTTGGTACTATACTGGCAAGTCCAGTTACAACTTGCAGACCATGTGGCTTTAGTTTTGCTTTCCGTACACTGATTTTTGTAGCGCAGGTCTTGGTGGAGGATATGCAGCATGATTCTTAGCTGATAACTGGCAGAACTCAGATTGCAAGTCAAAGCCAGTTGTTACCCATCTTCTAGGTTATGGATGTGCTATGTGTGATGTGACCTTTGTAGTCTGGCCTGCTATGTACTTCCTCAGGGACATTCAATGATCTGTATTGTGATATGAGC
Source organism: Pleurodeles waltl (assembly GCF_031143425.1). NCBI lineage: Eukaryota > Metazoa > Chordata > Amphibia > Caudata > Salamandridae > Pleurodeles > Pleurodeles waltl. The sequence goes on along the minus strand of NC_090447.1, from coordinate 996,849,657 downwards.
TGTTACAAGTACAGTAGATATAATGTCTGATAAACTTGCTGTGCCATTTCACACAATGCAGTTACTAATAGTAGAATATCTGCATTTGTCTTCACAGCTGCTAACATGACTCCAGACCAGGTCCGTGAATTTCAGCGCCGGGCCATGCAATATCAGCACATCCTGCTGGTGGAGTCGGGGTTCCGGAGGATGGCCCGGCGATATTGCCATGAACGGGCCTCCGGGGCATGGAGAGCCTTCCCACAGGGTGGGCCTACTTTGCCCACCACAGCCACCACCAGCACAACCACCAATCCGAGCCAGGTGGCCCCACTCACAGCTGCCACTGTTGGTCTGACATCTGCTGGACTTCCAGGCCCCAGCATTGACACTGGTGCAGGACAGCCCACTAGGCCTGGCACCACACCCACACAGACCTCCTCCACCGGTACCCAGACTGCCACTGCCCCATCTGTTAACCCTGCAGCCTTCAACCAAATGGATTGTAAGATGGACAAAGTGCTGCGCAAGTTGACCCACCTGAGCCGGGATGTGCGGCATGTTAAGTCCATTAAAAGGACCCTCCGGAGGGCCAACCTCTAGACTTTTTGCTATGGACATGATTCCCTCCCCTCCCTCCTCTTTTCTTGTTCTTATAGTTAGTGGGCTTAGGGGGCTTAGTGTTAGGTTAGTATAGGCTGTTAGTTTAGTTAGTGTTAGTGGGTGGGGGTTGGGGGGTCCTGCTTGTTTCTATTTTTACTTATCACATGTGTGGGTGGGGGGCTATGTTGGGGTTCTTGTGTGTTTAAAAAAAAAAAATATATATATATATTTGTATAGGATAGTATAGTATGTGTTTAGGTTAGTATGTGTTGTCCTCCATGTGTCCCGTCTCATAAGGGGGATGGGGGGATAGATGTTTTGAACGTTTCGTTACATGTGATATGTAAGTGTAGCTTAGGTTAGTTAGGGACAGTTGTGGGTAATGAGTAGTCAGGGTAGATTAGGGTAGGTAAGATTTTTCCCTCAGTTTCCTCATCTGTAATTAGCATTTAATAAATATTTGGTTAACCCTTAATTGTATGTGTTGAATGGTACTTGATCGTGGGTTTGGATTCAGTGTACATAATTTTTGTACTATAACATCTGTGTCCTATGCTACAAACAAATCCCAACAGATCTATACGATTGGCAGTTATCCCAGAGCTACCTTGCAAAGGGTCGACCCTTCGTTGCAACCACCAATCACAGTTAATATGGATCCCAATGTGTTTCTGTTGATAAGTGTGTTTTCAAAGTCACAAACAGTGCTTCCAGACTTGGTATTGGGGAAACAGTTTTAGGTCTGACTGCAGTGTGATGATCATGCACACCCTTCTAAGATGAGTTCTCATTGGCAATCTTGTATTCTTGTCTTCATGACCCTCATTCATCATTTGTGACACAGTTCGGCATGATTACCTATTTGTATGTTAACTCAGACATCTTCATTTATGCAGTTTTTTTAGTTTTTACTTAGATTAGTGTGCCATGTTTATTGTGTTATTTTTGCATGTTGACAACATTTTGAGGCCACTATTTGATGACTTAGTTATCCCCTGAGGAAGCATTCTTCTGTCCAACACAGCATGGTGGTGTATGGTTTCTTACTTCATCAGATTTGTCCCTCAGGATGGGCAGAGTATGATGCAATCATGGGCACGGTGCAGAATTATCTGACTACATATTATCAGGACGCTTGTATTGACAAGCTACGTAATTTGACAGTAGGCACATTTCAGTTATCTACTTCACAGTTGATATGTCACATTACCCAGAGACAGATTTGTTGTGTAAGTGCTATTTATTGAAAAGTGCTGTAGTGCTATCTGTACATTGTCCATGATTGTGAGTCCATTATAGTGACATCTTACATTGTGATCCAACACAAGGGGTTACGGAAATGCTTTTGACATGCTGGGTTGATGTTTCAGACAGTGCAGAGGGACAGGATTTGGTAATGAGTAGGAGAGATAAATTCACTGGGCTGGGTGACAAGATATACAGTGGTTTGTAGAACAGTGCTTGAGTAAAGTTGTTGCAAGACTGGCAAGTTACAATGCTCAGGACCTTGGTAAATGTGGGCCATGTGGCAGGGACTAGTCCTTCCGGGTCATTTTCCTTGTGAATGTGATCTGTTTCATGTCTTCTTCTTCTGATGTGTGTGTTGCCTGCTCTGTCCTTGCTGTTGTTGGTTGTGAAGGGGCAACACACACCTCAGTGTTAGAAGACGTGGAGTCAGACATCCCGGTCGCTGCTCCCTGTGAAGGTCTTAAGGGCAGTACTGCAGCAAGGAGGGTCTGCTGGTTCTTGAGAATAGCAGCCACATCACGATGGTAGGCAGCCAGGTCGGCCCTGAGGGAGTCATGATTGCATTCGTGCATGCAGTGGAAGGTTTGAGGTGCGAGGTGTTGTGGCAACTCCCTTACTGCAGTGGTGAATTCCTTGACAGTTTCTTGTAGTCCTTGCAGTATGGATGTTAGGGCTTGCATAGCTGCTTTCTGATCTGCAGATGACATCATGCACAAACGCATCCCCTCAAGGCTGGCTGCCATAGTTGGCATCCCCACCCGCACCTCCTTGGCCAGCTCCCGCTGTACTCCAACTACAATTCTCTCAAAGCTGGTGCCAGTGTCGTCTGAGTCCTCAGCTGTATTGGAGCTGGCAGGTCTTACAATTGGGGTGGTGGGTGGATCCTCTGCGATGGCTGCTTGTTCTGTGCTCCTCCTTGTGACTGGAGGTGGGGTCTGGAGGGTGTCAAGGACCTTTTGGATGGTCTCCTGGGGAATGTTTATCGGCTCATCATCCATGTCATCAGGGAAATCTGGGACAGGCATATCGACAGGAGATCCATCTTCCTCAGCAATGAAACAGGGTAGAATTAGTGTGTCTGTGTTGTGGCAATTTTGATGTCACGTGCCTGCCTTTTGATAAATTCACTTTGTGATCTTGTTTTGTGTTAATTTCTCCAGTCCTTCAGATGGGCATTCTTCCAGGCCTATGGCCCACCTGTGTGTCACATGTATGTTATTGAGTTATCAGACTTGTCAGCCTCATTGCCTCTAGGTGTTGGTTTATGCCAAATTGAGAATTGACACCTTCTTTTCCTACTCAAGCCTCCGTCTACATCCATTCTCATGGTGAGACCTTTCACTGGCTGTGGGTGTACTGATGGCCCTGGCAGCGCACTTAACAATCTGGACCTGCCCCAATCTCTGATCTTTCACATCCACTTAAATGTAATTGACATGTGGCATATCCTATGCATGGCAATGTTATGATCCGATATGGATGTTGCCATTGGTAATGTGTCCTGCTGATGTTGGGGAATGTGTGTTACATTGGATTCCCCTGATAATTGTGTCAGTGTCCTATGTCCTCCTCTGACTGTGCAGGTGTATTTCAGTGACCAGTTACATGTGTCCCCCCCCTCAATGCTGATGTCTGAGCAGTATGACATTTGGGATGTTGCATTGTTACCCAGGCACAGGATGGACCCTGACATATGCAGCATGGATGTGTCCTTAGTGCTGTGTAGCTCCTATTGTTGTTTACATTGGCTGATGTTTGCAACAACTATGGGCATTGACATTTGAGAGTACTGGGGCCTTTGTCTTGTTTCTGGGGATTGTTGCAGTTGTCATCCTCACCCCCTAATTTAGGTGTGTATGATCCATGGGGAGGTTACTGCCATTGGCTACTTGAGCTGCACACAGAGTAAAGGTGGCAGTGGCAACTGTGGTCGCAGTTACATTCCAGTTGTCGGTATGGCTAGAGGTTGTTAAGAGGGCCCTAGTTAATGTAGGGGGTATGGTGGCTGACGTGTGCCAGGATGTCAGTTTGACGTTGTGGCCTTCCCTCCTGGCGTGGCTTTCCCTTTGCTCCATCATTGGCATGACAGCATGCCCCCATGGGACTGTTGTTGGTGTTGTGTAATGGTGTGCCCCAGGTCTTCTCAGAACAGGCCATGCCCCCATGCCGTGCCCCTTTACCCATGCCACTCCATGTATTAGATGACTTCCATGCATTTAGTGGTCGGTATCCCCCCTGCTCACAGTTGACATTAGTGCATTTTAGTTTCCATGCGACTTACCCTGCATGTGCGTTGTCTCCTGGTAGACTGCACTGTCCTGTCCTTGAATCCCTGTGACGATCTCCTCAGGGATGACGGCTGTGACCATCTCCTCCATGTGGTCCAGGGCCTCCTGGTGTGCTGGACTCCCCCTCCTGTCTGCAGTGCTGCCTTCCTGTTCCTGGCCATCTTTTCCTTGGTCCTTCGCTTGCAGTCATGCCAGCGTTTATTGCACTTGATGACTGTTCTGCGTACTTCAGCCACACTGTTAATCTTGTCGACAATTTGTTGCCATATAGCCTCTCTCCTACTGATTGACAACTTTGAGGTGACAAGCAGTTGGTGCTGGTGTTCCGTCACCTCTTTAGCCAGAATTTCCTGCTCCTCTGCACTAAAGCAACACTTTCTTTTCTTCTTAAAAGTGTCCTGGTTCTTGTGTGGGTCATCCTGGCTGGTTCCTGGTCTGCTGTCATCTTCCGGGGGTCTGTAGTGGCATCTGGGATCCATTTCGGCTCTCCTCTGGTGAAATGGCAGTGTTCGCAGGTTTTTTTGACGCTATTGCATCAAAAAAACTGCGCATATCCGGTTTGCGGGGTTGTAAATCGACCCACAGTCATTTCCGCCGCGTTAACGTCATTTTACTTGACGCTGCGGTGTGCGTCAAAAATAATGACTCCCACCTGTGGTTTGCGCCGCCGTGCGTCAAAGCATAAATATGACACTGGCACGGTGCACCAAAATGGCGTTAGCCGGCGGTAATATTTTTGACGCAAAACTGCGCCGGCGCAGTTTTGCGTCAAAAAGTATAAATATGGGCCTAAATGTGGGCATTGAATAATTTGTGATTTCGTTTTTAATACTAAGCAGTTTATCCATGGAAATATTGTTTATGATTTGAAGGATCACACTTATTGTAATTCACAAAATGTGGTGTATGTTATTTGGCATTCAGCAGTTTTAATCGAGTGAATATAGCACTGCACCTTTCTTTTTTTTCTTTTTTTGATTGCTTAAAATGGTGTTTATTATCATCTTTGAGGGCTTATCTTTTCTGAGATTAGTTACTAGTGAATAAAGGATAGGGAAGTGACACCATTGTGAGTGTGGGCTCTTTGTGATAAGCAATTAGCAAACCACCTATGAGACTAGCATCAGTTTTCAGCGGCTTTGTAAACTTGGGCTCTTTGTAGGTAATAAGCGAACCTGCTATGAGATTAATGCTCGCTGTCGATGTATATTATGGACTTGAGTCCTTGGTGAGTTGTGTCTGGAATTTAAAAAGTATCTGCTGTGTATATGACTTGTATAAGGTGGTGATAGTAAGTGGCTATTTTTCATTTTTGATTTAAGTCAATTTTATGCATACTTTGACTGACTGTGCTGACTAGAGATAGTGGGGTCCTTTTAGAAATCTGGATTCATTTAGGCTTATTCACTTTTGATACAAGTATTTTATTTGTGACATATATTTTTTGGGTGGCGTTTTAATTTCTTTACTTGTGGGAGTGGTCTTGTCTCTCCTTTGGCTGGCACTTATGGTGGTTTTTTAGTTTCACAACAGTTATGATGCTTTTGGTGGTGTTGTTTTGAACATTTGATTATTTTGTTGTTTATTGTTGATGGGATTTATTTCTTGATGATTGATGCATAGTGGTAGGAGAGAATGTGAGTATTTTTCCTTGGTTCTCTAAAAACATCAATAATGCTGTTTATTATATGGTGTCTTATCACAGTCTTATTGTTTTGTTTTGAGGATTATTGTATGTGCTCCATTGTTAATATGTCCTGATGGTGACACTGGAAACAGCAAGGGGTCGAAACACAGTTGATGCTTTCCTAAACTGATTGGATGCAATTTTTGCAGATGATGGCATATCCAGGCACACTTAATCCCTCTATTGTGTGGCTGTCTGGGAGGAATAAACAATGTCAGTTGCACCCAGTCACGAGACCTAGAGCAGGCTACAAGCACCAAATAGTTTAGGGCAGGAAAATGCCAACTTTCCAAAAGTGGCATCTTCAAAATTGTAGCTTAAAAATCCGACTTTACTGTCAATTATGATTTTTAATTGCATTTTTTCTCAGACACCAAACATGAAAGGCTTACCTGTTCCCAATCAAAGGTTAGCACTTATTGAGTGTAATAAAGTAACCCAATGTTATCCTATGAGAATGTTAGGGCTCACACTAATAAAAAATGAATTTAGGAGATTTTTCACTAGCAGGACAATAAAACTTAAAAGTACATGCGTAACCTTTTAATTACACTGCACTGTGCCTGAGGTGCTACCTAGGGTCTACCTTAGAAGTGACTTGTGTGCAATAAAATGGGAGTTTAAGGCTAGGCAAGGGGGTTATATTGCGAGTCAAAATGGCAATATAACCCCATTACGTTTATTATCCTTTCCTTGTTAAAGTGCGGGGCATGTGGGGTGACAAGCAGTGACTGCGCATGTATGTTTGACCAGCCCTCTCGGGCCGGCCAAACACACATGCACAGTAGGTTCTTTCCAGACCGGCAATAGAGTTGCTGGGCTGGAGGGAACCTGCACAGGCTCCCAGTCTGCCTGAGAGCACCCTGGCTAAGCGCTCCCAGCCAATCATGGGGCTGCTCTAAGCAGCATCAGGATTGGCCGCAGGGCAGGCTGGGAGCCTGTACCTGCCTGCAGTGGCGGAGGAGAGTGGCGGTGTGCAGAGCAGGGGAGTGTTTAAAAAATATATATTTTCCCAAACATTTTTTCATGTCCCCTCACCCCTCTCCCACACGCTGCCCCGCCCCCTTTGAGCACCGCGAGCCACGACTGATTACAGTTGTTATTTCCCATTGCAAGATGTGAAAACAGCACATGCGCACTGTTTGCCTTAACGATTTTCACTAGGTTTTTCAGAGAAAAACAGGGGTTGTGTGCAATTCAGGGCTTGGTTGTAATCCTGATTTAGTTGCAGACAGGAGTTTGTACCCAGTCTGGGATTTGCTGGCGTCTCTTAATCAAGGCTTTGCACAAAGGTGTTTCAGTAGTTGTTCAGTTGTCCTCTCTGTAACATCTGCAGACATGAGCTCCCACGAGCTTGATCCAAGATAGTGTAACTCTAGTTGACCTGTGTCTGTTACTAAAGTCCGTTGAAGACAATTGAGATCTGTAAAGGGCCCTACAAAAAGGTTTTTAATTATTTTGTTGTTGATTTCATGCAATAATTATACAAAAATATATCAAATTATCATACATAGCTTATATGGGACAAATAAAAACACAGTACAATCAATTTTAGTTAAATACATGTGTAAGACAAATTAAACTTGTGGGGGGCTGGTTTGAGCATTTTGGCCAGTCCTGCTTTTGGTTCCTTAGTCCAGCCCAAGCAACCATATTGCCACATTCCGTTTCATCATTAGATTGTGAGAGCGCTTCATTGTTTTAAATCAATTTTCATATTTTATCAAATGTTTTCAGTGCAAAATTTCTTGGGGCATAACAATATTCCTGTCTATGTATATGAATATTTTTTTCCTTCTAGTGCATAAATGTTCTGGGGGATACTTCTTTCCATCTTTTACATGGAGATCATTAGTAATTGTCCATGCCCTTTTTGATAGACCGCTCACATGATTTACCATCTTTTTTTTCTAGATAGCCGACATCTCGTACTCCCCATCAGTCTAGAGGTTGACTCTTCGGTCGTAAATTTAAAGATTGACTAATAGTGTTGCAATCGTGGACAACCCCATATCATAAGCACTGGTTTCCTATGTCATCATTACAGCACCGAGGATATTTGTTCTAGATTGTACTGTTGAATTTCAGTAAACATTCAGCCGTATGATACAGCATCCAATTTGAGTAAAATTGCATGCGTCTTAAGTTGGCATCCTGCTGACAAACCGAAGACAGGTAAAAGCGAACTCATGATTTCTGACAGTTCGTAACATGAGCAATACTCTGGTGTAACCTGGTCTGTTGTACAGTTTGACTAAATGAATCTTAAAACAGATTTTAAAAGTGTATAGTTTTGGCCAATGTCAGAAAAATATCTTTTTTGAAAGAATTTTTTTTTTAAGTTTGGCAGATTCTGTTAGCTCCTCATTGAAGGAGGGCGCAGAAAACTAACACTGTGGTAAGCTGATAAACTATATATCGACTTTGAGCATGGTGAAGTATATTTTAAAGTAACCCCAGTTCATAGTTTTCCCAGTAGTAGAAATGTTTATTCGATCTCTTATCAGCTTTTCCCAAAGCTGTTAGAGACCTTATGCAAACATTGCATTGGTATTTGCAGTAGCTCCCCTAACTCTTTTCTTAGACACTGCTTCTAGTGAAATGTTCAATGAGATAGCTAACAAGGTTGCCACAGTGCTGCAAATAGTAGGCTGGGCTGGCTAGCACAAGTGGTGGGTCATCTTACCTGAGTGCAGAGTGTAACATGAGAAACTGGGCAAATATACTAAAGCACCAGATGACTTCCCAGCCCAGCGCATGTATGCATGGCCATGTTAAGCATTTCCTACATGTGTAAAATGAGAGGCTACACTGATACCTGTGGACATGCAGTCATAGGGCAAGCACAGAGAAGCAGGGCATAGCTAAAATGGAATATGCACAAGTTAGTAGTGGGGTTGCCAATGGTGCATTGGCTCAGTCTTGCATATATCATTTAAAATATACATTGCCTAACACTTGTAGTTGGTGGCATGTGGATGATGTTGAAGGAAGGTGAGTCAGTGTGGAAGTATAGCCATTCTTTAAGTAGGAATCAAGCTGAATCTTACTGAAGCGTTCACACTAGGCCTAACACACCTGAGATTATTGTGTTCTCAATGAAAGGAGACTGGCCTAACAGATCAGGCAAGACTTTTGCAGCATGACGAAAGCAGTTTTGCACATGTCTGGTGTTAGATCTGATGGTCTTCCCCCAAACGTTTTGCCTGGTTGCCTCACATTTTTGCTGATTTATTTTTGTTGGTCTTAGGACTCTGAGCACTTACCACTGCTGACCAATGCTAAAGTGCATGTGCCCTTTACCTAAACATGGTTTGATTGGTAAGTCCACAACTACCATATTTAATGTATTTATAAGTCCCTACTAAAGTGCACTACATGTGCAAAGGGCCTGTAAATTCAATGCTACTAGTAGGATTGCAACACTGCTTGTGCCACCCACTCAAGTAGCCCTCAAACATGTCTCAGGCCTGCCATTGCACATCCTGTATATGCAGTTATACTGCCATGTCGACTTGGCATTTAGACCCTCTTGCCAAGCCTTAAACTTCACTTTTATTACATATAAGTCACCCCTGAGGTGGGCCTTAAGTAGCCCAGAGAGCAGTGTGCTATGTAATTAAAAGGCAGGACATATATTTTTACATTTTACATGTCTTGGTAGTGAAATACTCCCAAATTTGTAAGGCCTATCCCTCTCATAGGTTAACAAAGGGAATTCCTTATTACATTTAATAAGCTGTAGTTCCTAAATGAGAAGAGGTAGATATGCAATGTTTAGTACCCATGGAATTGTATCAATAAGCCCTCTTTAATTGTAATGTCAGATTTAATGTTACAATTTTGAAAATGGCACTTTTAGAAAGTAGGCATTTTCTTTGTTCTCAGACTGTGTGCCTGCAGCCTGTCTCCAATACATGTCTGGGCTGTGTGACAGCTTATATTTGTGTATTGTCACTAGACAGCTACACACAAAGGGAGTTTAGATGTAACTGATGGGTCATCAACATCCTCATAGGCCATCCTGGACGGGATGGGAGGGAGGAGCTGTTCTGTTTCAACACAAATGGTTGCATAACCTCTTGTAGTGAGTCTGGAGCTAGGGAAGGAAGAAAGGACCTCTGTATTCTTCAAAGACCCTTCTTTGATGTCACCGCTACTTCAATAGGACAACTGGGTATAAGTACTGGACCTCTGACCCTACTAACTCGGTACACTGCTGGCCCTTTGAAGAACTCTGCAAGGAAGAAGGGCTGTTGTTCTGCTGTGGAAGAACTGTTTTCTGCTGTGCTGCCCTGCTACCTGCTGCCCTTTCACCTGCTGAGAAAGGACTGGACCCATCTCATGTGAACCCATAGTGACACAAAGGGCTTGCTGGCTTGCCTCCTGTTCTTCTGAATTCTCTGTGACACTAAAGACTTCCAACTCATCATCAACAGGCCCTGGATTTTGCTAGCTGCAAGTATTGCCCTGTGAAGTGGTGCCAATCCAGTTCTGTGCCCTTGGAAGTGGGTATAAGTTGCTGCAACTGCCAGGACCTGAGCATCAACGCTGTTGTGTCGATTGAAACTGGTGCATCTGCATTGACGCCAACACATTGCTTATGCTGCAAGGATTGAGGACACCGCAACGCCATCAATGCTGGCGCATCGTTGTTGCTGTGAGGATTTGGAGCAGCTCATTGCCAACTGCATGATGCATTGGGCCATTCCCGACACATCTTTGAATTTGCGTGGCTCGGAGCCAACACACTGCTCATATCTTAGGGCGCGACGCCAAAGCATCACCTCTCTTGCTTCTTGCATCTTGTTCTCGACATCGACAAATCCCCAAACCAAGGTACAGTTCCAGCTGACCATGCACTTCAGTTTCAGCTGACCTGCACTTCATTGCGGTCTGCCTGACTTTTTAGATTTGACCCGGTCTAGCGCGACCAGATAGCCCCGGTTGGCGTTTTATGATTCTAAGCATTGCAACTAAGTTTGTTCTTTTGAATTTCATAATTTGATTTCTTCTTATTGGATTTTGGTCTTTTTGGTTTTGTTATATTCATAAAAATATAATCTATTTTTCTAACTTGGTGTGGAATCTTTTTGTGCAGTGTTTTGACTGTTTTACTGTTTTAAGTGTTGCACAAATACTTAACACATTGGTTCTTAAATTAATCATGACTGCTCTATGCCAAGCTATGAGGGGGTGAGCACAAGCTAATTTAAGGTGTGTATCTGACTTATTCTGACTAGGATTGTGATTCCTGTTTGGACAGGGTGCATACCTCTGCCAACCAGAAACCAATTTCAAATATCTGGTATCTGTCTAAGGGTGCATGATGGCCAAAAAAGCAATGGACTGGATTACAGCCTGGAGTGATTACAGTGGCTGACATTAATTCAAGGATTCATCCACCACTTTTTGTTGCCATCCATGCAACATTCAAATTGTATTGGATATTATCTGATGTAGGTCCTGCACTCACTGTACTATGGGATGCAACCGACGAAGCCCAAATAGGCTGGTCCCAGAGAGAGGTTACTTGTGTTTGTGCTTAGAAGAGATCTGGTCTGGCAGTTCGGACTGGAGTCTCATTATTCATGCAGCACCAAGACTGATTTTCATCATAGATGATTCCTGTTTGGATGACATGGCGGGCAAAGTTTATGGATTGGATTGTGGCTCAGAGTAACTACTGGCAGCCGAGATTAATTTAAATAATCCACCCCTCACTTTTTTGTTGTTCCCAGTGCGACACTCTAAGGCTCATATTTATACTTTTTTTGCGCTGCATTTGCATCATTTTCTGATGTAAAAGTGGCGCAAACTTACAAAATACAATTATATTATATATATATTCTATATATAAGTGCAGTGCAAAAAAAAGTATAAGCATAGGCCTAAGTGCGGCAGGTATGCCCAGACATGCTCACTGTGTCGTAGGACTATATCCCCACTATACTTTTATATTCTCATCCCTTTTCTGATTTGGTGGTGTGTTCTATTATTTGGAGCTGTATTTTCTATTACCACACCAAGGTGCTTGAATGTAAGGGCTACTCCAGTGCTATCTGCTTTTTTTTTCACAACGTCTTCTTTGAAAAGGCGGAGGGTCCGGGCCACTCAGTTACATGATGTTCAAGCCTGTGCAAATACGTCCAGCTACCCTTTTCCATTTTACATCTTTAGCAGAAGGACACTTTACAGGTAGAATTCGTTTTATTCATAGCAAATGTCGGTTTCTCAAGTGTGATGCATCAGCCCACTGCAAAACAATCCTCCCAGCATATTCAACCAGCTGTGCTCATTTACTTCCACCATCTGTTCCCTGTTAGGTAATTTTGTGAAGCTGCCAATGTATTCATAAACTTTCACAACGAGTGGCGGCGCTTCCACAAAGCATCGAAAGAAAACAACACTTTCTATGATTACAGAGGCCTTGCTAATAGTCCTCAGATTAAAACTTTTTTCTTTTAAATGCTCCTGCATTTAGAACTGATTCCGCACGGAAATGAGAGCTTTTTATATGACACGAAATTAAACAAAAAGATCTAGATGTATTATTTTCAAACCCTTAAAAAGTAAACACTCTTGCAAAAAGTACTGTGGAGGAAGGCAACACTTATTCATAAGTGCAGTAGTCAGTGGAAGAAAGCAAGTGTCTCAATTGAAAATAATAAAAGGGGCCAGTAGTAAACTAGACTTACCCTAGAACAAAACATTTATACTTGTGATAGTGCGTTATTAATACATAGTATGGACCTATTATCCACACAAAATGCTCCAAAGGCTATGAAAAAGTGAACATACTCGGGGAAGTGAATGAGCAATGTCTAATGACAACCAATCAAACTCTGGTTTGGTTCTGCTATAGTTGGACATGACAGCCATCAAATTATAATTAGAATGCCGTTTTTACACGCATCTCAACACCTAAATAAACCGTGGAATAATCTAGGGGCATATAATTGATTTTATAGCCCAGAAGCAAATGGTGTTTGGGCCTGCAGGGTGCGTGGATTATTTTTACAGAAAGAGAGAGTAGGTGACATCAGTAATATTACATAAGCTTCACCAGTGAACATTCTTGCATCTTCATGATGGTTTTGACACATGCAAATGAGGGAATTGCATTGCCTCTGCACATTGTCGACATTACCAGAGCTTGCACATTGAAAAAGAGACACAGAGGACATGACTAATGTGTGCGACCTAAGAAAGGGTTCTAATCTCTACCATTCAGAAAACATTTGGGAATGGGCAAAGATGGTTCCACATACCTTTCTGGACCCCGCCCCCCCACCCCCTCCCCCGAGAAGGATGAGTCAACTCAAAGGTTTCCAAAGTGCACTCTTGGGGTGCCCCTGCTCAGACCCTGTCAGAGACAGGGCACACACTTAATATCTGTACAGCATTCAAACCAGTTTTAAAAGGACTTAGATTAAGCTACATTGTTGACATAATGTTGTGTTATGAAATATTAGTGAATGTGATGTTAGCTCTTGGTGAGAAAAGGGAACCTTGTGCGTGATATATGAATGGTTAACTAATGAACTACTAGGATTCACTATCTGCCTGCCTCGTTAAGTAGAGTGAATAAAAAACGCCCTGACAGTACATTTTAAAATAAAATAATTCCTTATCAAAGGATCATTAGATTTGTTACCACGATGGATATTGGTGCTTCTCTGATCACACTATGAAATAAACAGTGAAAAGATATATTTTTGAAAATGAAAAACAGGAGTAGTTGTGACATAAACAAGTTCTGTTATTTTTAAATCATATACAGGGCACACCAAAACATTTATTTTGCCAATAGTCCCTCTTGTCAACTGAATTTCTATCTCACCAAAATTAGGGGCTCTTCACCAGGACTAGAAAGTAGAAGAGTTCATAAGCACCCAAAATACATGAACTGAAAACTTTAAAGAGCAGAATACAAAGGCTGCCCACTGGATAAAAAGTACAGTCTTAAGGGGTAAAAATACAGGCACAGGAATTGAACAAACACATCTAGGCACCATTAGGAAACAGCTCTATTGAAAAATGGAAACACTGGCAGCATGTTTGATATCAAAGGTGCACCAAAAGATGCATACAAAGAACACATCCAAAAAGCTGCAAAGAAGAGAACTGGTCAGTGAGAGCTTCTCCATGGTGTATGGTAATCAGCAATCCAATTCAAAAAGTGTCCCATACAATGGGAATCACCGAAGGCACTCTGAAACCAAGGCTTTGTAGCACATTTAAACCATATTAGCAGACTTTATTCATTGCAGTTGGTTGTGGTAACACTGTTGTCTTCTTTTTTATTAACTTCTTGACTATTTTCCAAACGTTTATCGCTTGCAACTTGGTTGTGTATTGTGTTATCATTCCCACATGAGACACAGAAAAATCGCACACACACACACTCACTCTCTCTCTCTCTTTCTCTCACACACACATGAATGGACGCACATTGATGCACATATGTACACGCACCAACACAGTCTTACATATTCAGGCCCATATTCATACTTTTTAATGCAAACCAGCGCCGGCGCTGGTTTGCGTAAAAAAATGTACCGCCTGCTAAGGCCATTCTTACACGCCAGGCGGGCGCCTTATTTAAGGATTGACGTTAGCCGGCGCTGTTGGGCTGGTCAGCAAAGTCTTAGCAAAGACAGGAGTCATGCCCCCTTGCCCAATGGCCATGCCCAGGGATCCCCTGGGCATGGCCATTGGACACAGTGGCATGTAGGGGGGCCCAAGTTAGGCCCCCCTATGCCGCTTTAAAAAAATAAAAAAATAATACTTACCTCAACTTATGTGCACTTACCTGGGATGGGTCCCCCCCATCCAAGGGTGGCCTCCAGGGGTGGGCGAGGGTGGCAGAGGGTGTCCCGGGTGGCAGGGAAGGGAACCGGTGGACTGCTTTCAGGCGCTGGTTTGCGTCAAAAAGTATAAATATGGGCCAGTGTCTCTTATCTAGTTATTGGAGCAGGTAAATCTCTCCCATTACTCCAATTCGCTAAAACCTTCACTTGCTCCGCTTGGCAAGCTGAACTGAATTAAAAGTTGGCTGCATCACCTTCAAAGGCTTTCACTTCATGCACCCATTATCTCTCAAACCTGCTGGCTATGACTGTCAAAGAACCAGATCAATGCGCATCATGAACATTCCGCTGATCAAAAAAGAAATCCTGGCTTCAAGCATTTTCCTTCTATCCTCCTACACTGTAAATCTCTATCCCAGAAGACACACAGAAGGCTTCTTATCGGCTTTCTTCTGCAAAAACCTGAAAACCGATTTTTTCAAATTTCACTTCCACTGCTGAACCATACTCTCTTTTGTCTTTTGCTAGAATCGTTTTGTGCCTTCCAAGAGGAATAGAAAGTGCTACCTAAATTTTAATAGAATACACTAGCTAAAGGGCATGCACACCTTTTGAAAAAGGTCAGATTTACAAACCATGTTCGTGTTTGTCATTTCTCCAGAACTTTGTTATTCCTAATGTGAAGTCTGCAATTTAAAAATATCCAGATACATAAATGAATGAAAAATAAATAAACAGCGAGAGAGGTTCACTCTTTCACAGAGTCTCACACATAAGGGACAGCGTTACTAACGTTGTGTACAAGCACCCGAGCGGCATAAAGTGGCACAATGGTGTGTGCTGATTTACTTTCATAGTCAAATATTTATTTACGTCAGAGTTTAGGTTTTGCGTGGTTTCAGAAACTGCTTTTCAATTTTATTTTTAAATGTAAGAAAAGTGGCGGTTGTGAAGCGGCGCTAGTATAAACAGCAATGAAGATCTTCGCAAAAACAACCTACTTGTGTGACACAAAATCACGCGGAGTCACTCGCATAACAAAGGCCCGCGTGGTGCGCAGGGCCCCGAGCTCCAGGGTCTCCCTTAGCACAGTACCCTGGACTGAGAGCTCCTGCGCGAGTCCGGAAAGGCGATCCCTTCAAGTTTGGTTACGCCACTGTGCAGAGTAGCATGTATACAAAATGTTGAAAAAATAGCACAAGCTGAAAGCAGGTGCAAAAACTCTGGGCAATACCACCACCAGCATTAAAAGAAGCACAATACAACCTACCAGCACTGAACAGCTGCCAAGGAGATTGCTACCCTTTGACACAGAGAACATCTACTTGCACTTGCTAGAAGAAGGGAGAGGAAGGAAAGATCTTCAGACAGAGGATCGTACTCTTTACCAGCATGAGGAGGAAATTATATATTAGGGCTTTACAAGTACATGATCTTGGCTCAGATATGCCAAAAGGACCATCACTTTAACCCACCACTAGGAAGTCACATGCCACACCAACACAATCCAGAATATATATACTACACTTGCTGGTGTCTCACAGAGTGCATTTCCAGCACCCTTGAAACATGCATTCGAAGCAACATTGAAAAAAAGGCCCCAGCTACTCAGGTACCCGAACTTGGAGGTGAACAGTGACAAATAAAACAATGCTTCTACCAGGTTACTCATTTTAAACATGTACCTCCTACAACAGAATACACACATGTGAATATGGTACTGCAAGCAGCCACCGCACATCTGTGTTGGAACAGGAAGCATACATATTCCATCAATGACCAGGCCATCTACGGTAAAAAGTACTTCCTCACTAAAATATGACAGTTGTTAGTGCATCAGACCTTAATAAGTAAACTTACAATGAAACCTCTCTATGACCCCAACTGGCCAAAATCAGGGACTATTCCACAGCCATACTGGCTATCCATATGGACAGTAACTTTTAGCTGAGCAGAAACATGGCAAGCTCTACTAACGGCTACCAGTTCTGCTACCTGTGCAGAATATACTCCTCAAAGCCAAGACGCTTCCAGGAAACCAGAAATTGTGCACTCGGCATAACCTGCTCTCAGTGTTCCTGTATTGTCTCTTAGACAAGAACCATCAACAAAGATAATTTGGTCATTTTCTTCCAATCGGGTGTTTCTAATGTCAGGTCTCAGTTTGGTGCACAGATCAGTTACTTCAAGACAATCATTCTCAATGTCTTCCAACTTTTGAATTTCAACATTTGCATTTGTAAGTAAGGTTTCTGGGTTCAGCACTGTACATATTTTCAATGACACATTTGGTGACCCTAAACTACATGTCTCATATCTGGTCAATCTTGCACCTGTTAGGTATTGGGTTTTTGTTTATGTAAGTAGAAGTTCAATGGCGTGAGGGACCATGATAGTTAAGGGGTGTCCCATCACAATGCCTTTACACTGTGTGAGGATCTGTCCAACCGCTGCAACTGCTGTGGCTGGGTCCAAAGTAGGTGCAAAATATGCTACTGGGCAGTTTACACCTCCATGGACCTGTATCAAAACAGACAAAGAACATGCATCACGCTCATGACAAAACAATGTGAATGACATTGTGTAATCAGGCATCCCCAATGCCGGAGCTTTGCACAGACTCTATCTCAACTCAGAAAAAGACTTCATGCAAGCCTGGTCTAACACTATGAGGTTGGTGACTTCTTTATGAGTCAGCTTCTGCAAGGGCTTGGAAATAACTGTAAAATTGGGAATCCATTGGTGGCAGTAGACTACCATCCCTAGAAACATTCTGACATCTCTCTGTGTAGCTTGGGGACTCATCTGCAATATGGTTGTGACCCTTTCTCTGGATATTTTCCTTGATCCCATCTCAATCTGGTGACCCAAGTATTTCACTTCTTTCTGACAGTATTGCAACTTGAGTGGGGACACTTTATGACCATTCTTTCCCAAATGGTTCAGCAAGGCAATTGTGTCATACTTGCACTCGTCCTCTCATTTTGGATGCAATTAGTAAGTCATCAATGTACTGTACCAAGGTCGATTGGAAAGGCAATTCCAATTACTCCAAATTAGTTTTCAAGATCTGATTGAGTATGGAAGGTGACTCTGAAAA
This sequence comes from Pleurodeles waltl, assembly GCF_031143425.1. NCBI lineage: Eukaryota > Metazoa > Chordata > Amphibia > Caudata > Salamandridae > Pleurodeles > Pleurodeles waltl. The sequence continues at coordinate 996,831,939 of NC_090447.1, read as the reverse complement.
CTCTTGAGGAATTCGACACCAACAGTAAACTTGGTCTAAAAATTTGAAACAAAAGAGAAATTGTCTGTCCTCATGAAGAGGCACAGAAAAGAAGGCTTGTGACAAATCAATGACAGTGAACCATTCAGTATCACATGGAATCGGAAACATTATCACAGCTGGGTTTGGCACCACAGAACAACATCTGATCACAATGTAATTTATTTTTCTCAAATCCTGGACAATTCAAACTTTCCCAAAGGGCTTTTTTTTCAATCATATTATCGGTGAATTACATGGGGCGCTCAATACTTCCTTTAAGACCCCTTGGTTTACAAATTCTTCAATTATTTGGGCAACCTTTCTAAGAACATTCTGTGCCATGTGATACTGAGAAATCTGGGGAAAAATTGCATTCGGCTTTTGCAGGAACCTTAACTGCTTCAACTCCCTTTATCAGACCTATCTTCTTTCCTGTCAGATCTCACACTTTCTCTTTAACCATTCATGTAAATTAGGAGGAAGATCTTTTACTGTGAACACTGGAAAGAAATTAATAAGGGGATACTTCTCACTTATCATCTCACACGCGGTCTCAGGAGCTGGGTCATCTTCATCATCACTAGTCATCTATATCTCGATTCCATCATTTGAGCAGGTAATAATCAAGCACCTGGTTTTAAACTGCAAATCACTTCCCAGTAGGGATACCAGACTTGAATCACAGACTACAAGTTTGTTCAATACTTTAAAGTTGCCAATTTTACCCTGAACTGGTTCTGTGATTGGGTTGGTCAAATACTGATTTGCCACTCCTACAATCTGGACTGGCTTTCCTGAAAGGGGCAAATTCAGAACTTCTGCAGATCTTACGGTAAAGTGTGTAGCTCCTGTGTCAACCAACAATGAAACTCTGTGACCCTTGACTTTTCCCTTCACATAGGGACCTTTCTGATCTTCTTCTAAGGAAGCTGCAAGCACACATTCGTCCTCATCTGAACTCTCACTCATCCAATCAATGTTTATTCCAATCTCACTGTGTAACGGGAATTGGTGAACTGTGTTATTACTTTGGTTACGCCTCTGACCTGTGACCTTTTGAGGAAGCATCACCTGCTGCTGTTCCATTGGGGCTTGAGGTATTTGCATTTGCTGTCTAGGTGTCATCACCAGGACAGTGCACGCTCTACGGGCAACATAATGCAAAGAGACAAACTTTATGCAATGTAATAATTCATGCATTGTGTGCTGATATTGCATATTAACTTTTTGCATTGCAGGTATTTATCTTCAAATGTCTTTAGTACAGTTTGCAATGTATTGTTCATTTTCAAGCCTTTCCTGCAGCCTAGCTGAGTGTGGCTGGGTGTGGCAGGTGGGTGGGGCTTGGGTCTATTTAAGGAACCCAGCCCAGCTCCACGTGCTCACTATTCAGAGGTCCCGTTGCAGAGCAGCAGCATTTTCCAGTGCTCCTGTTCGGGAGGCCTAATTCGACATTTCCAGGCCCTGTCCTCATTACCTTGGTGATCCTCAAGCAGGGCGGTAAGGCGGAGGTCGGGGTAGGCCCCCGACTCCGTTTCCAGAGATTTTCCAGTTTTGGTCTTTTGATTAAATCGCGTGTGCTATTGTTTCTTGGCAATTGGCGCTTGCAGTTCAGATTGGCAGAGTGTGCGATCATTTCCTGGCATTTGAATCTGATGTTTGAATCGGCAACAGTGTGCGCGATTCATTCTTGGCAATTAACTCTTGCAGTTCAGATCGGCAGAGTGCACGATCATTCCCTGGCATTTGAATCTTGATGGTTCAATCTGCATCGTGTGCGCGATTCATTCTTGGCAATTAACCCTTGCAGTTCAGATCGGCAGAGTGCGCGATCATTTCCTGGCATTGGAATCTTGATAGTTGAATCGGCAGCAGTGTGCGCGATCCATTCTTGGCAATTAACCCTTGCAGTTCAGATCGGCAGAGTGCGTGATCATTTCCTGGCATTGGAATCTTGATGGTTGAATCGGCAGCAGTGTGCGCGATCCATTCTGGGCAATTAACCCTTGCAGTTCAGATTGTCAGAGTGCGCGATCATTTCCTGGCATTTGAATGTTGATGGTTGAATCGGCAGCAGTGTGCGCAATTCATTCTTGGCAATTAACCCTTGCAGTTCAGATCGGCAGAGTGCGCGATCATTTCCTGGCATTTGAATCTTGATGGTTGAATCGGCAGCAGTGTGCGCGATTCATTCTTGACAATTAACCCTTGCAGTTCAGATCGGCAGAGTGCGCGATCATTTCCTGGCATTGGAATCTTGATGGTTGTATCGGCCGCAGTGTGCGCGATCCATTCTTGGCAATTAACCCTTGCAGTTCAGATCGGCAGAGTGCGCAATCATTTCCTGGCATTTGAATCTTGATGGTTGAATCGGCAGCAGTGTGCGCGATTCATTCTTGGCAAGTAACCCTTCTTGGCAATTAATCCTTGCAGTTCAGATCGGCAGAGTGTGCGATCATTTCCTGGCATTTGAATCTTGATGGTTGAATCAGCAGCAGTGTGTGTGATTCATTCTTGGCAATTAACCCTTGCAGTTCAGATCGGCAGAGTGCTCAAACATTTCCTGGCATTTGACTCTTGATGGTTGAATCTGCAGCAGTGTGCGCGATTCATTCTTGGCAATTAACCATTGCAGTTGAGAACGGCAGATGGTGCGATCATTTCCTGGCATTTGAATCTTGATGGTTGAATCAGCAGCAGTGTGCGCGATTCATTCTTGGCAATTAACCCTTGAAGTTCGGATCGGCAGAGTTGCGCGATCATTTCAGGTATTGGAATCTTGATGTACAGTTTAGCAATAAGATGCTTAGTAATTTCTGGGCAATTGAATCCTTAAACTCAAAATCAAAACAGAGTGTGACTTTACAGTATCATTCATGAGTCTTTCTCAGTTCATGTTTTGGGAATTAATTTGTTAATTGATTCTTGTTATGACATAGTTGCTATTCCAAGAACTAACTTGAGAGAGTTTCATGTTCAGTGCATAAAATGTTATTCTGGAAACGCTTATATGAAAGTCTGCGTAATCCTTCTTTTACTTCCAGGTATCCAGAACTAAAAAGTCATGTTATTGAAAAGCTCTTGATCTCTCATGTTATCAGAGTATAGATAATTATAACAAAGTTCATGGAGATTAATGTGAATAATTTTGCTATTGTGTTCTTAACTCTTGTTTCCACAGGTCTCCTTACCCGCTGTTCCCAACCTAAACCCCATCCCCCACTTGGTCATTCTTTAACTCTGTGCTAAAATGGCTAGTAGAGTTTTGAGCTGCCAAGAGGTGGGCATATTGGGAACAGGCGCAAACCCAGAGGATCTGGTCTCGCTGACACTAGGTACCATAGGAAGCTGCTGTTGCATAGCTGCAACGGTGTCATTTGTACATGTGGCATTTGCACCTGCTGCATGGGTTGAAAATATTGCAAATGATGTGCATTATTCTGAAAATTTAGATTATGAGCTATCATTCTCTGTCTTCTCATATTTTGAAATGAGTTAATGTCACTTGCTTGCTGAATGACACCTTGCTGCACCATCAACGGACACTCCCACTTCCAATGTCCGACCGCTCCTCAAGTGTGACAAGGCAACAATTTCTTCATTCCTTGCACATCATTCTGAACCATTATAGTACTCAAGTCTGGACCATGATTCACATTACCAATTCCTCTGCGACTTCTAACTCTCATTTGATTTTGAAATACCATATTTTCCTACTGTTGCTGCGGTAGCTGTTGTGGAAAATTTCCTTGCATCCCTGTTTGTGCAGCTTTAATCTGCATCACCATCGCCTTTTTTTTCAGCTTTCTCTGCTTCAGCTCAATCTCATGACTACAGTACTTTGCATACTGCAACACCTCATAAATCGTCGTTGCTTGCCAGCACATCAAATGACTCTTAATCATCTGGGTAATTTCAGGTCACAATCCTACAAATCTGAACACAAAATGAATCATGTCTTTCGGCTCAATCGTTTCTGTACCACTGTAATGCTTAAACACCTGCAACAATCTCTCATGGTATGCATCTATTGACTCCTTTGCCTCCTGAGATGTCCTGTGTATTCTCTGCCAAACAATGTTTTTGGGTGAAATTCTCATCTTCAGGAATTCAATCATCTTGTAATAGTATTTTGTTACCTCAGGAGACAGCGCACGTGTATCCTAATCTCTCTCTGGTTCTTTTGTCGGCCAATCTATACTCCTCTTGCACTCCATCCAAAAATCAGCTGGAACTACTGTCTCTAATAAAGTGTTCAAGTCTTCCCACAGGCATTTTGCAAGTTTCACAAACCTGTCTGTCTGCTGGTACTATTCTACTGGCTTCCTTCTCAATCTAGGATAATTATTTGTGAAAAACAGAATGTCACCTCTTCCCCAAGGGACATGAACAAAATTCCCCCCTGGAATCTCCCTCATTGGTATGATTTTCACAGGATCCTTACTTTGCTGCATATTTGGAGTAAGCTCCGCGGAATCCCTTTTGCTCTTATCTCTTTTATTTACACATCTGCCTTCCTATCTGTCTAATAATTCCTAGGTCTGGGTACTTTGAAGTAACTCCCTAAGGTTTGTCTTCATCCCAGCAGATCTCATGTGTTCAAAATCCTTTGCGTCAAACTCTAATCTGTAACTCCTTTTCAAATGTTTCATTTTCTCAATTTCGATGCTGTACCTCTCTGCCAGGTCTGCTAACCATTCATGCACGTTGCTCACTTCCCTCATTATTTTGGGGCACAGATATCTCATTTCTGCTTCTGTGTAGGATTCTAACCTGTTCACACCCATAGTTCCCTCAATGAGTTCTCCCGTTTCCATTCCTAGTCTCATATAGTTCAAGTACTCCTCTCCCTTAGAAGCACTCTGCGGGGCATTCAGCTTATCTAACCATTTAGTCAATTGGTAGGCAGTCATGCCCTGCAACGAAATGTTGCTGGCCGCGACAGGTGGTGCCTGTTGCAAAACTGTATTTGGAGCCTGTGGTGCCAATAATTTCAGGCTCTGACTAACATTCAACCCTATGACAGTGTCCAGAGGAACTCTGAATGGGCTAAGGTCTAGCAATGATCTCATTCCTTCAAAAGTCTGTCCCACTGGAGAGACTACTTGGGTATTCTCATTGAGTCCTCCTCTCATTGAATTCTGACTTAGGACTACCTGTCCACACGCTCAGTTATTCTCCTGTGCAAACAAAGGTACAATCGGACCTATGGTAACAGGTACAGATACAGCATCCGGGCTTAGTCTGATACTCAAGTTCTGTGCTTGTGTAATTCCCGCATTCTGGCTCATCAGTACAGACATATCTGACTGTGTCCCTCTTATCGGAATGTATTTCGGCATTGTCTGTGACTGCACTTGAAGCAGTAAAAATGGAGTTTGTTCTGTCTGAATCAATCAATCAATCAAGGAATTTGTAGAGCAAACTATTCACCCGTGAGGGTCTCAAGGCACTGAGGAAGGGGGGGCGCTGCTACTGCTCGAACAGCCAAGTCTTGAGAAGTCTCCTGAAGGTAATGAGGTCCTTGGTCTGACACACGTGGATAGGAAGAGTGTTCCACGTCTTGGCAGCGAGGTGTGAGAATGATCTGCCACTGGTTGTAGCTCTGCGGATGCGTTGGACGGTTGCAAGATCAGCAGAGCAGAGCTGTCTTGTCGGGGTGTAGAAGGAGATCCATCTGTTGAGGTATTCTGGTCCAGTGTTGTGCAGTGCCCTGTGAGCATGGGTGAGGAGTTTGAAGGTGATTCTCTTATTGACAGGGAGCCAGTGCAGGTCTCTCAGGTGGCCTGTGATGTGGCAGTGGCAGGGATGTCCAGGATGAGGCGTGCAGAGGGGTTCTGGATGTGTTGCAGCCTTTTCTGGAGTTTGGCCATAATACCTGCGTAGAGGGCATTGCTGTAGTCTAGTTTGCTGCTTACGAGGGCTTGGGTGACTCTTCTTCTGGTTTCTGTGGTGATCCATTTATAGATCTTTCGGAGCATGCTGTCTCGGGAAAACCTGTCCTGTTGGCATCAATAAGTTTGTGGTAGTTTCCACAATGGGCACATCAGGGTGAATTCTCTTGACATTCGACTGTGGCACCTGATTGTGGACTACTGGAGTAGTAGGTGCATTATGACTGCTCTGCATTTAGGCTCTGCGTCGGGCTAGGATTAACCTGCATTGGACTCGTTGTCACATTAACCTGTATTGGAGCTGAAGGGTTTACACTAGTGCTCGGACCACTTTCTTGGGCTGCATTTGGTGGAGGACGATTTCTCAATAACTGAAGTACAAACTCATCCTCGTCTGACTCTTCCTCCAATGTCAAATATTTTCTAGCCTCCCCACTCTCGGAAGGGCTTCTGTTAGTCTTTCTAGTAGCTTGCTTCTTTCTCTTTCACTGTCCTGTGTTATCGCTGGGAGCAATTTAATCCTCTGTAGAGTGTCAGTTCTCCAGAATCTCTGATCACTGTCCCATCTAGCCTCTGCTAGTGTCATTTCTGCCTTTGTCATTCTCCTCTCAAATTTCTGTTGCTGTTGATGTCTGGTCACTAGTTCCCAGATCACTAATGCCTTGAACCGTGCTGGTTTTAGAGGGGGTTTCAGATCATACAGCAACCTCCTCAGATTCTCTGAACTCCTTAAATTAAATGTTCTGTTGATAGGAAATGCTAAGCTCCCATCTCTCTCTGTCATTTTGAACCATTGCTTTAGCCAAAGACATAGCGCAACACCCTTTTCTTTGATTACAATGTAATCTGGTGTACCTTCTGGTGGTGCTACATTCCCTATACTTATTGTAATATACGTATCTCCCGTTAAAACACTCTTTCGAGCGTTTAAAAAATGTCATTTCTGTGACTTTTATTTTATTCTAAATCAAATCAGGAAGTGACTTTTCATCTTAGAAGTCTCTTCACCCACCTTCTTAACCAATTGCATTTCACAGACAGCTGCCAATGCGTGCGCAACCTTTCTCACTAACCAACCTATCCAGCACGGCTCCAATGACATCACACTCACATGTACTGCAGCTGACAAAGTCTTGCGGCTGGTCCTCCCAAACTAAGATTCACACTAAACTAATGCAATTTATTGCCAGCACTAAACAAAATCAAAATCAAATTTGTCCATTTACTACATTTAAGGTAACACAATTGCTGCAGAAACTTTACGGATCTTTCACTGCCGGCTTTGGCTCTAGCAGCTACTCCTTCTTTCTCAGTTTCCCTGATTTGCAAGCAAAATTCGACCCACACATTTTACTCTCAACTGATCAGTGGGTCCGTTCTGGTGCACATAAGACTTATCAGATCTCAGTTGAAAATTCCGTCCACTCACTTTGACTCACACTCTGACTTGTCGACTACGCCCGACCAACCTATTAAACCAGACAAATTACAACAAAAACCAAGTGTCATACACTTTTCAATATACTCTTAGACCATGCAGAGTCCGTATACCAAGAACCACGTGGACAATTTTGTTTTTTTAGCACAAAGCGTCATACACATATGAAGTTCGACGACTTCCCTACTCTCACACTTCGGAGTACACACACTCCTTCTACAACTTCATTTGGAGTATGCAAGCTCCCTAAACCCTCACAAACATCACAATTCACTTGCAATTTGCATAAAATGTGCAGGCGCAAAACCTACTCCATTCACACTATCGTTAGAATGCCAAGAGCATCCTCAAACAATCATTGGCAAGCTCCAAGATTATGGGAAAGTCATTTTAAATACTTAGGGGCACATTTTCTCTCCAATTTGTATTATTGAAAAAATAAATTCAAATATCGGGGATGATGAGCTCTTGAAAGACAAAACTATGTACAGGGCCTCCATGATGGGCTCTTAAGGAGACAAATCATCAGTCTGCTACCATATCTGTTAGCGCGTCAGACCTTAATAAGTAAACTTACAAGGGGATGCGTATAGGTTGATGAACCTTTTGAATCACTTTGAGGTTTTCCCACCATATATCCTGTACAAGCACAAATCAATAATCAATAACAATCAATAACATTAATAATCAATAAGAGTCAGTAAGAGTCAATAATTGTCACACACCATGACATTCAGTCATGAATAACCACACTTTCCATGTAAAAGTTAGAATGTTTATTTCCCTATATTAACAACGCTCATGTAACGTAGGTTAATCTCAAAATAAATTGCTAACCTTACAGAAACAACACTGGCTGACCGAAGCGGCGAAAGAATTGTAATCTAATCAAAGCTTGAGCTACTACACATTCCAAAGTTACAGTGCAAATTAATAGCAAGAATAACTGTGCAAACAATATTACACACATTTAGATTCAGCAAAGAAAAGACATCAAATGTTATTACATGTGTTGAACGTCATTAGTGTGGACCCTAACTAACATCAGATTAGAAAAGCATGTTTGGGCTTCAAGCAAAACAATTTAGTCAACACAAATTTGGAAAACATCTAACTATGGCTCTATCAAAATTAGCGGTTGGTACCTAGAAACAAAAGCAAATAGACATAGGAAACAACGGGAAAAATCCTTTATGCCGACTTTTTTATAACGAAGTCCTGGTTAACGAAAGTGGAACAACGCTTTCTTTAACCACGACTTCGTTATTTTGTGCCTTAACCACGCATGTCCTGAACAACGAACATGCATGGTTAAGGTACAAACAAGGGAGTCGGCTGAGGAGGACGACGCAGATGACGAGGCGACGAGTCAGGTAAGTGGGGTTTTTAGGTTTTGGGGAGGGGGTGGGGGGTCGGAGGTTTTAGGTTTTGGGGTGGGGTTGGGGCGTTTTTGGTTTTGGGGAGGGGGTGGGGGGTCGGGGGTTTTAGGTTTTGGGGTGGGGTTGGGGGGGTGGGGCGTTTTTGGTTTTGGGGAGGGGGTGGGGGTCGGGGGTTTTGGGGTGGGGTTGGGGGGGTGGGGCGTTTTTGGCTTTGGGGAGGGGGTGGGGGGTCGGGGGTTTTAGGTTTTGGGGTGGGGCGTTTTTGGTTTTGGGGAGGGGGTGGGGGGTCGGGGTTTTAGGTTTTGGGGTGGGGTTGGGGGGGTGGGGCGTTTTTGGTTTTGGGGAGGGGGTGGGGGTCGAGGGTTTCAGGTTTTGGGGAGGGGGTGGGGGGTCGGGGGTTTTGGGGTGGGGTTGGGGGGGTGGGGTGAGGCATGCAGGATCAATGGGTGCCTGTTACTAATGACTTTACCAGGAATGCCTTTACAACGAAATATCGTTGTTAAGGCATTCGTGGTAAAGGCATTAGTAGTAACAACGAGGTCGGTGTTCTGACCTCGTTGTTTAGGCACCCGTTGTTTTGTCAGTCGGCATTCCGTCGTACAACCAAAACAACATCAGTGATAGTATACCTCTCTTAAATTGGATCAGCAAGCTAAGATAATCTTCGTCATCAGGACCTCAGTTTGGTCAACAAGGCATCAGGATTCAGCATCAAAGTTCAGAATAAGCAAAGTCTTTAAGCAATTCAAAAGAATAAAGCTAAACTCTCAAGAAGAATATGGAGAATGGTGCATCTCCTCTTGGTGCAGTCCGGCTAAGTTAGATTTCCTAAAACTAATTCCCATGTCCTAAGTGGTCCAAAAATCTCATGTTGATACTTTGTCCAATAAAACTAAAACTTTAAATCTACATTTCTACTAGTACTTTGTTCCCATGTCCGTGATTGGCTCCTTTTGTACTGTTCGCATCATCCAGCTCACCAGATAACAATATTGTTGCAGATTATACTCTAGTCAGTATGGTCTTTGTCTTCTCCTGGGAAAGTTAGTCTCACACACATTATACTAAACATCGTTGCGCTAGGAAAGACATCATCTCCTAGCAACCAGTTCTCATGAGAAAGACTTTTAGCTATGAGCACTTGGTCAGCACAGTGGAAAATCACAATTTAATTATCTAAGCATCCATTTTATAAGCAATGCAGCTTGACATGAAGCCGTGCAACTAGGCCAAGCCCTCGCTAAGTTAAGGCCTACGATTAATAAAGCTAATACATAATACATAACTTTTAATGTGGCATATTACTACATTCATCAAACATAAGCTCAACATTTCATATTAATAAGCCATTGATAAGTACTCTTCGTGACCATCAGCGGCCACTCACGTGGGCGCACCTTCAAATGAGTGCATTATTTCTCTCTACATTATTAAATTTTCTATGCAAATTCAGCACTCATGATACATGAATATTCATTAATAATTTCATTAACAAACTCAGCGTTAACACAGTGTGCATAACTGCTACATATTTAGGCACTCCAACATAAACTAGCAGTTTGAAAGTGATATGCAAGAAAATGGGGTACTGCTTGGAAAATATTACATAAATTATAATTTTCAATTTATTGTGCATCAGTGGTGCCAGTAAGTAATGCAATATAATCACCAGTGTTAAGTTCAAATGTCTGTTTACAGAATCATAATTGCTTCTTAATTAAAGTGTACTAAAAAAGGGAGAAGATCCTCAATACATTTACCAGTGTAAAGTCAAAATGACTGATTACAGTATTATAAGTGTCATTAATTAATAATCAGCAGAAAATAAATGGGTTCTATTGTTTTGGCCTAATGTTTCTATGGCTGAATGATAACATTGAATTACGTTTGTCAGCACTTACAAGAAAAAAGTCTGTGTTAATAAGTCACAGATAATTAAACTACCACAATGGTATATAAATTGCTGTGCTCTGAGATGATAAAGTGCTAGATATATAGCGTAGATATGCTTTTCGCTGGGACTGTTCTACAAAAGTAAAGGCAGGAGAGTTTAAGAAATTAGATAAAAATATTTCTGCAGCAAAATATATATCTGTGCCATTTCCACCCCTGGTGTTATCACATGAATAAGATTACTACATGCTTTACAATTAAAGCAACCTTCGCTCACAGGAAAAGCTAGTAGAGCTGTTAATATCAAGCAGGCACAGAAACCTTGGAACCTTACCACTCTAAGCAAGCAAACTCAAGGAACGTAATTAGACATGCTGCAATAATCAGTTACTAGTCATTGTGCTCCCAGTGACACAGGATAGGTAAGGTTATCCATTTACAAGAATAATAGTATATTGTTTACAGGGAAAATTATGAATAAAATGACAACCTTTCTCTACTACCCTGACCGCTGTATCCATGGATAGTACTTTGTTCTACAAATGACCTCTGCGCTGGGCTGGGCTAGGTTCCTAGGGCACAATTGATGAAGTTGTGTTCTTTATTGCTTTATCCACTGTATTCATTCAGATATATAATGAGGCTTGCTATTACTTGAGAATATGCTCCTCTCAGGAGAAAAATAATGACCATCTACACTGAACCTAACCCCGATTAATCAGAGGCCTTCAAAGAAGACTTCTCCGTTCTTTTATTAAGTGAGGACAGATACCTGTTAATTTTACTTATGGAGTAGGCAGATTAGAATAATCTATGTAAATGGCTCAAGCCAAAATGCAGACAATGTCACGTAACAGGCACAGTCATAACAGACATTGGCCCTCATTATGACTTTGGATGTCTTTGTTGAAAACCGCTGTGTTGGCAGCTGCCAAAAGACCGTAATGGCGGTGGTATTCTGACTGCTGTACTACGAGTCACACATTAAAGACTGCCAAAATACAGCCACAAATCTGAGACCACCAGGACAACTGAGAGCGTGATAGAGGCAGTCTGATCACCAGCACTGCCACGCCGACTACATTCCACCCTCCAGGTTAAGACCCACAAATCAGCACATAAATTCTTGCACGGCAGAAAACCATTGGCAGTGTGAACCGCCACGGACAAAAACCCACCTCAGCCAGAACACAGCACCATATTGGATCACTCCTCAAGTCACCCTATCTTCCACTCCACCTCCCACCCAATCACCTAATGTCCCTCCCCTGCATGCCACACCCTCACCCATACACAATGCCCACACAAGTCCCTGCCAGGTGCATGGATAGCACTGCCCACACCTGAGACACATACACACACCACACACACCTGCTCACTGCCCTATATAACACACTCCCACGCAACCCACAATCCTTTGAAACCACAACTACTAACACAGACAGCGAGGAGCACACAAACTGAAGACTCTGCACTTGTACACCGTAGGCACTATCAGACTCAACACTCAGCACACACCACACAACTGCACAATCAACACAATTTACACATTGCTACCCACACAAACACCATATCCAACCAGCACACACAACCAAACACCCCACCCCACCAAGCACCCTACACTGCACCCTTGCACACAACACATACCACAACTCACAACACAACCACCATGTTCCTTCAAAAGTACCCATGCTTCACAGACAATGAGGTGAGGGTCATGGACGATGAAATTGTCAGGGGAGAGCCACAACTGTTTGGAACAGAGGTCCAGCAAACCTCCACAGCCAGTAAAATGGATTTGTGGCAAAGAATTGTCGACAGGGTCAACTCAGTAGGGAACCATCATTGCACAAGGGAGGACATCGGGAAGAGGTGAAACGACCTCAGGGGGAAGGTCTGTTCCATGACATCCAGACACCAAATTGCTGTGATGGAGACTGGTGGTGGGACACCACCTCCTCCACCAGAGTTTGCAACGTGGAAGCAGAAGGTCTTGTACATCCTGCATCCTGAGGGCCTGACTGGAATACCCGGAGGACGGGACTCTGGTAAGTAATTATCACTCTCCTGGTACTAAGTACTCCTGTCTAGCATGCTTCCCCACCACCCTATCACTCCCGTCTCCCTATCTTCCACTCCACCTCCCGCCAAATCACCTAATGCCCCTCCCCTGCATGTCACAGCACTACCTATCCACAATGAGCACACAGTCCCTGCCAAGTGCACGAATAGCACTGCCAATAACACTCACTACAACTCCCACAATGCACCAGCCCATCTACATCAAAACTTGCTATGTCCATTTCACAGTGCAGCTCCTCCATGTTTAACAATTGCACCTGCCACACTAACTAGATGCTTCGACTGAAGACTATTAAACGGCAATGACAGCAATGAATTCCTCAACCCTCAATGGAATATGGTACATATGTCACAATCCACTACCCACAAACAATGTCTGCAGGGCTGTATCTGTCATTGTCATAACTGGGAATCAAGTCAAACCACTGTGTGTATCAGACAAAGAGACAACCAATCACACCCCACCATGTAACCCTCTTCCACTCCATCCATAGGTACCCCTGTGACTGCCACCATGGAGAGGATGCCAAAGACAGACAGCCCTCCCCAGGATGAAGGTCCCAGTGAGGACTACAACTCTGGATGTCGGGACATTAATGACTTAGCTGCCACATCGGGGAGACCTGGTCAGTCGACCACTCCCAACCTCACCCTGTCCACATCTACCCCCCCCTACTCTGTGGCATCAACAGCACAGCCAACCCCTTGTCCCCAAACCTGTGTCGCAAGGACTGTACAATGAATAGTGTGCCCCAAAGTACATGGACCAGAGTCAACCCCTCACACCCTAGACAATGAAGGTCCAGGTGACACTGGGAGTGGGCACAATGTACCAGAGGCGCAAGCACAGGGGGGGCAGGAGGTGTAGGAGGGCACTTGTGGGCCAGAAGACGGGGCAGCCAAGGGAGTTAATTGACCAGGACGCCATCTCCAAGTCCTGGGCGCATATCAGGAATCCCAGGACAAGATGGGCCAAAGTCTCACCATCTTGGGGGAAAACCAAAGGCTTTCCAAAGGGAATACTACCAGGAAGCCATGCAGCAGTGGCGGGACCACAATGCTACCATGGCCTCCATTGCAGGGGTACTCAGGGACCTCAACACCACCATGCGTGCTTCCTACACCCACCATCAGGCCCCTTCCACTAGCCACATGCCAACTGAGCCATCCAAATCTGCGGCAGCCAGTGGAATGGAGGCACTGCCAGGGGAACCACAGCCCACTGGCACCCCTGCCTCTGTAGTTGAGGACCCACCCGCAAACCTGTCGTCCATCCAGACATCAGGCGTGTGCAGATGTCAAGACAAAACCCACTGCCAGGAAGTGACCCTCTCCTGAAAATTCTCCCTTGTGTGCCACTGTTACACCCTGTAGACTGTTCAATGTCATGTCTCCACATTGCCATCACCCATGGAGACTGGACCTTTACTACCTACAACTAGGCCATCTACTCTGATGATTTCATCCACAGTGACCCCACTCATCAACTGTTGGACAATATGTGCATAATAAACACTGTAGATGTGGGTGTGTCTTTATTTTTAGATGTACAAATGTGTGGTCAGCAATATGACATGTGTTGATTTTCCCCTTAACCAACAGCCAGTGATTTGGACAGTAGAGGGCAGCATCATCTGCAGGGGACACAGTACATCAGACATGTCCCAAAATTCAATTGTGAGGGAGTCACTAGTCCAGCCACACAGAAGTGTAGATCCACTTATCCAACCTGCACAAAGACAAAAACAGGGACACACATCAGGATGTTAGACATGGTGGCACCCAAAGCACCTATGCACTTCATTGATGCTGTGCCCTGTGTGTTTTGGCAAGGAAGCAGGGCACAACAGATAACAATTCTACATCAACAATCTCATGACAATACGTCACTTTTAGGCTGCAGCTGACAGCTGTAATGGGCTAAACTCTCCACTTATAACTGTTAGAAAAGGCTAATGTACATGAATGGCTCAAGCAACAGGTAGGAGAGGGAAAGATTCACAGTACACAGTTAATTGCTGGAATTACATCTGGACAGGAGATTGCAGGACACATAGCACACTACAGGCCTGTACAGAGGAGATGTTAACCAAGCAACCTGCATTGAGATCACATGTCCGAGTTGAGACGAGTAACACTGCTCCTGACATGCAATCTGTCTCCTACCACAACCCACACATATGGAAAGGTACACTGAACATCTCTACTGATGTACCTGACCAGGAGAAGCATTGTCATCAATCAAAGTGGAAACATAACACCTGCTACTACATACACAACATACCTGTATGTCACTGGAAGTACTGACTGATCAGCTGAGTCCTAGAGTCAGTTGCACCATCCTCATCTGCCTCCTCATCGCTTTGCACGTCACCTTCACCAACCACTGGTCCAGCTGACTCCTCATCATCAGCCAGTAATGGGATCTGACATCTTAAGGCTAGATTGTGGAGCATGCAGCAGGCAACTATCATCAGGCATACCTTTTGTGGGATATAGACGAGGGCACCCCCAGAGACATGCAGACACCTGAATCTTGCCTTCAGTAGACCAAATGTCCTTTCTATTGCATGCTTAGTCCTGCCGTGGGCCTCACTAAAATGGTGTTCCCCATCCGTGGCAGGGCACCTAACTGGTGTTAACAGCCAGGGAAGGTTAGGATAGCCTGAGTCATCTGTGTGAATAAAGGAAGGACCTGTTACAATTGAGGTACAGCCACAGGGAAGATTGTGAGTATAGGTGCCACAACCGAGGCACACATCCAAATGCATACATATCAATGAGCCAAGCCCTCTCTCTTTGTACTTGTGCCATCATGTGTGGGACATTGCTGTTCCTCAGAATGTAGGAGTCATGTACAGATACAGGAAACTTGGCTGTCACTTGGGAAATGTACTAGTCTGCCAGACACACCACCTGAACATTGATGGAGTGATAGTTTTTCCTGTTCCTATAAACTTGTTCATGTGCACTGTGAGGGACCAATCCAATATGGGTGCCATCAATGGCCCCATCAGATGAGGGATGTGTCCAATATCATAGAAGTCTGCCTTCACAGTGGGCAGATCTGCAGCTTGGGGGAACCTGATGTAGCTGTCCAGGTGTTTCAGAAAAGCACATAGTACATCCTTCAACACAAGACTGAACATGGGCTGTGACATCCATGCTGCCAAGCCCACTGTAACCAGAAAGAACCCTGTGGCAAGAAAGTATAGTACTGACAGGACTTGTACTGTGGGAGGGATGGCATAGGGATTATGTATGGCAGGCAATAGATTTGGCTCTAACTAGGAACATAGATCCATGATGGTCAGACGAGAATATACGTCGGAACAACGCATGCTGGAACCATGCAAGCCTGAACAACGCTGTCGGACAAAGACCGCGTTGTTACCACTAATGCCTTTACCCCGAATGCCTTAACAATGATTTTTTGTTGAAAAGGCATTCCTGGTAAAGGCATGCGTGGAATGGCATGCGTGGTTCCAGCATGTGACCCTCCTTACCCCCACCCCTAAAACTACAGTGCACCCCCACCCCCACCCCAAAACCTAAAACTACCCCGACCCCCCACTCCCACCCCTAAAACTACCCTGACCCCCAAACCTGCCCTTAAAATCTAAAACTACCCTGACTCCCTACCCCGCCCCTAAAACTACCCGACCCCCCACCTCCACCCCTAAAACGTAAAAGTACCCCAACCCCCACCTCTGCCCTAAAAACTAAAATTACCCCAACCCCCCACCCCATCACTAAAACTCCTGCGACCCCCCCCAACTACCCGACCGCCACCCCCACCCGTAAAACTACTGCTACCCCCACCCCTGCCCCTAAAACCTAAAACTACCCCAACCCCATCCATAAAATGACCCCAACCCCCACCCCTGCCCCTAAGACCTAAAACTACCCTGACCTCCCACCCTACCCAAAAAACTAAAATTATCCCAACCCCCACCCCCTCCCCTAAAACTACTAAGACTCCCACCCCTAAAACCTAAACTACCCCAACCCAACACCCCATCCCTAAAGCTACCCTGCCCCTAAAACTACCCCGACCCCCACCCCACCCCACCCATAAAAACAAAAATTACCAGGATCCCCCACTCCCATCTTTAAAACCTAGAATTACCGCAACCCCCCATCCCAGCCCTTAAAAACTAAAACTACCCCGCCCCTAAAAGTGCCTCCCAACCCCAGCACCACTTACTTGACTGCATCCTCGCCGATCCTGAGTCTGTTTTCCTCTGCCTTAACCACGCATGTTCGTTGTTCAGACATGCGTGGTTAAGGCTAAGGAAAACAGAGTAGTTGTTCAGGAAAGCATTGTTCAGACTGCTTCCCATCAGATGATAGGTCTGGATAATGTGCCTATCTTCCAGGGTAGCAAGGTCCACTAGTGGACGGTACACTAGTGCGTTTCTCAATCTCCCTATGACAGGTTATCTAGCATAGAGAGGAGAGAATGTACAATGTGAGAAGCATTCCATACATGTTATCTGAACAATTTATTGTGCCACACACCTAACACTGTAGACATGTCTGAACAGTTGACACATACTAAATTAGGCATGCAGAAGCTTCATTTTAACCATCCATGCTGACTACTGCTGGCTCTGTACAATAGTTAGTGGCACACAATACATGTGTTATTTTCCATGTTGTGTGTACAGATGGGTCCTGCATGGACCATGTATGTACTAATGCTAGTGACCTATTTGGTTACACCGCCTACGAGGCATCGAGTAGCTGGACATGCACTTCATGTGACATCCGCCCCTATAACAGCACTGTGCCATGAATGTCACATGTATAAGCCTAACCATGATGGCAGAACACAAGCCTGCCCAGCATTCTGGACATAGAACTACCATGATCCACATATTTTTCTGCAAAAAGCCATTAACTGTTCATAAAATGGCAGCCGCCTGTCCTGCTTGCTCTGGACAGATGGAAGTAACCTAAGTCCGCCGGTGTATGTCGTCTTGACAGTAAGCAGTCGTAACCGCCGTGAAATGTTTCATTGGTCAACATTGCTGCCAATGGGGGACTAAGGCCAATGATGATCACTGCCGGCGGTGGTGGTCATGTACCCGGCGGCCATAACTGCCATTTTCTGCTGCCTAGCTCACTTGACTCCTGACACTCCTGCAAGCAAGACCTTCACTATGTGAGCTGCTGTATACTGCCTTTGGGAGCCATCATGCCATGTCCTGCAGGTGATAGGGCACAAACCTTCACCCAAGAAGAGCTTGAGAAGCTGTGAAAGGGGTCCTACCCCTGTATGGACAGCTCTATGGGGCACCAGAGGAGCAGGTAAGCCCAATGCCATTGTCCTGTGTGATAGGGGTGTGTGTCAGGGTGAATGGCATAGGCATACTGGCCAGGGAGTACATGTGTGCAGGGGGCATGGAGTTAAGGCGTGTGAACCGTTGCAATGGATTTGTGTGGGCAGTTGAGGTGTCTGATGTGGGTAGTCCACTGCTGTTGATGTGGTGCCACTCTTCATCACTTTCTCTTTCTGTCTGTGTCACCCATCCAGGTCAGCGCCCATCAGAAGAAACAGATTTGGTATGCCATTGCCAAGCAAGTGCGGACCCTGGGAGTCCTTAGCCGGCAGAGCACCCATTGCAGAAAGCGGTGGGAGGATCTGATACGCTGGGCCCAGAAGACCATGGAGAACCAGCTGGGGATGTCCTCCCAGTGAGGCAGGGGTGTCTGTCAGACCCTGACCCCCCCAATGGCCCGCATTTTGGAAGTGGCATACCCTGAGGTGGATGGGAGTTTTAGGGCAGCACAGCAGCCACAAGGGTGTGAATACTGACAATATCCTCTGACTTGACTGGCCTTAAATGGGATTGGGTGGCTTACTGCTAGGAAAATGTGGTCAATGCTACATGCACATTGACAATGGGAAATGGGTAACAGTCACCCTGCCAGAGTATCTTTTGTAGATGTTAGACCATACTATGATGTCAGTGGATGTACATTTCCTATTTCCATTCCTCTCAGTGTCTGTAATGTGTAGATGCACCAATGAGCTTGGTGTGGGCAATAGGTAGTGTCAGAATTGGAGTGGTATTGGTATGGCATGACACATTACATGTTAATGTGATGATCATTTCCAATCCAGTCTCCTCAGGCTGGCTTATTTGGTAGTGGCATGTGTATTTGTAGTACAAGCGGTGGCATTTATCCCTGTGTGCCACATAAAAGCACATTATTCCCCTCTAAGGTGTGTGTTGTATGGTGTCAGTGACAGGGTTTGCCATTTGTTGAATTGTGTTTGTGTGTGGCTGTTGTTGTCATGCGCGTAGTCCAACTACTGTTCCTGCATTTGTGCAGGCATTGGAATTGGTCCATGATGTGGTATGTGTGTTCCAGGGGCACATATGTTGTCACACTCCACTCTGTGGATGCGTGATATGTGGTACATGGCCCGTGTTTAATGCAGTGAGCAGTATACTGAGCACTGATGTGTGTTTTGGGGGTCATCTGCTCTGAAAATGTTATAGGGTCTGACTGGTCAAATGGCTATGCCACAGGTTCACATGGTACACCTCAGATGTGAACTGCTTGGGTGTGTGACTTGTATTGGCAGGATCCACATAGTTCTCCATTTTGCCATCACTGTACTGAGTGGGCAGGCAGGTGATATGACAGCTAGGTGCTCTGTGGTCTGTGAGTGGACATTTCTACAGTGTAATTGACATGTTACAGTGGACATGGAGTAATCAGGTGTTGTAACTATAGAGGCCTGAAGTGTTGTGTTCTGTCAGCTGTCCATCCAATGGGTGAAAGGTAAAAGGTGAATAGAGAGGTGAGATCTGTATTCTGCCATACTAAAGATACAGCATCCAGGACATGATTTGCCAGCTAAAATTCCTTTGGTTGGCATCATGGGGATGACTCTAGTAGTATAGTCCTACTTAGGTATTGTTTTAGATGTGAGTGTTAGCATACAGGTGTGGGTAGTAATGACATGATGTTGGTTATGTGTACTGCCACATGCAATTGCCTAGCCATGATATGTAATGTAAGAGATGCAAATGTTCATGTGTGTCTATGGGACGTATGTTTTGACCTTTTTCTACCCTATCTTTCTCTCTCTCCTTCCCTCTCTTTGTGTGCATCAGCATCACCAGGTGAAGGGGAAGGAGCACAGGCAAGTGGGGAAGCAGCAGCCAACGTGACCCAGGAAGCTAGTACAAGCAAGGCCAAGGGACCCAGTACGAAGGAGGGCAAGGAGAGTACCACCGGAGGTACTGGATCTACCAGCTCATCTTCGGAATCCTCCTCCAGTGGACACTCTCTAGCGGTGCGGACCCATTTGGGACAACCCCAGCACCATCATTGTCTGCCACCCCCCTTACTAGGCTCCCCACCCAGTTGCCCACTCACCCAGGAAGGTGGGCATCTCCTTACTGCAGGCACCTCTGTCCCCGCCCCAGTCAGCCATGCTGCCCTCAGTGAGGAGGCTATTGACCTCCTGAAGTCCATCTCTGTGGGTCAGGCCACCATTGTGAATGCCATCTAGTGACTGGCAGCTCAAGTCCAGCAGAGCAATGCGTCTCTGGAAGGCATTTGCGGTGCCCTGGCTGGCTTCCAGAGATCCTTTCAGGCTCTGGTCTCCTCACTGATGGCAGCCAGTGTCCCTTTGTCAACCATCCCCCTCGACCTACCTCTTCCCAATCCCAGATCCCTCTCCCCACAGCCATCCAGTGCACACATTCACACAGGCATGCATCCACCTCAGCAGACACGTTTGGTACTGACAAACACAAGCACAACAAGACCAACCACTGGCATGCACACAGACAACACCCACCTGCAGACACAACAACATCCACTCCCTGCAAAGACTCCCCCGCCACCCCTCCTTCACAGACATTACACCTGACACTCTTGCAGCCAGCACATCATCATTTGCAAATCCAGTCACCACATCCGCATTCACCATAAACACCGACACCCCCACATGCAGCACATGTACAATACCTGCAGACACCACCCCAACAGACAGTCACCCATCCAGCATGGCATCTCCCAGCACCTTCTCCTCCCCTCCTCCCAAGACACCTAAATGCCTGCACTCAGCCACCCAACAGACACCCAGCTCACACAAGCATTCCACACACACATCTTACCACCACTCCCTCTCCCTGCATTTCCAAACCCTTTTGCCATGAATGCCCAATGTGCCAAAGAAACATTTCCTCTGTGAGCTTTCCCTGTTCACTAGCCTTTCCCACCTTGTGAGACCCCGAAGTGCTCTGTGTCCCTCCCCAAGTCAGCCCTTCCACTTCCAAGGCCTCCCCTGCCACCCCTAGTAGTGCCCATGCCCCTCCCTCTGCCAAAAAGTCGACCGCCCCAAGGCCAAGGACCCCCCTCCCAAGCCCAGACCCAAGGACCCCCTTTCAAGCCCAAACCCCCTCCAACCCCTTCACCAATGAGGTGTCTGCCTGCCCCCTTTGATGCCCCTGCCCTGTGTCATATTTCAGCCAGGAGTCAAGTTGGGGTACAGTGGGGTGCCTAATGTGCCTTTGGCACCTCTGACATTGGACTGATCTACGGCCTTTTAATGTTCATAGTTATTATTTATTTATTTATTTTCACAATTTAATACATCTGTGCCAAAAAGATGTTGGCATCCATCGAACACTATTTGTCCTACCTTTCTTCCTCCATATCGGATTTGTGTTTGTGGTCCTCAATTTGTGTGTGTGACATGTGTGTGTGTGTTGGTTGAGGGTGCTGTTGTGCATGGCCTGCATGGGTGTGTGAGGCCCTGCCATCAGTCCCGCTGTGATGGGTGAGTATTGTGTGGGGATTTTGAATGTGTAGTTACATGCATGTGTGTTGCTAAATTGTGTATTGTTCGTGGTGCAATGTGGTGGTATTGTGTGCCATTGTGTGGTTGTTGTGTGTGTGTCCCTGTGTGTGGTGATTGCTATTTCATATGCGCTGTGTGTTGTGTGGGCATGGCATCACATTTGGTATGTTATGGGTGTGTGATGGTGTTGATTGGTTGTGAGTTGTCGTTCGATGTTGTTGTCAGTATGTGTTGTCATGTGTAGATGTGCAATGGCTTGCCAACGCGTTTGTGTAGTTGCAGTTGTGATGTTGTTATGTGGCTCAGTGGTGTTGTGTTTGTGTGTGTTAGCCAGTGATGTTGTGTGTGGGGTGGTGTGTGGTTGGCACATGTCTGTTGGCCGTGGTGTGCGTATTTTTAGTGTGTGTGTGGTTTGTATGTGCATGTATATATGCACCTGTGTGTTTTTGTGTGTTTGTATGGGTGTGTGGTTGCGAGTCTGTGCGGCCGTTGCTGGCCGTCCCGGATGTATGTGTTTTTGTGCATGTGTTCTTATGATTTGCATTACAGTGTGTGCTAGGTGGGTGTACTTACAGTTGTTGTCTTGAACCAAGAGCTTCCTTTCTGCCAAATTTGGTGTAACTGTGACCAGTGGTTCGGGCTGTAGTTGTGTTCCAAAACCCTATGGGAAGTTGCATTGCGAAAAAGTAATTTGGGACTCCTTTATTTCCTGCACCCGCTTGACAAATCATCTCAAAACTTTTAAGGCTGCAGCTGAACTTGGTGCAAACTAGTTTTGAAAATTTTGGGAAGATTCGTCAAACTGCGCTAGAGTTATTGGCAAAACAAAAAATGTTTTTCTAATGGAAACTAGGTCCTAACTATAAAATATATATATTTCCTGTTGAAGGCTTCGGCCGAAACGCGTAGACATTTGGTTGGGACAGCGTGTGTGTCTTTTGAATGGTGGGCACATTGTCGATCTTTTTTTGTGCTTTTTGTACCAACTTTTGCTGGTGTGATTTACCTGCAATCTAATCTTTTTTCAATAAATAGCAGCCAATGAATTTATCGATAATAAGTGGGTTTTTGAGTATTTTACCAGCTGGTATTGAATGATGTGCAGCCCTTGGTGTGCGATTTAAATACACCATTTCTCTGGATATATATATATATATATATATATATATATATATTAAAGGGACACTATAGAAATTCAGGTGTTATAGTTAGAGTTATTTCAAATAACTATAACTCATGCCCTAAGGTAACTATAACGCATGTCCTCGCAATGCACGTTTTTTTCATCAATGATTTTACTGCAAATGTTACAGTGATATTATCTATGATGTCAAGGTGATTTCATTAGTAATGTACTATCTCTGGTAGTTAGCAGTAACTATAATGTCCCAGTAACCTTTGTTTTTTTGTGAATTTCTAAGTTTAAAAAAAAGTATTTTTCCTAACTATAACATCCCTGTAACCTTTTGTTTTTTCATTGAATTTCTAGGATTTTTAAAGTCTTTTTTAAATGTTAAATGCATTGTAATGCACGGTGGGGAGGTGGGGGTGGACACTGGCTCTCTAATGTCCTCATTTACTGCAGTGTACTCCTTAGAAAATGCTTTCAGTTTTCCACTTAGATTCCATCAAGATGACATTCCGATGCGCCTCACTATTAGCACTATTAGCATAAATTCAGAATGTTAGTACTCTAGTTGTTCATTAGATGACTGTTAGCTGCTGATCACCACAGAGTTAACTGGCAGTCTGCTGCTGGTGTTGAAAGTGCATGTTTCAGTCCACATGCCAGAATTTTTTTATGAAATAGAAGAGAAAGATATTTAAGATATGGCTTCAGGTATCCCACACGTTCGTCATAAGTAAGACTGTTAGCTCTCTAGTTGTTCTTTAGAATACTCTGGGAGGCTGCAGTAGTACACATGAAAATCAACTGACAGGATGTTCCTGTTGCAAGTACATGTTTTACTGAGAATGTCAGACTTCATTCTCATATGGCTGAGAAATGTAGTGCAAATTTACAGAAAATCTTTCATTTTAGCTTCTGGATCACCTTTCATAACTTCTGTGGGAAAATCAAGAGAAAACAGTTCTCTCTCAATCATGATTCATGAATGCTTCGGTGACACTATGCCCTGTGCCATATTTACAAGGTGGCATTAAGCTTGTAAATATGACCCCTTCTCACACAGCCCTTTGCCACAGCCACACCCATTGCATTTTGACGCTGCCTCAGATTTATGAGTTTTCGTAAATCTGAGGCAGCGCTAAAATCGAATGCCACTCACAGGGTGGCGTTAGCAAGGTGCAACTAAGACAAATCATTTTATTCCTCCTCGATTTATGCTTTTTCTGTGTCTGCTGCATTGTGCAGCATGCATAAAAAGAGCAAAATGCCAGAAATTATTGTTTAAGTGCAGGAAGGTGTCCCTTCCTGCACATAAATAATAATTCGAAAATGACGCTTTTGCACTTCTAGCCATTGGTGATTGTTCATGTGCAGGAAGGGACACCTTCCCGCACATAAACAATCACACTCCCCCAATGCAGACATCCTTGCACGATGGTACAAGGATGCCTTTGTTGGTGCTGGCAGCTAAATTTAGTGGCAGCACAGGGGACAACACAGGGGTGCGCTGGGGGGGTTGGCTCTAGGGCCTGTCTGCAGGCCCTGCAGCCAACCAATGCCATGCATGACAAAAGGCTATGAAAGGCACTGGGTTAGATGCATATGTCAAAGGCTCTGCATGGTACCCGGACCTGTGGCTAAACCCAGACAGTGCGCATTCCAATGGTGCTGGGCAGGGGGGCCCATGATCTGTCCATGCAATGGTCATGGGCAGTGCAATCCCCCTGTGGCACTTGGCACTGGTTTTCTGCCACTCTTTCTATGGCGGGGTGACCGCCAAGAAAAGGCTGGTGTAAAGCTGAGTTGTTATCAGCACTGCGGCCATCATCCCGTTGGGAATGTTGTTCCTGGCGGTGACGGTGGTACCCTGGTGAGCCACCTGCCAGGGTTGGAATATGGAGTGCAGTGGTTCGACTGTCACTGCGAGTGCGGCGGTACTCGGACCGCCACACTTGTAATGAGGCCCATAGGGGGTCATTCCAACCCTGGCGGTCGGTGTTAAAGCGGCGGCTAACCCGCCAACAGGCTGGCGGTTAAAAAAATGGAATTCTGACCCTGGTGGAAACCGCCAACAGAGACCGCCACATTAACACTCCGACCGCCATGGCGGGACAAACAAACAGCGCGGCAGTCACCGCCAACAGACAGGCGGGAGTCAATGTACCGCCCACCCTATCACAACCCACCAATCCGCCACCTTTTCCGGGGCGGTAGCCCCGCCGATAAAAACACGGCGGAAACAGACATTTCAAACGGAAAACGCTCACCTCCATACATCCCACGAGGAATCTGGACAGCATTGAACCCGAACTACACATCCTACCAGCTATTGTCTTCCTGCTCCTCTACCAGGAGCACGAACGCCGGTGCAGAAGACTACGGTGAGTACTGCACCTACGACACAGGGGAGGAGAAAATATTACGGGCACATACACGCTACACACCCACCACCACCCACACCCACTACAACACACACATCAATGCATAGCAATACATCACTGTTACAACCCCCAAACCCCCCGGAAGAATGCAAAGACAAAATGAAATGATAATAAACAGTCGAATATATTGTATTATCGGCATATAAAAATATCACACATTTAAAACTAATATATACATAAATATTAAAAGTCCGATACTTTTAGCAGTCATTGTCCGTGGACCACTGGGCCCAAATCACATGGGCAAGGCCCACACAGGATACCTGACACCAACGGAGAGAACACTGCAGGGGCATCAGATAGAAAAACTACAGGCACCTCAGGGGGAAGGGAAGGGGGGGCACCTCAGCCACATGAGTACACAGCGCCAGATCCACGAGGGGCCTCCATGGCCACTGTCCCATCCTGGGGAGTGCAAAGCAACAGTCTCTCAAGTCCATACAGTGGGTGGTTTGCCCACTGTACCATCCTGGGGAGTGCAAAGCCACAGTCTCTCAAGTCCATACAGTGGGTGGCTTGCCCACTGTACCATCCTGGGGAGTGCAAAGCCACAGTCTCTGAAGTCTCTACAGTGGGTGGGTTGTCCACTGTACCATCCTGGGGAGTGCAAAGCCACAGTCTCTCAAGTCTCTACAGTGGGTGGTTTGCCCACTGTTACATCCTGGGGAGTGCAAAGCCATAGTCTCTCAAGTGGATGACAGTGTCCACTGGTTCTGGAGGGGGACTGGTGCCCAGAGTGCTTCGTGCAGCCCTGCCCGACACAGATGCGGCACTGCCCCTTCCGCCAATGGGCTAGCGGTGCTTGAGATGAAGGGCCCAGTTCAACGGTTCTTGAGACGGCGGTGCCCAGCAGGGCGGGCTTGAGATGAAGGGCCCAGCGGAACGGTGCTTGAGATGAAGGGCCCAGTTCAGCGGTGCTTGAGATGAAGGGCCCAGTTCAGCGGTTCTTGAGATGAAGGGCCCAGTTCAGCGGTTCTTGAGACGGCGGTTCCCAGCAGAGCGGTGCTTGAGATGAAGGGCCCAGTGCAGGGTGCTTGAGATGAAGGGCCCAGTTCAGCGGTTCTTGAGACGCGGTGCCCAGCGGAGCGGTGCTTGAGATGAAGGGCCCAGTGCAGCGGTGCTTGAGATGAAGGGCCCAGTTCAGCGGTTCTTGAGATGAAGGGCCCAGTTCAGCGGTTCTTGAGACAGCGGTGCCCAGCGGAGCAGTGCTAGAGATGAAGGGCCCAGCGGAGCGGTGCTTGAGATGAAGGGCCCAGTTCAGCAGTTCTTGAGATGAAGGGCCCAGTTCAGCGGTTCTTGAGACAGGAGTGCCCAGCGGAGCGGTGCTTGAGATGAAGGGCCCAGCGGAGCGGTGCTTGAGATGAAGGGCCCAGTTCAGCGGTTCTTGAGATGAAGGGCCCAGTTCAGCGGTTCTTGAGACAGCGGTGCCCAGCGGAGCGGTGCTTGAGATGAATGGCCCAGCGGAGCGGTGCTTGAGATGAAGGGCCCAGTTCAGCGGTTCTTGAGATGAAGGGCCCAGTTCAGCGGTGCTTGAGATGAAGGGCCCAGTTCAGCGGTTCTTGAGATGGCGGTGCCCAGCAGAGCTGTGCTTGAGATGAAGGGCCCAGCGGAGCGGTGCTTGCCCTGTTCAGCGGTCCTTGCCCTGTTCAGCGGTGCTTGCCTTGGCGGTCCTTGCCCTGTTCAGCGGTCCTTGCCCTGTTCAGCAGTGCTTGCCTTGGCGGTCCGTGCCCTGTTCAGCGGTGCTTGCCTTGGCGGTCCTTGCCCTGTTCAGCGGTGCTTGCCTTGGCGGTCCTTGCCCTGTTCAGCGGTGCTTGCCTTGGCGGTCCTTGCCCTTTTCAGCAGCCCTTGCCCTGTTCAGCGGTGCTTGCCTTGGCGGTCCTTGCCCTGTTCAGCGGTGCTTGCCTTGGCGGTCCTTGCCCTGTTCAGCGGTCCTTGCCCTGTTCAGCGGTCCTTGCCCTGTTCAGCGGTGCTTGCCTTGGCGGTCCTTGCCCTGTTCAGCGGTCCTTGCCCTATTCAGCGGTGCTTGCCTTGGCAGTCCTTGCCATGTTCAGCGGTGCTTGAGTTGGCGCTCCTTCATTGCCCAGCTGGGCTGTGGCTGGCGCTCCTTCATTGCCCAGCTGGGCTGTGGCTGGCGGGGCCCTCCTGGGCAGCTGGGCTGTGGCTGGCGGGGCCCTCCTGGGCTGCCGTACCGGGCCTCTGGGTGTCCTCCTGCACACCTGGGATGGGGCTGGTGGGGCCCTCCTGGGCAGCTGGCCTGCTGCCGGACTTGTCGGGCGTGCTGCCCTTCCCACCCTTCCCTGGTCGTCTGTGGCCCTTTCCCACCTTTGGCGGTGTGCCAGGTGGCACCCCACTTTCAGCCGGAGCCAGGGTAGGGATTTTGGTCCCTGGTGTCCTTGGCCTCTCGCGCCGGGCACCGGTAATTTTTGGGTGTTTTTCCGGGGGTGGGCTGGCCGTGCCTTGGCTCCTAGCAGAACTAGTTGCCCTTGAGGGTGGGGGACTCCACAGTCCTTGGACAACAGTCCTGATCGGTCCTCGTTTGGTGGTGGCTGAGGTGCTGATTGCAGTCTTATGAGATGGACGGGGTGGGGGAGTTGTTGGAAAGAGGTCAAGTTTGGAAAGGAAAATCAATTTGGAAAGAGAGGGACGGCTAGGTGTAGTGGGTATGGGAGTGGAGGAAGAGGATGTGGTTGTAGGAGTGTGAAGTCTGGTGTCTTTGGGTGCAGGTGCTTGGGCTGGAGGCTGTCGTGAGGTGGATGGCTGTTGGGTGGGTGGCTGCCTGCGTTTGTGTGGTTTGGAAGAGGGGGTGACAGACACACTGGGAGAGGACACAGGGGACGTGTAAATGGTAGTGGGGGTGGTGACTGCACATGTGCGGAGTGTTCTGGTGGGTGTGCTGGTGATGGACGTAGTGGCTGAAGATGTTGTGCATGCAAGTGTGAGTGGAGACGTCACAGGGAGGGAGGAGGGAGACGAGGAGGAGGGGGACACAGTGGAGGCAGTGGGTGTTGCTGTGTCTGCATGTGGATGTTGCTTGTGTGAATGCTTGTGTGATGTGTGGTGCTTATGTCTGGATGAGCTTCCCTTGGGTGTTGAGGTGTGTGCAGGCTGGTCTGTAGGTGTGTCTGGGATAGGCAGAGGTACAGGGGATTTGGTCTGGGTGGAGGAAGTTGGAGGGGAGAGGCTAGAGACAGGGACAATTGCTGCCGTCAGTGCTGAGGCCAGAGCGTTGAACGATCGCTGATGGGCAGCCTGACCCGAATGAATACCCTCCAGGTATGCATTACTCCGGTGCACCTCCCTTTCTACACCCTGGATGGCATTCAAAAGGGTAGACTGCCCAACAATGAAGGTCCTCAGGAGGTCAATGACCTCCTCACTGAGGGCAGCAGGGGTGACAGGGGCAGGGCCTGAGGTGCCTGGGGCGAAGGAGATGCCCCCCTTCCTGGTTGAGCGGGCACGGGGCAAACGCTGAGGGGCTGCGGGGAGGGCGGTGCTGATGCGCTGGGTGGCGGCTGTACCTGTTGTTGCGGGGGGCACGGATGTTGCCGCCACCACAAGGGAGCTCCCTTCAGAGGACGAGTTGCTGCCACTGACATCAGCACGAGTCCCCGCTGTGGAGCTCCCCTCGCCCTCCGTCTCACTGGTGAAATCCGAGTCAGTTGCATGGCCCGCAATGGCCATGTGAGATGCAGCTCCCTCGTGCTCCGATGCCACTTCTCCTCCGCCTGATGATGCTAATGCACACATGAACAGGAAGACCACAAAAAAAGGGGGGAGGAGAAATAAAGACATGTTGAGTGCATGGATTACCGCTACCGTTGGCGGACAATACAGACACAGAAGGCCCCTGCACTACGCCGCGCACTTGGGCTCCACTACGCAATCTGTGGGACATGGCCTACAAGCCTATGGACGACAACTGCACCCATAGATGACACAGGGCCATGGATACCTGTACTTGGCACCCTACAGAGGTGGGGGGCGGGGGCACAGGGCCATGCCTTACGGAGGGGCCTAGCCTACAGAAATCGCCCTGGCCTATGGATACCCACAGCCCTCCTCCCCCACCCAGACACCTCCACTGCGCGCAAAGTCAGCAGAATGTATTTGTACTCACCCCCTTGTGTCTGCTGTGATGTCCTCACGCGCCCATTCAAATCGGGGTAGGCCACCACCAGGATCCGGGACATCAGGGGGGTGAATTGACGACTGGCACCCCTCCTACGTTGGGAGGCCATCCCCAGCAGAGCCTCCGCCGTCTTCCTGCTTCCGCGTCGGATGTCCTCCCACCTCTTCCGGCAGTGGGTGCCCGTCTGTTGTGGGCCCCCAGGGTCCGGACGTCCTTGGCGATGGCACGCCAAATCGCGACTTTCTGGTGGGCCCTGACCTATGTGACATGTACAGGGAGAGAAAAATTGTCATCACCTTCTGCATGCTAGATGTGAGTGGCCCCCCATCCCCACCCTTGCCATGTGGCACATGCTCTCATCTGTCGTCTAATGCATGCCTCAATCGCTCCCCTCCCCACCATCTTTCAACCACCCGACTCAACCCAGGCATTGGCCACAAAGCATGGTCCCAGTGTACTTACCTGTTGGTCTGGAGGACCGTAGAGTAGCGCATACTGGGGGAGGACCCAATCCACGTGTTTCTCCAATTCTTCAGAAGTGAAGGCAGGGGCCCTTTCCCCAGTCGCAGCAGCCATTGTCTCTTCCAGACCGAGGTCACAGCAGCACTTGCAGTGTAGGTCCTCTCCTGTGGAAGATCAGGTATCGAGTGATTAAGCTGTTAGAAAATGGCGGTCACGCCCGCGGCGGTGCGTACCGCAGCGGTGCGTACCGCGACCGCCGGCACACATCGTCATTGGCTCCTGAAACCCATAGGTTTCAATGTTAACCAATGCGGCTTTGCGCCGCGGTCTTCGACCGCCTACCGCCACGGTGTGCCATGCCAGCGCATTGACCTCACATCCCATTGTCACACTTCACAGGTCAGGCAGCCGCCATTTAAAGGGCCCACATGGCTTAATTTCTACTGCGTCACACATACCTAGGCCTTTCCTCAACACTCATACAAACCATTCAATGCATAGTGAATCGTGTTGTGTGCAAGCTGTGGGAACGTACCTGTGGGTTGATTGACTCTGTGCTCGCTGTTGTCCTTCCTAGGCACCGTCCGCTGGGACATGAGAGGAGATGGAGGAATCTTCCCGTGTACAGACCGCTGGTGGACCTGTCGACAATGGAGGAACGACATGTCATTCTGACATACAGGCTTGACTGAGCCACTATACATGAACTGTGTGCCCAGCTGGAGGCAGACCTGATGTCACCCATCCGCCAACCCACAGGGATCCCCCCTCTAGTGCAGGTGCTGTCAGTACTCCATTTCTTAGCAAGTGGGTCATTTCAAACAACAGTGGCCATAGCATCAGGGATGTCCCAGCCCATGTTTTCCAAGGTGTTGTCCAGAGTGTTGTCTGCCCTGCTCAAACACATGCGGAGCTACATCATGTTCCCTGAGGTGGGGGATTTGCCTACAGTGAAGGGTGATTTCTATGCTCTTGGACATATCCCCAACATCATAGGTGCCATTGATGGAACACATGTGGCTTTGGTACCCCCCAGCAGGAGTGAACAGGTGTACAGGAACAGGAAAAGTTATCATTCCATGAATGTACAGATGGTGTGTTTGGCTGACCAGTACATCTCCCATGTTAATGCAAAGTTCCCTGGGTCAGTGCATGATGCCTACATCCTGCGGAATAGCAGCATCCCGTATGTGATGGGTCAACTCCAGAGGCACCGGGTGTGGCTATTAGGGGACTCTGGTTACCCCAACCTGTCCTGGCTACTGACCCCAGTGAGGAATCCCAGGACCACGGCAGAGGAACGCTACAATGAGGCCCATGGGCGGACTAGGAGGGTGATCGAACGCACCTTTGGCCTCCTGAAGGCCAGGTTCAGGTGCCTCCATATGACAGGTGGATCCCTAATATACTCACCAAAGAAGGTGTGCCAGATCATCGTGGCCTGCTGTATGCTTCACAACCTGGCTTTGCGACGCCAGGTGCCTTTTCTGCAGGAAGATGGTCCAGATGGTGTTGTTGTAGCAGCTGTGGAGCCTGTGGAGAGTGAAGAGGAGGAAGCCGAAGAGGACGAAATAGACAACAGGAACAAAGTAATAGAGCAGTATTTTCAATGACACACAGGTAAGAGTAGACACCGGCATATTACATTTACCTAAAGACTCCTACCTCTCTACTGGCTGACTTTTTCCCCCAGTGTATGGTAACAGTGTTGTGACTTTCCCTTCCAATTTCAGAGCTGTGGGCCCCACTGCATGACATCTGCTTTGTTTCCCCATGGACTACAGCTGTGTGACAGCGGTTTGTTGGCATCACAATGTGAATAAACATTTTGGAACTGTCATGTCTAATACATTTGTTAAAATCACAGACAAACTCCAGATTGTTTATGTGCAATAAGTGTGTTTATTCAAGTGCTCTAATTTGGATGGATAGTTGCAAATCGGTGAGGGGTGATGGTGGAGGATTGTCCATGGCAGAGTCCAGACTATCAGTATCACAGGTACATTGTCCAAATGCCTGTGGAAAGTGGAGCAGGGGCAGTTTAAAGTTGGACAGGGTGACAATGTGGGACAGTGGGATGACAATCAGGGCGGTATCCTTTGCTGGCGGGGTCTTGACATGTTACTCTGTCTTCTTCCTCGATCTCAGGGCCCGCTTGCGGGGTGGTTCTCCTTCTGCAGGGGGTGGGGTTCTGGTGGCCTGTTGGTCTTGTGTCGGGGCCTCCTGTCCACTAGCGCCGGCGGAGGTGGTAGCCAGTTCTTGGTCAATGCTAGTGACAGGGGCCCTTTGAGGTGCCACAGTGTTCCGCAATGTGGTGATTAACTCATTCAGGGCCACTACGATGGTACCCGTGGCGGAACTGATGTTTCTTAGTTCCTCCCTGAACCCCATATACTGTTGCTCCTGCAGAAGCTGGATTTCCTGAAACCTAGTCAGGACCGTCGCCATCGTCTCCTGGGAGCGGTGGTATGCTCCCATGATGGAGGAGAGGGCCTCGTGGAGAGTGGGTTCCCATGGCCTGTCCCCCCCCTGTCGCACAGCAGCCCTCCCAGTTCCCCTGTTTCCCTGGGCCTCTGTCCCCTGGACCGTGGGCCCACTACCACTGCCCCTAGGTCCCTGTTGTTGTTGGGGTGGTGGGTTAACCTGGGTTCCCTGTAGTGGTGGACACACCGCTGATTGACGTGTCCTGGGGACAGAGGTTTGGGCCCGCTGGGTGGGTGCTGTGCTGGTGTTCCCAGAGGGGGGAAGGTCTGCTGTGGCCTGTGACTGTCTGAGGGGAACCGACTGTCCTGAGGTCCCCGATGGACCGGGCTGGTCATCTAGATCCAGGGAGACAGAGCTGCTGTCATCACTGTGGGCCTCTTCTGGGGGTGGAGTGGACATTTGTGGACCCTCCTGCGTGGTGACCTGGCTTTCGGGTCCTGCAGGGGTATAAAAGTATGGTTATTGCTTCTGTGTGTGCCAATGGCGTGCAATGGGTGGGTGCCCGTGTACCCCAGTGCTGGCATTCCTTTGTGGGGGCTGTTGTGACGGTGTTTTGGGGGGGGGTGATGGGTATGTGCATTGGGCATGCTTTGGTGATGGGTGTCCATGCTTTGGGGCCGCATGCAGGGCTAAGTTTTGGGATGGGTGGGTTGTGATGGTGAGACATTTGCAAGGGGTAGTTGTGATGGGGGTGGGGGTGAGGGTGGGGGTATGAGTTGGCATGCAGGTGGGATGGGGGGGATGAAGTAGTGAAGATGAGACTTACCAGAGTCCATTCCCCCACCGACTCCTGCGAGGCCCTCAGGATGCAGGATGTTCAAGACTTGCTCCTCCCATGTTGTAAATTCTGGGGGAGGAGGTGGGGGTCCGCCGCCAGTCCGCTGTACCGCGATGTTGTGCCTTGAAACCATGGAACGCACCTTCCCCTGTAGGTCGTTCCACCTCTTCCTGATGTCGTCCCTATTTCTTGGGTGCTGTCCCACACCGTTGACCCTGTCGACTATTCGGCTCCATAGCTCCATCTTCCTGGCAATGGTGGTGTGCTGCACCTGTGTCCCGAACAGCTGGGGCTCTACTCGTACAATTTCCTCCACCATGACCCTGAGTTCATCATCTGAGAACCTGGGGTGTCTTTGAGGTGCCATAGGGTGGTGTGGGTGATGTGTGGGGTGGATTGTGTGATGCTAAGTGTGGTGATGTGTATTGTTGTGTTGTGTGAAGTGCGTGCTAATATTGCAGGGTGACAGTGAATTGGGCGTCTGGGTGCTCGGATGTCTTTTCTCGGTGCGTGTTCACGAATCTCTAGGAGTGGGGGTTTGTGGGTGATGTGGGTGTGTGTTTTATATTGTATTGGGTGTGTGGGAGTGGTGTGTGTATGTGTATCAGGTGTGTGTATTTCGAATTGGCCAATGTGGTAGTGTTTTGTACGAGTATGTGTATTTCGACCGCGGCGGTGTGTACCGCCAATAGAATACCGCGGTTGAAAGACCGCCGAGTGGATTCGTGGGTCGTAATGGCATGGGCGTATTTCTGTTGGCGTGACGGTGGAGGTTTGGTCATCGCCAGTTTATCGCTGACCTTTGGTGTGGCGGACTTTTGTGGATGTCGGTATTTTGGCGGTTTGCCTGTTGTGGGTCAGAATGACCGTAGCGGTTTACCGCGACCGCGGCGGTGTTATGGCGGTCTTCTGTCTGGTGGTAAGCGCATTTTACCGCCGAGGTTGGAATGACCCCCATAGTGTCTTAGGGCCAGATGTATCGAACGTTTTTGCATTCGCAAACGGTGCAAATCGCAGAAATCGTCTGTTTCCGAATGCAAATACGTGTTTTCGGATGTATGAAAGGTATTCACAGGCCAAAAACAAGGAATCGCAAAAATTGAGATTTTTAGCGAAGCAACATGGTTTTGCGTGTCGCAATCTGCGTATCGCAATTTGCGACATGAAAAAACAATTTGCTATTTACATTTCGCAAATTGCGAGCTCGAATAGCAACTCGCAAATACAGAATCTGTATTTCTTGTCGCATATTGCGATATGCAGATTGCGACACGCAAAACCATGTAAAAATGCGATGCATCAAAAAATTGCAAATTGCGAATATTCGCAGAATGGCCTTTTGCACATGCAATTTACCACGGATTGAAACCAGGTGGTAACCAGGGGCAACCTATATAAAGAGGCCCAGAATGCCTCAGCCTCTTTTCCACAATGGCTGCACTCTACGTCATGGCGAGTAGAATGAGTATCTTGGCAGGTTTGAGGAGAGGGAGGAGCACATTTTCAGAGTGCGCATTACCGTTTTTGACCAGACTGAGGAGGAAATTACAGGTTGATCTTAGCCATGATACTTGACCTGATAGCTGAGCTACAACCCATACTGCAGCACACAACATACAGGACCAATAGCATACCCACCCATGTGCAGGTATTATGCTCCCTGCACCTACTTGCCTCAGGTCGTAGCAGCAGCTGGATGGGTATCACAGAGTGCCCTCTCTAGATTTTTCAATGCATTTCTAAATGCCATGCTGAGCAGGATACACCAGTACATCAGATTCCCCCACACACCACAGGAAATACAGCAGACAAAAATCGATTTTTACTAGATAGCACAGTTCCCCCATGTCCTAGGTGCCATAGATGGACACATGTTGCAATCTGTCCACCATCGACCACAGAGTATGTGTACCTCAACCGTAAAAACAACATTCTATGAACATACAGGTGATATGCAATGCCTCGTGGCCAGGTACCCAGGGAGCACCCATGATTCGTACATCTTTCGCCACAGCGGGACTGCTAGCTGGGGAATTTGCGTTGATGGCAGTGTGACGTCAGATGGCACAGCTACTCATTATACCCTCTGTTCCTTCCAGGAGACAGTGCCTACGCAGTGCGCACCTACATGATGATGCCCTACCTAAATCCTGCAACACCAGCAGAGCGGAGATACAATTCGGCACACAGGGCACCCCACAATGAGGTGGAGCGCACCTTTGGCCTACTGAAGAGTCGCTTCCGGTGCATCCACAAAAGTGGAGGGGCACTACAATACAGCCTGGACACGACCTGTAGAATAGTGGCCACATGTGCAATCTTGCACAATATAGCTACCACCAGGGGCATACCTGCGGAAATATCGGAGACAGACTCAGATGAGGATGAGGATCCCATACCACCCCCTACAGCCAGCAGACAGGACCAGTGCGGCAGAGGGCAGGCAAAGGCGTGCTGACATCACGCACAACCATTTCAGATGTAAGTAATGACAACACTACCTCACTGACATGAATTCCGGTTGTTAGCACCTTTATTACCTTGACTTCAGGTAACATATGCGTCACTAGGACAAAGCAATGCACAATAGGCAGACATGAGCCATTAACAGTATCACACTATTATCATCATAGTTTTACTGTATTGCTACATGTGAAGGTAGTCCCCTGTAGCCCTCAATGTCACTTCTTACGACCACGCATTCCATTTGAGTGCGTAGTGGCCTCGCCGGCACCTCTTGTATCAGACTCACAGGCAGTACTGTGCCTGGCACTGCAATGCCTAGGATCCATCACAGGGACTGCAAGACTGCTGAGGCTAGATGACTCCTCAGTATCCCCATCACCCAGTTCGCTGGGTGTAACACTGCGAGCTGTCAGCATAGCATCCAGAACGTTCGTTATTTGCACCAATCCCTGTGCAACGTCCCTACTGCTATGTGCTGCCTCCACCTGTGCGGCCACAGCACACCGTGATATCAGGGCAGTTGATGTAGCAAGACGATTTACGGATCTGCAAAAGCCATTGAACATTCCCATGAATTGCCGTTCGCACCTGCGGTGGCTCACACGCTCATGCCTGATCTCAGTACAGAGTTCCTTAATGGCATTTGTCAGTTCCTTGGTGTTATCTGCAGCTGTTTGCTGTCCCTCATGCAGCTTGGAGATGTTTGCATTCAGAGACTCCAAGTGCTTGTACAGTCCTTTCATGTTGGCATTGAGTGACTACAACTGCCTGCGCATTGCCCTCATGTTTTTGCATTGCAGGCGCTGCACTTTGTGCATGGATGCTTCAAGGCCACCAAATATTGATGGGCCCTCGCCTTCATCTGTGTGCTGTGTGCCTGCATCGTGAGGCCTCCTGCGGGGAGTCGAGTGACGCTGGGGCAGGGACTGCTGCCTTCCAGTGGATCTAGCTTCTGGAGATGGTGTGTGGCCTTCATCCGGTATTTCATTGGAGTCCAGGTTCAACTCGTGGAGAGGTAACACCCTTGCCCTGCGTCTGATTGGTGCTATACACAATGACTCACTAGTGTTAGAGTCGGACAGTGGCTGTGTTTCTGCATCCTCCACATTGGCACATGCTGCTGCTACTGGGCCTGAGCCATCTGCAACGACAATGTGCAGCATGTCGTTTATGAATGTATCACCAAATGTTGCACAGTGGTAATAAATGTACACTTACATCGTATCACTGTGAATTGTGTGTGTTGTTCTTCGGTGTGTCTGTATACTTAATTGCTATCTATGTGCTATTTTCAGCTCAGGGTTGTGGACTACCACTCCCATAAGGCATTGTTGTGCCGCGTGTAAGATGTG
The DNA here is from genome assembly GCF_031143425.1 of Pleurodeles waltl. Lineage (NCBI taxonomy): Eukaryota > Metazoa > Chordata > Amphibia > Caudata > Salamandridae > Pleurodeles > Pleurodeles waltl. The sequence continues at coordinate 996,795,161 of NC_090447.1, read as the reverse complement.
GAATGGACTTCTTATCACAATGTTTTGCACTAATTGCTATTTCCTAAGGGGCATTTGTACATGCACATATGGAGATAAACATCATTATTGGGCTTACCTTTGCTGGTGCTGGGTGTGCCATAAGTGTCAATGTCAGTGACCCCACTGACAGCTTCTGGAAGCAGTGTGGACTCCACCAGGTCTTCCATGGGGGTGGAGGGTGTCTGAGTGGACGGTCCGCCTCCTGTGCTCCTTGCCTCCATTAGCCTGCTGGCCACCCTCTCCTTGGCACCGGAATGCAGGTCGTACCACCTCTTGCGTATCTCTTCCACTGAGCTCTGAGCGACCCCCGCTGCCCAGATTTTGGTCTGGATGTCAGCCAAAAATTTCTGCTTCTCACTCTCTGGTACCTGGAGTGAGCTCTTCCCAAAGAGACGGTGATGGTGCCTGACCACCTCTTCAGTGAGCACCTCCAATTGTTGCTCACTGAATTTCAGCTTCATTTCCTCTCTCCCTTCTCCTTCCCATTGCCAGCATTGGCCATGTTGGTGTTAGACCCTGGCTTGCTCCCACACTTTCTCCCTGGGGCTGGTCTGTGACTCTCTGACTGCTCCTGTGGGTGTGGTACCTGGAAACAGTATAGGCTGACTCACTTCCTGCTTGTGATGCCATCAGGCTGTGCCGGGTAACGGTTTTCGCAGTTTGCGATTTTCAAATACCGAATCGCAATTTTGTTTGCGATTCAGTATTTGGACCTCGCAAATTGCATTAGCGATTTTTAAGAAATTGCTATTTCCGACTCGCAATTTTGATACATCACATTTTGCATGCCGGAAATAGTGATTTCTTAAAATTCGCTATTTGAGACTCGCAAAGCAAAATCTGGATACATCTGGCCCTTAATCACAGGAAGGGCATAGGAGAAGAAAGGATATTGTTCTGATTTATTTCTGATGTATGCCATCTTCAACAACAATATGCATACCATTACAACATAGTGTAATAGGAACACATTAAAACAATAATACGTTTGTCTTTATCGTTTAAAGCATAATTTTGTGTCAAATATTAATGACTGAATATGATGGTACACATCATTGCACTAAGAACATTCTGACCCTCTGTTATCTGCTTAAACTAAATTCTTGTAGCACCATGAATTAAGGGGTATTTGTGCAAATGTTTTGGGGAAATGGACACTGGCTATCCCTTTGAAGGGCCATGGTGTATACATATACATTGTGTAGAAATGTAAGTTATTAATTAAGAGGGCTGGAAAGTCACAATCAAATAATAAACACACCCCTTGTCAGGGTGAACCAAAAAAGTCACTGAATGATCTCTCTCCTAACCCTCTGGTAGCTAGGCACAAAAGCAGTCAGACTCAATTTAGAGGCAATGTGTAATGTATTTATGAAGCACCCAAACATCAATTAAGTGAAAACACAACACAAAGACAATCTCAAACCAATATAGGAAAATAGATTAGAATTTACTAAATAAAATGCCACTAAAAGAACAAAACTCCTATAAAGATAATTTAATTATTTTTTAAAGTTCTAGGTGAAAATGGTGGCAAAAGGCACTCTCACGGCTATTTGATCATTCTGGACCAGGTCAAAGTCAAAAGTTCTGGACAACCACAATCAATCACAGCTCGAATATAGGGCCCATGTTTGTCACAGTAAAGAGTTTACCTTCTCACAGTCCAATTCCATGTGGGGTGTGTTAGAGCGTCTGCCCTTATTTGGTTTCTTCTCTTTAATTTATAAGGGGATGTGTTAGAGGTTCAATTGGCCTTTTGACTGCACTTGGAGTAAGTCCCACCACAAGACTCAATTTCAATACAATTCATCAACAAATATCAGTCAGCAGTTTCAATAATCGTTGGAGTCATAATCTCACGCACCATGACCCCTTTGGCTATAAATAACCACACCTTTATGTAAAAGTTAGAATGTTTATTTCCCAAAGTTAACAATGCTAATATCAACTAACGTAGTCTCAAGATCAAATGGTATACATACAAAAACACCAGTGTACCAAACCTTCTAAAGAATTTCAATTTAACTAGTTCATGGATTACTACGCACTCAAGAGTTACAGTATAAATCAATAGCAAGAACAACTACGCAATAGAAATAGCATATATCTAGACTCAGCAAATGAGTAACATCAATTATTTATTAATAGCAGCTTCTTAGCATTTTAGGGTTTTCCCTCACTAATCCTTCTGATTAGAACAGCATGTTTGGACTTCATGCAAAACAATTTAGTCAACATAAATTTGGAAAACATCTAACTATGGGCCTCATTCTAATATCGTCGGGCGCCGCCCGCCGGGCGGGAACCGCCAAATGGCCGCTCTGCGGTCAGAAGACCGCGGATGCCATTCTGGCTTTCCCGCTGGGCCGGCGGGCGACCGCCAAAAGGGCACCCGCCGGCCCAGCGGGAAAGACCCTGCAACAAGGAAGCCGGCTCCGAATGGAGCCGGCGGAGTTGCAGGGGTGCGACGGGTGCAGTTGCACCCGTCGCGATTTTCACTGTCTGCAAAGCAGACAGTGAAAATCTTTATGGGGCCCTGTTAGGGGGCCCCCCGGGTCCCCACGACACCCGTTCCCGCCATCCTGTTTCTGGCGGTGTAAACCGCCAGAAACAGGCTGGCGGGAGGGGGTCGGAATCCCCATGGCGGCGTTGCAAGCAGCGCCGCCATGGAGGATTCACAGGGCCAGGGGAAAACCGGCGGGAAACCGCCGGATCCCCTTTTCTGACCGCAGCTTTACCGCCGCGGTCAGAATGGCCCTGGAAGCACCGCCAGCCTGTTGGCGGTGCTTCCGTGGTCCCCGGCCCTGGCGGTCCATCGGAATGACCCCCTATGTCTCTCAAAATAGAGGTTGGTACCTAGAAACAGAAAGCAAACTTACAACAAGAATAATAGCATTTTGTTATACCTCTCCTCAATATGGATCAAAGGTTGCAATTATCTTCATCAATTGGACATATGTTCGGTCAGCATCAGCTTTGGGCCATGAAAGAGAATGGTTCAGAACCAGGAGCTCTAAGCTATCTGAACTATTTTGAAAGCAATGTCTAAGGAATCAGCATTTAGCATCAGAAGTTTAAGCAATAACGTCAAAGATAGAGGGGGTTATTACAACTTTGGAGGAGGTGTTAATCCGTCCCAAAAGTGACGGTAAAGTGACAGATATACCACCAGCCGTATTACGAGTCCATTATATCCTATGGAACTCGTAATACGGCTGGTGGTATATCCGTCACTTTACCGTCACTTTTGGGACGGATTAACACCTCCTCCAAAGTTGTAATAACCCCCCGAATTCTTTAAGTAGGAGAATCAAGGGCAAGTAGACCCCATCGGTGGAAAATGGAAATGAGACATGTAACAATTTTGTATCCCTCTGTCCTCCAGTCAATGCATCCATTGTTACCTCCTGGGAACATCGCTTTCTCACACACTAAACTATACAATGTATCAGTAACTAATACTAGCAAGGAGTTCTCATGAGAAAAGAAAAACATCTGCTATCGTTTGGTCAATTCAGTGAAAAACAATTCACATATTAATTTCTTCAAGCAAACATTTCTCACAGCGCTATCTGAAAAGTGCAGCTTAACATGAGGCTGTGCAACTAGGCCCACGGCCTCGCTAACTTAAAGCCTACAATTAATAAAGCAAATACATAACATGAAATCATTAATATAACACACTGCTACAGTAATATAAACATGAGCACATCAATTTATATTAACAAGCATTTAATAAGGATAGTTTGTGATTACTAATGGCCACTCAAGTGGGCATATTTTTCAAATTGCAAACTAATTTCTATATTAAGTCAATTCTATGCAGATTCATAATTCAAAATACATGAATATTCATTAGCCCAAATTTTAGCACAATCCCTCCTCTGATGACTAAATATGTCATCACACTTACATCTTCCTGTCCCAACTCGTGGTTAATACAAGTATATAAATATACCACATCCAATGTAACCAATAACATGTTACTTACTTTCCCACTCAACATCATTCAAAATGCTTAGAATATGTGTGGTATCTTTGATGAAAGATGGTAAATTATACACCATCGGTTGCAAAAAACAATCAACAAATTCGGAAAGTCTCTCGGTAGGACCTGAAATACCTGACACAATTGGTCTACCCGGTGGGAAAGGCAGACCCTTATGCACCTTGGGTAAAGTATAGAGACAGGGATATTTAGGTTGGTCCACCCTCAAATAGAGATATTCATCTTTGCTGAGCAGCCCCTTGTCCATCCAGGTAAGTAACCTCTTATTGATCGTGTAGGTAAGGTTAGGAATTAGATTCCCATGAATTCTCTCATAGCATATTGTATCATTCAATTGCGATAAAATCTCATTATCATAATCAATCTTGTTCTGTATCTTCACTAGGAGGTTCTGGTCGTACAGGAGATTCAGATTCGAGCTCCGTTTTTTCTATTGCCATTTAGATTCATTTTTTAAATTTCTTTGCAGTGCAGTATAAGGATGAAATCACAACACCATTGAATGTATATTAATACTTTTGGATGCTGGATTTCAGGTACTTCATACGGGGTCACGTTGGAGTTCACATATGTGAATAAGGCTCCATCACATGTTGGCACTTTTTGTTTATATTAGGTGCAACTTAATCACGTCATGTCTTTCCTTTCTTTCTGCTTATGTGATAGATATGGATTGTTCATTTTGTAATGAGAAACATAAAACAACGTTTGATAAATAACGGACAACAATCAATGATTATTTAGGATTTGTCTAATTATGAGGTACTATTAAGAATTATGTAAGCTAGTTTGATGACACAAGGGTGTTTTTGCATAAAATTTGAGTTGTATGATATCACTATTTTGGTATAGTTTTGAATCTTGGTAGGAGTTGGCAGGATATAAGGTTTTGGTTGTGTTTTTGGGGAGCACTTTAATGTAATTTGATCTGGGTTCTCACCTTCTTGGTTCAATTAATATCCACGTGAGTCACTACAATAGGGTCTCTCTTGCATGAGATTTCAATACTTTTGGTTTGGAATTTGGGTCTTCTTATTCTATTTTTTTGTTCAACCATTAAGTTTGAGCATTTTGGTTCCTAACTCCATCAATATGTTTACAATTTTTAGCCCTGAAGAAGTCGTTTGGGATGTAAAAAAGAATCTCCCATGACGAAACACATGTTGGCTGGAATTGTATTACCACGGATGGGTTCCAATTTTTTTGAAGATTCTTAATTTAATTTTTGGATTGGATTGGACAATTTATACTTGTATTAAAATTGAATGTTTTTTTTTCCAAAGATCACTTATTTGGTCATATGAGTATTACTTTTGTTTTTGAGTGGAGTGCCGCACACTGTATCACTTGATTGTTGGGTTTTTATGAACCTTTAAGGGATGGGTGTTTTCCCTTGTGCAGGCACCCCTCATCTCTTTGTCTAAATTTGTGCTTTTTAGGATCCTGAGTGCCTTCACAACCCTAACATTTCACCCCATTAGCTAGGTCATATGATTCTCGTTTTTGTCTAACATGATGTAATTCAGTTATTTTAGGTAATTTACTCAAGTTCTTTCGTAGAAATATCTTTGGGAAAACTATCCCCAAGTAACATGTGCCATACCATCCTTTTGGAAGACGGTAATACGCATTTAGTCCACAGATGTAATAAACCCATGGAATTGCCGGATCCTGTCTATTAAACATGAGTGTCCATTTACTCTTAAACAAAAACACATGTCTACATTCACTTGCTCCCACAAACAATGTATCAGTTCTAGATTTAGGCCTATATACACAAAGTTTTCCTACGTGTTGTGCATCTGAAGCTAACCTTCCTTGTGTCTTTATTTCACTAAATGCATAATCATTTCTAAATGTCCTTTTCTCTAAGCCCTTTTCTAATTTCTCCTTTAATGCCTTTCTCCTATCATCTGTCTGATCTAAAAAGTTCTTTTCTATGGGTGTAAGCAAGCATGTCAGGTTGTTCCTGTGTGCATTAGCTGTACCAAATGTCAATTTAGGTTCAAAGAATCCTCTCACTAATTCTATGGTGTTTTCCTTACCTACTCTACTCAGGTACTTAATTATAGGGACAAACGAAAATACAATATTGTAATTGGAATAGAAATACTGAATGTACTCCTGGTTATAGAATCTTGTTAGTAACAGACTACAACTTATTCCATAAGTAAGGGGCTAAACTATGGTCCTCAACTGATGAAGGAATGTGGTTCAAATATAACAATCTCTCATACCCATCTTTTCAACATACTCATGCAATAAGCTATAAAAAACATTAGAAGAAAGTTCTCCTTGGGGATTATCTACATGCAAATATTTCTCATCTATCCTAAACTAATCTACTTCGGTGAGTGCAGTAGTTGTCTCTAAAGCTGAGGTATGGTTGGCCACAGTCTTATCAATGAAAGTCATACTCACAATCAACACCAAACACACTATCATGTACACATTCTCCAAACCCATACCAATATATTTACAGCACCTATTTACCTACCCGGTTGGCTAGGGTTACTCATGATCTGTAAAGAATCAGAAAGTAGAAGGAAAAAAAAATAACTATGCAGCAAAAATTAAAAACAAAGATTTTCAATCATCTTTAGTAGTTATTTACAGCTTTCAGTCTTTCTTCCAGGTCCTTCCTGTCATTCACTTGTTGTATGTGGCCACTCAGGACCAGCATACCTTCGACTTGCAATTCTCTTTCTTTTCAATCTTCGATCTCCATTTAATTCTCCATCACTCAAATCTTCTCACCTTGTTGTGTCTACTTCCTCCTCAATTGTTGTCACTGTGATTGCTTCTTTTCTCTTTGCTTGTGACTTCGGCCACTTATCTCTTTTCAATGGACCTTAGTTAATGCTCTTTTCAGTGTCGGACTTGTAATTTCTCTTTGTTCTGTAGGATTTTCTCTTTCTCCCCCTCGGGTTCTGTAGTTTGCTCTGTTTTTCTTTCAAGACTGTCTGCTTCTGGGAGAGCCCTCCTCTGACTAGACTCTCCTGCTACCTCACTTGAGGTTGGTTCACTGTCACTCTCCTGTATCTCCTCCACTTCGTCTCTCACAGGAGTGTTCACAATGGATGCAGTCTGCTCAAATTCAGTCCCTGATTCTCCTTCTCCCCTCTCCAGTTCTGGAGTTGGTCTGTATATTGTTGGTAATCTCAACAACTCTTCTTCATTGTTGAAAGGACACAGTACTCTCCTAGTATTGCTTGCGTGGGTCCAGTTCGGAACTCCAGTGCACTTCACAGCTGTAATAGTGATCAGCATTACTTTGTAAGGACCCTTCCACGGAGGCTCCAAAGACGTCTTCCTCATGTGCTTTCTGATCACAACCCAATCACCTGATCTCAGATTGTGACCTTGATCTTGACGCAGTTACTGTGTAGTAGCTTCCACCTGATGAGAGAAAGAGCGAACCACATCAGGCAGACCTTTTCAGTAGTCCAACACCATATCATCTGTTATGTTCACAAGAGCATTGGAAGGAACCGCTGTCAACCTCATCACTCCGCCCATGAAGATCTCATGCGGTAACAGTCCTGTTTTCCTGTCGGGTGTGTTTCCCATTGTCATCAGAACTAACGGCAGTGTGTTGGGCCACTTCAGATTCGTGGAAGCACACATTTTTGCCATTCTTGATTTCAAGCTACCATTCATATGCTCCACAAGTCCTGAGGCTTGACTATGTTCAGCTTCTGCTCAATGTTTAAAGCTGAACATAGTAATTTAATAACTTCATTGTTGAAATGACTTCCTCTATCTGATTCTAAATAGAACGGAAACCCAAAAAGTGGTATCAGTTCCCTAAGCAGCAACTTTGCTACTTTAAGGCTGTCATTTCTTCATGTAGGGTAAACTTCAGTCCAATGACTAAAGATGCAAACAATCATCAACACATATCTCAATCCTCCACATAGAGGCATCTCAATTAAATCCATCTGCATTCTGCTAAATAGACCTCCCGCTCTTCCAATGTGGCTCAAATTGACCACTGTCCCTTTACCCACGTTCATCTGTTGGCAGATGACGCAATGATGGCAAACTGCTTCGACAACCTGTCTAAACTTTGGATTGAACAAGTACTGCTCGAATATTCGAATCATAGCATCCCTCCCAACATGTGCTTGACCATGATAAAACCTAGCCATTTGAGTCAACAAGCTATTAGGCAGGACCACTTGTCCCTCCCCTGAAATCCAAACATCGTATTCACGTTGAACACATTTTAACTGGATCCAACTCTTTTTCTCATCTTTGTCAACGTTATCCTGCAATGCTTTCAATTCTTTCAAGGTATCAATTACCTGCAATGCATAACTTGGGCACATTTCATCTTCATCAGATAACAGTTCGCATTTATCTTTGAACGATATACAGTTCAATGCGCAAAACCTTGTGACTTAGGTCCTCATTACAACTCTGGCGGTCGGTGATAACGCAGCAGGCCAGCGGTAACAAACATGGAATTATGACCACGGGGGAAACCGATCAGATAGACAGCCACTTTAATACACTGACCACCACGACAGAATCAACAAGCACCACAGTGGTAACTGCCAACAGCTAGGCAGAAGGCAATGTACTGGCCACACTATTATGAACGGCCTATCCGCCACCTTTTCCGGGGCGGTACCAATGACTTGCTCGTCTACCTTCTGTTGCATTATGAACATCAACGCCGGTGAAGATGACTGCGGTGCGTACTGCCGCCTAGCACACAAGGGAGGGAGGAGGAAAAAGAGAGTGACAAACACACACACGCAACACCTCCACCTCCAACACCATACACACAACCAGATGCAGTAACATTACATATTCACCCCGTACCCCTCAGGAATAATGCAAGGACAAAATTATTTGAAGAAAGTGAGTGTAATATGACAAAATACTATGAATAAGTGCATCAAAATCCAAATGTATATACATATTTACAAATGTAGGGACATTTCCCAGTCCGCAATGTCCGTGGACCACAGGGGCACATCACATAGGCCAAGGCCCCACCTTACTCCTGCAACAACACAGAGAGAACACTGCCGGGGCATGAGGTAAAAACAGACAGGCACCTCAGGGGGATGGGGGATGGGGGGGCACCTCAGGCGGAAGATGGTACAACACCATTGGTCCTGGATGGGTCTACATGCCCACTGCTTGGTCCTGGGGAGTGCAAGGCCACAATCTCTCAAGTGGGTGGTTTGTCCACTGCTTGGTCCTGGGGAGTGCAAGGCCACAGTCTCTCAAGTGGGTGGTTTGCCCACTGCTTGGTCCTGGGGAGTGCAAGGCCACAGTCACTCTAGTGGGTGGCTACTTCCGCTGGTTCTGGAGGGGTTATTGTGACCAGTGTGTTTCATCCTGGGAAAGATGGGGTGAGTGGATGGCTTCTTCCACTGGTTCTCTAGGGGGCATTGTGCCCAGTGTGCTTCATCCTCGGAAGGATGGGGTGAGTGGATGGCTTCTTCCACTGGATCTGGAGGGGGCATTGTGCCCAGTGTCTTCATCCTTGGAAGGATGGGGTGAGTGGATGGCTTCTTCCACTGGATCTGAAGGGGGCATTGTGCCCAGTGTGCTTCATCCTGGGAAGGATGGGGTGAGTGGATGGCTTCTCCACTGGTTCTGGCGGGGGCATTGTGCCCTGTGATGCAGATCTTGGGGAGTGCAAGGTCACAGTCTCTCACCTGGGTGTCAGACCCACAGGATTTGCAGGGCCCAGGCTGCACAACAGCTCATGGATGCAGGACTACACACTGCCCGCCGGCAGTGACTGCTGCTCAGTGGTGGCAGTGACAGTGCAGGTGAGGGTGCTGATAGTGGTGGGGGGGGGCTCCAGCCCTTTCCCTGCAGCCTCGGATGGCTGCCCACTGGGGCTGCTGCTGCTGGGGGCGGTGCTGGTTGCGGTGCTGCCTATGGTGGGGGGAGGCTCCAGCCCTTCCCCTGCAGCCTCGGATGGCTGCCCATTGGGGCTGCTGGTGCTGGCGGCGGTGCTGGTGGCGGTGCTGGTAGTGGTAGAGGAAGGTTCCAGCCCTCCCCCTGTAGCCTCGGATGGCTGCCCACTGGGACTGTTGCTGCTAGCGGCGATGCTGGTGGCGGTGCTGCCAGTGGTGGGGGGAGGATCCTGCCCTTCCCCTGCAGCCTCTGACGGCTGCCCACTATGACTGCTGCTGCTTGTGGCGGTGCTGGTGGCGGTGCTGCCAGTGGTGGGGGGGAGGCTCCAGCCTTTCCATTGCAGCCTCGGACAGCTGAACCCCCATGGTTGGTGGTGGAGGCTCCGAATGAGTCCCAGCACCATGCCTCCTGTCCTTCCTGACTGCTGGTGCAGGACCCTTGCCATTCCTGTCAGCAGCCAGGAATTGCCCCTTGCCCTTCCCTGTACCAGCTGGGTTTGCCTCCTTGCCCTTCCATGTAGCAGCTGGTGGGGCCTCCGTGCCCTTCCTAGACGCAGCTGGTGGTGTCTCCTTGCCCTTCCTTGAAGCACCTGGTACAGGCACCCTTTCAGTGTGGCTGCCTGGTGCCTGGGATCCTCTCCCCCCTGTAGTAGTTGTCGATACTACTGTGGCCGTGGACTGGGTGGATGAGGTGCTCGCCTGGGTTCTGACCACCCTGGCCCGACTTGAAGTACGGGGGTGGTGGTAGGGAAGAGGTCAACAGTGGAGAGGAAAAGCTTCTTAGGGACATTGGGGCGGAAAGAGGGTGAAGGTTTGGGAGTGGAGGAAGTGGTTGTAGGAGGTGTCTGTCTGCTGATTGTGGATGCAGGTGCATAGGCTGGATGCTGTTGTGAAGTGGATGGCTGTTGGGTGTCTTAGTGCTTGCGTTTGTGTACTTTGGGACGAGGGGGCACAGACACACTGGGAGAGGACACAGGGGACATGTGCATGGATGTGGGGGTGGTAAATGCCACTGAGGGGCGTATAGTGATAGGCGTGATGGTGGTAGTGGATGAGGATGTAGTGCATGCAGGTGTGAGTGTAGATGCTACTGGGAGGGAGGTGGACGAGGAGGAGGAGGGGGACACAGTGGAGGCAGTGGATGTTGGTATGTCTGCATCTGGATGGTGTTTGTGTGAGTGCCTGTGGGATGATGTGTGGTGCTTGTGTTTGCCTGAACTACTCCTGTGTGTTGTCCTGTGTGCATGTGGTCTGCCTGTGCACTTGGGATAGGTTGTGGTTGAAGGGAATGGGACTGGGTAGAGGAAGTTGGAGGGGGAGGCTACAAAAAGGGACAATGGATGCCATCAGGGAGGAGGCCAGAGGCTGGATTGATCTCTGTTGGGCCGCCATGCCAGAATGAATGCCCTCCACGAATGCATTTGTCTGTTGCAAATGGGCTGCCAGCCCAAGGATGGCATTCACAATGGTTGACTGCCCAACAGAGATGGATTGCAGGAGGTCAATAGCCTCCTCGCTCAAGGCAGCAGGGCTAACTGGGGCAGGGCCTGAGGTGCCTGGGGCGAAGGAGATACTTACCCTCCTGGGTGAGTGGGCACGGGAAACACGCTGAGAGGCTGTTCGGAGGGCGGTACTGGTAACGGGGTGGTGGCTGTACCTGTAGTTGGGGTGGGCACAGAGGTGTCTGCCACCACCAGGGAGCTTCCATCGGAAGAGGTGTCATTGTCCGAACTGTCCCCTCCAGTCTCCGCCGTGGTGCTCCCCTCGCCCTCCGTCCCACTGATGCCCTCACCGTCGGTGGATTCGGCCTCCTGGGCCCTGTGGGATGCAGCTCTCCCCATCGCCCGTGCCTCTGCTCCTCCGACAGATGATGCTAATGCACATAAGAACAGGGTGACAAAACAAAAAGTGGGGGGAGAGACAAAGGATACACTTGGTCAATGGTGGCAACAACACCACAGTTGGTGTACACGACACACACACACACACACACACAGGGAACAGCCCTATGCACTAGGCAATGCACTAACAGTCGCAATGCTAGTCACGAGCCCATGGACAGGGACACCTAACACCAATTGCAGCATACCTGAGACTCACAGACCCTTGCCCAGTAGTGGATGCCTACTAGCTTGGTTGGTGGAAGTTTACATCAGACCCTGCCCAACATGGGATCTACCCTGCAATGTCTAGCCTGGCCTAGGGGCACCCACAGGCCCCCATCCCCTACCCGGATGCCACCCCACCACGCGCAAGTAGTATATTGGGGCACTGTACTCACCCCCTTGTGGCTGCTGTGATGCCCCAATCACCCATCCAGCTCCGGACAGGCCACAGCCAGTAGGCGGGCCATCAGGGGGTTTAGGGTTCGACGGGCACCCCTTCCTCATTTGGAGGTCATCTCCAGCTGGGCCTCTGCGGTCTTCCGTACCCAGCGACTCAGGTCCTCCCACCGTTTACGACAGTGGGTGCTCCGCCTGTCGTAGACCCCCAGGGTCCCCATGTCCTTGGCTATGGCACGCCATATACCCTTTTTCTGATGGGCGCTGACCTGCAGAGAAATACACATAGGAAAAGGTATCAGTCAGATCGTCCTGCCTGTTACACTCATGGCCCACCATAGCAGTCACATACCCTTATGCACAGACATGGCCCACCATACATGCAGCACACTGCCCAGGGCCCTTCCACCAACACCCCCCTACACGAGGCCTTCACACACACCACACCATGCATTAATGCCCCATGCATCGTGCTCACAGTGTACTCAGCTGCTGGTCTGGAGGTCCATACAGCATTTGGTACTGGGCTAGGACCCCATCCACCAGTCTCTCCAACTCCACCGCGGTGAAGGCAGCGTCCCTTTCCCCAGTTACACGAACCATGGTCGGTTCCAGACACAGGTCATAGCAGCACATGCAGTGTAGGTCTTCTCCTGTTGAAGGTCAGGTAGCAAGTGAGTGAACATATATAAAATAGCGGTCACATCCGTGGCAGTGCGTACAGTCATTGTCGGCGTCCATCACCATAGGCCACTGTAACCTAGAGGGCCCAATGGTAACCAATGAGGAGTTGCACAGCAGTTCTCGACGGCGCACAACGTCTTAGGAATTACCTCATTTCCACATGTCCCTCCTAACAGGAAAGGCGGACGCCATTTCGGGGGGGGGGCAGGCCATGGCGCCTGACTGCATCACAGTACACATAAGCACCATGTGGGCCTAGCCAACCGTTTTGCCCACTAGATTGCAACCACTGCGGATGAATAGGAGATAGAGACATCCCCCGTGTACAGGCCCCTGGTGGACTTGACAACAATGGAAGACAGGCACATTATCCTCACCTACAGACTGGACAGGGCCACAATAACAGAGCTGTGTGCCCAATTGGAGCCTGACCTAATCTCTGCTATCCGTCATCCCACTGGGATCCCCCCTCTTGTGCAAGTCCTGTCTGTGCTCCATTTCCTGCCAACTGGCTCCTTCCAAGTGACAGCAGGAATGTCTCAGCCAATGTTCTCAATAGGGCTGACCAGAGTGTTGTCTGCCCTGATTAAACACATGCGAGCTATATCGTTTTCCGCAGGTGGAGGATTTGGACACAATGAAAGCTGATTTCTATGCAATGGGACATATCCCCAACATTATTGTGGCTATTGATGGTACACATATTGCATTTGTGTCCCCCGGAGAAATGAACAGGTGTTTAGAAATCGAAAGAGCTTTCACTCCATGAATGTGTAGATAGTGTGCCTGGCGGACCAGTACATCTCCAATGTCAATGCAAAGTATCCTGGGTCTGTGCATGGTGCCTTTATCCTGAGAAATAGCAGCATCCCATATGTGATGGCTCAACTCCAGAGGCGCCGGGTGTGGCTAATAGGTGAGCCCTGGTTTCCACCCAGTCGGTGTTGGTGTATGGGTATGGTGTGGGCCCTAAGGGTTAGTGTGTGGCTAACAGTTGTCCCTCGATATTTTCAGGTGACTCTGGTTACCCCAACCTCTCATGGCTACTGATCCCTGTGAGGAATCCCAGGACAAGGGCAGAGGAATGTTACAATGATGCACATGGACGAACAAGAAGAATCATAGAGAGGACATTCGGCCTCCTGAAGGCCAGGTTTCGTTGCCTCCATCTACCAGGTGGATCCCTGTACTATACTCAACCAAGAAGGTCTGCCAGATCATTGTGGCATGCTGTATGCTGCACAACCTTGCCTTGCATCGCCAGGTGCCTGTTCTGCAGGCGGATGAGGCGCGAGATGGGTGTGTGGCAGCAGTGGACCCTGTGGACAGTGAAGATGAGGAAGCAGAGGATGAGGATGAGGACAACAGACGTGCAATAATACGACAATACTTCCAATGACACACAGGTAAGACACTGTAACTTCACTTTTCATTGACAGTTTTGTGTTTGACATTGTCACTGGCAGGCTGATTTACCCACATCTCTGACCACTTACTGTACCCTTTGGCATCTCTATTTGCAGATATTTGTGCCTCACTATCGCTCCTGGTGTGTTGACTGCAGCCATCTACAGGACATTCATATGTGTTCATTACTGTACAGTTGTATTGCAGTGTTTAAAGCTTGTTAAAGAAATACATAGTTCAATCATTTGACAGACCCCATACTTGTATTTATTCAAATGGTGTTTATTTAAGTGCCAATAAGTAGACAGAGATGTGCAATGGGCTGGGGTGATAGTGGAGGAATGTCCAGGATAGAGTCCAGTCTATGTGGATCACAGGTGCATTGTACAAGGGGGCATAGGAAGTGGTGCAATGGCAGTTCAAGGTGGACAGGGTGACAGGGTGGGACACAAGGGGGACAATCAGGAGAGTCTTATTTCCTGGCGGGGTTCTTGGCAATAGTCTCTGGCTTCTGCCTGGATCGCAGGGACAGTTTGCGGGTGGTTCTCCTTCTGCAGGGGGAGGGGTGCTGGTGGCCTGTTGGTCTTGTGGCAGGGCCTCCTGTCCACTAGCGGCAGTGGAAGTAGACGGCTGTTCATCAGTTTGGCTATTGTCAGGGGCCCGGTGGTGTGCCAATGCCTCCCTCATGGTGTTGGCCATGTCTGCAAGCACCCCTGCAATTGTGACCAGGGTGGTGTTGATGTCCTTCAAGTCCTCCCCGACCCCCAGGTACTGTCCCTTCTGCAGCCACTGGGTCTCCTGCAGCTTGTCCAGTATCTGGCCCATGGTCTCCTGGGAATGGTTGTATGCTCCCAGGATCTTGGTGAGTGCGTCCTGGAGAGTAGGTTCCCTGGGCTTGTCCTCCCCGTCATATAGCAGTCCTCCCAGCTTCCCTGTTGTCCTGTGCCTCTGTCCCCTGAACCGCGTGCCCACTGCCACTGACCCCAGGTCCCTGATCATCCTTGTGTTTGTGGGGTGGCCTGGGGTCCCTGTAGTAGTGGACACACTGCTAATTGACATGTCCTGGGGACAGAAGTATGGGCCCGCTGGGTGAGTACTGTGGTGGTGTTTCCTGAGGCGGGAGGCTCTGTGGTGGCATGGGACTGTGCCTGGGTAACCGACTGTCCAGAGGTCCTGATGGGCCAGGTTGGTCATCCAGATCCAGGCGTCCAGAGCTGCTGTCATCACTGTGGGCCTCTTCTGGGGGGGGACAGGAAGTTGCTGGCACCTCCTCTCTGGTGACGTTGGGTGGGGGACCTGTGGGGATGTAAATTGTGTTGTTTCTCCGTGTGACATCTTGTGCATGGGTATGTTGCCTTCTATGGTTGTTATTGCCCTGGCAACTTTGCCTTGTGTGAGTAGTTATATGGTGGGCTAGGTGATTCTCTCTAGTGTGCATGCCTTAGTGATGGGTGTCCATGCAGTTCTGTGATGGTGGTCCATGCATTGGTGTTACATGCAGGGCTTGGTATTGGGAGGGGTGGGTTGTGATGGTGGTGTGTGTGTGAGGTGGTGAGTGATTGGAGTGAGGGTAAGGGTGAGGATATGTGATGCATGCAGGTAGGGGGTGATAGTAGTAGAGAGTTGACTTAACAGAGTCCAGTCCTCCTACTACTCCTGTCAGGCCCTCAGGATGCATGATTGACAAGTCTTGCTCCTCCCATGTTGTTAGTTGTGGGGGAGGAGGTGGGGGTCCACCGCCAGTCCTCTGTATAGCGAGTTAGTGTCTTGCTGCTGTGGAACGCACTTTCCCCCTTAGGTTGTTCCACCTCTTCCTGATGTCATCCCTTGTTCTGGGGTGCTGTCCCATGGCATTGACCCTGTCCACAATTCTCCGCCATAGCTCCATCTTCCTTGCAATGGATGTCTGCTGCACCTGTGATCCGAATAGCCGTGGCTCTACCCAGATGATTTTCTCCACCATGACCTTTAGCTCCTCCTCTGAAAACCTGGGGTGTTGTTGTGGTGCCATGGGTGTAGTGAGTGGTGTGGGTGAGGGTGTGTGGGGTGATGTGTTGGGGTGTGTGGTGTAAGGTGCG
The DNA here is from genome assembly GCF_031143425.1 of Pleurodeles waltl. Lineage (NCBI taxonomy): Eukaryota > Metazoa > Chordata > Amphibia > Caudata > Salamandridae > Pleurodeles > Pleurodeles waltl. The sequence continues at coordinate 996,778,792 of NC_090447.1, read as the reverse complement.
TGGATGTTGTATAGGTGATGGTGATGTGTGGCTGTGGTCTTGTCTGTGGTCTTGCTATCTCTCTTGGGGCAATTGTTTTTAGTTGTAAAGGGTAGTGGGTAATGTGGGTGTGTGTTTTATAATGGTGTGGTTGTGTGGGTGTGGTGTGTGTATGTGTGTCAGGTGTTATTAGTTTAAATTATTATCCAATGTGGTGTTGTTTTGTATGTGTGAATGTATTTTGAGTGCAGCGGTATGTAGAACTAATGGTTTACTTCCATTGAATGTCCGCCGCGGTTATTCGTGGGTCATAATGTTGTGGGCGTAGTTCTGTTGGCGTAACTGTGTGGGTTTTGCTACCGCCAGTTTATCACCGACCTTTGGGCTTGCGTACTTGTGTGTGTGGCTGTATAGTGATGGATTGCTATGTGTGTGCCATAATATGGGTAGCAGTAACCTGCTGCGGCGGCGGTATGTTGGCGTCAGTCAGCATGGCGGTAAGCAGTACTTACCGCCAATGTCATAATGGATGCCTAAGGGGGTCATTCCGACCCCGGCGGGCGCCACCTGCCAGGCAGAAACCGCCCAAACACCGCCCCGCGGTCAAATGACTGCGGGGAGTATTCTAACTTTCCCGCTGGGCCGGCGGGCGATCTTCAAAAGATCGCCCGCCGGCCCAGCGGGAAAGCCCCAGCAAAGATGAAGCTGGCTCCGAATGGAGCAGGCGGATTTGCTGGTGTGCGACGGGTGCAGTTGCACCCGTCGCGATTTTCAGTGTCTACTTTGCAGACACTGAAAATCTTAATGGGGCCCTGTTAGGGGGCCCCTGCAGTGCCCATGCCAGTGGCATGGGCACTGCAGGGGCCCCCAGGGGCACCACAACACCCGTTCCCGCCAGCCTCTTCCTGGCGGTGTAAACCGCCAGGAACAGGCTGGCGGGAAGGGGGTCGGAATCCCCATGGAGGCGCTGCTTGCAGCGCCGCCATGGAGGATTCCCTGGGGCAGGGGTAAACCGGCAGGAAACCGCCGGTTCCCCTTTTCTGACCGCGGCTTTACCGCCGCGGTCAGAATGGCCCCGGAAGCACCGCCAGCCTGTTGGCGGTACTTCCTCTGCCCTCTGCCCTGGCGGTTACAAACCGCCAGGGTCAGAATGAGGGCCTAAGTGTCTTATACACTTTTCAATACTCCGAAGACTTAAAACTCACAGGGCCCGTATACCAACAACCACGTGTACACTTTTTTTTAGCACAAAGCGCCACACACCTGTGAAGTTCGACGACTTCCCTATTCTCACACTTCGGAGTACGCAAACTCCTTCAACAACTTCATTTGCAGTACGCAAACTCCGTATACCACACAAACATCACAGTTCACCTGCGATTTGCTTAAGCTGTGCAAGCGCAAAACCTATTCCATTCACACTGTCACTAGAATGTCAAAAACATCCTCAAACAAGCATTGGCAAACTCCAAGGTACTGGGAAAGTCATTCTAAGTTCTTAGGGACACATTTTCTCTCCACTTTGTATCATCAAATCTGAAAATCTTCACTTTTACCAATTTTTCATTCACCAAATCTGCAAATTATACTTGATCTCCTAATAGAACTATTCATCCAACTCTCTTAACATTCTCTAATGGAAAAAATGGACCTTATGCTGGACTTTTAAGGAAACAAAACGCCCTACCCTGCTTACATTTCTAGAGCTCCATGTGGAAGCTTTCCTACTCTGCAGCTATTTCTGGAAAACAGAAAGGATCCTATGATAGGCCCCTAGGTTAAACTGACCTTCCTGCTCTGCTATATTTCTAAGTGTCCTCTTAAAATGACAGAACCATCTTACTCTTCTACCTATCTCTAAACTTTATGATGGACTCTTAAGGAGACTAACCATCCCACTCTGCTACCATTTCTGTTAGTGCGTCTGACCTTATTTGGCTTCTTATCTTTAATTGATTAGGGGATTCATTAGAGGTTCAATGGACCTTTTGACTGTGTTTAGCGTACGTCCCACCATAAGACTCAATTTCAATATAATTCTTCAACAAATATCAAACAGCAATATCAATAATCTTTGGAGTCAGTGATCTCATGCACCATGACCTCTTTGGCCATGAATGACCACACCTATGTAATGTAGAATGTTTATTTCCCTATATTAACAATGTTCATATCACGTAACTTAGGGCCAGATGTAGTAAGCGTTTTGCATGGCGCAAACTGCGAAAATCGTAGTTTGCGCCATGCAAAAGGTGCATCGCGATGCACATTCCCATAAAATGGGAATGCGACTCGCAAATAGGAAGGGGTGTTCCCTTCCTATTTGCAACTCGCACCGCGATGCAGAATTGCTTTGTGACCGTGAACGCGGTCGCAAAGCAATTCGCAGTTACCACCAGTGTCACACTGGTGGTAACCCATACGCAAAAGGGAAGGGGTCCCCATGGGACCCCTTCCCCTTTGTGAATGTTGCCATTAATGTTTTTTTCAGAAAAGAGCTGCCTACTCTGAAAAACCGAAATCAAATGGTTTCGTTATTATTTTGTATTGCAACTAATTTTCCTTTAAGGAAAACGGGCTGCAATACAACAACAAAAAAACTGCTTTATTTAAAAAACAGTCACAGACATGGAGGTCTGCTGTCTCCAGCAGGCCACTATCCCTGTGAGTGCAGGGAATCTCAATGGGGGCGCAAAATGTGACCCACCTCATTAATATTAATGAGGTGGGTGTTTGCGACCCCATTGAGATTCACAGACGGTGTCTGAGACACCGTTCTGCATCAGATTTTGCTAATCGGAAATTGCGAGTCGCACCGACTCGCAATTTCCGATTCGCAAAATCGGAGTTTACCACATCTGGCCCTTAGTCTCAAAATCAAATGGTATGCATACAAAAACAACACCGGTTGACCAAACCTTCTAAAGAATCTCAATTTAACTAGTCCATGGATTACTACGCACTCAAGATTTACAGTACAAATCAATAGCAAGAACAACTGCGCAATAGAAATTGCATAATGTTAGAAATTGGGTTTTTAGTTGGCAGTCAGGTTACCCTCTGTCCAAGCAAGAACCCTCACTCTAGTCAGGGTAAGTCACACACAATCCAAATTATCCTGTACCCACCCTCTGGTAGCTTGGCATGAGCAGTCAGGCTTAACTTAGAAGGCAATGTGTAAAGTATTTGTGCAATAAAGCATACAATAACACCATATAGCACCACAAAAATACACCACACAGTATTTAGAAAAATATAGAATATTTATCTGGATATTTGTAGATCAACACAATAAAAGATGCAATAAGTATTTGTAGGAATATCACTGAAAAGTGATATAAAGGGGGTCATTACGACCCTGGCGGATGGTGTTAAAGGTGCGGTAATACCGCAAACAGGCCGGCGGACAAAGAAAGGGAATTATGACCGTGGCAGAAACCGCCAACAAAGACAGCCACTTTAACACTCCGACCGCCACGGCGGTACAGACAAGCAGCGCGGCGGTCACCGCCAACAGACAGGCGGAAGACAATGTACCGCCCATAGTATCACAACCCGCCAATCCGCCACCTTTTCCGGGGCGGATTCACCGTGGATAAAAACATGGCGGAAACAGTTTCTGCAATGGGAAAACGCTCACCTTAACACATCCCACGAGGAAGGAGGACAACATGGAGCCAGAATTACAAATCCTACCTGCCCTTCTCTTCCTACTCATCTACGAAGACCAGCGGCGGCGGCGGCGAAGACAACGGTGAGTACTGCACTTACGACATAGGGGAGGCAAAAGTCAGGGGGACACACACGCAACACCCCCACCCCCACCCTTGCATATTACAACACACACACCAATGCATTTACAAACATCACAGTAACAACCCCCAACCCCCCCAGAAGAATGCAAAGACAAAACGAAATCAGTTCAAACATTGTAATGTATCAATATACATGTGTCAATTATATACAGATATATATATAAACTCATACAAAGGTATATACAGTACGAGAAGTAGTGCAGATATGCACATCTCAATGTCCGTGCACCACTAGGCCAAAATTGCATGGGCGAGGCCCACACAAGATACCTATCCACAAACGGAGAGAACACTGCCGGGGCATCAGAGAGAAAAACAACAGGCACCTCAGGGGGAAGGGAAGGGGGGGGCACCTCAGCCGGATTACAGCACCACGCCACATCCACGACGGCGCTCCTTGGCCATTGATGTATCCTGGGGAGTGCAAAGCCACAGTCTCACAAGTCTCTACAGTGGGTGGTTTGCCCACTGTTGCATCCTGGGGAGTGCAAAGCTGCAGACTCACAAGTCTCTACAGTGGGTGGTTTGCCCACTGTTCCATCCTGGGGAGTGCAAAGCCACAGTCTCACAAGTCTCTACAGTGGGTGGTTTGCCCACTGTTCCATCCTGGGGAGTGCAAAGCCACAGTCTCACAAGTACATAACAGCCTCCACTGGTTCTGGAGGGGGACTGGTGCCCAGAGTGCTTCATCGTGTGAAGGACTGAGGTAGTGGATGCATGTCTCCACTGGTTCTGGAGGGGGACTGGTGCCCAGAGTGTTTCATCCTGTGAAGGACAGAGGTAGTGGATGGAGCTCTCCACTGGTTCTGGAGGGGGAATGGTGCCCAGACTTGATTAGTCTCCCTGTGACAGTTCCTGTCCCGTCACAGTTCCAGCTGCACATGGGATAACGATGCTTGATGTGGCTGTCTTTTCCTTCTTCTGCGGTGCATGCCCTGTTCAGCGGTGCTTGCCCTGTTCAGCGGTGCATGCCCTGTTCAGCGGTGCTTTGCCATGGCGGACTCTGGACTGTTCAGCGGTGCTTTGCCATGGCGGTCTCTGGACTGTTCAGCTGTGCTTGCCCTGTTCAGCGGTGCATGCTCTGTTCAGCGGTGATACGCCATGGCGGTCTCCGGACTGTTCAGCGGTGCTTTGCCATGGCGGTCTCTGGACTGATCAGCGGTGCTTTGCCATGGCGGTCTCTGGACTGTTCAGCGGTGCTTTGCCATGGCAGTCTCTGGACTGTTCAGCGGTGCTTTGCCATGGCGGTCTCTGGACTGTTCAGCGGTGCTTTGCCATTGCAGTCTCTGGACTGTTCAGCGGTGCTTGCCCTGTTCAGCAGTGCATGCCCTGTTCAGCAGTGATTCGCCATGGCGGTCTCTGGACTGGGCATTGGTGTGTGGCATGACGGTCCCTCATTGCCCAGCGGGGCTGTGGCTGCCGGGGCCCTCCTGGGCAATGCCTATGGCAGTGGTCTCATGACCAGTGACGATACTTGGGCCCTCCTGGGCAATGACTCTGGCGGTGGTCTCATGACCAGTGACGATAATTATGCCCTCCTGGACAATGACTCTGGCGGTGGTCTCATGACCAGTGATGATACTTGTGCCCTCCTGTGCAAGGACTCTGGTGGTGGTCTCATGACCAGTGACGACACTTGTGCCCTCCTGGGCAATGCCTATGGCGGTGGTCTCCTGACCAGTGACGATACTTGGGCCCTCCTGGGCAATGCCTATGGCGGTGGTCTCCTGACCAGTGACGACGGTGCTGGCGGTGGCGTCCCGGCCGCCGGGAAGGATGCCGCCCTTCTCCGCCGTGATGCTCACACCAGGCTGTGCAGACTTCTTCTGCCCCTTCCCCACCTTTGGGGGAGTCACAGCTGACTCTGCAATCTCCGTGGGACCCCTGTGAGTTGTTTTGCCTCCAGGAGTCTTCAGCCGGTCCCGTCGGCCACTTTCCAACTTCAGAGCCTTTACAGGGGGTGGACTGGCAGTGCCTTGGCTCCATGTCACACTGCCTGCCCTGGTGGCCGGTGCACTCCACACACCTTGAACATGCACCACTGGTACTGGAGGCTTTTTGGCTGAGGCGCTACGACAAGACTGATGAATTGGAGGGGTGGGGGCAAAAAGGTCAACTTTGCAGAAGGACAGTTTCTGACAAACAATGGGATGGGTAGCTGGAGGGGGTCTGGAAGTGGAGGAAGAGGAGGTGGTTGTAGGAGGTGTCACTTTAAGTGTTTTGGGTGCAGGTGCAGGTACTGGAGGCTGTCGTGAGGTGGATGGATGTTGGGTGTGTGGGTGCCCGCGTTTGTGTACTTTGGGAGGGGGCGTCACAGACACACTGGGAGAGGACACTGGGGACATGTAAATGGGAGTGGGGGTGGTGAGTACAGGTGAGCGGGGTGTGGTGCTGGGTGTTCTGGTGCGAGTCCTAGTGCCTGTAGATGTAGTGCATGCAGGTGAGAGTGTAGACGACACTGGGAGGGAGGAGAGAGACGATGAGGAGGGGGACACAGTGGAGGCAGTGGATGTTGCTGTGTCTGTATGTGGGTGATGCTTGTGTGAGTGCCTGTGGGATGTGTGGTGCCTATGTTTGCCTGAGCTACTTTTGTGTGTTGAGGTGTGTGCATGCTGGTCTGATGGTGTGCTTTGGATGGGCTGGGGTACAGGGGATTGGGTCTGGGTGGAGGAAGTTGGAAGGGGGAGGCTAGACACAGGGACAATGGCTGCCATCAGTGCTGAGGCCAGAGATTGCAGGGTTCGCTGAAGGGCAGCCTGACCAGAATGAATGCCCTCCAGGAATGCATTACCGTGTTGCAACTCCCTTTCTACACCCTGGATGGCATTCACAATGGTAGACTGCCCAACAGTGAGTGACCTGAGGAGGTCAATGGCCTCCTCACTGAGGGCAGCAGGGTGACAGGGGCAGGGCCTGAGGTGCCAGGGGCGAAGGTGATGCCCACCCTCCTGGGTGAGCAGGCACGGGGTGAACGCTGAGGGGCTGCTGGGAGGGCGGTGCTGGTTGGGGAGATGGCGGCTGTACCTGTAGAAGTGGGGGGCACAGATGGTGCCGCCACCACAAGGGAGCACCCATCGGCGGACGAGTCCGTGTCGCTGGTTGGTGATCCGGTGGCCGGCGTGAAGCTCCCCTCGCCCTCCATCCCACTGGTGCATACTGAGTCCGTGGTGTGGCCCTCCATGGCCATGTGCTCCGGTGCCACTGTACCTCCGCCTGATGATGCTGATGCACAAAAGAACAAGGAGAGCACAAAAAGGGGGGGGGGCGACAGAAGAAAGACAGGTTGAATGCATGGCATACCGCTACCGTTGGCGGACAATACAGACACAGCAGCCCCCTGCACTACGCCGTGCTCCTGGCCTCTACAGATGCAATTCCTGGGATCTGGACTACATGGCTATGGTGGACATCTGCACATATGGATGCCACAGGGGCATGTATACCTGTACTTGGCACTCTACTGCGGTGGGGGGGAGTGCCACATGGCCTGCGTTACGGAGGGGCCTAGCCTATGGAAGTCGCCATGGCCTAGGGAAACCCACAGCCCTCCTCCCACACCTAGACCCCTCAACTGCGCGCAAAGTCCCCAGAATGATAGTGTACTCACCCCTTTGTGTCTGCTGTGATGCCCTCAAGCACCCATCCAACTCCGGGTAGGCCACCACCAGGATCCGGAACATCAGGGGGGTCATTGTGCGACGGGCACCCCTCCCACGTTGGGAGGCCATCTCCAGCTGAGCCTCCGCCGTCTTCTTGCTACAGCGACAAATGTCCTCACATCTTTTCCGGCAGTGGGTGCCCCGTCTCTGGTGGGCCCCCAGGGTCCGGACTTCCTTGGCGATGGCACGCCAAATGTCCTTCTTCTGGTGGGCGCTGACCTACATGACATGCACAAGGGAAGAAGAGAAGTCATTACCAACTGCACCGTCGATGTAAGTGTCCCCCCTCCCTACCCTTGCCATGTGGCACATGCATTCACATGCATTCATGTTCCCTGAACTCTGCCCCCTTCCCTCTTACAACCAGCCCTCTCCACCCAGGCCTAGCCCATACAACGTGCTCCCTGTGTACTTACCTGTTGGTCTGGAGGACCGTAGAGTAGCGCGTAGTGGGGGAGGACCCCGTCTACTAGTTTCTCCAACTCCTGAGCAGTGAAGGCAGGGGCCCTTTCCGAAGACGCAGCAGCCATCGTCGCTTCCAGACCGAGGTCACAGCAGCACTTGCAGTGTAGTTCCTCTCCTGTCGAAGGTCAGGTATCGAGTGATTGAATAGACAGAAAATGGCAGTGACTTCCGCGGCGGTGACGTCCGCGGCGGTGCGTATCATCAACGCCGGCAAACTTGTTCATTGGCTCCTGGGACCCATAGGGTCCAATGTTAACCAATGCTGCATTGCGCCGCGGTCTACCTCCGCCTACCGTGACGGTGTGCAACGCCAGCGCAGTTACCTCACAATACCATTGTCCCAGTTTAGAGGTCAGGCAGCCGCCATTTCAGGGGCCCACATGGCTTCATTTACTTCTGCGTCACACATAGCTAGGCCTACACTCAACACACATACAGGAATGGTTTTGTGTTTGGTGTCGTGTTCTGTGTATCTGTGGGTACATACCTGGAAATTTGTTGACTCTGTGGTCGCTGTTGTCCTTCCTAGGCACCGTCAGCTGGGACAATTGAGAAGATGGCGGAATCCTCCGGTCTACCGACCGCTGGTGGACCTGTTGACAATGGAGGAGCGACATTTAATCATCACCTACAGGTTTGACTGTGCCACTATCCAGGAACTATGTACCCAGTTGGAGCCAGACCTGATGTCACCAATCCGCCATCCCACTGGAATCCCCCCTGATGTTCAGGTGCTGTCAGTGCTCCATTTCCTTGCAAGTGGGTCTTTTCAGACAACAGTGGCCATGGCATCAGGGATGTCCCAGCCTATGTTTTCCAACGTGTTGCCCAGAGTGTTGGCTGCCCTGCTGAAACACGTAAGGAGATTTCCCTGAGGTGGAGGATTTGGCTACAGTGAAAGGTGACTTCTATGCCCTTGGACATATCCCCAACATCATAGGTGCTATTGATGGGACCCATGTAGCTCTGGTCCCCCCCACAGGAGTGAACAGGTGTACAGGAACCGGAAGAGTTATCATTCCATGAATGTACAGATGGTTTGTTTGGCAGACCAGTACATCTCCCAGGTAAATGCTATGTCCCCTGGCTCAGTGCATGACGCCTACATCCTGCGGAATAGCAGCGTCCCTTATATGATGGATCAACTCCAGAGGCACCGTGTGTGGCTATTAGGGGACATTTTTCACAGCACTATCTGAACAGTGCAGTTTAACGTCAGGCTGCGCAACTAGGCCCAATACCTGGCTAACTTAAGACCTATAATTAATAAAGCAAATACGTAATACAAAATCATTAATATAACATACTACTACATTAATCTAAACATGAGCACATCAATTTATATTAACAAGCATTTAATAAGGACACATTGTGATTACTGACGGCCACTCAAGTGGGCACATTTTCCAAATCACACCTTATTTTCTATATTAAGTCGATTCTATGCAGATTCATAAGTCAAAATGCATGAATATTTATTAGTAAAACTTCAGTGTTCAGAGTTGCCTCTGCTGAAGCTTTGCATTGGCCATGAGGAGTCCATATCCATTGTCACAGAACAAACAAGTTGCCACTGGAGCTTCACATTTGCGGTAGACACAGGGGTATTGTTGACATGGATGGTTGTAGGTGAAACGAAGATCAGGTTGTCACTGGCAGCTCAAAACCTCTGGATTTTCACTTGGAGTTCTTATCTGAGGCACAAGGAGTACACTGTGATATCAGCCAAGGATCCAGGACCTGGGGGCACCTGTTGGGGATCAGAACTCATTGAAGCAGAGATCTCAGGGCTCAGGCAGTTCCAGTTGGTTCTTGTCAACTGGGCAGTTGCAGGGAAGGCCTCTGGAAACTTGTTGTGTCTTGATAGCTCAAGCAGGAGGTCAGCCAACTAACCCTTGGAGTCACTTCTGTGGATCCTAGGTTCAAAGCAACCAGTTGCAGTCTTCCTTCTTCAGACAGCAGGGCAATGCTTCTGAATCTTTCACAGGTCCAGGAGTGTCCTAATAAGAGGTCTTATAGGTGCTTCTTTTACAGCTAGTGTCAGCCTTTGTGGGGGCTATCCCTAACCTAATCTCAAATTGGTTCTGGTAAGTTCTTCCTTTGGGTTTGACTACAACCTGTCTAGGGAGACACAGTCAAGTGCAGGCCTGGTGTCAGATTTCTTTATGAGTGCTGAAGGCAGAGTTCTATTAAGCGGAATCAGGGCAGGGCACAGCTCCTCCCCAGCCATCCTATCAGAAAGATCCACTCATTCTATTACAAACCCTCTTTTAGCTGTGGTCTAGAAGGAGCACAAAACACATCACAGGAGAGCCATCCTCGGCCATGTGACCATGGACACTGGGAGAAGGCACATTTGGTTTAGGCAGGAAAATGCTATCTTTTAAAAAGTGTCAACTTTAAGAATAATAACTTTAAATTCAACTTTAACATTCAAGAGAATTTTAGAGTACAATTCAAATGAGTGGAAGAAGCACTTCTCTGTCTGTTACCTAACTGAATATTTCACTTATTAGGTGTAGTAAGGTAACCCGGTGTTAGTCTACAGGAGAGATCGCCTTGCCGCAGTGATAAATGACGGTAGGAGTTTTTCACTATCAGGACAAGTAAAACTTGAACCCAAATGTCCTATGTTTTAAATACCATGCAACCTGTCCCATGAGCTTTCAGGGTCTACCTTACGGATGACTTATGATTATTAGAAATGAAGGTTTGTGCCTGTCAGAAGCTTTAATTTGGGAGATCAAAATGGTGTTGAAAACTGCACTATAGGCTGAAGTGGCTGGCCTGAGACATGTTTTGCAGTGCTCGTTGGCACAATTAGTGCATTTAATTTATCGACCCTGGTTAGATGTAGTGACATTTGCTAGGGACGCATAAGTAAATTGAATTCTTCAATCAAGTGTAGGCCAACTTTACCATGTTTCCAAAGGGAGAGCATAATCACTTTACTGCTGAGTAGCAGGAGTAAAGTATACTTAGTCCTAAAAGCCAACAAAAAAGGGTTTGAGCAAAGGAAGGTTAATGTCTGGAGTGGCTCTGTATAAGAGCCTGGTCCAACACATTGTATTTGGCCAACTAGAATACATCATCTGGGTACATATTTTAACAAGCATTGGTAAAAGCATTAGGTCTACCTTTTTATAACTAAGCATTCTCACTCACATTTGTCTTCCTTTGAAAAGCTGCATTTTGCACTCTGCACCTTGGCAATTAGTCATGTGAGTGGCTGTCTGCATATGAGCAATTAGGGCTCAAAAATGAAGTATAACACAAGGAAGTTATCCCTATTGTGTATGCCTTCATAAACTGCTGAACAGAAGTCAGAAAGAGCGAGTTTGCTACAGTAATGCACATGTTGCTAGGGGGTAGAGAGTAAGTGTATTTCAAGGCCTACGTTTGAATGATTTGTAGTTGTTTTAAATAAAGGGCAACATCTGCCAAAAGTTGTTTTGATTTCAGAATTAAAAACCTGACCATAGAGTTTATTAAACAGCAAATGCAGAATGTATTATTTAATTTCTTGTGTAAGTGGAAATATTTATTGCTTCTTGCAGCAAATATTTATTGAATGTTTCAGATCCAAGCATAATTACTTTCACTGAGTAGGAGTAACAACATAGAAGTAGTTTGCTTCTGCTGTGAACCAATGGGACATGTACAAATAGGAATAAATGAGAAGACAGAAGAAGGGTGCCAGTGGGCAGGTAGGACTGAAGGTGAGAATGATGCTGCCTGTAAACAGAACCAGTAACTGCGTTGTGCATCAAGATAAATAATAACATCACTATATTCTCCATATTGAGTGTGAACATATGGAATAAGACCAGGTTGAATTTAATAAGTGCCCAATTAGATAAACAAAAGTATCTGAGGCAAGGCTATGTTTTGTAATATCTTAAGGCAACAAATAATACATTTATGATTGTTACTCAATGCATTATATTTAAAAAAGAAATTGATTGCATAAAAGAAAGTAAGGGACTGTGGTAAAAAAAATTCAAACCCATTTAACCTCCTGATTTTAGCTTTTTGGTCTACTCACTTTTTGCACTTCGGCTGTGAGTGACTCCTACTACCTGAGTAACACTCACTGTAAGCTCTGTCAAAATGGATTGGGAGTGCTAACTGCCAGTGTCAGCCTTTTAAAGCAAGATCTGCTGCTGAATTGCAAAGGTAAGAGACTCTGGGCTCACTATACATGAACATGTGTTCACAGTCATTTCATATGTGTGTGAGCTGAGTGAGTGGGACTATGTTCCAGCTCAACCTGATATCTGTGCACTTGTAGTTTGTCACAGAAAGGAACCTTAATGGACTGGTTTCTGACCTATGCAGGCCCTATAATGTGCATTTATAGTGTAAGTCTATAGTGCGTCATTGTAAGTGTGTGTACTTCATTATGGGCAGAATCTGCACTAAGGTTTGTCTATGAACTGTGTTGTGGTACCAATCATATGGTAAACACAGATAACAAGTGTAGATTTAATGATAATATTGTCATATCTCCACTTTTTACTACACTCAAAGGTTCATTGTGTATCTCTGACTCAGCTCCTAGTTAGATTCTAGCCTTTGTTAAACGTGCTGGGCCAAGTTAATAACTCTACTAATCAGCAGTCGGACATCATTATGCCTGTTCCTGGCAGAGGAAAGGGTGAGGACAGCATCTGCCTAGCCTGGTTACTATTTACATGGTAAAATAACACAATGGTTAGCTGGTATACCAATGAGGAACCAGGGGTAAGGCACAATAACACAAAAACAGCAGTTCACTGTGAATTTGAGACATTCATTAAGTTAGTTTCAACAGGGTGCACCAAAAGCAGAGGTGATCACACAGTGCAGCAATTGTGAAGAAGTGACATATATGTATACATGAAAACTACTGGCTCGTGACACAACAAAGTGAACAAGAAAACATGGCCTATAAATCTAGTCCAATGCAAGTCAGTGGCATTTCGACCTCCCATGTAAGTTAAAGGTCATCATTAGGACTAGACTTCATTTAAGACACTCATATTCTGTGGGTCAAAAATAAAAAAAGATCATCAAGGAAGTGGTGAGGCTGGAATTTAATGATCTAGCAGAATTAGGCTCTCCTTACGACCCTGGCGGTGGGTGATAAAGTGGCGGTAATACCTCCAACAGGCTGGCGGTAACTACCGCCAAATTATGACCATGGCGGTGATATCTCTGAAAGACAGCCAATGTACCACACCGACCGCCAGGGCGAAAACAACAACCACCACGCTGGTAGCCGCCTAGACCCAGGCGGAAGACAAACTTCCACCCACCATATTATGATGCTACAATCCGCCACCTTTTCTGGGGCAGCACCAATGCCATCAAAAGCCTGGCGGAAACCGAACACAGAAGTCAAAGGACTCACCATTGGAGACACAGGGAAGAACCACGCCGCCATGGAACCCGAAATGCAAGTCTTCCCGATGATCTTCTAAGTTATGCTCCACCACAAACACCAACGCTGGCAAAGACGACGACGGTGAGTACAGCCGCCTGGCACACAAGGGAGGGGGTGAGGAAAACAACAGTGACACACACATGCACCACACACACCCCATACACACACACCATACACACAACCAGATGCATTACTAAAACAATATATCCCAGTAAGTCGCCTGAATAATGCAAGGACAACAGGAATAGATTAAAGTGATTGTAAGAAGATCAACATCATAAGTAAAAAAAGGATTTGTCAATGCAACAGACATGTACAAATGTACAAAAAAGGGACACTGCCCAGTCCTCAGTTCATAGGGGCCACATGGCCACATGGCAAAGTCCAAGGCCCCACTTGTTCCCTCCACCAATACAGAGAGAACACTGCAGGGGCATCAGTTGGCAAATAGGCGGGCACCTCAGTGGGAGGGGGTGGGGCACCTCAGGTGGATGCGGAAAACAGACTACTGGTTCTGGAGGGGGCAACATGCCCTGTGCTTGGTCCTGGGGAGTGCAAGGCCACAGTCTCTCAAGTGGGTGTCATCCCCACTGGGTTCTGGAGGGGGCAACATGCCCTGTGCTTGGTCCCGGGGAATGCAAGGCCACCGTCTCTCGAGTGGGTGTCATCCCCACTGGTTCTGGAGGGGCTAGCCCAAAACAGTAGCCCCTGGAGGGTGGACTACACTGTGGTGGTGGTAGTAGTGGGAGGCTCCTGCTCAGCCCCTGAACTCACTGTTGGCTGCACTGTGGTGATGGTGGTAGTGGGAGGCTCCTGCTCAGCCCCTGCACTCACTGCTGGCTGCACTTTGGTGATGGTGGTAGTGGGAGGCTCCTGCTCAGCCCCTTCACTCACTGTTGGCTGCACTGTGGTGATGGTGGTAGTGGGAGGCTCCTGCTCAGCCCCTGCACTCACTGCTGGCTGCACTGTGGTGATGGTGGTAGTGGGAGGCTCCTGCTCAGCCACTGCACTCACTGTTGGCTGCACAGCCACAGCTGGCGGTGGGGGCTCTGTGACAGCTGCTGGTGCAGGCTCCTTCCCCTTTCTTCTGGCTGCTGCAGCCTCCTTCCCCTTTCTTCTGGCTACTGCAGGTTCCTTCCCCTTCCTACTGGCTGGTGCAGGTTTCTTCCCCTTTCTGCTGGCTGATGCAGGCTCCTTCCACTTCAGTATTTGTGGCCTGGAATCCATTCCACCATAAGTAGGTGCAGTTGGAACAGGGCCCGTGCACTGTTTGGCTGAGGTGCTTGGCTGGTTTCTTGGTACCCTGGCCATACGTGCAGGACAGGGGGGAGGGGTAGAGAAGAGGTCAATGGTAGTGAGGAAAAGCTTTTTGGGGACATTAGGGTGGGAAGAGGGAGAAGAAATTCGAGCGGAGGATGAGGGAGTGGTTGTTGAAGGCATTTGTCTACTAGATTTGGGTGCAGGTGCATGGGTTGTATGCTGTTGTGAGGTGGATGGCTGTTGGGTGTCTGAGTGCTTGTGTTTGTGTACTTTAGGAGGGGGGACAGACACGGTGGGAGAGGACACAGGGGACGTGTGCATGGATGTTGTGGAGGTGTCTGCCAGTGAAGTGTGTGTTCTGCTTGGTGTAGTGATGATGCTGGTAGTAGATGATGATGTAGTGCATGCAGGTGTGAGTGTGGGTGTAACTGGGTGGGAGGTGGAGGAGGAGGAGGGGGTGACAGTGGAGACAGTGGATGATGTTGTGTCTGCAACTGGATGGTGATTGTGTGAGTACCTGTGGGATGAAGTGTGGTGCTTGTGTTTGCCTGTGACACTCTTGGGTGTTGTCTTGTGTGCATGCTCGTCTGGCTGTGTGCTCGGGATGGGTTGGGGTTGAGGAGAATGGGACTGGGAAGTGGAAGTTAGAGGGGGGGACAGTAGAAACAGGGACAATGGCTGCCATCAGAGAGTAGGCCAGAGCCTGGATCGATCTCTGTTGGGCCGCCAATCCAGTGTGAATGCCCTCCAGGAATGCATTAGATTGTTGCATCTGGACTGCTAGCCCCTGGATGGCATTCACAATGGTTGATTGCCCTACAGAGATGGATCTCAGGAGGTCAATAGCCTCGTCACTCAGGGCAGCAGGGCTCACTGGGGCAGGGCCTGAGGTGCCTGGGGTGAAGGAGATGTCCACCCTCCTGGGTGAGCAGGCATGGGAAGCTCGCTGAGGGGCTGCTGGGATGGCAGTTCTGGTATGGGGGTGGCGGCTGTACCTGTAGCTGGGGTGGTCACAGAGGTGTCCGCCGCCACCAGGGAGCTCCCATCGGAGGAGGTATCAGAGTCTGTATGGTCCCCTTCAGTCTCTGCTGTGGTGCTCCCCTCACCCTCTGTCCCACTGGTGCCCTCAGCGTCGGTGGGCTCTGCCTCCTGGCTCCTGTGGGATGAAACTCCCTCTGTCACCGGTGCCTCTGCTGCTCTGCCAGATGATGCTAATGCACATAAGGAGAGGATGACAAAACAAGAAAGGAAGAGATACACTGGGTTTATGACTGCAGCAACACCACCTTTGGCGTACACAGTACCCTCACACAAGGGACAGGCCTACGCACTATGCATTGCACTACCAGTGATATTGCTAGCCACCAAGGCATGAGGAGGAGCACACAACGCCAACTGCAGTACACCAGGGACCCACGCAGCCTGACCAGTAGTGGATGCTAACACGCTAGGTAGGCAGTTTCTCCCCTACAGACCCTTAGCCACAAGAGGACCTCCGCTGCTATGTCTGGCCTGGCCTAGAGGCACCCATTGACACACACCCACCAACCGGACAGCCGTTTCCTTCAATGATGGCCACTGTACTCACTCCCTTTTGGCTGCTCTGATGCCCTCAAGTGCCCATCCAGCCCTGGATAGGCCACCGCCAGAATGTGGGCCATCAGGGGGTCAGGGTTTGACAGGCACCCCTTCCTTGTTGGGACGCCATCCCCAGTTGGGCCTCAGCAGTCTTCCGTGCCCAGCGTCTCAAGTCCTCCCACCATTTGCGACAGTGTGTGCTCCATCTGCCATAGACCCCCCAGGGGTCCGCTCCTCCTTGGCGATGCCATGCAATATACTCTTCTTTTGATGGGCGCTGACCTGCAGAGGCAATACAGACAGGAGAACACCATTAGACAAACAGTCCATCCAGTAACACGAATGGCCCACCATACCCGTTTCCAGCACTATTGGCACACACATAGCCAAGCACTCAATGTGTACTGAGCCAGGAGGACATCCCACCCCCCTTGCACAATGCCTTTACACACATCTCCATACATTCATGCCACATGCATAGTGCCCACGGTGTACTCACCTGTAGGTCTGGAGGCCCATACAGCACTCCGTACTGGGGTAGGACCCCATTCACCAGTCTCTCCAATTCCTCTGAAGTGAAGGCTGAAGCCCTTTCCCTGGTCACACGGACCATGGTAGGTTCCACACACAGGTCACAGCAGCACATGCAGTATAGGTCCTCTCCTATGTAAGGTCAGGAAACAAGTGCGGAATCAGACAGAAAACGGCGGTCACGTCGGCGGTGGTGCATACTGTCACTGCCGGCGTAGATTACCATTGGCCACAATACCCCATAGGGTCCAATTATAACCAATGAGGAGTTGCACTGCGGTTCCCGACCACCTCCTGCTACGGAGTACAATGTCAGCGGCATTATCTCACTTCCACCTGTCCCTCTACAAAGGACAAGCGGATGCCATTTCGGGGGGACAGGCCTATGAATTAATACTGCGTCACAGGAAAAATAGGTACATACTGGACAAATCCCACTGACCCATTACATGTTTCCAGATTGGAGACTACTGTTGTGGCTCCATTGTTCAGTTTGTGACAGCCTCCTCACTCTTGTGTCCCTTAGATTCCTACTGCTGCGGATGAATAGGAGATTAAGAAATACCCCCGTGTACAGACCCCTGGTGGACTTGGCTACACTGGAGGAAAGGCACATAATACTCACCTATAGACTGGACAGGGCCACAATTACAGAGCTGTGTGCCCATTTGGAGCCTGACCTGATATCAGCTACCCGTCATCCCACTGGGATCTGCCCTCTTGTGCAAGTGCTATCAGTTCTCCATTTCCTGGCAAATGGTTCTTTCCAAGTGACAGTGGGCTTGGCAGCAGAAATGTCACAGCCAATGTTCTCAATAGTGCTGACAAGAGTGTTGTCTGCCCTAGTAAAACACATGAACAGCTACATTGCTTTCACCCAGGTGAACGATTTGGGCACTGTGAAGGCTGAGTTTTATGCAATGGGACACATCCCCAATATAATTGGTGTGATTGACGGAACTCATATTGCATTTGTCCCGCCCCACCATAACAAACAGGTGTCCACGAATTGTAAGAGTTTCCACTCTATGAATGTGCAGATGGTTTGCTTTGCGGACAAGTACATCTCCCACGTCAATGCTAAGTATCCAGGGTTGGTGCATGATGCCTTTGTCCTAAGGAATAGCACCATCCTAAATGTGATGGCCCAACTACAGAGGCACAGGGTGTGGCTAATAGGTGAGCCCTGGGTCCCACCCAGTATATGTTGGTGTATGGCTATTGTGTTGGCCATACAGGATAGTGTGTGGCTAAATGTTGTCCCTCAATATTTGCAGATGAGTCTGGTTACCCAAACCTATCATGGCTGCTGACCCCTGTGAGGAATGCCTGGACAAGGGCAGAAGAACATTACAATGAAGTACATGGGCGAACCAGAAGGATAATTGAGAGAACATTTAGGGGCATATTTATACTCCGTTTACGCCGGAATTGCGTCGGTTTTTTTTACGCAATTTCGACACAAAACTAACTCCATATTTATACTTTGGCGTTAGACGCGTCTAGCGCCAAAGTCCATGGAGTTAGCGCCATTTTTTTGCGTGGACACCTACTTTGCGTTAATGAGATGCAAGGTAGGCGTTCCCGTCTAAAAAATCGACTCCGAGGCATGTGCGTCGGATTTATACTCCCGGGCAAAAATCACGCCCGGGAGTGGGCGGGTCAAAAAAAATGACGTACGGCCGCTTTTGCGCCGTTTTTTAGCGCCTGCAAAAGGCAGGCGTTAAGGGACCTGTGGGCTCTGAAGGAGCCCAGAGGTGCCCTCCCATGCCCCCAGGGACACCCCCTGTCACCCTTCTTGCCCACCCCAGGAGGACACCCAAGGCTGGAGGGACCCATCCCAGGGACATTAAGGTAAGTTCAGGTAAGTTTAAAAAAAAAAAAAAATTGTGGCATAGGGGGGCCTGATTTGTGCCCCCCTACATGCCACTATGCCCAATGACCATGCCCAGGGGACATAAGTCCCCTGGGCATGGCCATTGGGCAAGGGGGCATGACTCCTGTCTTTGCTAAGACAGGAGTCATTTCTATGGGGGTTGGGAGTGGAAAAAAAATGGCGCAAATCGGGTTGAGGCACAAAAATTGCCTCAACCTGACTTGCCCCATTTCTTGACGCCCAAGCTCCATTTTCCCCTACGCCGGCGCTGCCCAGTGTACGTCGTTTTTGTTTAACGCACACCAGACGGCGCCGGCGGCTAACGCCGGCTAACGTCATTGAATAAATACGGCGCCCGCATGGCGCTTCAGAATGGCGTTAGCCGGCGATAATTTTTTTGACGCAAAACTGCGTTGCCGCAGTTTTGCGTCAAAAAGTATAAATATGGGCCTTAGCCTGCTGAAGGCCAGGTTTCGGTGCCTCCATCTAACAGGTGGATCCCTGTGCTACTCACACAAGAAGGTCTGCCAAATAGTGATGGCATGTTGCATGTTACACAACCTGGCACTCAGATGCTATGTCCCTTTTCTCCAGGAGGAGGAGACTGGAGATGCCCCTGTGGCAGCAGTGGACCCTGGGGACAGTGAAGTTGAGGAGACAGAGGATGAGGATGAGGACAACAGAACCTCTGTAATCTGTCAGTACTTCCAATGACAAACAGGTGGGACAGTGTAACATTACATTTCAATGACTTTGGTTGTATTCTATGTGGCATTGGCATGCTTGTATTTCCCAGTTCTATGCATACTGACTGTTCCCTCTGGCTATTCATTTTGCAGATGTTGGCAATTTTACAAATACTCCAGGTGTGATCACAACAGCCAGCTACAGATCGTTAATTATATGCTCATTCTGTGTACAGTTCATTTGCAATGTTGGCTCCTGTTTCAATCAATACATATTTGAAATACATGACATACTCAAAATCAATTTCTATCAAAGGGTGTTTATTGAAGTGCTAATATCTAGAGGGGATGATGGAGGAAAATCCAGGGTATTATTCCAGTCTGTTTGTAGCACAGGTGCATTGTCCAAGGGTCCATAGGAAGGGGAGCAATGGCAGTTCAAGGTGGACAGGGTGACTGAGTGGGACACAAGGGGGACAATCAGGAGAGTCTCATTTCCTGGCGGGGGTCTTGGCAAGTGTCTCTGGCTTCTGTCTGGATCGTAGGGAACGTTTGCGGGGTGGTTCACCTTTGGCAGGGAGAGGGGAGCTGGTGGCCTGTGAGTCGTGTGGTGGAGCCTCCTGGCCACTAGTAGCAGCAGAAGTGGAAGGCTATTCAGATGACTGGCTAGTGGCAGGGGCCCGCTGGTGTGAGACTGCCTCCCTCATAATGTTGGCCATGTCTGCCAGAACCCCTGCTATGGAGATCAGGGTGTTGTTGACGGCCTGCAAGTCCTCCCTGATCCCCTGGTACTGTCCCTCCTGCAGCCACCTGCTCTCCTGCACGTTGTCTAGGATCAGGTCCATCGTGTCCTGGGAATGTTGGTATGCTCCTAGGGTCCCGGAGAGTGCCTCCTGGAGAGTTGTTTCACTGCTCCTGTCTTCCCCCTGGCACACAGCAGTCTTCCCAGTGTCCCTATTGGCCTGTGCCTCTGTCCCCTGAACTGTGTGCCCACTGCCACTGACCCCAGGTCCCTGATTGTCTTGGGTGCGAGGTGTAGCCTGGGGTCTCTGTAGAGGTGGGCACACTGCTGATTGATGTGTCCTGGGGACAGAGGTGTGGGAACGCTGGGTGGGTGCTGTGGTGTTGGTTCCTGATGGGGGAGGCTCTGAGGTGGTCTGTGCCTGGGCCTGGGTAATCAACTGTCCAGTGGTCCCTGATGGGCCAGGTAGATCGTCCTGATCCTGAAGTCCAGAGTTACTGTCATCACTGTGGGCCTCTTCTGTTGCGAGACTGGATAGTGCTGGCACCTCCTCCCTGCTGACATTGGCTGGGGTACCTATAGGGATGTAAGTGATGTATTATGCTTTATGTCAGTTAGATTTGCACATCCCTGGCTTCCCATCTATGGTTGTTGTTGACCTACCAGCTTTTACTTGTGTATGCTGGTGTATGGCGGGATTGTTAGTTCTCAATGCTGTGCATGCTTTAGTGATGAGTGTCCATGCAGGGCTGTGAGGGGTGTCCATGCATTGGTACAGCATGCAGGGCTTGGCATTGGGATTTGTGAGATGTGATGGTGGGGTGTGTGGGATGTAGTGGAGTGATGGGAGTGAGGGTGAGGTTGAGTGTATGTGATGGCATGCAGGTAGGGGAGTGATAATAGTAGAGAGTTGACTTACCAGAGTCTAGTCCTCCTCCAACTCCGGCCAGGCCCTCAGGATGCAGTATTGCCAAGACTTGCTCCTCCCATGCTGTGAATTGTGGGTGAGGAGGTGGGGGTCCACCGCCAGTCCTATGGATCGTGAGCTGGTGTCTTGCTGCTATGGAACGTACCTTCCCCCGTAGGTCGTTCCACCTCTTCCTGATGTCGTCCCTTGTTCTTGGGTGCTGTCCCACGGTGTTGACCCTGTCCACGATTCTCCGCCATAGCTCCATCTTCCTGGCAATGGATATCTGTTGCACCTGTGATCCAAAGAGCTGAGGCTCTACCATGACGATTTCCTCCACCATGACCCTTAACTCCTCCTCAGTGAAACCTGGGTGCCTTTGTGGTGCCATGGGTGTTATGTGATGTGTGTTGGTGAGGGTGTGTTGTGTAATGTGTTGGGGTGTGTGAAGTGGGGTGCGTGAGGGATGTATGGGTGTAAGTGGTGTGTGTATGTAGTTGTGGCAGTGGTCTTGGTGTCAGTCTGGTGGCACTTATTGGTATTCGTAAAGGGTTGTGAGTAATGTGGGTGTGTGTTTTATAGTGGTGTGGGTGTGTATGGTTGTCAGGTGTGTGTTTGAATTGTCCAATGTGGTGTTGTTTTGTCTGTGGGTGTCCATTGTGAGCGTGGCGGTATGTACCGCCAATGGTTTACCACCGTTGAATGTCCGACGTGGTGATTTGTGGGTCATAATGTGATAGGCGTTGTTCTGTTGGCGTAACAGTGTGGGTTTTGATACCGCCACTTTATCACTGACCTTTGGTATGGCGGATTTGTGTATGTGTCTGTGTTCTGTCGTACTGGTATGTGTGTGTCATAATATGGTAAATGAATATCTGCTGCTGTGGCGGTAAGTTGGCGGCTGTCAGCTAGGCGGTAAGCGGGATTTAGCACCAGGGTTATAATGAGGGCCTTAGTCTTGAATAGTAACTTACAAAGGGCCAGCAGGTACCAAGGAGGTAAAACTTTGAGTCGGACAGATGTGTTGTGAGAGAAAGTCTCTGTAAGGAAAGGATATTAGGGGGAAGCTAGAGGAGGAGTATAGAATAATGGAAATGGATGTACTATATAGCTGGGTACTCAGCTAGACAGGAAGAAGAAGGTCCTTGTATAAGCATTAAGAATTTTTCACTAAAGGAATAAAAAGTAATGAAAATATAAATAGACTAGTGAAAAGGATATGTACAAGCCATTTGACATGCGTGAATGCATTCACAACTTACTAGTGGGGATATTGAACCAGATTCTAAATAAATTACCATGAGCACAACATTAGTAGTAGATCCCACCTGCAATCAATAAGGAAATATATAGGTTGAGTTCAAGGTTTATCTATAAATGCATTGTTTATACAATTATTGCAATTGTAGTCATCTTAAGGGGACCAGAAGGATGGACCCTCATATGTACAGAATTATCGGGTAGAGGTCAGGGGTGGCAGTATTCTGGAAAGGAAAGATTCTGTGGGAAGAAGGTCTGTTGCATTATTAGGTACCAGCTAAAAATGAGGTAAGAACACGTTCAGACCCATACTGAATTAAAAAAAGTTGGATAAGGGAGGACCAGAAATTAAATGGAGACATACCCCAGTAGAATGTCAGTTGAAATAGCCAAATGTTCCTGAGCACCAGGAAAGACTACACTTGCACAGTGAGGCACAGAAACTAAGGGCCTCATTACGAGTCTGGTGGTCCAAGGCCCGCCAGTCTCGCAATGGTGGTCAGGCCGCCGCACTCCAGGCGGTCAGACCACCAAATTACGACCCTGGCAGTCAGACTGGCATCACTGCCTGGAAGAATGTTCTTTATAGGCTGACAGCATTCGGACTCGTGGTCAGCCACGGTGGCGCTGAACTCAGGGCTGCCATGCTGATCACGACTCCTGTATCCGCCAGCCTTTCCATGGCGGGGATCCTACCATAAAAAAGGTTGCCAGAAACAGTGCAGGGGGCAACAGGGGAGCCCCTGCACTGCCCATGCCCACAGGGTCCTCCCTGCCAGCACCCTCAGAATGCGCACAGTCTGCTTTGCTGCCTGGGTGCTGATGTTCTGCAGTACCAATACTGTAACACTGTTCCAGCCGTAGTAATACGATGATCCTACTGGTCAGCCTGGTGGGAACATCCTAATAAGTGGGGGGTGAGGCAGCAAGGTTGACAGCCGCTTCATCTCCACGAGTTTGGTGGTCGGCTCGTCCGACATCCAAACTTGTAATGAGCCCCTAAAAGTTGGAGAAGGGGAATTGCACTTAGATGACATGCAAATGTAGAGACCATGGCGGTCATTCTGACCGCGGCGGGCGGCGGTCGCCGCCCGCCATGCGGTCACCGCCAAATGCCCGCTCCGCGGTCAGGAGACCGCGGATGCCATTCTGGCTTTCCCGCTGGGCCGGCGGGCGACCGCCAAAAGGGCGCCCGTCGGCCCAGCGGGAAAGGCCCTGCAACGAGGAAGCCGGCTCCGAATGGAGCCGGCGGAGTTGCAGGGGTGCGACGGGTGCAGTTGCACCCGTCACGATTTTCACTGTCTGCAAAGCAGACAGTGAAAATCTTCATGGGGCCCTGTTAGGGGGCCCCACAACACCCGTTCACGCCATCCTGTTCCTGGCGGTAAGAACCGCCAGAAACAGGGTGGCGGGAAGGGGGTCGGAATCCCCATGGCGGCGCTGCAAGCAGCGCCGCCATGGAGGATTCCCTGGGCCAGGGGAAAACCGGCAGGAAACCGCTGGTTCCCCTTTTCTGACCGCGGCTTTACCCCAGCGGTCAGAATGGCCCTGGAAGCACCGCCAGCCTGTTGGCGGTGCTTCCGTGGTCCCCGGCCCTGGCGGTCATGGACCGCCAGGGTCGGAATGACCCCCCATGTGTATCGGGGGCAGAGTCAACACCTGTCACAGTGCAACAAAGGTGCAAAGCAACTTCCACCTACCCCTGAGTAGCACCACAATGCAATAGTGGAGAAAAATAAATGAGAATAGAAAAAAATGTATTACATTAAAGGTTGGATTCAAAGGAGAAAACCATGTTAACCAATGTATGGGTTGAATAACTAGATATAAAAAGAGAGGGGAACAAACTACAAACAATATAAGGAGTTTCTCATGTCAGAGTGCCCAAAGATGGCAGTGCTGTTCATTAAGGGCAAACTATAAAACCTGAGATAATGATATCAGAGAGTCCAGTGGGGCAGGGCTCTTAATCATTGGCATACTGTGTTTTATTCCAAAGAAGGTGTGGGTGAAAAGGGTGGGCTTTTGGTGGTGGGATGAGTAATTACGCAGTCAGTAGTAGCAAAATTGCACACAAGTAAATCTTCAATACACGCATTGATTTTCGTCATATGTAGAATATCAAATGAGAAGAAACAAAGATTGTTTATTGAAGAGGTGTACAGTGGCCCCCTGGGTATGAATTATCCAAAAGGTATTCAATAAATGTACATAGCAATTGTACAAAGAATAATACTACACACATAGGGTAAAGTGTCTCTAGCTACTGCAGAGTCCAACGCATACTCCATGAAGGCACTCAGTGGCAAATATGAATCAATTCTTTGCTGTAGCCAATGATCAAAGGACTAAATTACATTCTTTTGTGGGGTTCAGTCCATTTGTGATGGAGTTGCATTGGACAATCTATTTACATTCCAGTCTGGGTAGAATTGCCTCAAGGTTTCCTCATCTTGTAGGTGTTCTTGCTATGTCATTCACCTGCCGTAGGATATAACTTTCTCCACGGTAGGCTGAAAAATAATGGTCGACGAGGGAAGCAATTTTGACCTTGCACCGGCTCATACTTCTGTGGTGGCTGATCCAGTTTTTACCTTTGGTTAGGTCTGACCTACTTAAACTAGGTTGCATGGGGTCCTCATGCAAAATACCACATTTGTTAAATTACAGGTAGAATACATTGTTAGCCCTTTCTGGTGGTTGTACTGAAAAGATTTGGTAATATAAGCATAGTCACAAGCCACATAATTTCCACATCTGTAATGGCCAAGCACAGGTATTTCCAACAAAGTAGTAATGCTATTGTGGGTGGGTAGAAACTAACAGGCCCTCACTGTCAAGGTATCAACAATGTGTACTTACCTGAAAGTCTGCAGTGTTTCATTTGCAGGGACGAAATGGACCCACCTCCTCGTTCACTGTGTTTTAAAATGCTCCCAGAAGAAAGTTGGGGTAGGGGCCAGGGAAGCGAGCCTGGTTGTTGGATGTTGTGGATATTCTTCAGAGAGAGAGAATAAGGTAAATTACCTACTTGAAAGCCTAAGAGTGTGGTTTTGTCCTCGATTTACACTTCCCCCTAATGCCTGAATCCTCCCGTCATACCTGCGATCAGCTGTCATGGGCAGGATGTCCTGGAGTCATTGTTGGTCATGAGCGTGTGGTGGTCAAAGTCTCCTTTCTGAGATGCAAGGAATTGGCTAAGCCTGCTTGTGATAAAACCTACTACATAAATAATTATACCGTATACTGGCTCTTATTCAATAGGTATATTCAATGTAATGTTTACATATAGTGCTTCCCACTCACTGTTTTTTGGACCAACTTGGACAATAGTTACTCTTTGTGTTTTGAATGCCCTTTGAGTGAGTCCAAATATCTCACACCCTATTAGTTGCACAGGGTAAGTTCTTGTTAGAACACAGCATGTGATTAATAGCTTAATTCTGGGTGAGTTAGAATGTTAATGTTCATAAGGTAAGTAAAGCCTTTTCGTAAGATGCACATACCAGATAAGTACAGTACTCAAACCCCAATACTACACAAGGTTAGTCTATGGAGAGCAATAACAAGGAGATTCCCAAACGTTTAGGATTAACAAAGTTCTAATGCGCACTTGTGTTAGTTACCTTAATTGATTACTATCTTGTATCAGCCTTAGTTTGGTTGGATTTCTACTTACATTTGGTATGAGTTTGTTTTTCACGAGGCCGAGGATTGAGTGGTGCTGTGCTGCACCATTGGGGAAGCTTCTGGGAGAGAGACACATTATCCAGTAGGGAGAGACTGAGCCAGGGAGGTCCAATGATATGGAGGTAAGTTGCTGCGCATCTGCAAGGTGAAATCCAGGGAGAGCTTAGAAGACGCAATGTTCACTGGAAGGTTTTGTGAGGTGAAGCACCTTCCAGAAGCAGGGTGGGCCTTAAATACAGGTGCCACGCCTACCCATGCCTAGGCACGCCCAAATGGGCCATCTTGTTATCCTGGGCCTCACAGGGTTTTGAAAGGGGCATGTGTTCAGGCACAAGAGTCAGAAACAACAAGGGCAGGTGTCCAGGGGCTGAGATCATGATTACACATTGTTACAATCACTGTTACCAAATAAACATTATGGTGGTCATTACAACCCTGGCCGACGGTGTTGAAGCGGCGGTAAGACCGCCAACAGGCCGGCGGTAAAAAAATTGCAATTACGACGTGGTGGAAACCTCCAACAAAGACAGCCACTTTAACACTCCGACCGCCACGGCGGTTCAAACAAACAGCGCGGCGGTCACCGCCAACAGACAGGTGGGAGACAATGTACCGCCCACACTATTATGACAGGCCAATCCGCCACCTTTTCCAGGGCAGATTCACTGTGGATAAAACACCCCCACCCTCACCCACTACAACACACACATTAATGCATATCAATACATCACAGTTATGCCCCCCAAACCCCACGGAAGAATGCAAAGACAATAGAAAATGAATGTAACCATTGTAATATATTAAAAGCAAGTAGGCAGAAATATATATATACACCATTTTCAAAATATATACCAAGTATAGTAGTCCAGGTAGTGCTCTAATAAAGTCCGTGGAACACTGGGACCACACGGTATGGGCGAGGCCCACACAAGATCCCCGACCATGACGGAGAGAACACTGCAGGGGCATCAGAGAGCAACTAAACAGGCACCTCAGGGGGAGGGAAAGGGGGACACCTCAGCCGATTGCACAACGCCAAATCCACGAGGGGGCCACATGCCCACTGTTCCATCCTGGGGAGTGCAAAGCCACAGTCTCTCAAGTCTCTACAGTGGGTCATTTGCTCACTGTTCAATCCTGGGGAGTGCAAAGCCACAGCCTCACAAGTCTCTACAGTGGGTGGTTTGCCCACTGTTCAATCCTGGGGAGTGCAAAGCCACAGTCTCACAAGTCTTACACGTGGGTGGGTTGCCCACTGTTCAATCCTGGGGAGTGCAAAGCCACAGTCTCTCAAGTGGATAACAGTCTCCACTGGTTCTGGAGGGGGCATGGTGCCCAGAGTGCTTCATCCTGCTAAGGACAGAGGGAGTGGATGATAGTCTCCACTGGTTCTGGAGGGGGCATGGTGCCCAGAGTGCTTCATCCTGCCAAGGACAGAGGTAGTGGATGGATCTCTCCACTGGTTCTGGAGGGGGCATGGTGCCCAGAGTGCTTCATCCTGCCAAGGACAGAAGTAGTGGATGGATCGCTCCACTGGTTCTGGAGGGGGCATGGTTGCCAGAGTGCTTCATCCTGCTAAGGACAGAGGTAGTGGATGACAGTCTCCACTGGTTCTGGAGGGGGCATGGTGCCCAGAGAGCTTCATCCTGCTAAGGACAGAGGTAGTGGATGACACTCTCCACTGGTTCTGGAGGGGGCATGGTGCCCAGAGTGCTTCATCCTGCTAAGGACAGAGGTAGTGGATGTCAGTTTCCACTGGTTCTGGAGGGGGCTTTGTGCCCAGAGTGCATCATTCACACCGTGACGGACTCAGTTGCGTCAGTCCCCTTGACGCTCATGGGCCAGCGGTGCTTGAGACAGCGGTGCCCTGTTCAGCAGTGTTTGAGATGACAGTGCCCTGCTTAGCGGTGCTTGAGACGGCGGTGCCCTGTTCAGCGGTGTTTGAGATGGCGGTGCCCTGTTCAGCTGTGCTTGAGACGGCTGTGCCCTGTTCAGCGGTGTATGAGATGGCGGTGCCCTGTTCAGCGGTGCTTGAGACAGTGGTGCCTGTTCAGCGGTGCTTGAGATGGCGGTGCCCTGTTCAGTGGTGCTTGAGGCGGCGGTCTCAATTGCAGGGACTCAGCTGCTGGCGGTCCTTCATGGCCCAGCGGGGCTTTTGCTGGCGGTCCTTCATGGCCCAGCGGGGCTTGTGCTGGCGGTGGCCTCCTGGGCAGCTGGGCTTGTGCTGGCGGGCCCGTCCTGGGCAGCTGGGCTTGTGCTGGCGGTCCTGTCCTGGGCAGCTGGGCTTGTGCTAGTGGGCCCGTCCTGGGCAGCTGGGCTTGTGCTGGCGGTCCTGTCCTGGGCTGCTGGAGGTGGCCTCCTGGGTGCGGGGATGATGGCGGTCTTCTCTGCCGGGCACTGGCCAACTTCTGATGCTTCACAGGTTGGGGACTGTCTGTGCTGTGGCTCCGTGCCACACTGGCTGCCCTGGTGGCCGGTGCACTCCAGATTCCGGTGACTACAGGCACCACTGGTCCCGGAGATGTTGTGGCTGAGGTGCTAGTTCGGGACCTAGGAGGACAGGAAATGTTTTTGGGAAACACTTGGATGGATAGCTGGAGGGGGTTTGGGAGTGGAGGAAGAGGTGGTGGTTGTAGGAGGTGTTCGTTTGCTGACTTTGGGTGAAGGTGCATGCGCTGGAGGCTGTCATGAGGTGGATGGCTGTTGGGTGGGTGGGTGCCTGCGTTTGTGTATCTTGGGAGGGGGCGTCACAGACACACAGGGAGAGGACACAGGGGATGTGTGAATGGTAGTGGGGGTGGTGACTGCACGTGAGCGGGGTGTGGTGGTGGGTGTGCTGGAGAGGGATGTAGTGGCTGTAGAGGTAGTGCATGCAGGTGTGAGTGTAGACGAGACTGGGAGGGAGGAGGGAGACGAGGAGGAGGGGGACACAGTGGAGGCAGTGGATGTTGGTGTGTCTGCATGTGTCTGATGCTTGCGTGAGTGCCTGTGAGATGTGTGGTGCTTATGTTTGCCTGAGCTTCCCTTGTGTGTTGACATGTGTACATGCTGGTCTGTAGGTGTGATTGGGATAGGCTAAGGTACAGGGGATTGGGTCGGGGTGGAGGAAGTTGGAGGGGGAGGCTAGACACAGGGACAATGGCTTCCATCAGTGCTGAGGCCAGAGTCTGAAAAGCTCGCTGAAGGGCCGCCTGACAAGAATGAATGCCCTCCAGGAATACATTTGTTTGTTGCAACTGCCTTTCTACACCCTGGATGGCATTAAAAATGGTAGACTGCCCAACAGTGAGGGACCTGAGGAGGTCAATGGCCTCCTCACTGAGGGCAGCAGGGGTGACTGGGGCGAAGGTGATGCCCACCCTCCAGGGTGAGCGGGCACAGAGCGAAGGCTAAGGGGCTGCTGGGAGGGCGGTGCTGGAAGGGTGGGTGGCGGCTGTACCTGTAGATGGGGGTGGTACAGATGTTGCCGCCACCACAAGGGAGCTCCCATCAGAGGACAAGTCTGTGTCAGTGGTGTCAGCTCCTGTCCCTGCCGTGGAGCTCCCCTCACCCTCCATCCCACTGGTGAAGTCCGAGTCCGTAGTGTGGCCCTCCATGGCCATGTGGGATGCAGCCCCCTGGTGCTCCAATGCCAGTGCTCCTCCGCCTGATGATGCTAATGCACACAAGAACAGGGAGACCACAAAAAGGGGGGGGACGACAGAAGAAAGACATGTTGAGTGCATGCATTACCGCTACTTGTGGCGGACACGACAGACACAGAAGCCCCCTGCACTACGCCACGCTCTTGGGCTCCACTGTTCAATTCCTGGGAAATGGCCTACAAGGCTATGGATGACATCTGCACACATAGATGACACAGGGGCATGACTAGGTGTACTTGGCACTCTACAGAGGTGGGGTGGGGTGCCACATGGCCTGCCTTACGGAGGGGCCTTGCCTACGGAACTCGCCCTGGCCTAGGGAAACCCACAGCCCACCTCCCCCACCCAGACACCTCCACTGCACGCAAAGTCAGCAGAATGAGAGTGTACTCACCCCCGTGTGGATGCTGTGATGCCTTCAAGCGCCCATCTAACTCCAGGTAGGCCACCGCCAGGATCCTGAACATCAGGGGGGTCATGGTGCGACGGGCACCCCTCCCATGTTGGGAGGCCATCCCCAGCTGAGCCTCCGTCGTCTTCTTGCTCCAGCGGCGAATGTCCTCTCATCTTTTCCGGCAGTGGGTGCTCCGTCTGTGGTAGACCCCCAGGGTCCGGACGTCCTTGGCGATGGCACGCCAAATATGTTTTTTCTGGTGGGTGCTGACCTACATGAAATGTACAGGGGGAAGAGTAAGTAATTACCAACTGCACCGTCAAACAGATTGGCCCCCATCCTTACCCTTGCCATGTGGCACATGCATTCACAGTCTTTCATGCACGCAGCACTCTCCCCCCTTCCTTCTTACATCCAGCCCTCTCCACACAGGCATAGCCCATACAACATGCTCCCTGTGTACTTACTTGTTTGTCTGGAGGACCGTAGAGTAGCGTGTACTGGGGGAGGACCCCATCCACGAGTTTCTCCAACTCCTCTGATGTGAAGGCAGGGGCCCTTTCCCCAGACACTAGAGCCATTGTCTCTTCCAGACCGAGGTCACAGCAGCACTTGCAGTGTAGGTCCTCTCCTGTCGAAGATCAGGTATCGAGTGAATGAACAGATAGAAAATGGCGGTCACGTCCGCAGCGGTGCGTACCGTCACCGCCGGCGTACATCGTCATTGGCTTCTGGGACCCATAGGGTCCAATGTTAACCAATGCAGCATTGTGCCGCGGTCTTCGACCGCCTACCGCGACGGTGTAAAACGCCAGCGCAGTTACCTCACATCCCATTGTCCCACTTTAGAGGTCAGGCAGCTGCCATTTCAGGGGCCCACATGGCTTCTTTTTCAACTGCGTCACACATACCTAGGCCGAGACTCAACACACATACAGGCCACCTTTTGTGTATGAATGGTGTTCTGTGTAAACTGTGGGTACGTACCTCTGAGTTGTTTGACTCTGTGCTCGCTGTTGTCCTTCATAGGCACCGTCCGCTGGGACATCTGAGGAGATGGCGGCATCCTCCGGTGTACCGACCATTGGTGGACCTGTCGACAATGAAGGAGCGACATGTGATTATCACATACAGGATTGACCGTGCCACAATCCAGGAACTGTGTACCCAGTTGGAGCCAGACCTGATGTCAGCAATCCGCCATCCCACAGGAATCCCCCCACAAGTGCAGGTGCTGTCAGTGCTCCATTTCCTTGCAAGTGGGTCTTTTCAAACAACAGTGGCCATAGCATCAGGAATGTCCCAGCCTATGTTTTCCAACGTATTGTCCAGAGTGTTGTCTGCCCTTCTGAAACACATGCGGAGCTACATCGTTTTTCCTCAGGTGGAGGATTTGCCTACAATGAAAGGTGATTTCTAAGCCCTGGGACACATCCCCAACATCATAGGTGCCATTGATGGGACCCATGTGGCTTTGGTCCCCCCCACAGGAGTGAACAGGTGTACCGAAACCGGAAGAGTTATCATTCAATGAATGTACAAATGGTATGTTTGGCAGACCAGTACATCTCCCATGTGAATGCTATGTTCCCTGGCTCAGTGCATGACGCCTACATCCTGCGGAATAGCAGCATCCCTTATGTGATGGGTCAACTCCAGAGGCACCGTGTGTGGCTATTAGGTGAGCAACTGACAGTGGGAATGGTTGTCTGGGTCTGGGGATATCCCTACAGGTTAGTGCATGTCTAACAGTTGTCCCTCGCCATTTGCAGGTGACTCTGGTTACCCCAACTTGTCATGGCTACTGACCCCACTGAGGAATCCCAGGACAAGGGCAGAGGAACGCTACAATGAGGCCCATGGGCGAACTAGGAGGGTGATCGAACGGACCTTCGGCCTCCTGAAGGCTAGGTTCCGGTGCCTCCATATGACAGGTGGATCCCTATTCTACTCACAAAAGAAGGTGTGCCAGATCATCGTGGCCTGCTGTATGCTTCACAACTTGGCTTTGCGACGACCGGTGGCTTTTGTGCGGGAGGATGGTCCAGATGGCGGTGTTGTGGCAGCTGTGGAGCCTGTGGACAGTGAAGACGAGGAAGCAGAGGAAGAAGACATGAACAACACGGACTCAGTGATCCAGCAATATTTCCAGTGAGACACAGGTAAGAGTACAGACCTGCCTACTGCATGTACTTTAACACTACTACCTCTCTACTGTCTGTCGTTTTCACCCAGTGTATGGTCACTGAGTTGTCACTTTCCCTTACAATTTCACAATGTGGGTCCCACTGTGTGACATCTGCTTAGATTCCTCATGGACTAGAGCTGTGTGACATAGGTATGTTGACATTACAATTGAAAGAGCATTTTGTCACTGTAATTGCTAATACACTATTTCGAAATCACAGACAGACTCCAGATTGTTTTGTGCTTTAAGGGCCAGATGTAGGTAGGCTTTTGCACCTCACAAACGGCGAAAAACGCCGTTTGCGAGGTGCAAAAGCCCTCAAGCGATGCAGAAACACATTTTGCGAGTCGGAACCGACTCGCAAAATGTGTTTCCGACTCGCAAATAGGAAGGGGTGTTCCCTTCCTATTTGCGACTCGCACCGCGATTTAAGTTGATTTGTGACCGCGAAAGCGGTCGCAAATCAACTCGCAGTTACCATCCACTTGAAGTGGATGGTAACTCATTCGCAAAGGGGAAGGGGTCCCCACGGGACCCCTTCCCCTTTGTGAATGATCACAAAATTATTTTTTCAGAGCAGGCAGTGGTCCTATGGACCACTGCCTACTCTGAAAAAAACCGAAACAAAAGGTTTCGGTATTTTTTTCTATTTGCAGCTCGTTTTCCTTTAAGGAAAACGGGCTGCAAAGAGAAAAAAAAAACTGCTTTATTTAAAAGCAGTCAAGGAGATGGTGGTCTGCTGTCTCCAGCAGGCCACCATCCCCGTGAGTGCCTAGACTCGCTATGGGGTCGCAAACTGCGACCCACCTCATAAATATTTATGAGGTGGGTCTTTGCAACCCCATAGCGAGTTGCAGAAGGTGTCTGAGACACCTTTCTGCATTCCAAATTGCGACTTGCAATTTGCGAGTCGCAGGGACTCGCAAATTGCAAATCGCAATTTGGAATCTTTCTACATCTGGCCCTAAGTGTGTTTATTTAAGTGCTCAATATTGGAGGGGTAGTGAAATGGTGAGGGTTGATGGTGGAGGAATGTCCATGGCAGAGTCCAGTCTATTAGTCTCAGAGGTGCATTGCCCATATTGGCATAGGAAGTGGAGCTGGGGCAGTTTAAGTATGGACAGGGTGACAAAGTGGGACAGTAGGATGACAATCAGGGTGGTCTCATTTCTTGGTGGGGGTCTTGGCATCGTGCTTTGTCTTGTTCTTGGATCTCAGGGACCGTTTGCGGGGTGGTTCTCCCTCTGCAGGGGGTGGGGTGCTGGTGTGGTGGTCCTGTGGCGGGGCGTCCTGTCCAATAGCACCGGCGGAGGTGGTGGGCAGTTCATCGTCCATGCTAGTGTCAGGGGCCCCTTGTAGTGCCACAGTGTCTCTCCTGGTGTTCACAAGTTCCTTCAGCACCCCTACGACGGTGCCCAGGGTGGAGCTGATGGTTCCTCGCTGAAGCCCATATACTGTTCCTCCTGCAGGCGCTGGGTCTCCTGAAACTTGGCCAGTACCGTTGCCATCGTCTCCTGGGAGTGGTGGTAGGCTTCCATGATGGAGGAGAGAGCCTCATGGAGAGTGGGTTCCCTTGGCCTGTCCGCCCCCTGTCGCACAGCAGCCCTCCCCGTTCCCCTGTGTTCCTGGGCCTCCGTCCCCTGGACCGTGTGCCCACTGCCACTGCCCCCAGGTCCCTGTTGTTGTTGGGGTGGTGGGTTAGCCTGGGTTCCCTGTAGTGGTGGACACACAGCTAATTGACGTGTCCTGGGGACAGAGGTATGGGCCCGCTGGGTGGGTGCTGTGCTGGTGTTTCCAGAGGGGGGAAGGTCTGTGGTGGCCTGTGACTGGGTGAGGGGAACCAACTGTCCAGAGGTCCCCGATAGGCCGGGCTGGTCATCTAGATCCAGTTGGACAGAGCTGCTGTCATCACTGTGGGCCTCTTCTGTTGGTGGTGTGGACATGTGTGGACCCTCCTGTCCGGTGACGTTGGGTAATGGTCCTGCAGGGGTATAAACGATGGTTATTACATCTGTGTGTGGCATGGTGTGTAATGGGTGGGTGACCGTGTACCCCAGTGCTTGCATTCCTGTGTGGGACCTTGTGTGACGATGGTTTAGGTAGTTGTATGGGTATGTGCAGTGAGCATGC
This sequence comes from Pleurodeles waltl, assembly GCF_031143425.1. NCBI lineage: Eukaryota > Metazoa > Chordata > Amphibia > Caudata > Salamandridae > Pleurodeles > Pleurodeles waltl. The sequence continues at coordinate 996,744,563 of NC_090447.1, read as the reverse complement.
TTTAGTGATGGGTGTCCATTCTTTGTTTGCAGGGCTTGGTGCTGGGATGGGTGGTTTGTTATGTTGGGACATATGTGAGGAGTTGGAGTGCTGGTGTTGAGGGTGAGGGTGGAGGTATGTGCTGGCATGCAGGTAGGGTGGGGGATGTAATAGTTAAGATTTGTCTTACCAGAGTCCATTCCTCCACCTACTCCTGCGAGGCCCTCAGGATGCAGAATCTCCAAGACCTGCTCCTCCCATGTTGTTAGTTGTGGGTGAGGAGGTGGGGGTCCGCCGCCAGTCTCCTGAACGCAGGTTCAAGGTGGCGTCTTGAGACCACGGAACTCACCTTCTCCCTTAGGTCGTTCCACCTCTTCCTGATGTCCTCCCGATTTGGGTGCTGCCCCACTGCGTTGACCCTGTCCACTATTCTTCGCCATAGCTCCATCTTCCTTGCAATTGAGGTGTGCTGCACCTGTGATCCGAATACCTGTGGCTCTACCCGGATGATTTTCTCCACCATGACCCTGAGCTCCTCCTCCGAGAACCTGGGGTGTCTTTGCCGTGCCATGGGGTGGTGTAGGTGATGTGTGGGGTGGAGTGTGTGGTGATAAGTGATAAGTGTGCTGATATGTAGTGGGGTGTTGTGTGAGGTGCGTGGAAGTTCTGTGGGTGATGGTGTTGTGTGTCTGTGGATGCTGTTGTTCTTGCTGGTGCTGTCTCTCTCTGGCCTTCTTTTGCAGTTTTTTGTAGTAGGGGTTTGTGGGTGATATGGGTGTGTGTTTTATATAGTAATGGGTGTGTGGGAGTGGTGTGTGTTTGTGTATCAGGTGTGTGTATTTTGAATTGTGCAATGTGGCTGTGGTTTGCAAAAGTGTGTGTATTTTGAGCGCGGCGGTGTGTACCGCCAATGGAATACCGCGGTTGAAAGACCGCCGCGTGGATTCGTGTGTCGTGATAGTGTGGGCATATTTCTGTTGGCGTGACGGTGGATGTTTTGTTTTCGCCAGTTTACCACTGACCTTTGGTGTGGCGGACTTGTGTGGGTGTCTAGATTTTGGCGGATTCCGAACTGTGGGTCATAATAGCTGTGGCGGTATTCCGCGGCCGCGGCGGTGTGTTGGCGGTCTTCTGCACGGCGGTAAGCGGCTTTTACCACCAATGTTGTAATGAGGGCCTATGTATGTTACAAGACAAACAATACAACATAAAGCATAATAATAATAGTAATTGTGATGATACAAATGATGCAAACCAAAGTATTAAAGTACATAAACATTCCGACTGATATGGTAGTGCTGGTGCACAAGTTAGTGGTGGGTTTTTACTAAACCAAAGGCTCTATGAAGCCTCATGAGCATGGACTGCTAGAACTATGACATTCACAATATGACCCTTAATACTACCATTGTCTTTAAATAAGATCAGTGGTACTTCCTGTGCAAGGTCACTGGAATACCATATACTCATTTTTTTAATTACCATAGTTGTCCTGTTGCAAAATGTGTTGCTTAATTTTTTGGGCTAAAAGATTCACCCTCAGAGAGTTCCATATTCTTCTCAGACAGCATATTTACTACTTTCAAATCATGTCTCTCTCCTTACTTAGTTGGCGGCCCCCCTGGTTTCCCCAGGGGGCTGTACTGTTGCAGTGCCTTCTGCAATACATGAAGTCCATCTTTGGTTGTGACCCTCACCAAAGTTTAATCTCTAGACTCTTCAAACATGTTTAATATTTCCTTTCACACATTTGATACAGGGCAGCTGTGCACTTCTCATCAGACCCCTCCACACTCTAGCATTCTCTCAGCTTTTGACCATCTCACAACCTCACTTTTCCATCTACTGTGAGATGGGCCTTCCGGGTTGCACAAGTGCATTGCATTAGCTCTCCTGGCCAATACCAGTGCAAATGCTAGTAACTTGCTGCCATCTTCTTTGTCTTTTGGAAGGGGGAAAAAACACAATAAAAATGACTCCAAGTTGTTGAAATTGGCATTATTTATTGTGCTTTCTTTCTATATAAGCTTTGATTCCAACCAAAATTGAACAATGGTGGGGCTACTGCATACTATGTTAATGAAGTCAGCATTAGCCGGTCACATCTAGGACACTTCTTGTCTATGGTCCCTGTGATATTGTTCAGTTTGTGGGTGTTAAGTAGTGCTAGAAATAGGGTCTCTATTTGGAAGAGGTAGGCACCTTGTCCACAAAGGGACCACAATCCTAGTCAGGGTAAGACAGTTACATACCATAAACTAACCTGTGCTCGACCTCTGGTTGCTTGTAACAGAGCAGGCGCGCTTAACTTAAAAGGCAATGTGTAGAGTATTTGTGCAACACTTAAAACAGTAAAACTGTGAAAACATCACACAAAAAATCGACACCAAGCTAGAAAATTAGTGCTTAATTTCATGAACAATACAAGACCAAAATGACAAAAAATCCAAAAAGTAGAAGTTGAGATATAAATTTTTGAAGAATAACCTTTGTTGTAGTGTTTTAAAGTCTAAAGCGCCAGCCAGGGCTATCTGGTTGCGCTAGACCGGGTCAAATCTTAAAAGTCAGGCCGACCATGATGGAGCAGGGGTTGGACACAATGACTAACCTTGTCCCTCTGAAAAAGTACCTTGCTACACTATCAACCGGGTCCGATGTGTGGAGCAGAGGATGCGATGCATCGATTCCACTGGATGTGATCATAGTCCCCTTATAGTGTCCTTTAAACTCCCTGGGGCTCTACGTAAATTAGGACGAGGTAGGCCTGTAGCAGTGGAGATAAAGGACCAGGGAAGGTGGCTTGGGTGGAAGCAAGTGGATCCCCAAAAAGTTGTATGAAGGGTGGTGGGGGAAAAGTTACATTTATTTATGGATATACTCTTGACAGAGGCCCCTAATCCTAAGGCTGTTATGGATGCAATAACAATAGTAAATGCAGCAGTGAGAGACTGCCTTCTTTCAATAGGCAGCCACCCCAGTAAACGTAAATGTGGCTGGTATGATAAGGCCTGCTATGATGCAAGGGCAAACCTGAAGATGGTCACTAAGAAACATCCTGGAGATTGGGTCCTCGTAAATGAAGCTAGAATGAAGTACAAAAGGGCCCTGAGGGATAGCAAGCTAAAACAAAAAGATAAAGCTTGGGAAGAGTTACAGCGTGCCACAGCTCTGAAGGATCCTGGTCTGTTCTGGAAGGTGGTGAATAGAGGTTCTTTTGGAACAGTAACTTCTGAGGGCCTTGGCTGTAACTAACATCGCCCCGGAGGCATGGGTAACTCACTATTGTAGAATTTTTTAGGGTACTCCCCTAAGAAATAACCGGGAGAACGAGTATGATATTGCTCCGAATCTAGCAATTAGGTTTTCGCTCCAGGAGGTTATGGATGCGATACAGAGTAGTGCGAGTAGTAAAGCTCTGGGCCCGGATTCGATCCCTATGGATCTGTATAAAGCTAACCCCCAGTTATGGGCACCTATTCTCTTGAATGTCCTCAATGCAGCAGTTACTGTGGGCATTCCTGCTTCTTGGAGACTGGCATGTATTGTCCCAGTGTTTAAAAAGGGCGACCGAAATGATCCTAAGTCTTATCACCCTATTTCTCTCCTAGACTCTTCTGCGAAGATTTTGGGACGGATTATTTTAAGGCATCTGGAGGCCTGGATGATAGGAAATGATATTCTAAACCGGGACCAGTATGGGTTTAGGGAAGGCCTCGGTACGCGAGAACTATGTCTCAACCTATTAATGATGATTGGTAAATATACGCAGGCCAGGAAAGGTACCCTCTATCTTGCTTTTATGGACCTTAGCTGTGCCTTTGATAAGGTGAACCGGTCCATTCTACGGGAGAGGTTAAATCAGTTAGGGTTGGATCCTAATATTGTAGAGCTGCTCCGATATCTCCATTCTGGGACGATTGCAAATGTGAGGGTGGGGCCAAATGGGGAATGCTCAGAGGCTTTTAAGCTTTCAAGGGGTGTTCGCCAGGGGTGTGTTCTGGCTCCTACTTTGTTCCTCCTATATACAAATGGACTGTCTGGATTTTTGATGGAACATTGTAGGGATGTCCCAAAGGTGAATGGTATTGATATCCCTGTGCTGACGTACGCTGATGATACGGTCCTCATGGCCCGCACTATGAATGGTCTCTGGGAAATAGTTAGAGCTTATGCCTCCTTTATGTTAGCTTTGGGGTTAGAGGTCAATTTTAAGAAATCACATTTTATGGTTTGTGGAAGACCCTTAAGCAGGGTGGGGGAGCTAAGGGTGGAGGATCAAATTATCAGCAGGGTCCATGAGTTTCCATACTTAGGAGTCATTTTTGATGAGAAAGGATCTTGGAAACCCTGTATTGCCAGAAGGGGGGGTGCTTTTTCATGCAACAGTTGGTGCGACTTTTGACTTTGCTGTAAGGGTAGGTAGTAAACCTATCAAGCCTCTGCTTGAAATCTATAGGCGGAAATGCCTCCCTGTCCTGCTGTATGGTGCGGCACTGTGGGGGTATAGGGATACCCGAGCCCTTACGGTGGAAGAAAATCGGTTCTGTAGAAGGCTTTTGGGAGTTGGACAAAATATCCCTGGTTTTTGCCTTCATCTGGAACTGGATCTTGAGTGTGTGCAGGACACTATCCAGTTGGCTCCCCTTCTGCTATGGATCTCAATCTGGAGTAACGAACATGCCACTCTTAATAGGGATATCTTAAGGGATTGTTTGGCTTGCGACAATGCAAAGAATATTCCCTGGTTGACGCATATAAGGAAGATGGCTCATGATCTGGGGTGGCCTGATTTGTTTGACTACCCTGAGGGCCTGACTAGTTGTGATAAGAAATGGGCTAAGGACAATTTTTTGAGAATCCAGGAGACCAAGAGGGAGGGGGAGGCCTTAGGGAAAAAATCGATCAGGAATTTTATCATGTTGAAGATGTGGGTGGGTCCTGAGCGCTATCTCTTAGAGATAAAGGATGTGTGGGAAAGGTCTCTTATAACTCGATTCCGTTTGGGGATCAATAGAAGTAATCTGTGCTTCCCACTAGGTCAGTATGGGGAAAAATCTATTAGACCTTGCCCCTGTGATGGGGTGTCCCAACAGACCCTGTCCCATTTTACATTGTTTTGTGTTTTTTATGCATCGTTTAGAACTTGATTTCTATTACCTCTTCTAAGGCCCAAGGGTTTCGTGCAATATCGTCCTGCTTTTATGTGGTTGCAAATGGCCTCTGATGTATTGGTGTGGAAGGGCCTGGGATCATTCCTGAAGGGAGCTATTACTTGGCGTAACAATGTAGAGTTTTTACAATGATTTTACTGTTTTCTATGAATGAGGTTTTATATGTTTATATTTTTGATGGATGTTTTTACATTATATGGTTTTACTGTTATATTAACAATTGAATTGGTGTTTATTTGTTGTAATGGATGAATTTTTTTCATACCGAATAAAAGTCTTCTTCTTCTTCTTCCACTGGATGTGGGCGATTCGTCAGTTCTGAACTGTGCAGATCGAGATGCGTTGGCTTCCCTATTTTGGTCATGCGTTGTAGGTGATCCGATGGCCTCGAGGCAGGCGATGCAGCGGCGCTGAAGGAGATGCGTTGGTTCAGATTAGCAAAAAGGTATCAATGCACGGGTTCTGTAAGTTGCAGCACTTTATACCCACTTCCAAGGGCCCAGGTCTGCTGGATTGGTGCCACTTGGCAGGGTAAGACTTGCAGCAAGCAAAGTTCAGGTGCTGTTGCAGGATGAAGAGAAGCTTGATGTCCCCCAGACCAGGAGGCAAGCCAGCAAGCCCTTGGAGTCACTTTGGTTCTGGGGATGTAGAGCTGCAGGTCCAGTCCTTCTCCAAGGCAAGGAGGGTAGCATGGCAGGCACAGCAGATCAGGAGCCCAGCAAAGTACAGCAGAGTCCAGTAAAGTAACAGTTCTTTGTCGCATAAGCTCTCATTAGCCTAATGAGACTACTGGATTTGAGCGGGAGAATCACTTGCGCTGTGGGGGACTAAGTCTGAACCCACTTCAAATGACACCTGTCAGCCTAATCCGGGTTTCGCTCCGACTACCTAGCAGTGCCTCATCTCCACCCAAGAGCAGGGATGAATGGCCAGGCGAGTGCATGACACAATTAACTCCTCAGGGAAATCGTGGTCACTCAGATCGCATCCGTTTCTCTCAGTTACATTAGTCTCACATATACAAGGACAATAAGGCAGAATATATTTCAATAAGGTTTTATTGAAGCAACTGCATCTTAGATAATGTGAGAGAATAGGGCTGATTGCAGAGGCCCCCTAACTTTTTGCCCCCATTTTTCACTTTTTGCTGGTGTTTTCCTGACTCTGATGGCACCCTGGGTACTGCTAACCAGTCCCAGGGCCTGTGCTCTGTGTAAAATCAGTATGCAAATTAGGCTAATTATAATTGGCTAAGTCAACCTACCTATAAGTCCCTAGTATATGGTAGGGCATGTAGGTGTAGGGACCCCAGCATAGGTAATGCCCCCATAGGAGCACTGCTGAGGTGCCCAGTGTCATTTTAAAGGTAGGCCTGCCTTGATGGCTGCTTTTAAACTAAAGTTACATGCAAATTCGTCTTTGGAATTAAAAGTAGTTCCAAAGTATTAAACTAACTTATTTTTACATACAAGTCACCCCTAAGGTGTGCCCTATGTGCCCCTATGGCTGGGTACCATGTTACTATGAGCAGGGACCTTATAAAAATAGTTTTAGAAGCCCTGGTGAGGTAAAACAGACACATTTGTTTTTCCTTCATTGTAGTGAATGACCTCCATAGGCTAAAATGGGAATACTTTATTTTAATTTAAAAAATCCCCTAGTAACAGATACTACAAGTTTGGTATCAAATTAATTGTTATAATAAATCCCAGTTGTTGGATTTAATATAACTTGTTCAGGAAAAGAGTTTTAAACTTTACCTGAAAAGTTGCCAATTTCAGCCCTGCAGTGTTTTTGCTGCTTTGCTCTGATTGGCAGGCCCTGGCAGCCTGGCCAGGCTGCCTTGATGAAGTGTGAAGTGGACTGGCTCAACGCAAAGAGATGTGCCTGGGGGAGGAGATCTCCCCTCAGCAGATGGGGAAGCAGGAAGGGGGAGGGCTGCCAAACTGTTCTTCAAAGGCAGAGAAGGACATTTGGAGTATCCCATCAACACCCTCACATCCTGCAAACCCAGACAATTAGGTGCCCCCTTGATTAGATTAGGAGAGGGCAGGAGAGGGGTGTGTTTAGGATTTTTAGCCACACCAGTGGGTGGGCTCAGCCAGATGCAACCTCCAAAATTCACTTTCAGCCAAGATGGTTTTTTGAGGAATGTTGCTCCCTGGGATTGTTTTTTTGCCACACTTCCCAGGAAGTGGTCATCACAGGGGGAAGGACCCTGCCCCTGATTGGATAACCAGGACCCCCCTGTTTTTCACCCAGGAACAAGGATAAAACTGGCAGACCTGCACCTACACCTCAGTTCCCTACCCAATCCCTACTAGGAAGAACTACAGAAGAAGAAGGACTGCCCTGCTAAACCCCTGACCTGCACCTGGACACTGCACTCTAAAGGACTGCACCAGCTGCACACTTGGGCTTCACCACAAGAAGGTCTTTGCCTGGCTTTAACTGGTTCAAGGAGGGACTCCCTGTTTGCTGCAGGTGAAAAATTGCTAACCAGAGTCCCCTGCACCAACTCCTGAAGAAACCAACCAGCTGACCACTGTTCAGTGGCCTAAAAGGAGTTTTGCGCCAGGTGCATTCTGGGAGTTGTAGTCCACACCATCAAGGAGCATCTCAGAGCTTGTAGAACCTTGGGGGGAGCTGTGGACCTCAAAAGTACATTAAAAGAACATCGGAAGAAGATCCAGAAGTTTGGAGAAGTTTGGAGAACTTTTGAAAAAAAGCTCCAGAGAGGGACCAACCCACCGTGGGAACTCTAGCCGTCTTGCCTCAACCGCGACCCGGTCTGACTTGCAGGTTCGTCCTGGTGAAGAAAATCTCCAAAAAAGAGACTAAGGCCCTCATTACAACCCTGGCGGATGGTGTTAAAGCGGCGGTAAGACCGCCAACAGGCCGGCGGTAAAAAATTTGCAATTACGACTGTGGCGGAAACCGCCAACAAAGACAGCCACTTTAACACTCAGACTGCCACGGTGATACAAACAAACAGCGCGGCGGTCACCGCCAACAGACAGACGGGAGACAATGTACCGCCCACACTATTATGACAGGCCAATCCGCCACCTTTTCCGGGGCGGATTCACCGTGGATGAAAACATGGCGGAAACAGGAATTTCGAAGGGAAAACGTTCACCTCATCACACTCCATGAGGAACGAGGACACCATGGACCCGGAACTCCAAATTCTACCTGCGATAGTCTTCCTGCTCCTGTACCAGGAGCACGAACTCCGGCGGCGAAGACCACAGTGAGTACTGCACCTACGACACAGGGGAGGGGGAAGGGAAAAAACAGGCACACACACATGCAACACCCCCACCCTCACCCACTACAACACACACACTAACACATGTTGATACATAACAGTTACACCCCCCACCCCCACAGAAGAATGCAAAGACAAAAGGAAATTATTGTAACCATTGTAATCTATAAAAATACAGTACTCCAAAAAATATATACACTATAAACAAATATATACACCAATAATACAAGTCCAGGTATTGCACCATTTATAGTCCATGGACCACTGGGCCCAAAATGCATGGGCGAGGCCCACACTCGATACCAGATTAAAACAGAGAGAACACTGCAGGGGCATCAGATAGAAATACAACAGGCACCTCAGGGGGAAGGGAAGGGGGGTCACCTCAGCCGAATGAGTGCACAACGCCAGATCCACAAGGGGGATCAATGCCCACTGTTCAATCCTGGGGAGTGCAAAGCCACAGTCTCTCAAGTCTCTACAGTGGGTGGTTTGCCCCCTGTTCAATCCTGGGGAGTGCAAAGCCACAGTCTCTCAAGTCTGTACAGTGGGTAGGTTGCCCACTGTTGAATCCTGGGGGAGTGCAAAGCCACAGTCTCTCAAGTGGATAACAGTCTCCACTGGTTCTGGAGGGGGACTGGTGCCCAGAGTACTTCATCCTGTGAAGGACAGAGATAGTGGATGGATCTCTCCACTGGTTCTGGAGGGGGACTGGTGCCCATAGTGCTTCATCCTGTGAAGGATAGAGGTAGTGGATGGATCTCTCCACTGGTTCTGGAGGGGGACTGGTGCCCAAAGTGCATCACTCACCCCATGACGGACCTTGAGTTGCTTCAGTTGGCGGTGCCCTGTTCAGTAGTGCTTGATTTGGTGGTGCCCTGTTCAGCAGTGCTTGAGTTGGCAATGCCTTGCTCAGCGGTGCTTGATTTGGCAGTGCCCTGTTCAGTGGTGCTTGAGTTGGCGGTGCCCTGTTCAGAGGTGCTTGATTTGGCGGTGCCCTGTTCAGCGGGGCTTGTGCTGGCGGTCCTTCATGGCCCAGCGGGGCTTGTGCTGGTGGGGCCCTCCTGGGCAGCTGGGCTTGTGCTGGCGGGGCCCTCCAGGGCAGCTGGGCTGGGGCTTGCGGGGCCCACCTGGGCAGCTGGGCTGGGGCTGGCGGGGCCCTCCTGGGCAGCTGGGCTGGGGCTGGCAGGGCCCTCCTGGGCAGCTGGGCTGGGGCTGGCGGGGGCCTCCTGGGCAGCGGGGATGATGGTGGTCTTCTCCGCCGTGCTGCACTTCCCAGACTTGCCGGGTTTCTTGTGGCCTTTCCCCACCTTGGGAGGTGTAAAAGCTGACTCCACACTCCCAACGGGACCCCTGGGAGCGGCTTTCGTGGCTGGAGTCTTCCCCCTCTCCCGCTGGGCACTGGACAACTTCTGAAGCTTCACGGGGGGGACTGGCTGTGCTGTGGCTCTGTGCCACACTGGCTGTCCTGGTGGCCGGTGCACTCCACACACCTGTGACTACAGGCACCAATGGTCCTGGAGATGTTGTGGCTGAGGTGCTACTTCGGGACCTATGAGATGGACGGGGTGGGGGAGTTGTGGGAAAAAGGTCAAGGCTGGACAGGAAAATTCTTTTGGACACACTGGGACAGGTAGCTGGAGGGGGTTGGGAGTGGAGGAAGAGGTGGTGGTAGTAGGAGGTGTACGTTTGGTGACTTTGGGTGCAGGTGCATGCGCTGGAGGCTGTTGTGAGGTGGATGGCTGTTGGGTGGGTGTGCGCCTGCGTTTGTGTATCTTGGGAGGGGGCATCACAGACACACTGGGAGAGGACACGGGACGTGTGAATGGTAGTGGGGGTGGTGCCTGCACATGAGCAGGAAGTGCTGATGGGTGTGCTGGTGAGGGACGTAGTGGCTGTAGAATTAGTGCATGCAGGTGTGTGTGTAGACGAGACTGTGAGGGAGGAGGGAGACGACGAGGAGGGGGACACAGTGGAGGCAGTGGATGTTGGTGTGTCTGCATGTGTGTGATGCTTGCGTGAGTGCCTGTGGGATGTGTGGTGCTTATGTTTGCCTGAGCTTCCCTTGTGTGGTGAGGTGTGTGCAGGTTGGTCTCATGGTGTGCTTGGGATAGGTACAGGGGATTGGGTCTGGGTGGAGGAAGTTGGAGGGGGGAGGCTAGACACAGGGACAATGGCTGCCAACAGTGCTGAGGCCAGAGTTTGAAAAGCTCAGTGAAGGGCCGCCTGACCAGAATGAATGCCCTCCAGGAATGCATTAGTTTGTTGCAACTGCCTTTCTACACCCTGGATGACATTCAAAATGGTAGACTGCCCAACAGTGAGTGACCTGAGGAGGTCAATGGCCTCCTCACTGAGGGCAGCAGGGGTGACTGGGGCAGGGCCTGAGGTGCCTGGGGCGAAGGTGAAGGCCACCCTCCTGGGTGAGCGGGCACAGGGCGAAGGCTGAGGGGCTGCTGGGAGGGAGGTGCTGGTAGGGGGGGTGGCGGCTGTACCTGTAGATGCGGGGGGCACAGATGTTGCTGCCACCACAAGGGAGCTCCCATCAGAGGACGAGTCTGTGCCGCTGGTCTCAGCTCTTGTCCATGTGGGATGCAGCTCCCTCGTGCTCAGGTGCCTCTGCTCCTCCGCCTGATGATGCTAATGCACACAAGAACAGGTCGACCACAAAAAGGGAGGGAGAGACAGAATAAAGACATGTTGAGTGCATGGATTACCGCTACAGTTGGCGGACAAGACAGACACAGAAGCCCCCTGCACTACGCCGCGCTCTTGGGCTCTACAGTGAAATGGCCTACAAGGCTATGGACGACATCTGCACACATAGATGACACAGGGGCATGAATAGCCATAATTGGCACTCTACAGAGGTGGGGTGGGGGGCCACAGGGCCATGCCTTACGGAGGGGCCTAGGGAAACCCACAACCCTCCTCCCCCACCCAGACAACTCCACTGCGTGCAAAGTCAGCTGAATGAGAGTGTACTCACCCCCTTGTGTCTGCTGTGATGCCCTCAAGCGCCCATCCAACTCCGGGTAGGCCACCGCCAAGATCCTGTACATCAGGGGGGTCATGGTTCGACTGGCACCCCTCCCACGTTGGGAGGCCATCCCCAGCTGAGCCTCCGCCGTCTTCTTGCTCCAGCGGCGAATGTCATCCCATCTTTTCCGGCAGTGGGTGCTCCGTCTGTGGTAGACCCCCAGGGTCCGGACGTCATTGGCGATGGCACGCCAAATATCTTTCTTCTGGTGGGCGCTGACCTACATGAAATGTACAGGGGAAGAAGAGAAGTCATTACCAACTGCACCGTCAAAGTGAGTGGCCCCCATTCCTACCCTTGCCATGTGGCACATGCACCCACTGTCTTTCATGCACGCAGCACTCTGCCTCCTTCCTTCTTACATCCAGCCCTCTCCACACAGGCATAGCCCATACAACATGCTCCCTGTGTACTTACCTGTTTGTCTGGAGGACCGTAGAGTAGCGTGTACTGGCTGAGGACCCCATCAACGAGCTTCTCCAACTCCTCCGATGTGAAGGCAGGGGCCCTTTCCCCAGACGCACAAGCCATTGTCTCTTCCAGACTGAGGTCACAGCAGCACTTGCAGTGTAGGTCCTGTGGAAGATCAGGTATCGAGTGATTGAACAGATAGAAAATGGCGGTCACGTCCGCGGTGGTGCGTACCATCACCGCCGGCGTACAACGTCATTGGGTCCTGGGACCCATAGGGTCCAATGTTAACCAATGCAGCTTAGCGCCGACCACCTACAGCGACGTTGTACAACGCCAGCGCAGTTACCTCACATCCCATTGTCCCACTTTAGAGGTCAGGCAGCCGCCATTTCAGGGGCCCACATGGCCTCATTTTATACTGTGTCACACATACCTAGGCCTAGTCTCAACACACATACAGGCCACCTTTTGTGTATGATTGGTGTTCTGTGTAAACTGTGGGCACGTACCTCTGAGTTGTTTGACTCTGTGGTCGCTGTTGTCCTTCATAGGCACCGTCCGCTGGGACATATGAGGAGATGGCGGCATCCTCCGGTGTACCGACCGTTGGTGGACCTGTCGACAATGGAGGAGCGACATTTGATAATCACCTACAGGTTTGACCGTGCCACAATCCAGGAACTGTGTACCCAGTTGGAGCCAGACCTGATGTCAGCAATCCACCATCCCACAGGAATCCCCCCTCAAGTGCATATGCTGTCAGTGCTCCATTTCCTTGCAAGTGGGTCTTTTCAAACAACTGTGGCCATGGCATCAGGAATATCACAGCCTATTTTTTCCAACTTATTGTCCAGATTGTTGTCTGCCCTTCTGAAACACATGCGGAGCTACATCGTTTTCCCTCAGGTGGAGGATTTGCCTACAGTGAAAGGTGATTTCTATGCCCTGGGACATATCCCCAACATCATAGGTGCCACTGATGAGACACAAGTGGCTTTGGTCCCCCCCCACAGGAGTGAGCAGGTGTACAGGAACCGGAAGAGTTATCATTCTATGAATGTACAGATGGTATGTTTGGCAGACCAGTACATCTCCCATGTGAATGCCATGTCCAGTGCATGACGCCTACATCCTGCGGAATAGCAGCATCCCTTATGTGATGGGTCAACTCCAGAGGCACCGTGTGTGGCTATTAGGTGAGCCCCTGGAAGCAAGACAGTGGGAATGGTTGTCTGGGGTTATCCCTACAGGTTAGTGTGTGTCTAACAGTTGTCCCTCGCCATTTGCAGGTGACTCTGGGTACCCCAACCTGGCATGGCTACTGACCCCAGTGAGGAATCCTAGGACCAGGGCAGAGGAACGCTACAATGAGGCCCATGGGCGGACTAGGAGGGTGATCGAGCGGACCTTCGGCCTCCTGAAGGCCAGGTTCAGGTGCCTGCATATGACAGGTGGATCCCTATTCTACTCACCAAAGAAGGTGTGCCAGATCATCGTGGCCTGCTGTATGCTTCACAACTTGGCTTTGCGACGACAGGTGCCTTTTCTGCAGGAGGAGGGTCCAGATGGCGGTGTTGTGGCAGCTGTGGAGCCTGTGGACAGTGATGAGGATGAAGCAGAGGAAGAAGACATGCAGAACAGGGACTCAGTGATCAAGCAATATTTCCAGTGAAATACAGGCGACAATACATTCCTGCCTACTACATGTACTTTTACACTACTACCTCTATCCTGTCTGTCGTTTTCACCCAGTGTATGGTCACTGAGTTGTCACTTTCCCTTACGGTTTCACAGATGTGGGTTCCAACGTGTGACATCTGCTTACATTCCTCATGGACTAGAGCTGTGTGACATAGGTATGTTGACATTACTATTTCAAGAACATTTTGTCACTGTAATTACAAATACACTATTTCGAAATCACAGACAGACTCCAGATAATTTTGAGCTTTAGGTGTGTTTATTTAAATGCAAATTATTGGAGGGGGAAGTTAAATGGTGAGGGGTGATGGCGGAGGAGTGTCCATGGCAGAGTCCAGTCTATTAGTCTCACAGGTGCATTGCCCATATGGGCATAGGAAGTGGAGCTGGGGCAGTTTAATTATGGACAGGGTGACAAAGTGGGACAGTGGGATGACAATCAGGGTGGTCTCATTTCTTGGCGTGGGTCTTGGCATTGTGCTCTGTCTTGTTCCTGGATCTCAGGGACCGTTTGCGGGGTGGTTCTCCCTCTGCAGTGGGTGGGCTGCTGGTGTGGTGGTCCTGTGGCGGGGCGTCCTGTCCACTAGCGCCGGCGGAGGTGGTGGGCAGTTCATCGTCCATGCTAGTGTCTGGCCCCTTGGAGTGCCACAGTGTCCCTCCTGGTGTTGAGTACTTCCTTCAGCACCCTTTGATGGTGCCCAGGGTGGAGCTGATGGTTCTGAGTTCCTCTCTGAGGCCCATATATTGTTCCTCCTGCATGCGCTGGGTCTCCTGAAACTTGGCTAGTACCGTTGCCATTGTCTCCTGGGAGTGGTGGTATGCTCCCATGATGGAGGAGAGGGCCTTGTGGAGAGTGGGTTCCCTGGACCTGTCCTCCCCCTGTCGCACAGCAGCCCTCCCAGTTCCTCTGTGTTCCTGGGCCTCCGTCCCCTGGACCGTGTGCCCACTGCCCCCAGGTCACTGTTGTTGTTGGGGTGGTGGGTTATCCTGGGTTCCCTGTAGTGGTGGACACACAGCTGATTGATGTGTCCTGGGGACGGAGGTATGGGCCCGCTGGGTGGGTTCTGTGCTGGTGTTTCCAGAGGGGGGAAGGTCTGTGGTGGCCTGTGCCTGTGTGAGGGGAACCGACTGTCCCGAGGCCCCGATGGGCCGGGCTTGTCATCTAGATCCAGTTGGACAGAGTGCTGTCATCACTGTGGGCCTCTTCTGTGGGTGGAGTGGACATGTCTGGACCCTCCTGTCTGGTGACTTTGGGTAGGGGTCCTGCAGGGGTGTAAAGGTATGATTATTGCATCTGTGTGTGGCATGGTGTGCAATGGGTGGGTGACCGTGTACCCCAGTGCTGGCATTCCTGTGTGGGACCTTGTGTGATGATGGTTTAGGGGGGTGTATGGCTATGTGCAGTGTGCATGCTTTGGTGAGGGGTGTCCATGCTTTGTTGTTGCATGCAGGGCTTGGTGTTGGGATGGCTGGTTTGTGATATTGGTACATTTGTGAGGAGTTGGAGTGATAGGGGTGAGGGCGAGAGTGGGGGTATGTGATAGCATGCAGGTAAGGTGTGGGATGTAATAGTTAAGATTTGACTTACAAGAGTCCATTCCTCCACCTACTCCTGCGAGGCCCTCAGGATGCAGAATCGCCAAGACCTGCTCATCCCATGTTGTTAGTTGTGGGTGAGGAGGTGGGGGTCCGCCGCCAGTCTGCTGAACCGCCAGGTGGTGTCTTGAGACCACGGAACGCACCTTCCCCCGTAGGTCGTTCCACCTTTTCCTGATGTCCTCCCAATTTCTTGGGTGCTGTCCCACTGCGTTGACCCTCTCCACTATTCTTCGCCATAGCTCCATCTTCCTTGCAATTGAGGTGTGCTGCACCTGTGATCCAAATAGCTGTGGCTCTACCCGGACGATTTCCTCCACCATGACCCTGAGCTCCTCCTCCGAGAACCTGGGGTGTCTTTGCCGTGCCATGGGTGGTGTAGGTGATGTGTGGGGTGGTGTGTGTGTGGTGATAAGTGTGGTGATATGTAGTGGGGTGTTGTGTGAGGTTCGTGGAAGTTGTGTGGGTGATGGTGTTATGTGTCTGTGGATGCTGTTGTACTTGCTGGTGGTGTCTCTCTCTGTGCTTCGTTCTCAATTTTTGTCGTAGGGGTTTGTGGGTGTGTGTTTTATATTGTATTGGGTGTGTGGGAGTGGTGTGTGTATGTGTCTCAGGTGTGTGTATTTCTTATTGTCCAGTGTGGTTGTGTTTTGTAAATGTGTGTGTATTTTTAGCGCAGCTGTGTGTACCCCCAATGGAATACCGCGGTTGAAAGACCGCCGCGTGGATTCGTGTGTCGTGATAGTGTGGGCATATTTCTGTTGGCGTGACGGTGGAGGTTTTGTTTTTGGCAGTTTATCACTGACCTTTGGTGTGGCGGACTTGTGTGGGTACCTGAACTTTGGCGGGTTCCGAGATGTGGGTCCATAATAGCTGTGGCGGAATTCTGCAGCCGCGGCGGTGTGTTGGCGGTCTTCTGCACGGCGGTAAGCGGCTTTTACCGCCAATGTTGTAATGACCCCCTAAGTCTGAACTTAGGAAGTTGACCAGGACCCCCCAGCCAGTGTATCCGAGGAAGGGTCCAAGGACGGCGGATCAAGATTCAGATTTGCCCCGGTCGAAAGATTTTCACCTCAAAAAAACGACTACGTCCGAAGGTAAAAATCTCCACCGAGGGCTCCCGCGACACGTATCTGAGGAAGAGTTCCTGGAGGTCGGATTGGACTGGCAGGTTTGTCCCGCTGAAGAAAATCTTCAGAAAAACGACTAAGTCCTAGGGTAAACTTTTGACCGAGGCCTCCCGCGGGCTGTAGCTGAGCAGGGCTCCATTGCGGTCGGCCTTAAACTTTGACCTTGCCCCGGTCGAGGTGCGAACAGATGACTAGATCGGCGCTTTTTGTTTCTATGCGCTAGTAAGCAATAATTTTTTTAAAATTCATATCTCCGGTTCCCCTTATCCGATTTTATTCAGTTTGGTGTCATTTTAAAGCTAAAAATATTTCCTATTTTTATGAATTGCTTTTGGATTTTTAAACTGTTTCCTGTGTTTTATTTGATTACTGTTTTGTGATATTTGAATTCTTTACGCTTTGTCTCCTAAATTAAGCCTTGTCGCTCGTTGCCAAGGTACCAAGGGTTGAGCTGGGTTTAATTTACTGAGACCTAACTGGACCCAATTGGAGGTTAGTGGCCTATTGCTAAGTATAGGTACTTACCTGCCCTTACCAATAACGCATTTTCCAACAGATAATAAAGCATTTACTGCAATAACTAGGACGATAAAGCATGACAGGATTAAAATTGCGACAAGGAGAGTGAAGCATAAAAATAACGCTACCATATTGTCACTAGAATCATTAAAATAGTTCCTGCCTAGGTTATGTCAGAGCACAGCATGTAAAGCTCTAATTCTGCCTTTCTGTTTCCCCTGGGAAGACGTCATCCCTCATACCTGAGTAAGAGGCCCGTAGTCTACATAAGCAGCTGCAGCGAAGTACTCAGCAATCACCATACAGTCGTGGTCATCTGGCTGGAGTCTCCCTCTACCGTACATGGCTCAAAGTAGTTTTTTTATAATAAAACAGCCTATGTAAGAGTGTGTATGTTTCTATGAACACTAGAGACAAAGCTTTACCATGTTTGCCAGCAATCTATCTTACTGTAGCCTTGAGAGTGAAAGAATTGTCTTGCTTAGGAACGCAGTGCTGGCCTAGGCAAAGAACTGCTCGAAAGAGAAAAATAAATCAAGACTGCAAATGTGGCTATTGTTAAAATAAACAAAGCTGAATAAAATATATCTAGGTTAAAGTGCACAGCGGCAGGCCTAGTTTGCTAAAATAACATGTATGAAGCTGTAACTAAAATGGCTACACAACACTTTCAGCAGCACAGCAGTCCTTCTTTTTGGCAGAATGTCCTGAAGTCCAGAGGTGTACTGAGTTGGTGGTGTCTGAAGTTCAGTTCATATACACAGTGGTTCCTTTGAAGTGAGGGAAACTTCAAAGAGAGGCCTTTGAGTGTACAGAGTCCCTGTCCTTCCTGCCATTGCTCTGGGCTCACTACAGGAGGTTTTGTGGGATCTGAACACAGCCCCTTCAAGTGTAAGTGTCAGCTTCTCCCTCCCATTCTGCCCAGGATGGGCTATCAGTCACGCCTAAGCTCCCTTTGTGTGTGGCTGTCTCGAGGAAATCCACAAAAGCTCAGCTGTCACCCATCCAGTTGTGTGTTCCGAGACAAGCAAAAGGCACTAGATGATTCAAGTAAGAAAATGCCAACTTTCTAAAAGTGTCATTTTCAGAATTCCAATTTCAAATCTGACCTCACCATAAATTGCGATTTTAAATTGTGATTCCAGAGACACCAAACTTGGGGGTTGTATCTCTTCCTAATTGGAAACTGCACTTATAAAAGGTAATAAAGCAATCTCAATGTTATCCTATGGGAGAGCCCAGGCCTTACAGTAGTGAAAAGCGAATTTAGGAGTTTTCACTGCTTGGAGATGTAAATCTTATACGTACATGATAAAATTTTCAATACACCATACCCTGCTCCTTGGGATCATCCAGGGCCTACTTTAAGAGTGACTTGTATGTATTAAAAAGAAGTTTGGGCCTGGCAAGAGGGTTAAGTTGCCAGGTGGTCAACATGGCAGTGTACAACTAGAGCCACAGGCTCTACAGTGGCAGGCCTGAGTCACGTTTAAAGGGCTACTGAAGTGGGTGGCACAATCAGTGTGAGAGGCCCACCAGTGCATTTAATTTACAGGCCCTGGGCACGTGTAGTGCACTTTACTAGGGACTTATAAGTAAATTAAATATGCAGTTGTGGATAAGCCAATGATACCATGTTTTGGCTGACTTTATTTCCTCTCCATTTATGAGTCCTCCAGCATCTCTCTAATTTTCTCTGATACATGCTTTAGGCAAGCCCTAGTGAGATATGTCTCAATGTCAAACCTAGGGACCATGAATTGGACCCCTACACAGAGTTCTGTATGGTGCTGGTCAAACACCTCACTATTCTCTTCTAATGTGTGCACCTTAAGGCTCCAATAGAGCTCCATATCTAAGTTAAGGGGTGCTCCTGACTTCAGGCTGTATCAGCCAGGCTAATAATGTGCTCACTCTACCCCTCTTAGCATGTCTACTAGTCACATATTCACTATGAATGAGAGAGTACAGTCATTCTAGGATAGTGGCATACTTTTCATTGTATTCTAATAGCCTGGGTTGTATTAATGTATTTAATGAAATTTCACATTCTAGCTCATGGATAATTCTGTCCAGTGATATTAGTTCCTCCCATAACCTTCCAAACCACACATGCAGTGCTCCCTCAGTATGACCTTATCTCCCATTCAACTGGCACATGAAAGGCTGTGCAATGAATCCATTTTTAAAATGTCCCCCAGAGCCTCCAAGTGGGGATAGGTGTTGTTTGATGTCCTCAATGTAGCACTGCCAGAAAGGGGTTATGATCTGATGACTTGAGACAAAGCTATTCTGTTTGTATGTTCACATCATTGTTTCTGTCTAAGCACATCTTTATGTCAATTCTACATGCAGGTCATACAAAGGGAAATGAAAGGAACACTGCCCAGTTAATCCATTCCTCAACCTTCCTATGTCAGTCAAGCCCAAATCTGCAAACCATTTCACAAGTCAAGAGCAGTCATAGCCATAATGAAATTCGCCAATGGTGGGGTGGAAAGATCTAAATGAACATCCAAGGCACAACTGAAGTTGCTACCCAGCATCATTGGAGAGTTTAATCCACCAGCGAGATTTGGAGCTATACTGGTCAGAAATAAAGTCTGCTCAGCAGTAAGGGTGCAAATGATACCAAGGATTAACTCAACATCACCCAGCCTTCCCTGTAACATCACATATTACACCTCCTCATCATTCTGTACATCAGTAGCCTCCAAAGACACTTCAAGTCTAAATCAAATAATGGAACCACTGGCATAGGATGAAAAGCCTGTGGCATAGACCAATTCCCTCTAATCTCACCATCTGCGGGCTATGAGGAATGTGACATGTCCCCTTTTAAGTTTCAAGTTCACCAGTATTTTGAATCTCTTCCTTATGGATCCCATACCTCAAGCATTCCATGTCAGGAATGTATAGTTAGTTTGGTGACTCATCATGGCTCTAGATTTATCAAAGGCAGAACCAGAAGCATGCAGTCAGTGGTGTCCCAGTCTATGCAGGGCCTAGCTCTGTACCATGTGGCTCCCCTCTCCCTTAGCACTCTACCAGCATGATTAGGCATTTAACAATACAACTGGCCAATTGCTATGAAGCATTCCCCAACTCTTATTTCCCAGGGCAGAATGGCTTTGTCCTTCCATCCAGCAAACATCAAATATAATTGATGGTTAATTATTTCTCTTATGTTTTAAGTGACCAGGGGAGCTTGGGTGGGGGGGGGTCCGATTTTTCATCATTTGCCCCATCTGTCTAATTCATCACCATAATAAATGAATCACTAATACCCACTTCTGGCGCCCATTGCTCTGGTCAGACAAAGGCTTGCTTAAAGTTACCCCAAACTAGTTTCCCACATTACCAAATCGTCACAATACATTCAGTCTATAAAGTTCCTGAAAAAGGCCTCAGAGATCGTCAGCCACCCTAAGCATCACTCTTGGTTTTGTATGACCATCTTCCAGCAAGGTGTCTGAGTCTGAACTTTCCCTGGTTGAGTCTGTTGTATTTCCACTCAGGTCCTGCTTCAAAGACGTCTCGTAGGTGGTAGCAGTTTCCACAGTGGCAGCTCTTTCCTGTTCATCCTGTGATCTGGTGGATAATTTATCTCCTCTACGGTTGGGTCTTTTCCATTGTTTCCTCTTCATTGGTGGTTGTTGCTGCCAGGTAGCACTATCATTTCCTGCCATGTATTTCTCCATGCCATGTACAGTTGGACACTTCATTGGGTTAATCAGCTGGCCATATAACAGCTCTTTCAGTCTGGCCAGGGATAACAACATGTACTTTAAGTTTGTGTTTCAAAAGCCTCTTTTTAATTTGAAGAACAAGGCTCTTTTGTGCTGGAATTTTGCAGTGTAAGCCAGAAATATTGAAACTGAACTGTTGACAATCATGAACTGACCAGCTTTTCTGGCCTATTGCAGTATGCAGTCCCTATCTTGATACTGAAGCAGACAGCGACCACTGGTCGCACCAGCTTTCCGCTGGTGGATACCCCGCCGGCATCCAGCAGAGCATTTCCAGGACAAAGAACTTTGACAGACCTTGGTAGATAACCACTTTTCTGGACAAGACAACAGTTGGGGTCCCACAATGCTCCCAAGCAGACCTACCATACCAATGTTATTGCCTTCATTGACCGTACAAGTTTTCAACCCTGTGCCTGAGGAAGTACACTCTTTCAGTCAATTCTACCACTTGTCTCTGCAGCTTAATAATGGCAGGACTTGCCTCTCCCAGGACTTCCGATTTATGTTTCAATTTATCCACCAGTTTGTGGTGGTCATCACAGAGGATATTCATATCTATTACCACCTAATCAACCTTGGCCTCCAAAGCTTCTCTAGTGGGCCTGATTGCCCCAGTGTATTGTCCAGTTTGTGATGTGTGTCCAGTATATGTGCCCCCATTTTCTCACAAGTGTCTTGTTGGTGCTCTGCCTGCATCATTGGGTTATTAGTATTTTGCTATGTTCCAGTAGTCTGTGCTCCAATGCCCATTTTGGATTGTATTTGTTGTTAGCATGTAGTCCAGTCAGGCTTAGCCTGGAACAACCTTAACAAGTGTGTAAACCGGAGTAAAAAAATGCCAGGAGTCCATGATAGTGTCTATGCCACCAAGATGGCTACAGTTGCTCCCATGCACATCAGAGGCCACTGTGCTCTGGTATTGTCTGTTCAGGACTGCCTATCCCCTCGGGGGCTTCTCATACATTGTGCTGCACTTCCTGGAGTGCAGTTCAGGAGAAATATTTATTTAGTTCAGTGGAGAAGTGGAGTCCCCCCCCAACTTTCAAGGAGCCCCAAGTTTGCTTCCGGGTGTTATCTCCTCAGCCGGGCTGCAGCTTCTGTTGGCCCACCCTTAAGACCCTGCACAAACTAGGCACTTCAGGAATGACCGCTCCAGATAGCCCATTCTCACCACTTCCCCAGGTAGTCTGTTGGGACCTACTTCTGGCACCCTCCTGGATCTTCTCTTGCAATGCGCCCGCCTACCTTGTGGGAGGCGAGGTGCGCAGATGTGATATCCGACCCTCTGGATCTTCAGAGCGAGGCATAAGTCCACTTCGCTCCTTAAGACCAGAGCAACCCTCCAGATGGCAGAGGGGGAAGCCTCACTCAGATGTGGGAGCTGTCCCCAGTCCTCAGTGTCTCATCTGGGAGTGTACCCCTTACCGCTTTGCTGTGGTGGCTGCTATGTTAAACCTGGTTCATATATATTGTTGGTTGAAAATATTTTTAGGAACTGTACTTAAATAACTGTAACTCGGTCACTAATTCTCTGCTTGCACCAGTCAGCGATTGCCTGAAGATTTGACTTGTACGATCTTTATTTCTAAATGTATAATTTTTTGCCAACATTATAGACAATAATAAAGAACAGAAAAAATTGCATCTAACCTTTTGTTGTGAAGAGCAATTATATGACAATTAGTTAAATTCAGTTAGATTACACGTACTCTGTTTCACCTTCAATAGTTATAAGGTTTTATGAAAATGGTAACACTTTTCTGCGTGATCCGTAACTTATATGTAACGCCATTTCCATTTACTGCATCACATTGATATTAACAGAATGGTTTTATGTGATACAGACAGCAAAAGCGCATGTCTTATTGTACTTCATAGTAGATAAGTGCATGAGATATGGAAATATGATATTGAATTAATATATTCAAAAAAATAGTTGAACACACTTGCGATCAAATAGTGGCTGTAGATACATGTTAGTTGTGGCTATTAATATCAGTTGGGCACGGTAAATGTTGAATAACTTTTAGTTGTCTTGATAAATGTTGGAGTACACTAAGATGAATCTATGAATATAGATCCAGGTAGTACAAACGTGTATCACTTATGATGGGAATGTATGATGGGACAACGAATGCTGGAACCATGCATGCCTGAACAACACGGTCAGAACAACGACAGAGCTGTAACCACGCATGCCTTTACAACGATTTTTAGTTGTAAAAGCATGCCTAGTAAAGGCATGTGTGGGAACGGCATGTGTGGTTCTAGCATGCGACCCCCACCTGCGCTAAGGCCCAGAAGTACCCCAGGCCTAAAACAAAACTACCCCGGATACCTCCCACCCACCCTGAGGCCTAAACCCTTCCCTGACCTCCTCCAACCACCCTAAAAACAACCAAACCCCCACCCCGCCTCTAAAAACCAAACTACCTGACCCCCATGCCCAAAAAACCCACTACCCCAACCCCCACCTCCAAAAACAAAAGTACTCTGATCCCCCACCCCAAAAACCTAACTACCTTGACCCCATCCCCCACCCCAAAAACAAAATTAGCCTGACCCACCACCCCCAAAAACCAAACTACTCTCACCCCCCAACCTGCCCCAAAAACCAAACTACCCCGACCTCCCCACCCCACCCCCAAAAAACCAAACTACCCCACCCCAAAAACCAAACTACCCCAACCCTGCCCCAAAAACAAAAGTACCCGAATCCCCCACCCCCAAAAACCAAACTACCCGATCCTCACCCCCAAAAACCAAACTTCTCCGCCCCACCCCCAGAATAAAAGTACCCCAACCCCCGCCCCTGAAAACAGAACTACCCTGATCCCCCACCCCTAAAAACCAGAACTACCCTGATCCCCCAACCCCTACCCCTAAAATCCAAACTACCCTGATACCCACCCCTAAAAACTACCCCTCAACCGAGCCCCAGCCCCACTTATCTGACCACATCCTCTCCCGATGCACTCTCCCTTTTTCTCTGCCTTAACCACGCATGTGCGTTGTTCAGCAAATGCTCGGTTGAGGCAGAGAAAAAGAGAGTTGTTGTTAACGCAAGCATCGTTTTGCTTGTGTTAACAACGTTGTTGTGGTTCTGGTGACGTTGTTCCAGGCGTTTTCCCTGTATACTGGTAGGGGATAGATGCTTATGTGTTATTGTAACATTTATGAGACAGGACCGTATAAATTACCAAAGGAATACTTTTTTGTTAATTTTACACATATGTGCTGAAAAACATTTAAAAGGTATACATTTCACTCTGTACATCATGTAAGTGTTCACATAGGCTAATGTTTGTGTTCAAATCACACCATCAGATACTGGGCAATTGAACGTAAGTTGGCATGAACCAGTCTGGCGCTTGACTGAAATACAGCCCTTAGATTATCTGTGTCACTAATATTTGTGAGAACCCAATGTTTTGGTCTGTAACGCGGTGCAATATAGTGACACAGCTATGTGCCATCTCATGTTGACAGTCAATGTCATGGCCTAATGTCTGGAGCACACTTACAGAATGGAATAAGCTTTTGACAATTGTTTTTGTCAAAGATGTTTATTTGTCAATTTACACAGGGATACATGTGTTAAAAATAATATTTAAAAACAAAAACATTTTAAATGCAGGTGGAAGTTGAATTTAAGTTCATGTACAAGGCTGTGTTGATATTATTGCCAGAAGTATGAAGTGTTTTTTACCTTAAAAGGTCATACCAATGAGAAGTTAGCTTTGTGGACACCAGGCATCACTGACATCTTAATTAGAGTAGCTAGAATACACAGGGTTGTAGAAGAGTGTAAATTAGAGCTGCACTTAACAGAATGAGGACCAAAGACATATTTAGCACACAAAGATCTAGATTTACATTGCCTGTGCTGGTGTGCCTTCGGAGGTCCTCTTCCCACTTTGGGTTCAGAAACCACAGGCATGCGGGTGAGACACCATCACTATTCTCACCTTCAGAGGTCGACCAGATCTTTGGACTTGGTGATGGATTTAGGAGTCAGATCCATACAATCACAAATCATTGACATTAAACCATGAACAAATTTAAACACCATAAACAATTTAGACTCCAATAAAAATTCCAATCTGAATATGTTTCGGAGCTTTATTAGCATCCCAAAATCATTGTGACGTAAAGGGGGCACAAAAGTAAGTTATAAACTTAAAGGAAAACCATAGGCTGACCAAAGCGTCTAAAGAGATTTAACCTACTAAACAGCAATACTGTTAAACACTCCAAAAGAATAACATAAATCAGCAGAACAACCATATACACATTAATATCAGATTTCAAAGCAGCAGATGGTGACATCAGCAAATCATCAATACACAATTTTTAACAACTTAGAGTTGGGCCATCCTGATCACTAACCAGAATTGGGACTAGCATGTGCGGAAACGGGTAAACACATGTGGGCAGAAGCAAAAATAAACTAAACACAAAAATAATTTGGAAAAATCATCTAACTAGGGCAACTAACTCTAAAAATAAACTGGTGTAAGTGCCTAAGCTACAAAGGAAAACATAAAACCACATTTAGCTATACCTGTCCTCATGGGACAGCAGACAGATTGATTATCCAGCAGATGACAGTCACTTTCTTCCGGCTTCACTTGTCAGCACCATCAGGGTGGTGCAGAACACAGGCTGCACAAAGGGCAAATCAGCAGTTCAGAATTTGTTGGGCTTATTAGTACTGAAAATCATAATAGATGGCACAATTAAGACTATGATGAGAAAACTCATCAGGGAACTTAGAGAAGAGAGTGTGACAAGAACAGACAGAATAACATTAAATAAACAAAACTATGACAAGGTTCTAGACAGCTTTGAGGCAGGAAAGAACTAACTCTAGGGAAATCTCAAGGCAAACTCACTAAAGAAGTAGCTAAAGGGAACTGCTCCTCTCGATTCCAAATTTCTTCACTAATGAAAATATGTATAATTCACTCACTGGTCCTTCAGGTGGGAGTACTCTGTGCATCTGATTCAACATCCAATGGCTGTCGGTGGTGCCACCAAGTTTGCAACTTTTCATAATCTTCCCAGGCAGTGCATCCTCCTGACTTCATCCTTTTCTGGCAAATATACAATTTTCTAAACATTTGTTACATTAGGATCCTCTCTCATGGCACACAATTAACTACTAATATTCTTTCACATGAGAACTATAAGCTTCCTCTCCTGTTCAACAACTAGAACAAATACTGCAACATTATAATCTCTAAAATATGCTCTTCGCCTCCAATACAATAGGACATTCAACATAACGTCAACAACCTTGGAAAAAAATTCAGGTTAGAGGAAACAGAATAAACAAGCCATTTTCCTCTACTGCTGCAAAAATTAACTTCAGGCCTAGTTCAGCTAAGAAAGCCTAAATGCACATTAATACAATTAATGCATTTATAAAGCCTTTTGAGTGCTTAAGATGATACAACTACTGCAGTTGTTTTAAAAGCAGTTGTAGATTCATCATACAGCCCGGAGCATGAAATATGGAGGGCTATATTTACTACGATTCTGCACCATGTTTGTGTCACAAAAGTGATGCAAATCGATGCAAAATACTTTTGTACTTATTTACTCTCCAGAGCAAAAATTGCTTTGCACTGAAAAATCAGTTGAAAGTAATGCAAAGCATTGCATAACACTACTTTGCATTAAACCCCCACCAAGGGTGCGTTCCATGGGTGGTGCATGGGCGTTCCCATGCAACCACCCAAGGTTTTTGATGCAAAACCTTATTTACTAAAAAAAGAAAACAGGGTTTTGTGTCAAAAAATAGTGCCCAATCCAACTAGGTGCTATAATGGAGAAATACTTTCATTTCTCCTTTCTTTTCTGACTTTGCATGCGTACTGCACTGTACAGCACACGTACAAAGTGGGAAAAGCTTTAAAGTGTGTCTAAGCATATTATTTTGTACTGGATAGCTCTCCTTCCTTCCAGTACAAAACCTATGCTAGACTCACACAGGCACCCTTGCACTATGTGCAAAGGAGTGTGCGTGGCGCACGGCAGCAGATTTCTGAGCCAGAGGTAGGGAGAGGGGAGGAGAGTGCCATTTTTTTGTAAATATGGTGCTCTCTCCTTCTCATGCAGCGCAGTCGTTTTCACTGCTGAACTGCACCGTGTGACAATTTGGAAAAAGTGGGACACAATTAAAGAAAACAGTGAACATGAAAATATTTGTGACTGCACGGAATGCATGTGATTATCGATATAGTGCAATATTTGTACTTGCAAGAGTTTGTTTTGAAAAATGTTCAATTTGAATGTTAAAACTTTCTATTGATTATGGAAGAGTCAAAGGACACAAGATCCAGTGCACATGTTACCAAATTAATGATCACAATGCTATGAGGGTGTGGCATTATGGCCCTCATTACAACATTGGCGGTAAAAGCCGCTTACCGCCGTGCAGAAGACCGGCAACACACCGCCGCAGCAGCGGAATTCCGCCAAGGTCATTATTACCCACAGCTCGGAATCCGCCAAAACTGAGACACCCACACAAGTCCGCCACACCAAAGGTCAGTGATAAACTGGCGAAAATAAAACCTCCACCATCACGCCAATAGAAATCACGACACACGAATCCACGCTGCAGTCTTTCAACCTCGGTATTCCATTGGCAGTACACACCGCTGCGCTCAAAATACACACACATCTCCAAAACACCACCACATTGGACAATTTGAAATACACACACCTGATACACATACACACACCACTCCCACACACCCAATACAACATAAAACACACACCCACATCACCCACAAACCCCTATGACCAAAATCCAGAAAGAAGGCCAGTGAGAGACACTACAAACTACATCCAAGCATCCACAGGCACACAATACCATCACCCACATAACTTCCACGCACCTCACACAACACACCATGAAATATCACCCCACTTATCACAACACACACCACCCCACATATCACCCACACCACCCTATGGCACGGCAAAGACACCCCACGTTCTCTGAGGAGGAGCTCAGGGTCATGGTGGAGGAAATCGTCCAGGTAGAGCCACAGCTATTCGGATCACAGGTGCAGCACACCTCCATAGCTAGGAAGATGGAGCTATGGCAAAGAATAGTGGACACGGTCAACACAGTGGAACAGCACCCAAGAAATAGGGATGACAGCAGGAAGAGGTGGAACGACCTACGGGGGAAGGTGCCTTCCATGGTATCAAGACACCACCTTGCGGTTCAGAGGACTGGCGGCGGACCCCCACCTCCTCCCCCACAACTAACAACATGGGAGTAGCAAGTCTTGGCTATTCTGCATCCCGAGGGCCTCGCAGGAGTAGATGGAGGAATGGACTCTGGTAAGGCAATTCTTTACTACTATATCCCCCACCCTACCTGCATTCCATCACATACCCCCACCTTCGCCCTTACCCCCATCACTCCAACTCCTCACAAATGTACCAATATCACAAACCACACATCCCAACATCAAGCCCTGCATGCAGCAACAAAGCATGGACACCCATCACCAAAGCATGGCCACTGCACATACCCATACACCCCCTTAAACCATAATCACACAAGGTCCCGCACAGGAATGCAAGCACTGGGGTACACGGTCACCCACCCATTGCACACTATGGCACACACAGATGCAATAATCATGCTTTTATACCCCTGCAGGACCCCTACCCAACGTCACCGCACAGGAGGGTCCAGACATGTCCACACCACCAACAGAAGAGGCCCACAGTGATGACAGCTGCTCTGTCCAACTGGATCTAGATGACCAGCCCGGCCCATCTGGGACCTCTGGACAGTTGGTTCCCCTGACACAGTCACAGGCCACCACAGAGCTTCCCCCCTATGGAAACACCAGCACAGCACCCACCCAGCGGGCCCATCCCTCTGTCCCCAGGACACGTCAATCAGCAGTGTGTCCACCACTACAGGGAACCCAGGTTAACCCACCACCCCAACAACAACAGGGACCTGGGGGCAGTGGCAGTGGGCACACGGTCCAGGGGACAGAGGCCCAGGGAAACAGGGGAACTGGGAGGGCTGCTGTGCGTCAGGGGGAGGACAGGCCCAGGGAACCCACTCTCCACAAGGCCCTCTCCAACATCATGGGAGCGTACCATCATTCCCAGGAGACAATGGCAACGGTACTGGCCAAGTTTCAGGAGACCCTGCGGCTGCAGGAGGAACAGTATATGGGCTTCAGGGAGGAACTCAGATCCATCAATTCCACCCTGGGCACCATCGTAGGGGTGCTATAGGAAGTCCTCAACACCAGGAGGGACACTGTGGCACAACGAGGGGCCCCTGACACTAGCATGGGCGCTAGTGGACAGGAGGCACCGCCACAGGAACACCACACCAGCACCCCACCCTCTGCAGAGGGAGAACCACCCCGCAAACGGTCCCTGAGATCCAGGACAAAGACAGAGAACAATGACAAGACCCCTGCCAAAAAATGAGACCGCCCTGAATGTCATCCTTTTGTCCCACCTTGTCACCCTGTCCATCCTCAAACTGCCCCAGCTCCACTTCCTATGCCCCTTTGGACAATGCACCTGTGAGACTAATAGACTGGACTCTGCCATGGACATTCCTCCACCATCACCCCTCACCATTTTACAACCCCCTCCAATATTGAGCACTTAAATAAACACCCTTAAAGCACAAAACAATCTGGAGTCTGTCTGCGATTTCCAAATAGTGTACTAGCAATTACAGTGACAAAATGCTCTTTCAATTGTAATGTCAACATACCTATGTCACACAGCTCTAGTCCATGAGGAAACAAAGCAGATGTCACACAGTGGGACCCACATTTGTGAAATCGTAAGGGAAAGTGACAACTCAGTGACCATACACTGGGTGAAAAGGACAGACAGTAGAGAGGTAGTAGTGTTAAAGTACATGTAGTAGGCAGGTTTGTCTTCTTACCTGTGTCTCACTGGAAGTATTGCAGGATCACAGAGTCCCTGTTGTCGACATCCTCTTCTTCTGCTTCCTCGTCTTCGCTGTCCACAGGCTCCACAGCTGCCACAACACCTCCATCTGGACCATCCTCCTGCAGAAAAGGCACCTGTCGTCGCAAAGCTAAGTTGTGAAGCATACAGCAGGCCACGATGATCTGGCACACCTTCTTTGGTGAGTAGAATAGGGAACCACCTGTTATATGGAGGCACCGGAACCTGGCCTTCAGGAGGCCGAAGGTCCTTTCTATAATCCTCCTAGTTCGCCCCTGGGCCTCATTGTAGCGTTCCTCTGCCCTTATCCTGGGATTCCTCACTGGGGTCAGTAGCCATGACAGGTTGGGGTACCCAGAGTCACCTGTAAATGGCAAGGGACAACTGTTAGACACCGACTAACCTGTAGGGATATCCCCAGACCCAGACAACTATTCCCAACGATTTGGTTCCAGGTGCTCACCTAATAGCCACACAAGGTGCCTGTGGAGTTGCACCCATCACATAAGGGATGCTGCTATTCCACAGGATGTAAGCGTCATGCACTGAGCCAGGGAATTTGGCATTAACATTGGAGATGTACTGGTCAGCCAAACACACCATCTGCACATTCATCGAATGGTAACTCTTTCGGTTTCTGTACACCTGTTCACTCCTGAGGGGGGACCAAGGCCAAATGTGTCCCATCAATGGCACCTATGATGTTGGGGATATGTCCAAGGGCAGAGAAGTCACCCTTCACTGTAGGCAAATCCTCCACCTGAGGGAACACGATGTAGCTACGCATGTGTTTCAGCAGGGCAGACAACACTCTGGACAACAAGTTGGAAAACATGGGCTGGGACATCCCTGATGCTATGGACACTGTTGTTTGAAAAGACCCACTTGCAAGGAAATGGAGTACTGACAGCACCTGCACTTGCGGGGGGATTCCTGTGGGATAGCGGATAGCTGACATCAGGTCTGGTTCCAACTGGGCACACAGTTCCAGTATTTTTGCACGATCAAGCCTGTAGGTGATGATTACATGTCTTTCCTCTGTACACCGGAGGATGCCGCCATCTCCTCACATGTCCCAGCGGACGGTGCCTATGAAGGACAACAGCGAGCACAGAGTCAACCAACTCAGAGGTACGTAAACACAGCTTACTCAGAAAACCATTCATAACCCGAATTTTGCCTGTAGGAGTGTTGAGTCAAAGCCTAGGTATGTGTGACGCAGTTATAAATCAAGCCATGTGGGCCCCTGAAATGGCGGCTGCCTGACCTGTAAAGTGGGACAATGGGATGTGAGGTAACTGCGCTGGCGTTGTACACCGTCGCGGTAGGCGGTCGAAGACCGCAGCGCAATTCTGCATTGGTTAACATTGGACCCTATGGGTCCCAGGAGCCAATGACGATGTACGCCGACAGTGACGGTACGCACCGCCGCGGACGTGACCGCCATTTTCTATCTGTTCAATCACTCTCTACCTGATCTTCGACAGGAGAGGACCTACACTGCGAGTGCTGCTGTGACCTCAGTCTGGAAGAGACAATGGCTCTTGTGTCTGGGGAAAGGGCCCCTGCCTTCACCACGGAGGAGTTGGAGAAACTCGTGGATGGGGTCCTCCCCCAGTACACGCTACTCTACGGTCCTCCAGACAAACAGGTAAGTACACTGTGAGAATGCTGTATGGGCAATGCCTGTGTGGAGTGAGGTGGCTGAAAGAGAGGGGGGGAGAATGATGCATGCATGAAACAAGGGGGAGTGCATGTGCCACATGCAAGGATAGGGATGCGGGCCAATGACTATGATGGTGCTGTTGGTAATAACTTCTCTTTTTCCCCTGTACAATTCCAGTAGGTCAGCGCCCACCAGAAAAAGGATATTTGGCATGCCATCGCCAAGGACGTCAGACCCTGGGGGTCTATCACAGACGGAGCACCCACTGCCGGAAAAGATGGGAGGACATTCGCCGCTGGAGCAAGAAGACGGCGGAGGCCCAGCTGGGGATGGCCTCCCAATGTGGGAGAGGTGCCCGTCGCACCATGACCCCCCTGATGTTCAGAATCCTGGCGGTGGCGTACCTGGAGTTGGATGGGCGCTTGAGGGCATCACAGCAGCAACAAGGGGATGAGTACACTCTCATTCTGCCGATTCAGCGCGCAGTGGAGATGTCTGGGTGGGGGAGGTGGGCTGTGGGTTTCCCTAGGCCAGGGCGAGTGTGCTAGTTAAGTCCCCTTTTTCAGGCAGACCCTGTGGCACCTTCCCCACCTGGGTACAGTGCGAACTACACCTAGTCCAGCTCCTGTGACATCAATGTGTGCAGATATTGGCCCTAGCCTTGTAGGCCATTTACCAGGCATTGAATAGTGGACCCCAAGTGCGCAGCGTAGTGCAGGGGGCTTCTGTGTCTGTCGTGTCCGCCAACGGTAGCGGTAATGCATGCACTCAACATGTCTTTCTTCTGTCTCCCCCCCCTTTTTGTGGTCTCCCTGTACATGTGTGCATTAGCATCATCAGGCGGAGGAGCAGTGGCACCGGAGCAGGAGGGAGCTGCATTCCACATGGCCCTGGAGGGCGACACTACGGAGTCTGATTTCACCAGTGGGACGGAGGGCGAGGGAAGCTCCACGGCGGGGGCTGTTTGTTTGTACCGCCGTGGCGGTCAGAGTGTTAAAGTGGCTGTCTTTGTTGGCGGTTTCCGCCACAGTCGTAATTCCATTTTTTTCCGCTGGCCTGTTGGCAGTCTTACCGCCGCTTTAACACCGATCGCCAGGTTTGTAATGACCACCTATATGTCTTCTAATAATGTAGTGGAGAACAACATCAATTTTTGAAGACGTTGTAGGTTTAAAAAATGTACATATTTCAATTGTTTCAGCTCATGCATACACATGTATATATTTCCCTGTTTAAGTGGAATCTCTAAGACATACATGTAGTGGTTATTCAGTTCTTTGTATGATTTTCAACAGATTAGCTACATAAAAGCATGCTTGTGCCCATTGTAAAGATGTCTGGAATGTGTTCCAGATTTATGTTAAAACTTTGGTACATTTTACACATGCACGTGAATTTGGTAAGCACAATTGCACAAACAATTATAAAGGTGTGTGCTTTTGTGAGGAGCTGTAGATGAAGTTTTATTTTATATTTGTACATGGCATTAACAATTTAGTCAAACTAACAGGCTTCATTACAAATATTATCTACTTCATATGCTATTTACCTTTGTTTTCTAGCTGAAAAATAGCATCTAAAATAGAAATCAACCAAAGTGATGTTACTATGCCCAAAACCCGGGAGTGAAGCAAGAAGGTGTGTGAATCCTTACTTCAGAGGGGGTGACGCTGCGACTGATATTTTATCTTACGCAATGATAGCCAAAGCCCTCTGTTAGATTACATTGACGAAATGTTAACGGCGTCATGTTCATATGGAATTTGGAACACTAAAAGGCCTATTACATCAAGGCAATTTGGAAAAATTCACATGCGGACAGATAGGTCCAGCACTCACACTTGTGTAAGATGGTGAATGCAGAGATGTATATCTGCATGGGAAATCGATATGTGCATAGACAATCCATGGCTGTGATTGGTAAAATTACTGATATAGACAATAGGCCATATGTAAGAAGCACTGCATTTGCGATTACCAAATAGCAATTTTTACAGAATCGCTATTTGGAATTTGTAAAACACTGTAAGTGCAAAATATTTTGTGCAAATAGCAATTACCAGATAGCGATTCAGTAAAATAGAAAATCGCAATTTGGTAATCGCAATTTGCGAATTTCGCATTCTGCAAAGAGCTTGATGACCTCACCACCATCAAGTGGGTCCAAGCATGCTGTTTCTGGAAGCCTGAGCCACCTCAGGAGGCAGACAGAGTGAGCACAGCATCAGGGAGCCAGTCAGGAGTGTCAGCCAGAGCCCGAAAACACCATGCCACTTAGGGGAATGAAAAGGATACTGGAGGCAGAAAGAGGAAGCTGAATTTTCATTGAGCAGGAACTGCAGGTGCTCACTGAAGAGGTGGTGAAGAGCCATGACAAACTCTTTGGGAAAAACTCATCCCATGCCCCAGAGAGGGAGAAGCGCAAATTGTGGAGTGACATACAGGCGAAGATCAGCACAGTGGGTGTGGCACAGTGCCTATTTGAGGAGATTTGCAAGCACTGGTACGATTTATGTACATGTGCAAAGGAGAGGGTACCAACCAGGCATAAGGAAGCAAGGAGCACTGGAGGAGGACCATCCACCCCCTTAGAGGGCATGGTGGGGGCAACTTTGCAGCCAGAAGACATAGTTGGGGTCACCGACACAGGCACTTCAGCCACACCAGGCACCAGCAAAGGCAAGGATAACAATCATTTGAATCACCATATTTGCATACAAATTGACCCTTAGAGAAAAGCTATGTTACCACACACGGAACAAAATAGTCCATGCCACATAGCTCAACAATGCCTTATGGGAGTGGTAGTCCATACTCCAACTGTGAACCTAGAATGTACATTGCAGCTTTGTGCATCACCACACAGATAGACAAGACAAATGACAAGCAGAAACACTATGGGGGTTATTACAAATTTGGAGGAGGTGTTAATCAGTCCCAAAAGTGACGGATATACCACCAGCCGTATTACGAGTTCCGTAGGATATAATGGATTCGTAATACGGCTGGTGGTATATCGGTCACTTTACCGTCACTTTTGGGACGGATTAACACCTCCTCCAAAGTTGTAATAACCCCCTATGTCAGGGAAACTGTTTACTACAAAATGTAACTGTCAACAGAGACATGAAAACGTAATATGTAACTCATGTACTTCTGATTGATGTTGCAGGTGTCCCTGCACCACATGCAGCAAAAACAGGAATTGGGGGGAATGAGGAATGCCAGCCACAGTCTGAGGTTTTCGTAAAGCACAACTACTCACCCGTGAGGGTCTCAAGGTGCTGGTGGTGGGTCTGGGCCTCATTCTCGAAGTATGTGAAAGATCTTCCTCCAGTGGTGGTTTTCCAGCTGTGTGGGATGGTAGCTAGCACCTGCTGTGCGGAGCACGGTGGTCTGACGGGGTTAGGAAAGGAGATGCAATGGTTCAGGTAGGCCGGTCTGATGTTGTGCAGGGCCTTGTAGGTGTATGTGAATAGTTTGAAGTTGATTCGCTTCTCTATTGGGAGCCAATGGAGGGTCCTCAGGCTTTGGGAGATGTGTTCTTGGCGGGGGAGGTTCAGGACGAGTCTTGCGTTGGCGTTTTGAATGAGTTGTAGTTTCCTGATGTCCTTTGTTGTGGTGCCGGCGTAGAGTGCATTGCCGTAGTTGAGTTTGCTGGTGACTAGGGTGTGGGTGATTATTTAGCAGCAGTCGACCGGGATCCATTTGAAGATTTTGCGGAGTTGGCGAAGGGTGTGCCAGAAGGAAGAGGTGACCACGTTTACCTGTCGGGTCATTGATAGGGAGGAGTCAAGGATGATTCCTAAGTTGTGGGCGTGGTCAGTTGGAGTAGGTGGTGCGCTGAGCGATGTGGGCCACCAGGAGTCATCCTAGACTGAGGTAAAGTTTCCGAAGATGATGAGCTTGCTCTTGTTGAAGTTGCGCTTGAGACAGCTCTCCCTCATTCAGGCGATGACGGCTTTCATCCCGGTGTGAAAGTTCCTCTTAGCTTTGTCCGGGTCTTCAGTGAGGGGTATGATGAGTTGTGTGTCATCGGCGTATGCCACAATGTTTATTTTGTGGTCTCTGATGATGGCTGCCAGTGGGGCCATGTATATGTTGAACAGCATTGTGCTCAGGGAGGATCCCTGAGGGGCTCCGCAGCTGACTTCTGTTGGTTTGAATATGAAGGGTGGGAGCCTGATTCTCTGTGTTGTTCTGGTGAGATAGCAGTGGATCCATTGCACGGCGTTTCCATGGATTACTGCGTCGTGGGGTCTGGTGCATAAGGAGCTGTGAGAAACAGTGTAGAAAGCTGCTGAGAGGTCGAGGAGTCTGAGTGCTTCGGTGTGTCTACGGTCGAGGAGTGTGCCGATGTCATCAATGGCTGCAAGAAGAGCTGTCTCTGTGCTGTGGTTGCTGCGGAACCCAGACTCCAGAGAGGAATTGTCCTCAAGGAATTGTCGCAGCTGCAAATTTATAGCTTTTTCCAGGACTTTGGCTGGGTACGGTATCAGCGAGATGGGTCGGAAGTTCTTGAGCTCAGATGGGTCAGCTGTAGGTTTCTTCAGGACAGGATGGACTTCTGTGTGTTTCCAATCTTTGGGGAAGGTGGCTGTTGTGATGGAGCAGTACAGCATCTTATGGAGTTCCGGGGCAATGGATGCCCTGGCACTGTTGTAGATGTGGTGAGGACAGTGGTCTGTTGGAGCTCTGGAGTTAATGCTGTTCATGATGATTTCAGTCTCTTCTATGGTGAGCATGGACCAGCTGTGGATGGTTTGGGTGGGTTCTGGGGGGCTGGGTTGGTCATAGGTTCTGACGCTGGGTAGGGTCTGTGGGAGGAAGCTGTCATAGATGTCCTTAATCTTGCCTTGGAAGAAAGTGGGCAGTTTGTCACAGAGTACTTGTGATGGGGGGATGACGGTGGCTTCAGAGGGAGGATTGGTGAATTTGTTGATTATCGTGAAGAGTTCTCCCATGTTATGCGGGGAGGTGTTGATGCATTCTCGGAGTGTGGCTTTTTTTTAGTTCTTGATGCGTTGGTGATGGGTTGCAATGCCAGCTCTGAAAGAGGCGAGGTCTTCGCTGGTTTTTCTGTTTCTCCATTTCTTCTCTAGGCACCTGTAGGTGTGTTTGGATTCGTGGAGTTCGGCGGTGAACCAGCTGTTTTATTTTTTTTGGGTTGCGCTTGACCGAAGTTAATCGAAGTGGGACTAAAGAGTAAGTGCATTCGCTGATCCTGGAGTTGAGGTTGCATGCTGCAGCATTGGCGTCATTGGTGGGGGGTAGAAGTGATTTGCCTGAGGGTCATGATGAGTTGTTTGTTAGTGATTCCATTCCATTTTCTGTGGGGCACCCTGGGAATGCAGAGGCATCTGTTAGATGTGGTTATGGCAAAGTGTATGCAGTGATGGTCGGTCCAGTCCAGAGTGGAGGTATTCTTGAAGGTGATCTGGTTGCTTGAGATAAAAATAGGGTTTAATGTGTGTCCTGCGGTGTGCGTGGGTGCGGTGATCAGTTGTTTGAGGCTGAGTGTAGTGAGATTATCGAGTAGGGAAGTGGCGTTTCGGTCATTGCGGTCCTCAAGGTGCAAATTGAAGTCACCCAGGAGGAGGTATTCGGTGGACGCCAGGTTGTGGGGCTGGCGATGTCTACAATGGTGTTGATGAAGGCTGGAAGGGGGCCAGGCGGTCTGTAGACCTGGGCGCCATGGGGGGAGGAGTTGTGACTGGTGTGGATCAGGGCAGTGTTCCTCTGTGTTGACCGTGATTCAGAGTGAGTACTTGTGTAGAGTGGCCAGTCCTCCACCCAGATGGGAGGGTCGGTCCCTCCTTAGGAAGTTGCAGCTGCCCGGGATTGCGATGGCAATGTCTGGTCGGGGTAGGGTTGTTCCAAGTCTCGGTTAGAAAGGTAATGGCTGGATGGATGGAGTCGATCAGGTCCCTGAGTTCAGTGGTGCGCTTGTGGAGGGAGCGTATATTCAGAAGGAGGCATTTGATGAGGTTGTGGCGGGCGTCTGTGGTTTCATGTTTGGGGTTTTCCTGTAGTCTGTTGTGGCAGGAAAAAGGTCCATGGGTGTCCTTAGGAGATGCAGTGCAGCAGGCGCTGAGACGTCTGGAGTTAAGGTGGTGGAGTGTCTTGGCAACATAATGGAGGGTGGCCAGGGAATGGCTAGTCGGAGATCCAGGGTTTCTGGCACTGGGCACAGTCCAGGCACAGACAGGCACAGACAGGCTTGCCTATGAAGCGTCCTTGGAGTGTCAGCAGCACGGCCACTGCGTGGCTGTGCTGCGGCTGCCATTAAGAAGGGGAGGGAGGTGGGAGGGTTGGTGAGCTGGGAGGCAGAAGGGTGGGAAAAGTGTTTCACAGTGGAACAGGGGGCAGGGCCACAGGGGCCACATGGGCAGAAGTGGCACGGGAGGGATAGGGGAACAGAACAACAGAAAAATAAGAGAAGAGACAGAAAAAAAAGAAAAAAAGTAAAAACAGAGATAAAATGCAGAAGTAAAAATTAGGAGTAAGGAGAGACAGAGAGAGACGGAAGATACTTACTTGTAGATGACCACTAGCCCACAAGGGATGAAGTGCAGGCAGGAGCTTGCGGGTGGAGAAGGACCTTGAACCGAGAGTCAGCCAGACTCTCAGTTTATTCCCTGAGGAACAGGCAGCAGCAGGAGGAGCTGGGCAGGACAGCAGACACTGGCCAGGAGGTCAGTAGAGTTTAATCTGGAATCCCTGAGTTTAATCTGGAGATCAATGACTTGCCAAACGATGTGCATACACCATCTTCTGAGAATATAGGCACCCACAGACATCAGTCCCTTTTCTATCACCAAAACACTCCCCTCAGGAGAAAGAGATCAGAGAAAGGTGAGGGTCCATTTCTGTTTCGTGGTCTGGAGGCATCAATGTTAAAGGTGCATCACCTACAATGTAAGCACATTAGATCAATGCACAGGCAGTTGGTGTCTCTCAATCACAACATGTGCCAGCTGAATACAACAGTGCTGGAAGGACAGAAAGCAACAGCAGACAATCTAAGGGAGATGACGAATGCTATTAAGTAACTCTGCACAGTAATGCAGCAGGACCATGTCACCCACCGTAGGTGCCATCACCAATTGATGGGTAGATTGGATAGGTTCAGCAGATCTGTCAATCGCCTCCCAAGCGCAACTGCTTTGTTGTCACAACGTGCTGTGGGCATGCAGTTGGAAATGGCACATTGCAGTGGAGGCGTTGCACGGGGATTGGTGCAGGTTACCAATCCATTGAAGAACATGCAGACAGCCCTGATCGCTCGAAACAGCGACCTGGGTGGTGGAGATAGTGAGGAGCTCTCCAGCCTCTGTATTGTGACTTCCCTGTGATGGAGTTTAGATGTCAGAGTTCCAGACACAGTGCTGTCTCAGAACCCTCAACAAGAGATGCTGCTGAGCCCACTGACCGTTCTTGTGGAGTGAATGGATGCAAAAAATAATTGGGACAATATGTGGTCTTCTCATTACTTACATTGAGAATAATTGTGCATAATCTCTGCACGTCTGCCTTCTGCTGCTATTGATCTGTCTGCTCGGTGATGGGGTGGTAATGGGTCATCTCATCAGATTCTGTATCTGAGGGTTCAAGGTGTATGACTCTCGATGTTGCAATGTTGTGCAACATACCACATGTAGCCACAATCTTGCAGCAGGTCTCTGGACTGTATTGTAGAGTCCCACCACTTTTGTGCCGGCATCGGAAGTGACTTTTCAGCAGGCCAAAGGTTCTCTCAATCACACTTTACATCCTCCTCTGTGTGGCATTGTAATGCTGTTCACCTGGTGTATCTGGATTGAGGTATGGTGTAGAATGAAGGATCACACTGCAAATACACTGTCTCCTACAATGACAGACGTGAATATTGAGTCATTGACATCTCTAACCTCAGCTGTACACTATGCTACATTGTTTTGTGTTAAACTACAAAGTAGGTATCCTTCTCCAAACTCTCCACTAAGTAGCCGTCTGTATAGTCCACTATGCCTGAAGATATAGGAGTCATGTGTGCTACCAGGGAATCTGGCCACTAAATCTGTGATGATGTGTGAGGCATTGCAGATGACCTGTATATTCATGGAATGGTTACATTTCCTATTTCTGTAGATTTACTCAGGGTCAGATGGTGGACAGATTGCAACATGTGTCCCATCAATGCAGCCAATGACGTGTGGGAATTGGGCTAGCTGATAGAATTTTTATTTTATGAGCTACAAGACCTGTAGGGTGTTGGGGACTTTGATGTGCTAATAGATTTGAGATAATATTGCATTCAGGAATGCATGGAAGAAGTGTGAGAGCGCACTAAGGGACACACCTCTAGCTGCTGCTGTTAACCTCTGATAGCTTCCTGAGGTTAGGAGTTGCAGGGAGCTTGTCGCTGCAGCTGTGGCTATCAATCTGCTATTAGGTCTAATATCATGGCAGAGTTCAATCTAAATGTCTCATAGATCTCCCCCTCTGTTTGTTCAAATAAAGTAATGTGCGCTCTGAAAATGTGCTCCTGTCTCCTCCTCCCTCTCCTCAAATCTGCCAGGATTCTCATCCTCCTCGCCATGACATAGAGTGCAGCCATTGTTGAAAAGGGCTGATGCACTCTGGGCTTCTTTGTATAGATTGCACCTATTGACCACCTGGTTTGAGTTGTTGGTAAATTGCACATGCAAAATTCCCGTCTTGCATGCATTTGCAGTTTGCGAATGGCTCATGCATTATTTTTGCGATTACCTTTCTGCGATTCACAATTTGCGAATCGCAAAGTTGAGTTGCACTTTTTGGAAATCTCTTTGCAATTTCTTAAATTAGCACTGCAACTGCCTTTCATAAATTCTGAAAGACTAATTTGCATTCACAAATGGTGACATTTTGTAATTAGCAGTGTTTGCAAATGCAAAATGCTTTGATACATCTGGCCCAGTGTCCTTGTTAGTGTCTGGGTCGATGTCTAAATTAACATTGTACACAAGCAAAAAATATTTACAGAAAGGTATATAATAACTTTCATTACATTAATCCCATCCCTGTTTTGGAAGAATATTTTAAGGAAGCAGAAGAGTATTTTTGGCATTTTCCTGCCCTTAGCCATCTGTACCTGTTGCCTGTCTTAGGTCACATGACTGGATGTGACCAACATTTAGGACTTTGTGAATTCCCCCAGGCTGTCACAAAATAGTGGGATCAGCAGAGCCTGAATTTATCATCAAATGGCAGGATTGGGGGCAGAGCTGAGCACAGCCCACTTGACCTAGAATAGGGTGTGTCCTGTCTCCTCACAATAGGCTTAACAACCCTGCATTGTCAGTGCAGCCAACTTGGAGCCACAGCGTGGGAGGCAGGAAACTCCAAGAACTTCAAAGATCCATTCCAGAACCATCTCCCACCTTCTAGAAGCAGGACACTAGGATATACAAATAGGGCTCTGAGACCCACTCTTCAGTTCACTACTGGACCTATGGAAGGGCTCTTAGAGGACTGCCTGCTTCTGTGACCTGCAGTGCACTCTGCCAGACTGCTGCTGTACCTGGAAGAACTGCTTTGCTGCCTGCAGCCTGCCTCGAACTCTCGCCCTGCTGTTGACCCCTCCTTTTTCCTGGATCCAGACCGAATTGAGTCCTGAACCCCCAAGAGGTCTCCATCCTATCCTGGACCATTGGTTGTGGTGCTAACGGTGCCCAGTTGGACAATTTCCAAAACTGATGACAGACAAAATTTGGCCAAAAAGTGCTCTTAGAACCAGGAAGAGACTGGGGCCAACCTCCTTACTTATCTGCCCGAGGTGCATCACTAGTTGGATTGACTTTGCGGCTTCTCCCACTACGTCATTTCCTCTTCAGCAAATCTGCTGCAGCGGTCCTTTGCCAAAGGGCTATTCGACCAAGTGGAATTGTTTTCAGCTACAGCCTTCTGCTTGTCGTGCTGGAGATTTTTAACTTCCATTTTGGCAACTAAGTCCAAAGGTAAAACTCTTCACCACAGCTCTGCTCCGTGGCTGTCCAACAAAGGTCCTCCCTTCTGGGATACATCTGCAGTCTTACCATGCTGAACTTCTACCAACTTTTTCTTTAAAAAATCTCAAGTTCAAAGTTGAGCACTGACCTGGCCCAATCCACTTTGTGTATCCAAACTGTGCTCCATTGCGGTCAGCCTTAACTTTTCACTTTTCCATTGTCTAACATGACCAGATGTCCGTGGATGGTGCTTTTCTCTTTTTAGCACTATTTTTGACCCTTAAACTTTAAAAAATCATAACTAGTTCTATTAATTGGATTTTTTCTTCATTTTGGTGTAAAATAATTAATTAAGTTACTCTATTTTTCTAAACTGGCTTGGGATTTTTATTGTGCTGTTTACACATTGCCTCTAAGATAAACCGGCCTGCTTTTCCTGCCCAGGGTTAAACACACGTTAATTTAGTGACGTTTGTGGTTCACCTTGCAAGGGATTATGGCTGTTTGTTCACCAGGGCTCACACCTCAATATTGGGATTACAGGAATTTAACTAAAACAAATCTCACTGTATTTCAGGCATATACCCTGCATCAGGTGGTAATTCATCAAGACTTTAAGGCATAGACACCCCCAGCACAAATAGAGCTATATTTATCAATCGTAATACAATGGAATTGTTGAACCTTTCTCAGGTGTCGTCCAATACTAAAACAAAAAGAAAACAAATCACTGTGATGGTCAAACCTTGTGTATAAACTTGAGCAACAACGGACGATAATAAATGAGAATTAGATAATATTTACTTTTGTAAGTTTTGATATTCTGAACAATCCTGAATGAGGGCAGAATCAGGTAAACGGTTTAGGATGGAAATAGTTTCTATTGGACAATATAGTATAAATGATTAGAAGAAACTCTTCAGTTCATGTTTTAGTGAGCTTCATACCATCTGTTGATAAATCGAATGTGCTTGTGCTTTTGACAGACTTGGGAACCATTCTACATGAGTAGTGGTTGCGAGCGGAGTGACCCATATTTGATCATAAATCAGTCACAACAGAGTTGATAAAGAATATTCTTTTTAGTATGCCTTATGAATGTGACAAGTAGTTCTCTTGTCTCAGTTGTTACCCACTTATGTTGTATTTACAGGCATCTCATACATTGTGTCTGTCTCACCATATCTTCAGAGGCACCACAATTGCATGACACCTGAACAGGGTTCAACAACTTCACTGTATTGCCAATGATGAAAGGGTCTTTCAATGTTCCAATTGTGTTTCACTGCTTTGTGAAATCTCAACTTGCCTCTTCTTGATTTCTCTTGTACTCCTTTTCTATTATTTCATGATGTCATACCTATGGAACTAACCAGCCCTACAATGTTTCACCGTCTGGTGTCACCAATTGCTTTATCTCCCTCCAGTTAGAATTTTTTTTAGACTCAGCCCTCTCTGCAGGATCATCCCTAAACTTTTTGCCTTCACCCCTCCTGTTTTGCGGATTTCCTTTTTGTTGGCTTTAGGACTCTGCATACTTTACCACTCATAACAAGTGCTAAACTGCTTGTGCTCTCCCCTTTAAACATGGAAAAATTGACTTGCACCTGATTGGCACATTTAATTTACTTACAAGTCCATAGTAAAGTGATACTAGAGGTACCAAGGGACTGAAAATTAAATACTAGTAGCGGACCTGCAGCACTTATTGTGCCTCCCACTTCAGTAGCCTTTACAAATATGTCTCAGGCCTATAATTGCAGCCTGTCTTTGCAGTTCTACACTGTCATTTCGACCTGGCAAAACATACATTCTATCAAACCACCTCAGCTTGGTACGACTCCTGATGGCCCACATCTCTCAGCGCCCCCCTGCACTGACTGAGCACGCTCAAAACTTAAGAATCATCCTCGACACCTCCCTATCCATGACCCTCCAGGTAAACTCTGTCACCTCCATTTGCTGGCACACACTGCGCAAACTTCGGAAGATCTTCAGATGGATACCAGCAGACTGTCACGGGACAGTCACCCACGCCTTAGTCACTAGCAAACTCGACTACGGCAATGCCCTCTACTCTGGCACCTCAACTAGGAACATCAAAAACTTGAACTCACCCAGAACGCCGCCGCCAGACTCATTCTGGTCCTCCGTCACCAAGAACACATCTTCCAACATCTAAGGACCCTCCACTGGCTAACGGTTGGGAAGCAAATCACCTTCAAGCTTCTCACCCACACGTACAAGTTCATACATGACGCAGGACCAGCCTACCTGAACCACTGTGTCTCCTTCCACACCCCTACCAGATTCTTACGCTCCACTCATGGTGGCCCTTGCCATCATCCCTCACATCCGCAAAACCACAGCCGGATGAAGATCTTTCACCTACACTGCAGCAAAGAGTTGGAACAACCTCCCCCTGCACCTCAGACAAAGCCCATAGCTCACCATCTTCAGATAGAACCTCAAGCTGTGGCTCTTTGGATGAGCCCCCTCCCCACCCCCCAGCACCTTGAGACCCTCATGGGTAAGTATCCGCGCTTTATAAATATTGATTGATTGATTGAAACCTAAGCCTTCCTTTTAAATACACATCACCTCTTGGGTTAGCAGTGCATTTTTAAGTTTTACATATCCTGTTAGTGAAAATCTCGCAAATGTATTTTTCACTATAGCAAGTTCTACCTCTCCCATAGAATAACATTACATTACATTTAACAATGCATTTAATAAGTGTTGACTTTTTATTTGGTAGCAGGTAGAGATTTCATGTTTGGTGTCTAAGGAAGCATGACGTTTAGCAGCCAGTCACATCCACAAGAGCAAAATGTAGCTGCTTTCCTTTCACTCTTATATATCCCTGTGTTC
The DNA here is from genome assembly GCF_031143425.1 of Pleurodeles waltl. NCBI lineage: Eukaryota > Metazoa > Chordata > Amphibia > Caudata > Salamandridae > Pleurodeles > Pleurodeles waltl. Next base: position 996,700,500 of record NC_090447.1, on the reverse strand, counting down.
ACAACTGATGGCATCCTATTGGTGAAAGCCGACGGTTGCATCATTTCACAATTCTCTTTACATTTGTAGCCTCATGCTAACTGTAGTTTGTACTTTGAGGTTGATTTCAACTTGACTTTATAAGTTTAGAATGACTTTTTGGTTTTTGGTATTTTTTATTGTTGACTAATACTCGTGTTTTTTGAACATATAAAGACTGCTGACCCTGGCAATCCAAGAGGTCTTTAATCATTGCAAATTCGGTAATGCTATATTGAGCTCATGTTCTTGAGGCACCAGGGATATTGTAGTTCGAACCTAAGGTTCATTCCAAATTTGCTTGAACTTTCTGTTTTGAACAATCATGAACCATTCAGTCGTCCATAATGGTATGCACAATCAATTGCACATAATTAATTGCTTGGACTAAGCCACAGGTTCAACCACTTTATTAATGACCTTGTTATCAACCTACACAGGAATCCTAGTTCAAGAGATAATTTGTTCTATATGTCTCATACACAACCATTGTATTTTATCACTTTTTGTTCATTTCACCAGACCTCAAGGGTTGCATTAAAAATTATGATGGTGAGTATTTTAAGGATGTATGCAGTTCAAACAGCTCACTCAGTCTTCGTGTTTGTTAAATATTCCCCAACTCTGCCACCCATTTAACCTTTGTGTGGCTGTATTGAATCACAATGCAGCCATATTTGATTGGATCTCCAGTAGAGAACAAAACAAAGAATCACTACTTTCTCTGAAACCTCTACTTCAGAATCTGCAGTTGAGTTTGATCCCAGTTTCTTAGGGAGAGGCCAAAAAAGGGGATGAGGAAGACATAGATTAAACAATCAGCCAAGGGAAATGGGGACCTGCCGCCAGTACTACAAGAAACAATGAAATCATCAACTTTCAATTTGTCCCAATGGAATCTCACCGCAGTTAAAAAAAGCATACTGGAGAAAGGATTATCCTTTGTGCCTTACAGACATATAGACTTTGTATGCCTAAAAACTGAGGTTTTGGAATCTTTTGAAAAAGATTTGTTTGAAAGCATTCTTGAGATACGTTTCTCCAAGAGCCCAACATTACTGTAGTGAAGAATGGTCGTAATTCCTTTAATTAATTCATTCTGTCAAAACTTTCAGATCAGATCACATTTTAATGTGATTTTCCTGCATTCACCTTTGGTGACTAAACAATAAAGTAGGCAAGTTTGAATATTTGAGATGGACATAGCCAGATGCAATTTGAAGTAACTCTAACATCAAATAACAGTGAAATGGAGGTATGGAGGCACCAAGTGGGACCCCCCCAAAAAACATAAAGGGCTCTCCCGGCTAAGTTATTTACTGCCTTGCGTGGCTTCTCATTTCAACCATATTTTCACCTGTATCTCAGCCTAGTGGTGGTCCTAGGACAATAGGGCCACCACCAAATTGTTCAGCATGATATGCTCTTGCTTGTGTATGGTAGCGTTTTGGAAGGCCTAAAAATATGTACTACACTGTTCATGTGGTTACGTCCTCTAAGGGCTGAATGGGTGGTTACACTACTTTTCACCATGCTGTTTCCAGATGGGTACATCCTCTAGGGGCTAATTCTATGGTTACACTACAAGGCTTTATCACCATGTTTTTTTTACTGTGATGTCCCCTAAGGTTGTTCTTACCATTGCAGTTTATTTCCAAGTATGTGAAAGGATGCACATACAAACAATTACTTCCTGGTAAATGTTTTATTGGGTTTTCATGAGAATTGCACGCTTATTGATTCATCCTTATAGCAATTATGATAATGATTCATGCCAAAGTAAAATAGTTACTACACAAATTACCATTGAAACTAACTTGATATATCTGTGTGACCCTTCTAGGGAGGTCACCAGTGATTACACAATGTCATCTATGGTACGTTCCATCTGCCAATGTGTATTTGTAAATTACTGCATAGTATTTATTAGTGTGTGAGTAATAAATGTACTTTTCCTTTTTCTAAAGGAAAAATGCTGACTGGATAATCAATTATTGAGTGTTTCTATTGCATGCCAGTTATTGGTGATTACTAGCCCACACCACCTCCCTTGAGTTGGCCTTAGACTGCTACACCGAGCTATCCTGTGAGAGTCAGCTCACACTGAGGACAATTGAGGAACTAATACTTGTGCAGACCACACAACTAATAGCCCAATTTCCAACCGTCACTAATTCACAAGTGGTGTTTTACAATTTCTGTATATGTTTTGTGATACAAGCATTAATTAAGATGTGAGATTTTGAATTTATTCAGACTTGTACTGTGGGTGCTGTGTTCCAAATTATATGATTTTATATGTTGATTTTTTTTTTAATTAGGTTGAATACATATTATACAATAAAATGTGGCCATGCTAATTACATTTCATGATCAAAGGGATCAACAGATTGTGTTGGCAAAGTATATCAGACAAGATTTAATTTGTTGGCTTAAGTTTCAAGTGGCCCAACCTTGCTGACAAAACAATAGGCCCACCCCCTTGATGATTACTTTTCAAAAGTTGGCCTTTTCTTGTCCTAACCGTTTGATGCCTACAGGCTGTTTCTATGTCACATGACTAGGTGCAGTTGGCAGTCAGTGTTTGTGTATTCCTTCCAGACAGCTACACAATAGAGGGTCTGGTTGTTGGTAGGATGGGCTATCATGACTTGATGAGGGGAGTGGAGCTGTCACTTCAGAGACACTACCTCAGCTCACACACAGGAATTTACATTAGAATATTGTGCAGACAGACTGGGATCAGGACAGGGAGGCAGTAAAAATCAAACACTTCTGTATCGGGGAGACTCCAGATGTTTCTTCCACTTCAAAGTGGGCACCAGATATAACAATGGGACACTCAGATCCACTATTCAGATAACTTCTGGACCTGTGGATACTAAAAAGGACTGGCCTTTTGCCAGAGGCCTGCCCTACTGTCTGAGAAGGATGACTGGACTAACAGTGAGCTCGTGATCCACAAGATGTACCTCTGAGGTCCTGGACCCTTGTTATGGCATCACTTGAGGTCTTCCTAAAAGAAATGGAAAAATCCTGAAGTTTTGGGATCTTAATGACTATGAACGAGCACATTAGCACTAAGATCTTCCTGCCCTTAATAACCACCAATGCAAAGGTCCAGTAAAACCATGTCTTCACGCTACATTGGCCAAGAGCGATGACTGGCAATGCAAGATCTGCTTTTCACGCTACAGAATTGACAGCCCTCGTTGACTGCCAATGCAAAACTCAAGCAATGACCATCTCCAGTGCCCACCAGGATCCTTGCTCTACAGCAATGACCATCCATAATGCTCTTCCTGCTCCTCATGGCCTCCTCTACCATAAACAGAACTAGAAGGTAAATTTTTCAGCTGAACTACCCTTGTTCCTGTATCCAGCCCACACTCCATCACAATCTGCCTGAACTAGGTCTCGCACAACTGGATAACCGTGAGTATCTCCATGTTTTAAATCTTTGAAATTACATGCATACAGTTATCCTGATTTGGATGTTTGTTAATTTGGTGATAAATAATTTATTAAATGTTACTCTATTTTTCTAAATTGGTGTGGACGTTTTCTAGTGTTGTGGTTTCACTTCATGGCTGTTTGAGTGCTACATAAATACTGTAAGAAAATATGCTTTTTGCAGGTTGTCCCCAGAACGTCTTGCCCCAGTTTGGACTACTAGCTGCTGGGTTTCCAATTTGAGAGTGCACTGAAGCCTGCTGACCATACCTCAGTGCCAGTTTTCTTTCCTCTTCTAAAGTAATATGTTGAATTGGATACCCTCAATTGGCATGTGCTGACTTACTTATAAGTCCCAAGTATATGGTACCCGATTATCAAAGGCATGTAAGGCTGGCAGCCCACATGAGCTGCAGCAATGGTTGTACCTCCTCGGTGTGATAAAGTGAAAACACAACTTTCAGCTGCCATTGCAGACTGAAAAGGCTGTGCATGCACTGCATACTCATCTTTGCCATTACCACTAATGTTAAAGTCCTTTAAGTCTGTTAACTATATAACTAAGTCTCCTCTAAGGCAGGCCTTAGAAGGCCTGTGGCAATGAGCTGTATATTGTTAGAGTAGACATGTATTTCCTGATAGGCAGCGAATCCCTAAATTGTCAGTGTTTGTCTTATAAGGTAATTGCAGAGTTAACGCTTGGCACTCCAATGCATCTAACGTCTGACAGAGGCTATGTAGTCATGTCATGTAAGGTATGAAATCAAAGGGGACATCAAATGTGACTCAATGATGCAGTTGATATTTATGTCTATGTTAGAAATGGGGTCTCCGGTTGGCAGTCAGTTTGCACTCTGTCCAAGCAGGGAACCTCACTCTAGTCAGGTTAAGGGAGTTACATTCCTCAGACAACCCCTGCTCACCCTTTTGGTAGCTGGGCACAAGGAGTTAGGCTTATCTCAGAGGCAATGTGTAAAGTACTTGTGCCAAACACACTGTAATACTGTGAAAACACTACAAAAGGGACACAACAGCAGTTTAAAAAAATAGCCAATACTTATCTAAATCAAACAAGACCAAAACGACACAAAATCCAAAATACACAAGCAAAGATATGATTTTTGAAATGAAAAAGAGTCTTAATCCATGGAAATGAATGGATGGATTGTTTTTATACAAAGTACCTGGTATGCATCAAAAATAAAGCCGCACGGGTGAGCGCGCATCAGAAAAGTAAGCAATGCATTGATTCCTGACTCGCAAGTGAAGCAGTGCGTCGATTCTTCTACGGTCAGGTAGGTGATGCATTGTTTCTCTCTCCTGCAGAAGAGCGATACCTCAATTTCTGCATGGGCAGCTTATGATCCGTCCAGGTTCTCTGTGATTTTGACACCCAGTGACGATGCATGCGAAATCCTGGTGCACAGTGATGAAGAGCCGCGCTGTGTGGGTGACGTGTTTATTTTGGAAGCCGCAAGTGGGTGTTACTTTGATTTTCCAGCTGTGATGCAGGTGGTGCGTCAATTTTTCAACCGCAAGGCAGGTGCTGAGTCGATTTTTCTCCCGCTTGACTCCGGTGCCTGGATTTCGGCCTTGGTTTCACCATCTTCTCCTTTCAAGTGCCCAAGGACTGGATAGGGCACCACTTGGCAGGGTAGGAGTATCAGCAAGAGAGTACAGGTGCTGGCAGAGGAAATCTTTGATGGCCCTGAGACTTCAGAACAGGAAGCAAGCTCAGTCCAAGCCCTCAGAGACACTTCACAAGCAAGAAAACATCACAAAGTCTAGTCTTTGTCCTCTCTAAGGTAGGAGCAGCAACTGCAGGTCAACCCAGCAAAGCACACTTACATCCAAAGGGGCAGTACTCCTCTTCCAGCTCTTCTCCTTTGCAGAGGTTCCACTTGATTCAGAATTAATCTAAAAATCTGGGGTTTTGAGTCTGCTAATTATGGCCAGTTCTGCCTTTGAAGTAGGCAAACTTCAAAGGAAATTCCCTGTTGTTCACAAGATCCGGTCTTGCCCAGGCCTGGCCCCTGACATACACCAGGGAGTTGGAGACTATATTGTGTGAGGACATGCACAGCCCTTTCAGGTGTATCAGCTCCCCTCCAACTCTACTCCAGGAGACTCATCAGGATATGCAGGACACTCCCCAGCTCCCTTTGTGTCACTGTCTAGATGGAATTCACAAAGAGCCAAATAGCCAGTCTGACCCGACGGGGGTTCCACAGGCAGGCAAAGGCACAGAATGGTTAAGCAAGAAAATGCCCACTTTCTAAAAGTGGCATTTTCTAACGGACAATCTAAAAACCAACTCTACTAAAAGATGTATTTTTTAATTGTGAGTTCAGACACCCCAAACTCCATATTTCCATCTGCTACCAATGGGGAACTGCACTTAATAGGTATTTAAAGGCAGTCCCTATGTTAACCTATGGAAGAGATAGGCCTTGCAATAGAGAAAACTGAATTTGGCAGTATTTCCCTATCAGAACTTGTAAAACACATCAGTGCATGTCCTACCTTTAAAACACACTGCACCCTGCCCATAGGGCAACCTAGGGCCTACCTTAGGGGTGATGTACATGTGCAAAAAGGGAAGGTTTGGGCCTGGCCAGTAAGTGCACTTACCAAGTCGAATTGGTAGTTTATAATTGCACACACAGACCCTACAATGGCAGGTCTGAACCATGTTTACAGGGCTACTCATGTGGGTGGCACAATCAGTGCTGCAGGCCGACTTGTAGCATTTGATTCACAGACCCTGGTCACCTCTAGTGCACTTTACTAGGGACTTACTAGTAAATCAAATATGCCAATCATGGAAAAGCCAAACATGCATACAGTTTACACGGAGAGCACTTATGCTTTAGCACTGGTCAGCAGTGGTAAAGTCCCCAGAGTACCAAAACCAGCAAAAACAAAGTCCAGCAGACAGTCAAAAACACAGGAAGCAGAGGCAAAAAGACAGGGGAAACCACACCAACTATGCCAGGTCTAAAAGTCTACTTTAATACTGGCCAGTTTTAGGAAAGTGCCATACTTTGACCCAGCTACTCCAGCGGCTTCAGAGAGGCACAGGGGCTAAGACAGGTTCCTGCATGCTTAGAGAGATGTGTAAAAAGCTCCCAGGCAGAGAACAAAGGATGTTGCCACACAGGAGGTGTGACTCCCCACCCACAGGATGGGTGGGAAAGGGTGTTAGTCTGGGAGGCAGGATTCAAATGGTGATGCTGCTATGACATTTCTGCAATGAAAGCCCTTTGTCTCCCCTAGTCAAGGTAGAGCCAAGGCCAAAGAAGGGAAAAACGGTTTTAGAACCAGTTTTCCATGGGCCTGCTACCTATGGTAGCCACAACCACAGAATAGGGCTACATAGGCCTTCACACCACACTCTGGGATAACCAGGTGCCACAAATCACCAGAACTGTATCACCAGGTAGGAGGAGACATACTATCCCATTGGCTACTGACAGTGTTGTCCCCCCGAGACACCTTACGGGATATAATGTGCACCCCTGGCACCTGAGACTTTAGTCTCAATGGATTTGGACCAAGGATGAGAAGAAGACCACTCTGCACCTGTTGGAAGTGCACAAAGAGTAGCTGCAACATCAGAGCACCTGCTGCACCTTGGGCTAGTGCAGTTTGGACCCTGTTCTGCATGCCTGGCCTGGGGAAAAGCTGATTCCAAGCCCCCATCTGAACTAGAGGCTCCAAGGATCAGTTGGCTGGCTCTCGCAGAACGACACTGGAGACATTAAAGCTGGAAGAGCCCAAACTGCATTCCTGGTAGGCACCGCTGCTATTTTGCCTCTACCAGGCAGACAAAAGTTGCACCTGAGTCTGCTGGCTCGATGAGCGCGGGTTGTGACTAGATTCATCGCCCCCACCAAAGGTTTGCACGAGAACCACTGCATTGCATGAACAGAAGGTCTGCATCAGCAACCCTCAAAGTCCTGCAAAGGGGACTTTGTGGGATCCTGAGATCCGTGGCTAAAGTCACCCGCACTCACCTGTGGACCATGGACTTACCGCACAGCATCTGGCGCAGCCATTGAGCATCCTTAAGCCTGCATCCCTTAGCATCAGGACCACTCCTTAGAAGTCAATGGCGGTTGCCCTGTAAAGTTTGGCTTTAAAGACGCTCTGGTGGCTAGGTAATTGTCCAAAGTTTCCTTTCAAGACTCCTAGACCTCTGTCCTGTCAGATTTGGTCATCCAACTTGGGTCGCAGTTGACAAACTCAGTGTGACAAGCGTTTACAAAGTTTTCAAGAGTGTGAAGTTTTGACTTGCCAATGCTTGTTTGCGCTTGATGTTAAAGTTTTTAAATGCTTTAAAAATTCATATTTCTGGAACCCTCCAGTGGATTTTAGTCAACAAGGACTGTAAAAATTCTTAAAAATATGTTATGTTTTTTTAAACATTGTTGTGTCTCTTTCTTGTTTGGTGTTCCTATTTCTTTATTTGGCATTTTTATATGATTTAAACATTGTTATTTTGTCAAGCCTTGCTGTTCTGTGCCATAGCTACCAAGACATTGAGCTTAGGGTTGAGGAAATACATCTGACTGGACCCAAGGAGATAAATGTGAGTGTACTGCAGGACAAGGCCCGAAGCTTGCCATATAGTACACCAATGTTCTTATAAATACTTTACAAGTTGTGCCTAAGTTAAGCCTGCCTGCTTTTGTGCCAAGCTATTGAAGGGTTAAGCACAGGTTGATAAAATTACCTTTTGTGTTTCATCCTAACCAGGATTGTGGCTTACGAAGGTGTGAGAACCTGGCCTGGTTTGTAGTGGTACCAGAGATACTTACACCTTATACCAGGTCCAGTGATCCACCTTAGTGAAATGTAGGCAGTGTCTAACAGCTTACGGTCTTTAGAGGTAGCTGTAGCAAAGCAGCCAAGGCTGAACTAGGAGACATGCAAAGCTCTTGCAATACCACTATTGTATAGTCACACAGTACTGTTACACAAGAAAGACAATACTCAGTGTTACCAAAAATAAAGGTACTTTATTTTAGTGACACAAGACCAAAAATATCTTAGAGGCAATACTCCTACTGGAGGTAAGTATTATACAGAATATATACATTAGTAACTGTAGGAAAGTACCATCTTGCCTGGCATGTTACCCCCATTTTCACTGTATGTATGTTTGTTTTTGCCCATGTGTCACTGGGATCCTTTTAGGCAGGACCCCAGTGCTCATAATGTATGCCCTGTATGTGTTCCCTGTGTGGTGCCTAACTGTATCACTGAGGCTCTGCTAACCAGAACCTCAGTGTTTATGCTCTCTCTGCTTTCTAAAATTGTCACTGCAGGCTAGTGACTAATTTTACCAATTCTCATTGACACACTGGAACACCCATATAATTCCCTTATATATGGTACCTAGGTACCCAGGGTATTGGGGTTCCAGGAGATCTGTATGGGCTGCAGCATTTCTTTTGTCACCCATAGGGAGCTCAGACAATTCCTACACAGGACTGCCACTGCAGCCTGAGTGAAATAACGTCCACGTTATTTCACAGACATTTTTCACTGCACAGAAGTAACTTATAAGTCACCTATATGTCTAACCCTCACTTGGTGAAGGTTAGGTGCGAAGTTACTTAGTGTGTGGGCACCCTGGCACTAGCCAAGGTGCCCCCACATCATTCAGGGCAAATTCCCCGAACTTTGTGAGTGCGGGGACACAATTACACGCGTGCACTGAACATAGGTTCAGTGTAGCGTCTCCTATGTAACCTATGTGTAGCGTCACAATGGTAACTCCGAACATGGCCATGTAACATGTCTAAGATCATGGAATTGTCCCCCCAATACCATTCTGGTATTGGGGGGACAATTCCATGATCCCCCGGGTCTCTAGCACAGAACCCGGGTACTGCCAAACTGCCTTTCCGGGGTTCCCACTGCAGCTGCTGCTGCTGCCAACCCTCAGACAGGTTTCTGCCCCCCTGGGGTCTGGGCAGCCCAGGCCCAGGAAGGCAGAACAAAGGATTTCCTCTGAGAGAGGGTGTTAAACCCTCTCCCTTTGGAAATAGGTGTAAAGGGCTGGTGTAGGCTGGCTTATGCAGAGATGGGTTCAGGGATCCCCCAGCCCTGCTCTGGTGAGAAACTGGACAAAGGAAAGGGGATTGACCACTCCCCTGACCAGTACCTCCCAGGGGAGGTGCCCAGAGCTCCTCCAGTGTGTCCCAGACCTCTGCCATCTTGGATTCAGAGGTGTTGGGGCACAATGGACTACTCTGAGTGGCCAGTGCCAGCAGGTGACGTCAGAGACCCTTCCTGATAGGTGCTTACCTCTTTCAGTAGCCAAGCCTCCTTTCTTAGTAGCCAAACCTATTTTTCTGGCTATTTAGGGTCTCGCCTCTGGGCTATTCCTCAGATAATTAATGCAAGAGCTCACCAGAGTTCCTCTGCACCTCCCTCTATGACTTCTGCCAAGGATCGACCGCTGTCTGCTCCAGGACGCCTGCAAAACCACAACAAAGTAGCAAGACGACTACCAGCAACATTGTAGCGCCTCATCCTGCCGGCTTTCTCGACTGTTTCCTGGTGGTGCTGCTCTAAGGGCTGTCTGCCTTCACCCTGCACTGAAAGCCAAGAAGAAATCTCCCATGGGTCGACGGAATCTTCCCCCTGCCAACGCAGGCACCAAACTTCTGCATCACCGGTCCTCTGGGTCCCCTCTCATCCTGACGAGCGCCGTCCCTGGAACACAGGAGCTGGGTCCAAGTGTCTCCCACAGTCCAGTGGTCCTTCTGTCCAAATTTGGTGGAGGTAAGTTCTTGCCTCCCCACACCAGACAGCAAACCTGTGTACTGCGTGATTTGCAGCTGCTCTGGCTTCTGTGCACTTCTCCAAGGATTCCTTTGTGCACAGCCTAGCCTGGGTCCCCAGCACTCCGTCCTGCATTGCCCAACTCGCTGAGTTGGACTCCGACGATGTGGGACCCTCCTTTTGTGACTCTGAGTTCTCATATCTTCTCAGTGCCTGCTCCGGTACTTCTGCGGGTGCTGCCTGCTTCTGAAGAGGCTCTCTGAGTTACTGAACACCCTCCCCGTCTCCTCCTCCAAGGGGCGACATCCTGGTCCTTCCTGGTCCCCAGCAGCACCCAAAATCCTCAACTGCGACTCTTGCAGCTAGCACAGCTTGTTTGCGGTATTCCTGCCTGGAAACACTTCTGCAACATCCAGCACGCCATGGGACATCTTCCATCCAAAGGAGAAGTTCCTAGTCCCCTTCCTTTACAGGTCCTCAGGTCCATGAATCCGTCTTCAGTGTTTTGCTGGTGCTTGTGGTTCTTGCAGAATCCCCTATCAAGACTATTGTGTCTTTCTGGGGCAGTAGGGTAACTTTACTCCTACTTTTCAGGGTCGTGGGGTGGGGTATTTTGGACACCCTTACTGTTTTCTCACAGTCCCAGCGACCCTCTACAATCTCCCATAGGTCTGGGGTCCATTTGTGATTCGCATTCCATTTTTGGAGTATAAGGTTTGTGTTGCCCCAGACCTATGTCTACCTATTGCATCCTATTGTGATTCTACATTGTTTGCACTACTTTTCTTACTGTTACTTACCTGGTTTGGGGTTGTGTACATATAACTTGTGTATATCACTTACCTCCTAAGTGAGTTTATTCTCTGAGATACGTTTGGCATATTGTCACTAAAATAAAGTACCTTTATTTTTAGTGACTCTGAGTATTGTGTTTTCTTATGATATTGTGCTATATGATATAAGTGGTATAGTAGGAGCTTTGCATGTCTCCTAGTTCAGCCTAAGCTGCTTTGCCATAGCTACCTTCTATCAGCCTAAGCTGCTAGAAACACCTCTATTTTACTAATAAGGGATAACTGGACCTGGCACAGGGTGTAAGTACCACAAGGTATCCACTATGAGCCAGGCCAGCTTCCTACATTGGTGGTGCAGTGGTGGGATAAGTACTTGTAACTGCTTTACCACTTTGTCATTTGGTGCTTTTCATAAGAAAATCTTATACCAAATAGTTCAGTATATGTACACTTAACCAAAACAGTTTACTTTTCTACTCTAAAACTTTTAACAAAGTTTCTGAAACGTTTTGAAAACTTCTAAAACTTTTCCAAAAGTTTGAAAACGTTTTTCTCTGTGCTTTCTAAAGTTCTAAAACCTTTTCTCTCACTATCTTTATACCTTTTCTATCATGTCTACAGTATAGGCTACTTCCAAGGTTGTTCAGGCAACTTATGGAAGTTTAAACTACAAGAGTGTGATGGGTCGCTGCCTGGCTAGAGGTTTAAGCATAGGTAAGAATCCAACAAAAGAGTTTCTCTTTAACCTGCTCTTACAGGATGACCAGAACCAGTCTGACCCATCTCAGGAAAGGGTAGAAAAAGGGGAGGCTTCCCAGTCAGACTCAGAGGAGTTCCCTGAATATGCTGGGGAGGGTTCTTGCAAAGTCCTGCCCCCTAGCAGGCCACCTAGTGACACTGGTAGAATTAGAGGGTCACACATCAGTAGGGCATCTTTAACTCCTAGAGGCCAGGTTACTAGGGTCCAGACAGTTAGGGACAGGTCTCTCTCTGCCAATTCCCACATTTCCTCTGTGTCCAAACATTCCCAAGCCTCCCACCCTGAGGATAACTTAATGCAAAGGGAACTCAGAAAGCTGAGGATGGAAGAGACCAGACTGAAGCTTAAACAGCAGCAGCTGGCCTTAGACAGGGAATCCCTCGACATAGAGAGGGAAAGACAGAGATTGGGCTTAGTTCTCCATGGTGGCAGCAGCAGCATTTCTAATAGCAATCCTGTTAGAGAGCAAGATTCCAGGAATCTGCAGAAGATAGTACCCCCTTAAAAGGAGGGGGATGACATTAATAGGTGGTTTGCTGCACTTGAGAGGGCATGTATGGTACAGTTGGTCCCTCAAAGGCAGTGGGCTGCTATTTTGTGGCTATCTTTAACTGGAAAGGGTAGGGATAGGCTCCTTACTGTCAGAGAAAGTGATGCCAATAACTACAAAGTTTTGAAGGATGCACTCTTGGATGGATTTGGCTTAACCACTGTACAATACAGGATTAAGTTCAGAGACACCAGAAAAGAGTCCTCTCAAGACTGGACAGATTTTGTGGACTGTTCAGTGAAGGCCTTGGAAGGTTGGTTGCATGGCAGTAGAGTTTCTGACTATGAAAGCCTGTATAATCTTATTCTGAGAGAGCATATTCTTAACAATTATGTGTCTGACTTGTTGCACCAATACCTAGTAACTCTGATCTGACCTCTTCCCACAAATTAGGAAAAAAGGCAGACAAATGGGTCAGAACAAGGGTGAACAGAAAAGTTCATACAGGGGGTGACAAGGATGGAAAGAAGAAGGATGGTAAGTCTTCTGACAAGGGTGGGGAAGAAAGTAAACATTCTGAGTCTTTATCAGGCCCACAAAAATCCTCTGGGGGTGGTGGGTCCTAATCCTCTTCAAACAATCAGAAAAAGCCTTGGTTTTATTTAAGTAAAGTAAAAGGCCATTGGGCAAGTGATTTGACTTGTCCAAAGAAAAACACCAAACCTCCCACCACCACAACCCCAACTGCAACCTCTAGTGCCCCTAGTAATAGCAGTGGTGGTGGGAAATCTATTACTAATAGCCAATCCAAGGGTGTAGCTGGGCTCACTATTGGCAATGTAGTTGGGGTTGGTCTTGTTAGGTAGACCACAGAGGCTGTTTTAGTCTCTGATGGTGGCATTGACTTTGCCACCTTGGTTGCTTGTCCCCTCAATATGGGAAAGTACAAGCAACTACCCCTAATCAACGTTGTTGAGGTTGAGGCCTACAGGGACACAGGAGCCAGTGTAACTATGGTGATAGAAAAACTGGTCCTCCCTGATCAACTCCTACTTGGTCAGCAGTACCAAGTGACTGATGCTCATAACAACAGTCTTAGCCACCCCATGGCTGTTGTGAATCTCAACCGGGGGGAGGTTACTGGTCCAAAGAAAGTTGTGGTAGCCACTGAGTTGCCTGTAGATTGCTTACTGGGCAATGATTTGGAAACATCAGCTTGGGCAGAAGTGGAGTTGGAGGCTCATGCAGCAATGCTGGGCATTCCTGGACATATTTGTGCTTTGACAAGGGCTCAGGCCAAGAAGCAAAAAGGACAGGGAAACTTGGATCTTGGAACAATGGACTAAGTGCTCCCAAATGCTAGGGGTAGAAAGGGTAAATCCCTGCCCACTGTCCCTCCCTCTACAGAATATTCCCCTTTTGAGGAAGAGGAATCCTCTCCCTGTGCAGAACCTACACCAGAGGAGCTGGCAGCAGACACTGCTGAGCTTTTGGGTGCAGGGGGACCTGCCAGGGAAGAGATGAGTGTGGCACAGCAAACCTGTCCCACATTAGAGGGTTTAAGACAGCAAGCTGTCAAACACCAGAATGGGGATGTCAGTGATAGCCATAGGGTGTACTGGGAAGACAACCTATTGTACACAGAGTCAAGGGACCCTAAACCTGGAGCTGCCAGGAGATTGGTCATTCCCTTGCAGTACAGGGAGTTTCTTCTCACCCTGGCTCATGACATTCCTTTGGCTGGGCATTTGGGCCAGACGAAAACGTGGGAAGGACTTGTCCCCTTGTTTCACTGGCCTAATATGTCTGAGGACACAAAAGCGTTTTGTTGCTCTTGTGTGACCTGCCAAGCCAGTGGAAAGACCGGTGGCACTCCAAAGGCCCCTCTAATTCCACTTCCAGTGGTTGGGGTGCCCTTTGAAAGGGTAGGGGTTGACATAGTTGCCCCCCTTGACCCTCCAACAGCTTCAGGCAATAGATATATCTTGGTGGTAGTGGGCCATGCCACAAGATACCCTGAAGCCATCCCCTTAAGGACCACTACAGCTCCTGCAGTGCCAAAGGCCCTCCTGGGAATCTTTTCTAGGGTGGGATTTCCTAAGGAAGTGGTGTCAGACAGAGGTAGCAACTTCATGTCTGCATACCTAAAAGCAATGTGGAAGGAGTGTGGTGTAACCTACAAGTTCACCACCCCTTACCATCCACAAACAAATGGTGTGGTTGAGAGGTTTAATAAAACTCTCAAAGGTATAATAATGGGACTCCCTGAAAAACTCAGAAGGAGATGGGATGTCCTGTTTTCTTGCCTCCTTTTTGCTTACAGGGAGGTACCCCAAAAAGGAGTGGGATTCAGCCCCTTTGAACTCCTCTTTGGGCACCCTGTAAGAGGTCCACTTGCTCTTGTGAAGGAGGGTTGGGAACAACCTTTAAAAGCTCCTAAACAGGACATAGTAGACTATGCACTTGGCCTAAGATCCAGAATGGCTGAGTATATGAAAAAGGCCAGTAAAAACCGTCAGGCCAGCCAGGAGCTGCAGAAGCAATGGCATGACCAGAAGGCTGTCCTGACTCAGTACCTCCCAGGACAGAAGGTGTGGGTATTGGAGCCTGTAGCCCCAAGAGCACTCCCGGACAAATGGAGTGGATCCCATCTAATTGTTGAAAAGAAGGGTGAGGTTATCTATTTGGTAGACCTAGGCACTGCCAGGAGCCCCTTTAGGGTGATTCATGTCAATCGCCTAAAACCCTACTATGACAGGGCTGATCTCACCCTGCTCATGGCAACAGATGAGGGACAGGAAGAAGAGAGTGACCCTCTCCCTGATCTCTTCTCCACCACTGAAGCTGATGGCTTAGTGGAGGGAGTAGTCTTAGCAGATTGTCTCCCTGCAGAACAGAAAGACAACTGTATCAATCTCTCAAGTCAGTTTTCAGACCTCTTTTCACTTGTACCAGGAACAACTTCCTCGTGTGAACATACAATTGATACTGGAGACAGCCTGCCTGTCAAAAGTAAAATTTATAGGCAGCCTGACCATGTCAGAGACTGCATTAAACAAGCAGTGCAGAAAATGTTGGACTTAGGGGTGATTGAGCCATCTGAAAGACCCTGGGCCAGCCCAATTGTGCTTGTACCAAAACCTCACACCAAAGATGGAAAGAGAGAGATTAGGTTTTCTGTACATTATAGAAGGCTCAATCAAGTAACCAAGACAGATGCTCACCCTATACCCAGGGCAGATGAGCTCATAGATACACTGGCTTCTGCCAAGTATCTAAGTACTTTTGATCTAACTGCAGGGTATTGGCAGATTAGACTATCAGAAGATGCTAAACCCAAGACTGCATTTTCTACCATTGGAGGGCACTACCAATTCACAGTAATGCCCTTTGGTTTGCAAAATGCACCTGCCACTTTTCAGAGGTTGGTGAACACAGTCCTGCAAGGGTTAGAAGCTTTCAGTGCAGCATATCTAGATGATATTGCTGTCTTTAGCTCAACCTGGGATGATCACCTGGTTCACCTATGGAAAGGTTTGGAGGCCCTGCAAAGGCAGGCCTCACTATCAAGGCCTCAAAGTGCCAGATAGGGCAGGGGAAAGTGGTGTTTCTGGGCCACCTGGTAGGTGGAGAACAGATTGCACCACTACAGTGGAAAATCCAAACTATCATGGATTGGGTTCCCCCTACAACTCAAACCCAGGTGAGAGCCTTTTTAGGCCTCACAGGGTACTATAGGAGATTCATAAAGAATGATGGCGCCATAGCAGCCCCTCTTAATGATCTCACTAGCAAGAAAATGCCTAAGAAGGTATTATGGACAGCCAGCTGTCAGAAAGCTTTTGAGGAGCTCAAACAGGCCATGTGCTCTGCACCTGTCCTAAAAAGCCCTTGTTACTCCAAGAAATTCATTGTTCAAACTGATGCATCTGAATTAGGGGTAGGGGCAGTACTATCACAACTGAATTCTGAGAGCCAGGATCAACCAGTTGCTTTTATCAGCAGAAGGTTGACCCCTAGAGAAAAGTGTTGGTCTGCCATAGAGAGGGAGGCCTTTGATTTGGTCAGGGCACTGAAAAAGTTGAGACCATACCTGTTTGGTACTCACTTTATTGTTCAGACAGACCACAAACCTCTACTTTGGCTAAAACAAATGAAAGGTAAAAACCCTAAATTGTTGAGGTGGTCCATATCCCTACAGGGAATGGACTATACAGTGGAACATAGACCTGGGAGTACCCACTCCAATGCAGATGGACTCTCCAGATATTTCCACTTAGACAATGAAGACTCATCTGGGCAAGATTGGGCAAGGTTAGCCTTATTGTACTTCGTTGGGGGGGGGGGAGGTTGTATAGGAAAGTACCATCTTGCCTGGCATGTTACCCCCATTTTCACTGTATGTATGTTTGTTTTTGCCCATGTGTCACTGGGATCCTGCTAGGCAGGACCCCAGTGCTCATAATGTATGCCCTGTATGTGTTCCCTGTGTGGTGCCTAACTGTATCACTGAGGTTCTGCAGAACCTCAGGGTTTATGCTCTCTCTGCTTTCTAAAATTGTTACTGCAGGCTAGTGACTAACTTTACCAATTCTCATTGGCACACTGGAACACCCATATAATTCCCTTGTATATGGTACCTAGGTACCCAGGGTATTGGGGTTCCAGGAGATCCCTATGGGCTGTAGCATTTCTTTTGCCATCCATAGGGAGCTCAGACAATTCTTACACAGGACTGCCACTGCAACCTGAGTGAAATAACGACCACGTTATTTCACAGCCATTTTTCACTGCACATAAGTAACTTATAAGTCACCTATATGTCTAACCCTCACTTGGTGAAGGTTAGGAGCGAAGTTACTTAGTGTGTGGGCACCCTGGCACTAGCCAAGGTGCCCCCACATCGTTCAGGGCAAATTCCCCAAACTTTGTGAGTGCGGGGACACCATTACACGTGTGCATAGGTCACTACCTATGTGTAGCGTCACAATGGTAACTCCGAACATGGCCATGTAACATGTCTAAGATCATGGAATTGTCATCCCCAATACCGACAATTCCATGATCCCCCGGGTCTCTAGCACAGAACCCGGGTACTGCCAAACTGTCTTTCTGGGGTGTCCACTGCAGCTGCTGCTGCTGCCAACCCCTCAGACAGGTTTCTGCCCCCTGGGGTCTGGCAGCCCAGGCCCAGGAAGGCAGAACAAAGGATTTCCTCTGAGAGAGGGTGTTACACCCCCTCCCTTTGGAAATAGGTGTGAATCTGGACAAAGGAAAGGGGAGTGACCACTCCCCTGACCAGTACCTCCCAGGGGAGGTGCCCAGAGCTCCTCCAGTGTGTCCCAGACCTCTGCCATCTTGGATTCAGAGGTGTTGGGGCACAAAGGACTCCTCTGAGTGGCCAGTGCCAGCAGGTGATGTCAGAGACCCCTCCTGATAGGTGCTTACCTCTTTCAGTAGCCAAGCCTCCTTTCTTAGTAGCCAAACCTCCTTTTCTGGCTATTTAGGGTCTCTCCTCTGGGCTATTCCTCAGATAATGAATGCAAGAGCTCACCAGAGTTCCTCCGCACTTCCCTCTTCGACTTCTGCCAAGGATCGACCGCTGACTGCTCCAGGATGCCTGCAAAACCACAACAAATTAGCAAGACGACTACCAGCAACATTGTAGCGCCTCATCCTGCCGGCTTTCTCGACTGTTTCCTGGTGGTGCATGCTCTGAGGGCTGTCTGCCTTCACCCTGCACTGGAAGCCAAGAAGAAATCTCCCGTGGGTCGACGGAATCTTCCCCCTGCCAACGCAGAAACCAAACTTCCTCATCACCGGTCCTCTGGGTCCCCTCTCATCCTGACGAGCGTGGTCCCTGGAAAACAGGAGCTGGGTCCAAGTGTCTCCCAAAGTCCAGTGGTCCTTCTGTCCAAATTTGGTGGAGGTAGGTCCTTGCCTCCCCACGCCAGACAGCAAACCTGTGTACTGCGTGATTTGCAGCTGCTCCGGCTTCTGTGCACTTCTCCAAGGATTCCTTTGTGCACAGCCTAGCCTGGGTCCCCAGCACTCCGTCCTGCATTGCCCAACTCGGTGAGTTGGACTCCGACGTCGTGGCATCCACCTTTTGTGACTCTGAGTTTATAGATCTTCTAAGTGCCTGCTCCGGTACTTCTGCGGGTGCTGCCTGCTTATGTGGGGGCTCTCTGAGTTGCTGAGTGCCCCCCCTGTCTCCTCCTCCAAGGGGTGACATCCTGGTCCTTCCTGGTCCCCAGCAGCACCCAAAATCCTCAATCACAATTCTTGCAGCTAGCAAGTCTTGTTTGTTGTATTTATACCTGGAAACACTTCTGTAACATCCAGCACGCTGTGGGACATCTTCCGTCCAAAGGAGAAGTTCCTAGCCCTTTTCGTTGTTGCAGAATCTTTGGCTTCTTCCACCCAGAGGCATCCCTTTTGCATCTTCATCTGGGGTTTAGTGGGCACCTACCCCCCCTGGACACTTTTGTGACTCTTGGCCTAGGTCCCCTTCCTTTACAGGTCCTCAGGTCCCGGAATCTGTCTTCAGTGTTTTGCTGGTGCTTGTGGTTCTTGCAGAATCCCCTATCATGACTATTGTGTCTTTCTGGGGTAGTAGGGTAACTTTACTCCTACTTTTCAGGGTCGTGGGGTGGGGTATTTTGGACACCCTTACTGTTTTCTCACAGTCCCAGCGACCCTCTACAATCTCCCATAGGTCTGGGGTCCATTCGTGATTCGCATTCCACTTTTGGAGTATATGGTTTGTGTTGCCCCTAGACCTATTTCTACCTATTGCATCCTATTGTGATTCTACATTGTTTGCACTACTTTTCTTACTGGTACTTACCTGTTTTGGGTTTGTGTACATATAACTTGTGTATATTACTTATCTCCTAAGTGAGGGTATTCTCTGAGATACTTTTGGCATATTGTCACTAAAAAAAAGTACTTTTATTTTTAGTAACTCTGAATATTGTGTTTTCTTATGATATTGTGCTATATGATATAAGTGGTATAGTAGGATTTTGCATGTCTCCTAGTTCAGCCTAAGCTGCTTTGCCATAGCTACCTTCTATCAGCCTAAGCTGCTAGAAACACCTCTATTCTACTAATAAGGGATAACTGGACCTGGCACAGGGTGTAAGTACCACAAGGTACCCACTATAAGCCAGGCCAGCCTCCTACAGTAACCAAAATCACATAAGTACACAGTCAGAAAATAGTGCAAACAGTGAAAAACACAATAGATTGCAATGGCCCTAGGGCAACACAAACCATATACTAAAATAGTGCAATGTGAATGTTGGTTTCCCCCTTAGGCATGTGTAGTGTGTGGAGGGGCACTGGGAGTGTAGGAAAACACCAAAGGTAAGTAAATTACCCCATCCCAGAGCCCACGAAAGCAGGAGCAAAGGATAGAAAGTTTCCTCAGAACACACTAGGAGTCGTGGTAAATGATTATGCAAAAACCAAACAAGACTGCAAGAAACCAATGATGGATTCCTGGACCTGAAGAGCTGCGAAGAGAGGAGACCAAGTCCAGAAGTCAATGAAGAGTCCAGGAAGAACAAGAGCCCCTGCTAACCCTGGTGAAGGTGCAAAAGAGGATTCTCCGGTTAGATGAAGAAGTCAGAAATGCGCCAAAGAAGACATTCCTGCGGGTTCCTGCTTGGTGCAAGAGATGTCCCATGTCGAGTCGTTGGATGCAGGCTGGTTTTCGTTATTGGATTCTGCCAACAAGCCTTAGCTCACGCAAATGTCACGGTTGGCGGGAAAAGGCGCTACCTCGGCCCAGGAGGGACCTGGGTGCCTCAACTCAGACTGAGGAGACAGAGGGGGCTCTCAGCTCTTTAGAAAGCCCTCAGAAGACCAGGCAGCACCCACAGGAGTCCCAGAACATAGGGAGAATGGAGTTGCAGAATGCAGTCATCACAGTACTACACAAAGGGGTGCCACGCTGCCGGAGAACAACTCAGGGAGCTGAGTGTCACAGGATAGAGTGCTGGGGACCTGGGCTATGCTGTGCATGAAGGACTTTTAGGAGAAGTGCACAGAAGCCCACGGAGCTGCAGAACATGCGGTGCACAGGTTCACTGTCTGGCATGGGAAGGCAAGCCCTTACCTCCACCAAATTTGGACAGCTGGACCTTTAGACAGTCAGGATCACTTCGGTCTACCACCTGTGTTCCAGGGATCATGCTCGTCAACAGGAGAGGAGTCCCAGAGTACCTGTTGTCATTGCAGAGAGGTGCCTGCTGAAGCAGTGAAGTGACTCTGTCACTCCACAGGAGATTCCTTCAGTTTTTCTGGTGCAGAATGAAGACAGGCAGTCCTCAGAGCATGGAAACTGTTGAAGTTGCTGGCAGGAGCTGATGTTGTAGGGTCACAGTAGCCTTTCTGGATACTTTGTTGCAGTTCCAGCGGTCCTAGAGCAGTCTGCAGTTGATCCGACCATCAGAGGCTAATGCAGAGGAGTCCTGGTGGGGTCTTGCAAACCAAATCTGAGGAAACACCCAGAGGAGAGACCCTAAATAGCCATGAGAGGGGGACTGGCTACCTAACCAGGTATGCACCTATCAGAAGGGGTCTCTGACATCACCTGCTGGCACTGGCCACTCAGATGCTCCTAGAGGGTCCCCACACCTTGGAATCCAAGATGGCTAACTCCGGGGACACTCTGGAGGAGCTCTGGGCACCACCCCTGGGGTGGTGATGGACAGGGAAGTGGTCACGCCCCTTTCCTTTGTCCACTTTCATGCCAGAGCAGGGACTGGGGGTCCCTGAACTGGTGTAGACTTGATTATGCAAGGAGGGCACCGTTTGTGTCCTTCAAAGCATTTCCAGAGGTTCTGGGAGGATACCACTCCCATGCCTGTAACACCAGGTTCCAATGGAGAGGGTGTAACACCCCTCTCCTAAAGGCAATGCATTGTTCTGCCTTCCTGGGATTGAGCTGCACAATCCCCAGGGGGGCAGAAACCTGTCTGAGAGGTGCCAGCAGCTGGGGCTGCAGTGGAAACCTCAGAGAGCTGGTTTGGCAGTACTGGGGGGTCCAGGGTGGAGCCCCCAGGGTTCATGGAATCGGAACCCCAATACCAGATTTCGATTGGGGGTTCAATTTCACAATCTTAGACACCTCACGTGGCCTTCTTTGGAGTTACCATTGTGAAGATACATATATATATTGACATATATCTAGTGCACGCTTATAATGGTGTCCCGGCACTCACAAAGTCTGGGAAATGGGTCCTGGACAATGTGGGGGCACCTTTGCTAGTGCAAGGGTGCCCTCACACACAGTAACTTTGCACCTAGCCTTCAGTAACTGAAGATTAGACATATAGGTGACTTATAAGTTACCTGGTGCAGTGAAAATGGCTGTGAAATAGTGTGTGCACTATTTCACTCAGGCTGCAGTGGCAGTCCTGAAGGAGTGTTTGCATGAGCTCCTTATGAGTGGCAAAAGAAATGCTGCAGCCCATAAGGATATACTGGAACACCAATTCCCTGGGTACCTAGGCACCATATACTAGAGACTTATAAGGTGGGTCCAATGTGCCAGTCTGAATTGAAATATGGAGTCACTAGACTATACTGTAGTGACAAATTTGGTAAACAGAGAGCACATAGGCACTGGAGTTCTGGTTAGCAGAGTTCTGGTTAGCAGAAGTCCAGTGACACTGACAAGCATACTGACAACACAGTAAACCACACTGACACATAGACCACAAACTATGAGCACTGGGGTCCTGACTAGCAGGATCCTAGTGAGACAGTAAAAACACACTGACCAACAGGTAGAAATTGGGGGCAACATGCCAAGAAAGCTCGTACTTTCCTACACAACCCCCCAAACGAGGGACAATAAGGCTAACCTTGCCCAGATTAGTCTTTATTGTCTGAATGGAAATATCTGGAGTCCATCTGCATAGGAATGGTTACTCCCAGGGCTACGTTCCACTGTAAAGGCCATCCCCTGTATGTAAATGGGCCACCTCAACAATTTAGTGTTTTCTCCTTTCATCTGTTTTAACCATAAGAGAGGTTTGTGATCTGTCTGAACTATGAAGTGAGTCCCAAATAAGTATGGTCTCAGCTTCTTCAGGGCCCAGACCACAGCAAACGCCTCCATATCTATGGCTGACCAACGCTTTTCTCTAGGGGTCAACCTCCTACTAATAAAAGCAACAGGTTGATCCTGACCCTCTGAGTTTAGTTGTGAAAGCACTGCCCCAATCCCCAGTTCAGATGCATATGTCTGGACAATTAATTTTTTAGAGTAGTTTGGGCTGTTTAGGACAGGTGCAGTACACATAGCCTACTTAAGCTCCTAAAAATCTCTTTGACAGCTGGCTGTCCATAATACCTTTTTGGGCATCTTCTTAGATGTGAGGTCATTAAGAGGGGGCAACAATGGAGCCATAGTTCATAAAGAACCTCCTGTAATACCCAGTGAGACCAAGATAGGCTATGACCTGGGTCTGAGTAGTAGGGGGAGCCCAGTCCAAAATTGTCTAGATCTTCCCCTGTAGTGGTTCAATCTATTCCCCACCAACTAGGTGTCCCAGATAAACCACTTTCCCCTGCCCTATCTGGCATCTAGAAGCCTTGATAGTGGGGCCTGCCTACTTTCCACAGGTGGATGAGGTGGTCATCCCTGGTGGAGCTAAATACAGCAAAATCATCCAAATATGCTGCACTGAATGCTTCCAGACCTTGGAGGACTGTGTTCACCAGCATTTGGAAAGGGTCAGGTGCATTTTTCATACTAAAGAGCATACCTGTGACTTGATAATGCCCTCCTCTGATAATTTGATCTGCCAATAACCTGCAGTCAAATCAAAGGTGCTTAGATACTTGCCAGATGCCAGTGTATTTATTTGCTCATCTGCCCTAGGTATAGGGTGAGCATCTGTTTTTGTAACTGTATTGCGCCCTCTGCAGTCTACACTAAACCTCATTTCCCTTTTTCCATTTTGACTATGAGGTTTGGGGACAAGCAGCACTGGGCTGGCCCATGGGCTGTCTGAGTGCCCAATAACTTCTAGGTCCAACATCTTCTGAATCTCTGATTTAATACAGTCTCTGCCATGGTCAGGCTGCCTATAAATCTTACTTTTGACAGGCAAACTGTCTCCAGTATCATTAGTATGTTCATACCAAGTAGTCTGACCAGGCGTGAGTGAAAAGAGTTCAGCGAATTGGCCTAGGAGGTTCTTGCAGTCCTCCTTTTACTCTGCTGTAAGGCAGTCTGCAAGGACAACATCTTCCACTGAGCCATCAGCTACAGTGTTGGAGAAGAGGTCAGGGAGAGGGTCACTCTCTTCTTCTTGCCCTTCATCTGTGGCCATGAGTAGGGTCAAATCTGCCCTATCATAGTAGGGTTTAAGGCGGTTGACATGAAGAATACTGAGGGGACTTCTGGGAGTGCCAAGGTCCACCAAATGGGTGACCTCACCCTTCTTTTCCACAAGAAGATGTGGGCCACTCCATTTGTCTTGGAGTGCTCTTGGTGCCACAGGCTCCAATAACCACACCTTCTGTCCTTGGTACTCAGTCAGTATAGCCTTCTGGTCATGCCATTGCTTTTGAAGCTCGTGACTGGTATGAAGGTTTTTAGTGGCCTTTTTAATGTATTCAGCCATTCTTGATCTTAGGCCAAGCACATAATCCACGATGTCTTGTTTAGGAGGCTTCAAAGGTTGCTCCCATCCCTCTTTGACAAGTGCAAATGGACCCCGAACATGGTGACCAAATAGGAGTTAAAAGGGTTTGTAGCCCACTCCTTTTTGGGGTACCTCCCTGTAGGCAAAAAGGAGGCATGGCAGGAGGACATCCCATCTCCTTCTGAGTTTTTCAGAGAGTCCCATGATCATGCCTTTGAGAGTTTTGTTAAATCTCTGAACCAGTCCATTTGTTTGTGGATGATAGGGTGTGGTGAATGTATAGGTTACACCACATTCCTTCCACATTGCTTTTAGGTATGCAGACATAAAGTTACGACCCCTGTCTGATACTTCCTCTTTAGGAAAGCTCACCCTGGAAAATATCCCCAGGAGAGCCTTTGCCACTGCAGGAGCTGTAGTGGTCCTCAAGGGGATTGCTTCTCGGTATCTTGTGGCATGGTCCACTACCACTAAGATGAATCTGTTGCCAGAAGCAGTGGAGG
The DNA here is from genome assembly GCF_031143425.1 of Pleurodeles waltl. NCBI lineage: Eukaryota > Metazoa > Chordata > Amphibia > Caudata > Salamandridae > Pleurodeles > Pleurodeles waltl. The sequence continues at coordinate 996,676,018 of NC_090447.1, read as the reverse complement.
GTCAAGGGGACCAACAATATCAACCTCTACCCTTTCAAAGGGCACCCCAACCACAGGCAGTGGGATTAAGGGGGCCTTTGGGATTCCACCAGTTTTTCCACTGGCCTGTCAAGTGACACAAGAGCGACAGAACTTCTTTGTGTCCTCTGACATGTTAGGCCAGTGAAAGTGATGGACAAGTCTGTCCCAGGTCTTACTTTGCCCCAGATGTCCAGCCAGGGGAATATCACGTGCAAGAGTTAGGCATAATTCCCCATACTGCAAGGGAATGACCAGTCTCCTGGTAGAACCAGGTCTTGAATCCCTTGCCTCAGTATAAAGGAGATTGTTCTACCAATAAACGCTATGTGAGTCACTGATATCCCCAGCTTGCTGTCTTAGACCTTCTAGTGTGGGACAGTTCAGCTGTGCCACACTCAGTTCCTCCCTGGCATGCCCCCCTGCACCCAAGAGCTCAGCTGTGTAAGCATGAAGCTCCTCTGGTATAGGCTCTGCACAAGGAGTTGTCTCCTCCTCATCAAAAGGGTAATCTTCTGGAGAGGGATGGATAGTGGAAAAGGGTTTTCCCTTTCTACCTCTGGTTTTTGGGAGCACTTGGTCCATTGTTCCAGGATCCAAGTTTCCCTGTCCTCTTTGCTTTTTGGCCTGAGCCCTGGTAAGAGCAAAGATGTGCATTGGAATGCCCAGCTTGGCTGCCCGGGCCTCCAACTCCACTTCAGCCCAAGCTGAAGTTTCCATATCATTGCCCAACAGACACCCTACAGGTAAGTCAGTGGATACCATCACCTTCTTAGGACCACTAACCCCCCGTTGAGATTCACAACAGCCATGGGGTGGCTAACAGTGTTGTTATGGGCATCAGTAACTTGGTACTGATGACCAAGTAGGTGTTGCTCAGGGGTAACCAGTTTCTCCATTACCATAGTGACACTGGCACCTGTGTCCCTGTAGGCCTCAACCTGAACACCATTTATTAGGGGTAGTTGCTTGTACTTATCCATATTAAGGGGACAAGCAACTAAGGTGGCAAGGTCAAGAGACTAAAACAGCCTCAGTGGTCTCCATAACTAGACCAACCCCCACTACATTACCAAAAGTGATCCCAGCTACAACCTTTGTTTGACTATTTGTAGAGTTTTTCCCACCACCACTGCTATTACTAGGAGCACTAGTGGAAGCAGTGGGGGTTGTGGTGGTGGGAGGTTTGGTGTTTCTCTTGGGCCAAGTGGGATTACTTGCCAATAGCCTTTGCTTTCACACAAATAACTCCACCCCCAGAGGATTTTTGTGGGCCTGAGGAAGACTCTGACTTTTTATCTTTGTCCCCATCCTTGTCATGTGACTTACCATCCTTCTTTTTGTTGCCCTCATCACGTCCTGTATTAGCTTTTCTGCTGACCCTTGTTCTTACCCATTTGTCTGCCTTCTTTCCCAATTCTTGGGGACTGGTCAGATCTGAGTCCACAAGATACTGGGGTAACAAATCAGACACACAATTGTTAATGATATGCTTTCTCATGATCAGATTATATAAGATTTCATAATCAGACACCTTGCTGCCATAAAACCAACCTTCTAAGGCCTTCACTGAACAGTCCACAAAGTCTATACAATCTTATGAAGGTGCTTTTCTGGTTTCTCTGAACTTAATCCTATATTGTTCAGTGGTTAGCCAAATCCAGCAGTAAGGAGTAAGAAGTAAGCACAACTATTTCACTTAACGTTTTAGAGGAAAATAAAACATTTTTGGAAAACAATTTCTTTATAGTGAGATTGAGACTGCAAGGTACAATTGTATTTATCTCTAAGTATTAAAGTACACTTGTGAAAAGCACCAGTGACAAAGTGATAAGGCAATTGCAAGTACTTATCCCACTGCTGCACCACCAATGTGAGAAGCTGGCCTGGTTTCTAGTGGGAATCAGAGGTACTTACACCTTATACCAGGTCCAGTGATCCACCTTAGTGAAATGTAGGCAGTGTCTAACAGCTTAGGCTGTCTAGGGATAGCTGCAGCAGAGCAGCCAAGGCTGAAATAGGAGACATGCAAAGCTCTTGCAACACCACTATAGTCACACAGTACTGATACACAAGAAAGAGAATACTCAGTGTTACCAAAAATAAAGGTACTTTATTTTAGTGACACAAGACCAAAAAGATCTTAGAGGCAATACTCCTACTGGAGGTATGTATTATACACAATATATACACTAGTAACCAAAATCAGGTAAGTACACAGTCAGAAAATAGTGCAAACAGTGAAAAACACAATAGATTTCAATGAGCCTTGGGGCAACACAAACCATATACTAAAATTGTGGAATGCAAATGTTGGTTTCCCCCTAGGCAAGTGTAGTGTATAGAGGGGCGCTGGGAGTGTAGAAAAACACCAAAGGTAAGTAAATTACCCCACCCTAGAGCTCTGGAAAACAGGAGTGTATAGCAAGTTTCCTTAGGACACACTAGGAGTCGTGGTAAAGGATTATGCAAAAACCAAGCAAGACTGCAAGAAACCAACAATGGATTCCTGGACCTGAAGACCTGCAGAGAGAGGAGACCAAGTCCAGAAGTTGATGAAGAGTCCAGGAAGAACAGGAGCCCCTGCTAACCCGGATGAAGGTGCAAAAATGGATTCTCTGGTTGGATGAAGAAGTCAGAAATGGATCAACGAAGAGAGCTGCGGGATCCTGCTTGATGCAAGAGATGTCCCATGTTGAGTCATTGGAAACAGGCTGGTTTTCGTCTTTGGATTCTGCCAACAAGCCTTGGCTCACACAAATGTCGTGGTTGGTAGGAAAAGGCGCTACCGGGTCCCAGGAGGGACCTGGGTGCCTCAACTCAGACTGAGCTGACAGAGGGGGCTCTCAGCCCTTTAGAGAGCCCTCAGAAGACCAGGAAGCACCAACAGGAGTCCCAGAACATGGGGACAAAGGAGTTGCAGAATGTAATCATTGCAGCACTACACAAAGGGGTCCCACGCTGCCGGAGAACAACTCAGGGAGCTGACTGTCACAGAATAGAGTGCTGGGGACTTGGGCTATGCTGTGCATGAAGGACTTTTGGAAGAAGTGCACAGAAGCCCACGGAGCTGCAGAACACGTGGTGCACAGGGGTACTGTCTGGCACGGGAAGGCAAGCCCTTACCTCCACCAAATTTGGACAGCTGGACCTTTGGACATTCAGGATCACTTTGGTCCACCACTTGTGTTCCTGGAATCAAGCTCGTCGACAGGAGTCCCAGAGTACCGGTTGTCATTGCACAGAGGTGCCTGCTGAAGCAGGGAAGTGACTCTGTCACTTCACGGGAGATTCCTTTGGTCCTTCTGGTGCAAAATGAAGACAGGCAGTCCTCAGAGCATGCACAACCTGGAAACTGTTGAAGTTGCTGGCAGGAGCTGATGTTGTAGGGTCACAGTAGCCTTTCTGGATACTTTGTTGCAGTTACAGCGGTCCTAGAGCAGTCTGCAGTTGATCCGACCATCAGAGGCTAATGCAGAGGAGTCCTGGTGGGGTCTTGCAAACCAAATCTGAGGAAACACCCAGAGGAGAGACCCTAAATAGCCATGAGAGGGGGACTGGCTACCTAACCAGGTATGCACCTATCAGAAGGGGTCTCTGACATCACCTGCTAGCACTGGCCACTCAGATGCTCCTAGAGGGTCCCCACACCTTGGAATCCAAGATGGCTAACTCCGGGGACACTCTGGAGGAGCTCTGGGCACCACCCCTGGGGTGGTGATGGACAGGGAAGTGGTCACTCCCCTTTCCTTTGTCCACTTTCGTGCCAGAGCAGGGACTGGGGGTCCCTGAACTGGTGTAGACTGGATTATGCATGGAGGACAGCATTTGTGCCCTTTAAAGCATTTCCAGAGGCTCTGGGGGATACCCCTCCCATGCCTGTAACACCTATTTCCAATGGGAAAGGGTGTAACATCCTCTCCTAAAGGCAATGCATTGTTCTGCCTTCCTGGGATTGAGCTGCGCAATCCCAGGGGGCAGGAGGTGGCAACAGCTGGGGCTGTAGTGGAAACCACAGAGAGCTGTTCCGGCAGTACTGGAGGTCCATGGTGGAGCCCCTACGGTGCATGGAATTGCCCCTCATACCGCATTTGGATTGGGGGGTCAATTTCACAATCTTAGACTCCTCACATGGCCATATTCGGAGTTACCATTGTGAAGCTACAAATATGTATTGACATATATCTAGTGCACGCTTATAATGGTGTCCCCACACTCACGAAGTCCAGGAAATGGGTCTTGGACAACGTGGGGACACCTTTGCTAGTGCAAGGGTGCCCTCACACACAGTAACTTTGCACCTAGCCTTCAGTAACTGAAGGTTAGACATATAGGTGACTTATAAGTTACCTTGTGAAGTAAAAATGGATGTGAAATAGTGTGTGCACTATTTCACTCAGGCTGCAGTGGCAGTCCTGGAGTATTTGTATGAGCTCCTTATAAGGAATATGTGACAGAACAACTAGGTCCTAAACAACTATAGCCTAAACCAGTACTGCTAAACAACTAAAAAGTCTCTACAACTAAGTACTGAACAACTACTGTCTGAACAACTATTGTGTCTGAATAACAATTGCCTGAACAACTAATATATATATATATTCTAAACAACTAATAAACCATAAAAACCAAAAGGAAAACCTTACCTTAAAATTAGTTGTTCAGGCAATTGTTATTCAGGCACAATTGTTGTTTAGACAGTAGTTGTTCAGTACTTAGTTGTAGAGACTTTTTAGTTGTTTAGCAGTAGTGGTTCAGGCAAGTAGTGGTTTAGACCTAGTTGTTCAGGATGTTTCCCCCTTATAAGTGGTAAAAGAAATGATGCAGCCCATAAGGATTTCCTGGAACCCCAATGCCCTGGGTACCTAGGTACCAAATACTACAGACTTATAAGGGGAGTCCAGTGTGCCAATCGTAATTGGAATATGGAGTCACTAGACTATAATGACAAATTTGGTAAACAGTAAGCACTGGAGTTCTGGTTAGCAGAACTCCAGTGACACAGTCAAGCATACTGACAACACAGTAAAACACACTGACATATAGGCCACAAACTATGAGCACTGGGGTCCTGACTAGCAGGATCCCAGTGAGACAGTAAAAGCACACCAACAAACAGGCAGAAATTGGGGGTTACATGCCAAGAAAGATGGTACTCTCCTACAGAAGGGCTCTAACTCTCCTCAATCAATAACCCAATTTCTCACAATATTTATTTGTAACTTTTCATTGCTGCACGTTGGTCCCACACAAGAGACAATCATGCTGCTTCTTAGAGCAGCTCTACTCCATGGTCAGATGCCTTGCCATATGGTCAGATATAAATCAAAGAACAGGAGCTAACTCACAACTCTTGCATGAGCAACGACATTTCCATTCTGGGGGCACTCAACTGCGGTTCTTATAACTACATTTTTTGTAACTTTCTTTTCAATATGCACTGATTAGTTGCTTATATTTAAGTTTATATTTTTGAACAACCTTGAGAAAGCTCGTTTCTTCATTCATTGCTTGAGGGAAACACTCGACTGGATTTGTGAAGGTATAAATTAATGGGTTTGTTTTCGAAGGCATAAACCCATCATTCAAAACTACAGCATATCCTAGATGCGTTTTTGCAACCTTCAAAAAGGAGTAGTATCAATGCATTTTATTCCATGAAACTGATAGAACTTGGCAAACGATCACGTCTAGTGGGCATACCTACAACGCCCACTACTCATCTAAATATAATTTGAATATAAAGGGTAAAAAAAATCGTGAATAGCTGATTAGATAGTTACTAAAATATTTGTAACTGTTTTCTGATTACTTTTTCAGTTATTTTTTCACAGTGCAGAGTTCAGTTATTTTTTCACGCTATTAATGAGGCATGGGTTTGTTTTTTTAGCAATATACCTATCAAACAAATATCCCGTCAGTGACAGGTTCATTTACACCAAGTATCCTTAGAGACAGCCAAAATTGTGACGACGCCAGACAATAGGCAAAAGCCATTATTGTGCATAAAGGCATCCGACAATGAGAGTTAAGTCACTGTCCTCCAAAATGGCTCCAGTATCTTACATTAATTGTAAGTCAAATATTAAAAGTCCAGGAACGTCCCCAAAGCATTTGACGCCAACGCATCATAACTCCCAAGGTGATTAATATTTACTTCTTAAAGTGTGAAGGGAGGTACAGGGAGCACACTAGTCATTTGACAGCCTGGTCACATGAGAAGCAGAGACTATGCTGGAAGTACCTCACCACAGAAGGCAGATAAATCATCTGGCAGTTGGGTACTGACAGAAACTAAAAGAATGAGGCTGTGGAATTGTTGCCGAGTTAAACTCCAATCTTTGTGATATGCCTCTCGCTCTGCTAATAAATACATGTATGTTGTAATTCATTTTCTCTCTGTTCGGTATTCTTCCTAGGTTAGAATGTATGCATGAGATGCAGTATTCAGGTGATAAATATACTGGAATGCAATAAAGGTTCAATAATACAATAGAGTTATAACCACATCAGAATGTATAGATTAATTATCAAATAGCTCAAATATTTCATAACTAATAACATACAGCAGAACCTCATTTAATCCATAAAAATAATTCTTGGTTTTATAATGAAATCTGAGATACTTCAGTTGAATTCAGAATGCATGTCTAATGAATGGAAAACGAGGCACTTCTGAAAACTGGAAAATTCTCCCTGGGGACGTTTTGCTTTCTGCCCGAAGAAACAGCTATAAATAGAGCTACACCAAACAACGCTTGGAAAATGAAGTCGATCTGGAGAAAGAGACATCTTATGGGACTTTTATAAGAATCTGCATATGCAGAATTTCCTATCACCAGCAAGGTTCAAGGCTCAAGGGTCATTTGTTACCATGTGGTGCAAATCAGGCTTCGGGCTTCAGATGTTGAAATATGCTTGCTTGCCAGAGAAAACGTCAGGATTGCCTGACCAGAGTGATAGAGCGTTCCTTCCTAATAATTTACCTGTATTTGGACGCTCTTGGGTCGGTGAATCTTTTGACCAAGTGGGACTCTCTTCACCCGAGATCAATCAATTTAATCAAATCAATAATCAATAACGAACATAAGCAATACCCTGATCAACATAACACTTAACAATTAATCCAGAAAACATTTCGGCGAACTATGACCTTTCGGTCATGAATAACTACACTAGTTTATTCAAAGTTAATGAATTTATTTCCCTATATTAACAAAGCTAGCACAATATATATGTGTCTCAACACCAAATGATATATGTAAATGAACATTAATACCTGTCCATAACGGCGAAAAAGATGCAATCTATGCAGCATTTGAATAACAATGCATTCGATAATAACAACGCAAATCACTAAAACTATAATCTGTAATGAGCTAATTGCATACATTAGTCAGCATAACAAGGTCTCAAATTGCATCGTGCACCAATGATTCCTCATCTAGCCTCGAATTAGCATCTGCATGTGGGACTTCATGCAAAAACAATTTAGCAACATTAATTTGGAAAACTCCTAAATAGGGCTCTTATCAAAAATCAGCAGTTGGTTACCTAAAAGAAACACAATGCAATTGTACATTTTCCTTTCATATTTACCAAGTTCAATCAGCATTCAAGGAAGTCTTCGTCTCACAGGTACCGGTTTCTCGATCAGCATGGGACGGGGCAAGGGGCAGGGTGGACATGGCAATTGCCTCACGGCGGCAAGATAAACTACTACTTCATGTAAAGGGGGGCAGTTCAAAGTTAAAGTCTCTAGGGCAAGAATTACTTAAAGTCTCTTTCTCTCGATTAGAGAAAGCATCAAAGTCTCTTCAAAATTGGCATCGAACATCAATTGGCATCGTAGAAGATGGCTGTAGGAGGCTGGACTGGCTTGTAGTGAGTACCAAGGGGTACTTGCACCTTGCACCAGGCCCAGTTATCCCTTATTAGTGTATAGGGTGTCTAGCAGCTTAGGCTGATAGATAATGGTAGCTTAGCAGAGCAGCTTAGGCTGAACTAGGAGACGTGTGAAGCTACTACAGTACCACTTAGTGTCATATGCACAATATCATAAGAAAACACAATACACAGTTATACTAAAAATAAAGGTACTTTATTTTTATGACAATATGCCAAAGTATCTTAGAGTGTACCCTCAGTGAGAGGATAGGAAATATACACAAGATATATATACACAATAGCAAAAATATGCAGTATAGTCTTAGAAAACAGTGCAAACAATGTATAGTTACAATAGGATGCAATGGGGAAACATAGGGATAGGGGCAACACAAACCATATACTCCAGAAGTGGAATGCGAACCACGAATGGACCCCAAACCTATGTGACCTTGTAGAGGGTCGCTGGGACTATTAGAAAATAGTGAGAGTTAGAAAAATAACCCTCCCCAAGACCCTGAAAAGTGAGTGCAAAGTGCACCAAAGTTCCCCTAAGGACAAAGGAGTCGTGTTAGAGGAATAATGCAGGAAAGACACAAACCAGCAATGCAACAACTGTGGATTTCCAATCTAGGGTACCTGTGGAACAAGGGGACCAAGTCCAAAAGTCACAAGCAAGTCGGAGATGGGCAGATGCCCAGGAAATGCCAGCTGCGGGTGCAAAGAAGCTTCGACTGGACAGAAGAAGCTGAGGTTTCTACAGGAACGAAAAGGGCTAAAGACTTCCCCTTTGGTGGACGGATCCCTCTCGCCTTGGAGAGTCGTGCAGAAGTGTTTTCCCGCCGGAAGGACGCCAACAAGCCTTGCTACACGCAAATCGTGCGTTTGGCGTTTTTGGATGCTGCTGGGGCCCAGGAGGGACCAGGAGGTCGCAATTTGGACCTGCAGAGAGAGGGGACGTCGAGCAAGACAAAGAGCCCTCACAAAAGCAGGTAGCACCCGGAGAAGTGCCAGAAACAGGCACTACGAGGATGCGTGAAACAGTGCTTGCTGAAGTTGCACAAAGGAGTCCCACGTCGCCGGAGACCAACTTAGAAAGTCGTGCAATGCAGGTTAGAGTGCCGTGGACCCAGGCTTGGATGTGCACGAAGGATTTCCGCCGGAAGTGCACAGGGGCCGGAGTAGCTGCAAAGTCGCGGTTCCCAGCAATGCAGCCCAGCGAGGTGAGGCAAGGACTTACCTCCACCAAACTTGGGCTGAAGAGTCACTGGACTGTGGGGGTCACTTGGACAGCGTCGCTGGATTCGAGGGACCTCGCTCGTCGTGCTGAGAGGAGACCCAAGGGACCGGTAATGCAGCTTTTTGGTGCCTGCGGTTGCAGGGGGAAGATTCCGTCGACCCACGGGAGATTTCTTCGGAGCTTCTGGTGCAGAGAGGAGGCAGGCTACCCCCACAGCATGCACAAGCAGGAAAACAGTCGAGAAGGCGGCAGGATCAGCGTTACAGAGTTGCAGTAGTCGTCTTTGCTACTATGTTGCAGGTTTGCAGGCTTCCAGCGCGGTCAGCGGTCGTTTCCTTATCAGAAGGTGAAGAGAGAGATGCAGAGGAACTCGGCTGAGCTCATGCATTCGTTATCTAAAGTTTCCCCAGAGACAGAGACCCTAAATAGCCAGAAAAGAGGGTTTGGCTACCTAGGAGAGAGGAAAGGCTACTAACACCTGAAGGAGCCTATCACAAGGAGTCTCTGACGTCACCTGGTGGCACTGGCCACTCAGAGCAGTCCAGTGTGCCAGCAGCACCTCTGTTTCCAAGATGGCAGAGGTCTGGAGCACACTGGAGGAGCTCTGGACACCTCCCAGGGGAGGTGCAGGTCAGGGGAGTGGTCACTCCCCTTTCCTTTGTCCAGTTTCGCGCCAGAGCAGGGGCTAAGGGGTCCCTGAACCGGTGTAGACTGGCTTATGCAGAATTGGGCACCTCTGTGCCCAACAAAGCATTTCCAGAGGCTGGGGGAGGCTACTCCTCCCCTGCCTTCACACCATTTTCCAAAGGGAGAGGGTGTCACACCCTCTCTCAGAGGAAGTTCTTTGTTCTGCCATCCTGGGCCAGGCCTGGCTGGACCCCAGGAGGGCAGCTGCCTGTCTGAGGGGTTGGCAGCAGCAGCAGCTGCAGTGAAACCCCAGGAAGGGCAGTTTGGCAGTACCAGGGTCTGTGCTACAGACCACTGGGATCATGGGATTGTGCCAACTATGCCAGGATGGTATAGAGGGGGCAATTCCATGATCATAGACATGTTACATGGCCATATTCGGAGTTACCATGGTGAAGCTACATATAGGTAGTGACCTATATGTAGTGCACGCGTGTAATGGTGTCCCCGCACTCACAAAGTTCAGGGAATTGGCTCTGAACAATGTGGGGGCACCTTGGCTAGTGCCAGGGTGCCCTCACACTAAGTAACTTTGCACCTAACCTTTACCAGGTAAAGGTTAGACATATAGGTGACTTATAAGTTACTTAAGTGCAGTGTAAAATGGCTGTGAAATAACGTGGACGTTATTTCACTCAGGCTGCAGTGGCAGGCCTGTGTAAGAATTGTCAGAGCTCCCTATGGGTGGCAAAAGAAATGCTGCAGCCCATAGGGATCTCCTGGAACCCCAATACCCTGGGTACCTCAGTACCATATACTAGGGAATTATAAGGGTGTTCCAGTAAGCCAATGTAAATTGGTAAAATTGGTCACTAGCCTGTTAGTGACAATTTGAAAGTAATGAGAGAGCATAACCACTGAGGTTCTGGTTAGCAGAGCCTCAGTGAGACAGTTAGGCACCACACAGGGAACATATACATGCACACCTATGAGCACTGGGGCCCTGTGTGACAGGGTCCCAGTGACACATACATATAGGCCACAAACCTATGAGCACTGGGGTCCTGACCAGCAGGATCCCAGTGACACATAACAAACATACTGAAAACATAGTGTTTTCACTATGAGCACTGAGGCCTGGCTATCAGGATCTCAGTGAGACAGTGAAAACAGTGACAAACACCCTGACATACACTCACAAACAGGCCAAAAGTGGGGGTAACAAGGCTAGAAAGAGGCTACCTTCTCACAATGGCGAAATGACGAAGTCGGCAAGATGGGCCATAATGGCTGCAATGTCTGCAATGGCTAATGTCCAATGTCTAATGTCTGATGGCTAATAGGTAATTGGACTAAAATGGCTGCAATGGCGTGTAAAGGCTGCTTTCTCCTTGTGCACCGGGTTTAAATAAACAACAGTTCAAATCCAGTAGGGTCTTCCATTGGAGGGTTCATAGGTTGGCTTCAAATTGTCCAATCAAAAACAACAGTTCTCAAGCTTCTACCTAGGCATACATTATCCTTGGAGTCGGGAACGTAAGTTGCAACATATTTTACCAATTAACTCACTTTCAGAGCTTCCATTGTCCGCACCTGCAAATTGACCTTGGAGCAAAGAAGAAGATGCCAGGCTGGCACGAAACCTTAAAGATAAGCATGTGAACCGGTCTCACTGGAAAAGTACAGCTTCAAGCAGAAATACACGTTTATTAGCACATTAGAAAAACACGAGCATCTAAACCGTGAGACAGGCAACTAGGCCGAAGCCTCCACTAAAGCTATGCTAAGTTAAAACATTTCAAACAAGCAAATCATGGCACACGTTTACGGTTATGTCAGATTAGTACAATTCTAATACATCACGTTATGTAAAGCACGCTTATAAATGTTGGCGAACTACTCTGAGGGCACATTTGTCCCCGTACAATCTTTATTAGTTCGGTTAAAGTCACACTTGATTCTTGCAACACTACGTTTATGCGCTAATAAATGTAAAACCTTCATTTCTGCGTCATCAATCCCTCCTCTGATGACTACTTGTCATCACACAAAACTATTCCCACAAATTTTATTCCACTAAAATTCTGTCAGTTCTCTTTTCCTTTTAGTTCCCCTTGTTCTTGCCTTGTATTCTTCTGCCATTCTTTTCATCATTTTCTCTTCCTTCCTTCTCTTAATTCTTTCCATTATCATTAGTATTCCCCTTTTTATTCCCCAAATCCCAAAGATGCAAATTAGTACTATTAGTATTCCCTGTATTATTTTGAGTAATATTCCATTCCAAATGCCACCAAGCCAATTTCCCACTGAAGCAATTCCCTTTCCAACCTTCTCCCAAACTCCTGGTTCTTTCAATTCCTTCAAGTCTGCACTCTCTTTTGTTAGATTAGCAAGCATTGTTTTAATCTTCACACTGTTGTCTGGTATATACGTGCAACAGTGACGCGCACCAAGCATTTTGCAAACGCCGCCATCCTTTGCTAAAAGAATGTCTAAGGCAAGCCTGTTTTGAAGAGTCATAGCTCTTTCTGCTTCAAGTTCAGCATCCATCAGGATCATAGCACCTGAAAACTTTGTCAACATGTTATCCACTATAGTAGACAACTTTCTTATTTTGATGGAATTCAACACAACTCCCAATGAAGGAATCATGGCTCCAAATATATCTCCTACCACAGCAGCTGCGGTCTCTCTTTTCTGGATACGATGAGATCCAGACGTCTTTGGAATCACCGATAGGTCATCCAGTTGATAAACCTTTGGGAACACTATACCCAAATAACATCTCCCCACCACCCTTTTTGAAGACGATAATAGGCATTATGCCCACAAATGTAATATACACCCGGTATGACAGGGTCAAGTCCGTTCAGCATGAATGTCCATTTGGCCTTAAAGATAAACGTATGTTTACATTCACTCGCTCCCACGAAAATGTTATCATAATAAGATTCACCACGATATATACAAAATTTCCCTACATGCCAAGCATCTAAAGCTATTCTTCCTTGTGTTTTTATTGCGGCAAAAGCATAATTATCTACTGAAGTCCTCTTACTTAGCTCTTTTTCTAATTTCGCATTCATTTGTGCCCTTCTATCATCTGTGCGATCTAAAAAGCTTATTTCTACTGCAGAGAGCGAGCATGTAAGGTTTTCCCTATGTGCGTGAGCTGTTTCAAAAGGTTGCATTGGCTCGAAAAATTCCCTCATTATTTTAGCATCCCAATCTTTAGCAATCTGGCTTAGCTGCGTTATTATAGGAACATATGCAAAGGTAACATCATAATTTGAATAAAAATACTGTATGTTAGTTTGACCATAAAATCTAGAAGTCACTATACTACATGTAATCCCATATGTAAGAGGCATGTGGTGATAAGTCACCCCTTCCTTTACCGATGTCGGTATCTGTGTGCACACATAACAATCTTTCGCATCCATAGTCTCAACATATTCTGTTAGTAGGCGATAGAAAACATTATACGAAAGTTCCTTCTTATCATGCAAGTGTCTCTCATCTAATTCTAGTCTTTTCAATGCGGTTAGTTCAGTGACAGTAACAGGAGCAAAAGTAGAAGCATCAATTTTCTCATTCTCACCCTTTCCACGTGTAGCAAGCACTATTGCCATTATTATTAGTACACATGCAGTTAACAAGCCTATACACGCATATTTACAATATTTCACTCTACTGTTTTGTGTAGCCATGATCTGTATAGAATCAGAGAGCTGGAAGCACCTATAAAGAAACGATTTAGCAATTAGTTACAAAGCTGAACGAGCGCAATGTTCACACCGTCTTCTTCAGGAGCCCAATCACTTATTGGTTAGCAGCATTTGTCTCAATTCGGCAATAACTCAATTTTTTTTTTTTTTTTTTTTTTTTTTCCAGTTAGCAACGTTGTCTCAAATCGGGTTTAAGAGTCAATCAGGTTATCAAAGTCTTATCAAGTTAGCAAATGTCTCATCCGGTTTAGCAATGTCTCAGCTGGTTGTATCACGTTAGATTATAGCAAGCAATGTCATTCAATCAATAGTGTCCATAAAACTTTTCTTTTCTATTGGTATCTCTTCTTCTTCGTTCTCGAGGCTAAGAGATACAAATTCGTCAGTCCAATCGTCATTGACTACATATGCCCATTCTGGACTGGAATATCTCCTGTTTGGTATCCTTTTCCTTTTCAATTTTGCATCTCTCTTTGATTCTGCCTCACTGGTACTTTCCTCTTTGGCCAAGTCTTTTTCTTCACTTGTTGTTGGTACCACGACAGACACTTCCTTTCTTTTCTCTTTCACTCTTGGCCTTTCACTGTCGTTTAACTTTTCTCTAGTTCTTAGTTTTACTGGTGATATACTTGGTCTTTTCTTTGCACTGTGTCCACTTGATGGACCTGCGATCTCTTCTGAGGAACTTTGAACAGTTTCGTTCTGTTCTGCCTTGTCCCCTCCTTCTGGGGAGTCAATCAGGTTTTTCTTTTCTTTTTCTGTACCGTCTGCTTCTGGGAAAGCCCTCCTCTGATCAGGCTCTCCTGCTTCTTCACCTCTTTCGAGCCCTTCGTCACCGTTACTTTCTTCAGGCTCTTTGTCACTTTCAGCTGCTTCAGGCTCTTTGTCACCTTCAGCTTCTTCAGGCTCTTTGTTACCCTCAGCTGCTTCAGGCTCTTTGTCACCTTCAGCTGCTTCGTCGCTGTCTGAGGTTTCTCCTTGGTCTTCCCCAAGTGAATCAGTTGTTTCGTCCTCAGAGAATATTTCTCTCTCTCCTGTTTCTGCCTGTTCGCTTCTAGTTCTGTTTTGCTCTGTCTCAGCGCTCGGCACTTTGTTATCAGGCACTGGCAGTTTCAGCGCTTCCACTTCCTCATCTGTGGGACACAACACCTTCTTTGTGTGACTGGCGTGAATCCAGTTGGGAACTCCCGCACACTTCACAGCGGTAGTGGTCGTCAGGATCACTTGGAAAGGGCCTTTCCAACGGGGTTCCAGACACGACTTCCTCACGTGCTTCTTTATCACGACCCAGTCACCTGCTTTCAGTGTGTGTCCTGGACCTTGGATCGGTGGCAAGGTGGTTGCTTCCACCTGGTGAGAGAAAGAGCGAACCACGTCAGCCAGACCTTTGCAGTAGTCTAACACCATATCATCTGTAATATTCAAAAGCGCGTTTGCGGGAACTGCAGGAAGTCTCATGGCCCTGCCCATGAGAATTTCGTGAGGGGACAATCCAGTCTTTCTGTCAGGGGTGTTTCTCATTGACATTAACACCAAAGGCAATGCGTCAGGCCATTTCAAATTTGTCGATGCACATATTTTCGCCATTCTTGATTTCAGTGTACCATTCATCTGCTCCACCAGTCCTGAGGCCTCTGGGCGATAGCTACAATGCAGTTTTTGCTCAATGTTCAGCGCTGCGCAAAGTAACTTTATCACCTCGTTATTGAAGTGACTTCCCCTATCTGATTCTAAAGAGATCGGGAATCCGAAACGTGGTATCAACTCCCTCAACAAGAGTTTTGCAACTGTAAGGCTGTCATTTCTACGTGTGGGGTATGCTTCGATCCAGTGACTAAAAATGCACACAATCACCAAACATACTTCAGACCTCCATGCACAGGCATCTCAATAAAGTCCATCTGCATTCTGCTGAACGGGCCTCCCGCCCTACCAATGTGGCTCACGTTCACAACCGTTCCCTTTCCTGGGTTCATCTGCTGACAAATGACACATCGATGGCAAATTGCTTCTGCAACTTGACGGAATCTGGGGTTAAACCAATCAGTTTTGAACAATCTTATCATGGCATCTCTCCCTAGGTGAGCCTGCCCATGATAGAACCGCGCTAGCTGCGATAAGAGACTATTTGGTAAAACAAATTTTCCCTCATTTGAAACCCATAACTCATCTGGTCTCTTTGTGCATTGTGACTTAATCCAGGAAACTCTTTCATCCTCCCTGACACTATTCTGTAATGCTTTTAGTTCATCCATTGTATCCACGACCTTCAAGGCAAATGCTTCAGCTGGTTCGAGTTCTGGTTCACTTATCAAATTCCATTCATCCCTGAGCAATATACAGTTCAAGGCACAAAATCTTGCGACTTGATCCGCATATGCATTTCCCAGGGAAACATAGTCCTGTCCTTTTGTATGAGCACTACACTTTACCACTGCAATTTCGGCTGGCATCTGAATGGCGTGTAACAATTCCCTTATTCTCTCCCCGTTTTTCACTGGGGACCCTGAAGAGGTCAGGAAACCTCTCTGTGACCATAGTTGCCCAAAGTCGTGCACAATTCCAAACCCGTACTGACTATCAGTGTAAATGGTAACCTTCATCAATGTAGACAGTTGGCATGCTCTTGTAAGGGCTACAAGCTCTGCTACTTGTGCGGAATAGACTCCTTGAAGCCAGGACGCTTCCAAGACACCTGTTACAGTACATACAGCATAACCTGCTTTCAAAATTCCCAATGCATCTCTTAAACATGACCCATCAACAAAAACAATTTGGTCATTTTCATCAAGCTTAGTATCCTTAATGTCAGGTCGGGGTTTTGTGCAAAATTCAGTCACCTGAAGACAGTCGTGCTCGACGTCTTCAGCGTTCTCAATTTCAGCATTTTCACCGGGAAGCAAGGTTGCTGGATTCAACGTAGTGCACCTTTTCAGCTGCACATTCGGTGAGCCCAGAATTATTGTTTCATACCTTGTGAGTCTTGCTCCAGTCATGTGTTGCGTTCGGGAGCGGGTCAAAAGTATCTCAACTGAGTGAGGGACCATGACTGTTAATGGGTGTCCCATCACTATTCCTTCACTCTGAGTGAGGCTGATACCAACTGCTGCTACGGCGCGCAAACACCCTGGCAGTGCTGCTGCGACCGGATCCAAAGTAGCTGAAAAATACGCTACTGGTCTGTTTATGCCACCATGGGCTTGGGTCAAGACAGACAAAGAACATGCATCACGTTCATGACAAAACAATGTGAAAGGCTTTGTGTAATCAGGCATACCTAAAGCTGGAGCCCTGCACATGCATTCTTTCAATTCAATAAAAGCATCCATCTCATCTCCTTTCAGCTCAATTTGATCCAAGGCATCCTTCTGGGTCAGTTTCAGTAAAGACTTTGCTAGAGTTGAAAAGTTGGGAATCCACTGGCGACAGTAGCTCACCATCCCCAAAAACTTCCTCACCTCCCTCCTCGTCTTTGGTGGACTCATTTGAAGTACACTTGTTATTCTTTCCTTCATTATTCTCCGTGACCCTTTCTCTATTTGATGACCCAAGTATTTTACTTTCTTCTGACAGAACTGCAACTTTGAAGGAGACACCTTGTGTCCATTCCTTCCCAAATGGTTCAGTAGAGCAATGGTGTCGGCTGTGCAGCCACTTTCTGTCTTAGATGCAATCAGTAAGTCATCGATGTACTGTACTAGGGTTGACTCGAATGGCAATTCTAACGCTTCCAAGTCTTTCTTTAGAATCTGATTGAAAATTGACGGTGACTCCGAAAACCCTTGAGGAATTCGACACCAACTGTAAACTCTGTCTAAGAATTTGAAACAAAATTCTCATGAAGAGGCACCGAAAAGAATGCTTGTGACAAGTCAATGACTGAGAACCACTCGGCATCGCAAGGGACTTGAAACATTATCACAGCTGGATTTGGTACGACAGGGCAGCATTTAATTATGATGTCATTTATTTTCCTCAAGTCCTGCACTATTCGGACCTTCCCACTCGGCTTTATTAATCCCATGATTGGTGAACTACATGGACTGCTTAACACTTCTTTCAGTACTCCCTGTTTTACAAACTCGTTGTAGGAAAGTCCTTTTTTTTTGCCTGATCACCCCCACTCTTTCTGGATAGGTACTGGTGGTTACTGACTCTTGGCTGTGCCCTGGGTACTGCTTACCAGTCCCAGGGCCAGTGCTCTGTGTAAAATGGATATGCAAATTAGGCTAATTATAATTGGCTAAGTTAACCTACCTATAAGTCCCTAGTATATGGTAGGGCATGTAGGTTTAGGGACCACAGCATAGGTGGTGCACACCTAGGTGCATTGCTGAGGTGCCCAGTGTCATTTTAAAAGCAAGCCTGCCTTGCTGGCTGCTTTTAAATTAAAGTTATATGCAAATTCGACTTTGGAATTAAAGGTACTTCCAAAGTCTTAAACTACCTTATTTTTACATATAAGTCACCCCTAAGGTGTGCCCTATGTGCCCCTAGGGCTGGGTGCCATGTAACTATAAGCAGGGACTTTATAAAAATAGATTTATAAGCCCTGGTGAGGTAAAAACAGCCAAATTCGTTTTTCCCTCATTGAAGTAAATGGCCTTCATAGGCTAGAATGGGCAGACTTTATTTAAAATTTTAAAGTCTCCTTAAATGTTACATACCAAGAATTTGGTATCAAATTGATTGTTATAATAAATCCCACAACTTCCAGTTGTTGGATTTAATATAACTAGTGCAGATAAAAAGTTTAGACTTTACCTAAAAAGTTGCCAATTTCAGCTCTGCATTGTTTTTGCTGCTGCGCTCTGATTGGCCAGCCTGCAGCAGCTTCTGCCAGGCTACTTTAATGAGGTGTGAAGTGGCCTGGCTTCACACAAAGGAATGTGCTTGGGGGAGAGAATCTCCCCTCAGCAGATGGTGAGGCAGGAAGGGGGAGGGCTGCCAAACTGGTCTTCAAAGGTAGAGAAGGACATCTGGAGCACCCAGCAACACCCCCACATCCTGCAACCCCAGACAGCTAGGTGCCCCCTTGATTAGATTAGGAGAGGGCAGGAGAGGGGTGTGTTTATGATTTTTAGCCACACCAGTGGGTGGGCTCAGCCAGATCTCTCCTCCAAAAATCAGATTCATCCATTTTGGATTTTTAGAGACTGTTGCCTTCTGGGATGGATTTTTGCCACACTTCCCAGGAAGTGGTCATCACAGGGGGACGACCCTGTCCCTGATTGGAGAACCAGGGCCCCCCTGCTTTTCACCCAGGAGCAAGGATAAAACTGGCAGACCTGCACCCACGCCTCAGATCCCCACCAAATTTCAAGAAGAAGGAACTACAAGGAGAAGAAGGACTGCCCTGCTGGACCCCTGGCCTGCACCTGGACCCTGCACTCAGAAAGACTGCACCAGCTGCACACTTGGGCTTCACCACAAGAAGGACTTTGCCTGGCTTCCACTGGTTCAAGGAGGGACTCCCTGTTTGCTACAGGTGAAAAATTGCTATCCAGAGTCCCCTGCACCAACTCCTGAAAAAGTGACCAGCTGACCACTGTCCAGTGGCCAAAAAGGAGTTTGCGCCAGGTGTATTCTGGGAGTTGAAGTCCGCACTTCCCAAGGACCATCACAGAACTTCTGGACCCTTGGGGTGAGCTGTGGACCCCAAAAGAACCTTAAAAGAACATCTGGGTGAAGCCCCAGAAGTTTGGAAAAGATTGGAGAATTTTTGAAAAAAAGCTCCATAAAGTGA
Organism: Pleurodeles waltl; assembly: GCF_031143425.1. Classification (NCBI taxonomy): domain Eukaryota; kingdom Metazoa; phylum Chordata; class Amphibia; order Caudata; family Salamandridae; genus Pleurodeles; species Pleurodeles waltl. Next base: position 996,656,772 of record NC_090447.1, on the reverse strand, counting down.
CCGACGCGGAAATTCTAGCCGGCTTGCCTCAACCGCGACCCGGCCTGACTTCGTGGTTCGTCCCGGTAAAGAAAAACATCCAAAAAAGAGACTAAGTCCGAACGTAAAAAGTTGACCTGGACCTTCCAGCCATCGTATCCGAGAAGGGCTCCACGGACGTCAGATCAAGATCCAGGTTTACCCCGGTCGAAGGATTTTCATCTCGAAAAAACGACTAAGTCCGAAGGTAAAAATCACCACCGAGGAAACCGACTTCGCGTATCCGGACAAGGGCTCCAGGAGGTCGGATCCAACTGGCAGGTTCGTCCCGGGGAAGAAAAACATCAAAAAAGAGACTAAGTCAGAAGGTAACTTTTTAACCGAGGCCTCCCGCGACTTGTAGCCGAGCAGGGCTCCATCGCGGTCGGCCTGAAAGTTTGACTTTGCCCCGGTCCTGGTGCAACCAGATGACCCGATTGGCGCTTTTTGTTTCTAAGCGCTAGAAAATAATAATACTTTAAAAATTCATATCTCCGGTTCCCCTGAACCGATTTTAATAGTTTTTGTGTCATTTAAAAGATAAAAATATAAGCTATTTTTATAAATTGGTTTTGGATTTTTAAACTGTTTCCTGTGTTTTATTTAATTACTGTTTTGTGATATTTGAATGCTTTACACTTTGTCTCCTAAGTTAAGCCTTGACGCTCGATGCCAAGCTACCAAGGGTAGAGCTGGGATTAATTTACTGAGACCTAACTGTACTTATGTGGAGGTTTGTGGCTTGTTGCTAGGTGTAGGTACCTACCTGCCCTACCAATAACCCATTTTCCAACACTCGTCAATGAGTTGGGCGACTTTCATGAGGGTGTCTTGTGCCATGTGGTATTGTGGGGTCTGGGGAAAGATTACATTGGGTTTTACAGTCACTTTCACTGGTTCCACTCCTTTCATCAATCCCACCTCTTTTCCTGTCATATCCCACACTTCCTTTCCGACTGTTTCTCATAATTCAGCTGGAATGTCTTCTTCAGTTATCATCGGAAAAAGGTTAATCAGAGGATATTCTTCATCGACAGTTTCCATCTCATCCCCTTCTACACTGTCCTCTTCTTCCCCATCACTGCTCGTCTGAATTCTAATTCCATCGTTCGAACACATAATCGAACATCCCAATTTGCACAATAGGTCTCTCCCTAACAGTGCTATCGGGCTTGAGTCACATACCACAAATTTATGTGACCCTTGATAGTTACCAATTCTGACTGGTACTGGATCTGTGATTGGGTTCGTCAGGTGCCTGTTTGCTACTCCCACCACTTGGACTGTTCTCCCTGAGAGTGGCAAATTTGGTACTTCAATGCTCCTAACAGTTGAACGTGTGGCTCCTGTGTCGACCAAGAATGAAACGCTATGACCCATAACTCTTCCCTCCACATATGGACCCTTTTGATCAACTTCCAAGGATGCTGCAAGCACACAATTGCCCTCCTCATCTGAACTTTCACTCTCCCATACATTGTTTATTCCATTCTCACTGTGTAATGGGAATTGTTGTACGGTGCCTTTTGTACTCATCACCTGACCCGAGACCTGTGGAGGAACCATCACTTGCTGCTGACTCACTGGTGCCAAAGGTATTTGCATTTGCTGATTAGGTACCATGGGAAACTGCTGTTGCATTGGCTGCATTTGCGTCATCTGCATACGGGGCATCTGCATCTGCTGCGGCTGCATGGGCTGTAATCCCTGCAGCTGATTTATGGTCTGAAAATTTGGGTTTGGACCTCTCATTTTCGGTCCCCTCATTGTCTGGAATGCATTGACATCATTGTTTTGCTGACCAACACTCACACCTTCCTGCACCACCATCGGGCACTCGCGTTTCCAATGACCGACGATTCCGCACACGTGACACGGCATCACCTTTTTCATTGCCTGCACACCATTCGGAATTACAACAGTGTTCAAATCCGGACCATTACTCCCAAAACCTCCTCTGCCTCTGCCTCTCGCCTGTGGCTGAAACAACATATTTCCCTGCGGCTGCGGCTGCGGTATCTGCTGTTGGAACCCTTGCAACCCTTGCAGACCTGTCTGAGCTGCTTTAAGTTGCATCACCATCACTTTCTCCTTCAACCTTTTCTGTTTCACTTCAATTTCGTCGCTACAGTATTTCGCGTAATTCAACACCTCATCAATAGGTTTCGACTGCCAACAAATCAAATGCGTCTTTATCATCTGACTTATCTCTGGTCTCAGCCCTTCCACAAATCTAAACACAAAATGAAGCATGTCCTTCGCCTCTATTGTTTCCGTGCCACTGTAGTTCTTGAACGCCTTCAACAACCTCTCATAGTAACCATGAATCGACTCTTTAGCCTCTTGGGCAGTTCGATCAATCTTCTGCCAATCCACATTTTTCGCGGCAACCTTCGTCTTCAAATGCTCAATCACCTTATAGTACAAGCTCATCACCATAGGTGATGGTGCACCCGTATCCCTGTCTCTCTCTGGTTCACTTGTCGGCCAACCTACAGCCCTTTTGCAGTCTTCCCACAAATCTGCCGGAACCACAATCTCAAAGAGGGTGTTCAGGTCTTCCCAAAGACATTTTGCAAGCTTCACAAACCTATCAGTCTGTTGGTACCATTCAATCGGTTTCTCTCTCAGTTTGGGAAAATCATCCGTAAAAGACTGAATGTCGCTTCTGTGCCACGGTACATGTATTAATTTTCCCCCTGCTGTCTCCCTCATTGGTAACATGGTTATTGCATCACTACTCTGCGGCCTTTTCTCGTTGTGCTCTGGGACACTGTCCTTCCTCTTTTCCTTTTTCTTTACCCATCTGCTTTCCCATTTGTCTAAGCACCTCCACACTTGCGCACTCTGCAGCAATTCCCTAAGGTGCGTTTTCATGCCTGCTGACCTCATGTGTTCAAAGTCTGTGGTCCCGAAATCCAATCTATAGCTCCTGCTCAAGTGTTTTGTCTTGTCTATCTCAACCCCGTTTTTGTCAGCTATTTCTTGCAACCTTCTATGTACCTTGTTCACTTCTCTCGTAATCCTAGGACATAGATACCTCAGCTCTTCTTCCGAGTAGGACTCTAACCTGTTCACACCCATAGTCCCTTCCACCAATTCTTCTGCTTCCATGTTCAACCTGACCCTATTCAAATAGTCTTCTCCCTTCCCACTGGCTGAGCTTTGTGTGGAATTCAAACTGTTGAACCACTGTGTCAGCTGTTGCGCATTCAACCCCATCAGTGTAGCATTCACATCGACTGCCATTGATGGTTGCGGCAACTTTTCAGTGTTCGATGATAGCGGTATCATCAGTGGGGGACTCGACCTCACCACTGTTGACTGAGCACATATGGGACTAAACTCCATCAAGGACCCAGATCCAGTTGGCAGAGCCGCTATCGGAGTTGTCTCTGGAGTGTTTTGTATGCACCTCCTTTCCATCCCACTCTGCACCATTGATCCTTGACCGCTCATACCTGAGTTAGGCTGAATGTACAAAGGTACCGGCGGACCTACAGTAATGGGTAGGGATATCGCATCTGGGTTCTGTCCATTCCCCATGTTCTGAGGCATGTTCATTCCCACACTATGGGTCATCATTGCCGGCATGCCCGTCTGACTCCCCGTCATCTGAGCATGTGCGTTTCCCCCCTGCATCTGCTTTTGAGGCATCAAAAACTGAGTTGATTCAGCTTGTGCCAATGTTGGGTTGCGACCATTCTGTACTCCCATTACGGTTGGATCTTGGGTCATTCCCGTACTGTTGTCACTGCTGTAGTACCTTGGGACCTGCGGCTGATAATTTTCTGCTGTTTTCAATATAGGCACATCTGGATATATTCTCCTAACCTGCGGTATCTGCGGGGTGAACAGTAAACTCGGGTCCTTAGATCTCGATGGCGTTTCTGAACTCGGAGTTTCATTATTCTGTACCGGTGCCGGAGGGGCAGAACTGGTACTTGGACCTCGTCCACTCTCTGCATAAGGTGGTGGACGGTCGTTCAGCAATTGCATTATTAACTCCTCTTCTCTCCTTAACTTTTCCTCGTCCTCTCTATCTTTGGAACACCTCCTGTTTGTCTTACAGGTAACTTTCTTGCCTGTCGCCTCTTCTTCCTTAGTAATTGCGGGAAACAATTTTATCCCCTGCAATATATCTGACCTCCACACCTTCTGTGCATTATCCCACCTAGCGTCCGCTAGTGTCTTTTCTGCCTTTCTTATCCTGGTCTCGAACTTATTTTGCTGTTGCTGTCTAGCCATTAGTTCCCAAATCGCTAGAAACTGTGCTGGCCTTAGAGGTACCTTCATGTCGTACATCGCGAATCTCAAATTCTATAGGATCCTTATATTGAATGTCCCATGGATCGGGAACGCTACGCTCCCATGTTTCTCCGTCAGCTTGTGCCATTGTTTTAGCCAAAGGCACGGAGCTACCCCATTTTCCTCCATTACAATGTAAGCTGGTGTACCTTCGGGTGGCGTCTCCTCTCCTACGCTCGCTTTAATGTAAGACTCCCCCTTCATCACACTCTTTAATGCTTTAAAAAATTTCATTTTCTCGTCTTTTATTTCACAAAGTTTGTAATCAATAAGTGACTTTAATTCCCGGAATACTCTTCGCTTGCCTTTCCCCTTCCAATCGAGCCCCACGGACTGCGTCCAATCCGTGCGCGACCCTTCTCTGCAACCAACCTATCCCAGCGCGGCTCCTAGTGACGTCACACTCACACACACTGCGGCTGACAAAGCCTCGCGGCTTGTCCTCCTTCACTCAGCTCCTCTCGTAACAACTTCTGGCATGTATCGCGAGCAACCAAATAATAATAAAACAGATCTGTCGGTTTACTACAGGAAGGGTAACACAATCGCTTCAGGACCTTAGGGATTTTTCACTAGCCTCGGCAGTTATTCCATCTTTCTCGGTCCCCACTTTCTGCTCTCAACTTGTCAATGATCTATTCTAGTGCACTTAGAATTTGTCAAAGCCCGAAGTCGAAGTTTTCTTTCACTCCCTTAACACACGTACCGACTCGTTGACCACGCCCGGTCAACCTATTAAACCGACCAGACCACAACATAAAACAAGTGTCTCATACACTTTTCAACATACTCCGGAGTCTCTTGACCTCGCAGGGCCCGTCTCAACAACAACAACCACGTGGACCTTTTTCTGCACAAAGCGCCACATGCACATGAAGTTCGACGACTTCCCTACTCTCACACTCGGAGTCGCACCTCCGCTATTCTCTAAAAATCCTCGTAACCTTTTCAAACAATCTGCGGCAATAAGCTGTGCAAGCGCAAAACCCTGACTTCACTCATACCATCACTAGTACCGCCAACACCGATTTCACACCTCCATTCTCTCCATCCGCAAGCTCCGAGATCCCGGGAAAGTCGCGGGGGACTTAGGGCATCATCATTCTCTCAATCTGTTTTACCCAATAAAAATCTAATTCAACACCATATACCTCTCGAGTGGGGTCCCAAAAGCATGATCCAACGACCACATTTATTGTAAATTATGTGAGAAACCACACGTTACGACAAACATGAGATGCAAAAATACAAGCCTCAACAAACTATTTAATATAATTGTGTTACTCGGTGCATGTTACTGTGCTTTTTCAGTTGTTTACTTTAGATATGTCAGCAAAGGCTGCTATGTTTCCAATCAAAGCAGCACAAGCCTTGAAAGGTCCTGTGAAAAGCAGCCATTTATCATTGTGTAAGGTGGTAAAAGAGTGCTGCTACAGCTGTTCTACTTCTGAGAACACAAATCAGCCTAAAACCGTGGCAGAGACTCTTTCTTAACTTAACGCTTCCAGTGTTCATTATATGATACAAACCCAGATCTCCAGCACCTACCCAGCAACCATCCCCCACACTGCAACCCGATCCATACCAGCAGAAAGGAAAAACATGATTTGGGTGATGGTCATGTCCTCCTCTGCTGCTCTCAGTAGGCATGGAATTGTATAATTATTTTGATTCACAATGGATTCCTTCCATCAGACTCATTGCTCCTCATTTATTTTCATTAGTACAAAACTTTGCAGTAGTTCATCTTCGGATATTGTATTTAATATATTCTGGCACACAGAATCTACCACCTGTTTTGCAAGAGTAGCATTTGTAACATGAAAGCAAGGACTAAAAAGTCCAAGTATTTTGATCCATAACTTTAGCAAAGTGTGCCAATAATTCTTCATATACATTTCCGGTCCCTTTAGGCTGAGAAATACAGCAACAGTAGGATAGTAATTTCCACATACGCAACTGGTTCTGCTGTGTTCTGCTAAATAACAGAATTTCTTGGACCTGAAAGCCAAGATCAGTTGTGCATGAGCCTGGCCAAATGAAGCACAATGAGCTTTTCATCGTATTAACTCGATGCGTGTTCCACCCTGCAAATGAAAAACCTCAGCATAATGGAATAGTCAGCTATGTTGCATGGGTGCTTGAGAGCGAACCATGAGATACAAACAAATAAAAGTTTATCCCTTCGTCCTGAGTAGTAGGAAGGGATACCTTTAATCACCATATTAAAAGTGACAGTTGTCCCGCCCCGGAAATGACGTCATATCCGGTGGCTGGGACTTCCGGTGTCCCAGAAAGCCCTCCCCGGAAGTGACGTGCATGGGGGTGTCACGTGGTTTGTGAACACGTGGTGTCACGTGTTAGCCCTGTGTCTGGGTCCTAGCTCCTGGGTTTTGGCCTATGAGCTGTGTAAAAAAGTATGACTTAGTGTTGTGCAAGTGGTTTCAGAGCCTGAGAGGGACAGGTCTGGACATGTCAGACATTCATGCCCAAGTGCCAGTTAGGGGGTCTCTGCACAGGGCTGCAAAGTGGGCGGTCTGGTCAAACCTCCACACTGTTGGCTAATCCAAAAAAATAAATAAAGTGGGAATGGTCAAATGCTGCTTATGTTAGAGCCAGCCTATCAATGTAGAGAGGTAAATCTAAAACAGAGGTGGGCCTGCATTCTTTCATGGGTTCCCAGATGGTTTAAATTAGAAACTGACCCTGTAATTAAAAGTTTGAAACACCCCAGAGGTTGTTGTGGCATGGCTAATCTAAAACAGAGGTGGGCCTGCATTCTTTCATGGGTTCCCAGATGGTTTAAATTAGAAAACTGACCATGTAATTAAAAGTTTGAAACACCCCAGAGGTTGTTGTGGCATGGCTAATCTAAAACAGAGATGTGCCTGCATTCTTTCATGGGGTCCCAGATGGTTTAAATTAGAAAACTGACCATGTAATTAAAAGTTTGAAACACCCCAGAGGTTGTTGTGGCATGGCTAATCTAAAACAGAGGTGGGCCTGCATTCTTTCATGGGTTCCCAGATGGTTTAAATTAGAAAACTGACCCTGTAATTAAAAGTTTGAAACACCCCAGAGGTTGTTGTGGCATGGCTAATCTAAAACAGAGGTGGGCCTGCATTCTTTCATGGGTTCCCAGATGGTTTAAATTAGAAAACTGACCATGTAATTAAAAGTTTGAAACACCCCAGAGGTTGTTGTGGCATGGCTAATCTAAAACAGAGATGTGCCTGCATTCTTTCATGGGGTCCCAGATGGTTTAAATTAGAAACTGACCCTGTAATTAAAAGTTTGAAACACAACAGAGGTTGTTGTGGCATGGCTAATCTAAAACAGAGATGGGCTTACATTCTTTCCAGGGGTGACAGAGGTGGGGTTAAATTATAAAACAGACCCAGTAATTAAAAGTTGAAACACAACAAAGGACAAGTTTTTCAAGTCCCACCAATCACAGAGCCCAGGCATAATTACCACTGTGATCCTAGTATAAGAACCCCCCAACTTCACAGGCCTCTTTTTTTCTGAACTACATACTGACATTTGTGGCAAGCAGGGACGCATCAGGACATCATGGCTGGAAACATGAAGGGCAGAGCTCAGACTGGTGATGCTGAACATCTTCTACTTAAGGTCTGTAACAGTGTGATGTGTGTATGTGTTTTACTAAAGTTTAACAATGACATTAGCACCATTCTGTTTAACTATACATAGAGATGTAAAATGCCTGCTTTTAAAAAATAAATAAAAAATAAAAAAATGTAAAAGCTGCTATTAGTGTATTTTTGAGATACTGTAATTACTTTGTGGGGTGATTTTGTTTAAATGGTACTAGTAGGGTCTTGTGCTATGTATTTGTCTGTATTTTTATGGGGGCGCAATTATTTTGGGGATTGTATTGGTACTGCTTAACTTGTACCTGCTGGTTCTGGACCTGTGTATGGGCATGTATTTTTTAAAGTCTGCACATGTTATGTGGGGCTGGGGTTGTTTAATTGGTACTTGTGGGTTAATGTGCAATGTATAGGCATGTATTTCAGGGCGAGCGCACTTACGATGTGGGGCGTATTTGGACTGTTTGATATGTACATTGTTGTTCTGGGGCTGTGTAGGGGCCTGTATTTTTGTGGGGTTGCACTTGTTTTGTGGGGCAGGGTCTGTTTAGCAGGTAGAGGGCGGTTGTGGGGTTGTGTAGCACTCAGTATTTTTATATGAGGGTGTATTTAATATGTGTAGGGCTGCTGTGGGGCTTTGTATGTATTTTTCATACATTTAATAGTAGGCTTTAGGGGTAAATGAGGGGTGCTCTGGGGCCCCGGTTATTCATTTTAGAACACACCGCTGCAGAGAGCAGAGTCCTAAAATGAATAACCGGTGGGGCCCCAAATCAATCCATTGCTCTAGGATGTGCAATTATCAACTTTCCAGGGCGTTGCTCTCAGAGCCCCACGTGGGCTCTGAGAGCAGCTTCAGGCATTTTTTTTTTCTTTTTTTTCTTTTTTCATAAAGCGTTCACAGCGGCGACTGCAATCGCCACTGAGACCTCGTTATGAAGTTAACAAAGCTCTGCTCGAAGCCCTAGTGGGCTTCGAGCAGAGCGTTACTAGCTTTATAGCGAGGTCTCCGCGGCGGCTGCAGCCGCCGCGGCGTCCTCGTTATGAAGTTAACAAAGCTCTGCTCGAAGCCCACGTGGGCTTCGAGCAGAGCGTTACTAGCTTTATAGCGAGGTCTCCGCGGCGGCTGCAGCCGCCGCGGCGTCCTCGTTATGAAGTTAACAAAGCTCTGCTCGAAGCCCACGTGGGCTTCGAGCAGAGCGTTACTAGCTTTATAGCGAGGTCTCCGCGGCGGCTGCAGCCGTCGCGGCGTCCTCGTTATGAAGTTAACAAAGCTCTGCTCGAAGCCCACGTGGGCTTCGAGCAGAGCGCTACTAACTTTATAGCGAGGTCTCCGGGCGGCTTCAGCCGCCTGGAGACCTCGTTCTCTGGACAACGTAACTCTGTTCGGAGGTCTTCAGACCTCCGAACAGAGTTCCGTTGTCCTGGGAACGTGGGGTTTTAGGATGCCGGGCGATTCTCTAAAGTTCCGTTGTCCTGGGAACCTCGGGTTTTAGGATGCCGGGCGATTCTCTAAAGCCGCTGGGGAATCCCCCCAGCGGCTTTAGAGACCCGCCTTGAAGGTTTAATTACCGAGAATGCCGCGTTTGTTTCAGCGGCATTCTCGGTAAATAAACCTTCTTCCGACCGGCTCGCCGAGGCCTCGGGGAGTTCCCGAGGCCTCGGAGTCGGTGCTAGCCGCCAGAGTGCGGCGTTTGTTTAAAAAAAAAATAATTAAATAAAAAAGTAATGGCCCGAGGTCAGGGCCTGTGGGGGCCCCTGGGCCACAAGCGCTTGGGTCCTAGGGCCCTTACAAATAAAAAAAATTAATAGCGTTTTGGGGGGCAAGGGGATTGGGTCCCCAAGGCCCCATAGGGCCCCATTTTAAAAAAAACAAATACAAATAAGGCCTTGGGGGTAATGAGGGCCCTGAGCCCGAGTCTCAGAGGTCCCCAGGGGCCCCACAGGCCTACCTTTAAAAAAAAAAAATATATATATATATATATATATATATTTATTTATTTATATATATATATATATATATATATATATATATATATATATATATATATATATATGTGTGTGTGTTTGTGTGGCACGTGTGGCCCTGGGGTTTAGGGGCCTACAAGGTAGTTTTTTTTAAAAGCATGTAAATAAAAAAATAAAAAAAAAAAATGAAATAAATTAAAATAATAATGATTAAAAAATAACTATCCCTGCTAAAAGCTTTTCAGACCCCTCAAGTACCCCAGCCCACTCACCTTAGTTCAGGATGGCATTGGATCTGATTTTGTTGCCTTGAAAAAACCCAGGACCTCACACATGTTGCATCCACATCCGGCCATTTTCTTTTTTTTTTAAAAACAAAGACTGTGTGGTGTTGGAATTGGCTCAGCTAGGAGTTTAGACTGAGCTCCGCCCCCACACATGGTTCACAGCCTTGTTCAGCTAAGGTGAAAACCAGGCCTGGATCCTAGGATCCACTTTCCAGTCTATGTCTTATAGAGACAGTCCTAGAGGTAGTATTATGCAAGAGCGCCACCATGTGGAATTTGTTTATTAAACCGTGTATAGTTTTTGAGAAAAGTTTTACAGTTGTCAATATGTATTTATACTTACAGAACATAGGGATGCAACAATTTGAATCTTGACATATATATATTTTTAATTTTTTTTATTTATTTTTTTTTTTTTTAAATTTTTTTTTTTTTTTTTTTTTTTTTTTTTTTTAGTCCAACCCATGTTGTGCTTTTATGAAGGGTTCGGACGTAGAAGATGAATTGTGGTATGTTTAAAGGCAAATCTGTCTCTCTTGTACACAGGACTGTCAAGAGTCTGGGGAACCCCCTGTGCAAATGGAGACCGTGCAGCAAGGTGAGTTACAGGCCCTTGGTCGTTCTGAACGACGTTGTCAGGAATGTTATTTTTATTTTACTGCTAATGGGAACCCATGTGTTTGCATAGGTTATGATGCTGAACTCAGGTGCGCGCTTGCCTCTCTCCAACAAATCCTTCATGTTCAAGATGGGTCAAACACCTTGTCACAGGCTAACGTTACTGCAGGTAAATATTAGGGTTCTTTTTGTAACCCTCTCTGAAAACCTAACAAGCCCTACAATCAGACCTATATTTGGTCATCATAGTGAGTTCGTATAGTCTATGTATTATCTTGTATGTGTAACATTATTTTTTATGTTTTTTATCCTGAGGGGTCCCTGTGGATGAAGCGATCCGGAATTTGGATGCAAAGCTTAAAAGCCAGCCCCGCAAAAGGAAGTCCCCTGGTTCTAAGGACGGCCCGCCCATTAAGAAGGGACCCTCAATCCGGAAAAACCATGGTGAGTTTAAGAAAATGTAGAGTTTGGTGTATACAGTGCAGCGTGTGTCTAAACGTCTTTCCGACCCATAGGTATAGCCGCTCTAACTAGCCCTAATCTATATTTTGCTATCTTTACGTCCTAGAATCATCACACCAGAGCTCCGGAGACGCCTGCCCTCAGCCTAAGCCGCGGATGTCATCTTTAAAGGTCTACACTGGGACGGTTCAAAACCCCACAAAGTCATCGGTACTCGTGAGCCAACCCGAGCACCGAGACCCACCTTGCAACATCTCCACATCCATCGCTCCTGGACCAGGTACAACTCATAACGACCCCACATCATCCATCATAAAGGGAATACCTAGTACAGCGGGCACTTCTGCAACAACTATCCCGGGTTTGGGGTGTGACCATCCGGACATTATCGTTCTTACAACACCAAGCGCCCAACTGTTTGCACCTTGTGAAGCCTCTGGAGGGTCCCCAAAACAGTGCAGCAACCCTAAAATAAATCGGCTGTCCTTAAAGAATCGTAGGAAGAAGTTCCAGAACCCTGAGCAACAATCTGGGCCTCTAGACCTGTCTTTTAAAAATTTTGTTAAGGTACAGCCGGATCCGTCTGGGGTCCTTAGTTCTAATATCGGCGTGTCTGGCCGCGACCTAACCTCTCCAGGGTGTACAACTAAACCATCCCGGTTACATGACTCATCATTGGAAAATGACCACCCTGTAGAGGATCCTTATTCCCACTGTATAGACCTTCTTAAGGCTCTAGCTGGTACTACCCCGAGTTCTGAAGCCCTGACATCCACTTGTGTCAATTCTAAGATGGCCCCCTTAGGGTTACAAGCAGTAGGGTCTCAATCAGTAGCATCCAGCCACAGCCCTGCCTCTACAACAACGGCCACCCTTTATAGCGATAAACATTTGACCTCCCCATGTCTGATGTCCCCCGATACACCCCCGGGGGCATACGACCCCACCAGTCCTGCGCCAAGTGCCCGTGCGCAATGGTCTTCACCATCATCATCAATATACCCCGACAGCAGTATAGGGTGTAGCGGAACGCAAAATCAGAGTTTTGGAACACCCTCGAGCGATGATCAGGGCTCTCAAACTCCTGGATGTTCACACTGGAATCCTGTTTTTACGTCCCGCTCTGATCCCTCAACTGTGATTGGGGGTGATAACAACGGCCGCTGTCCTATAACTGGGGATGCTCAGGGAGTTGGCAATCACCCCTCTAGTGTCACAAGTACTGGCCTTGAAACAAACCTTTCAAGCCGGGCTAGAGTTCTAGACAACTACGTTAAAGAAATCCATCATTCGTTCAGACAGTTAAAATGCCAACTCCGTCTAAAAACTTTAAAACTATGTAAGAACGACGGTAATAGAGGGGCATCCAGAGCTAGCATAAAGGCTTTAAAACAGCTGATGGCTCGGTGTAGAAACACAATGGCCCAAACTTGCGCTTCAACAATTGTGGCCATGGGTAACATCCCGTCATGACTAGGTGAGCGTACATACCCGGGGAATGTTAGAACTACATTTACCAGTACAGGGGGCCATAGGTCTAAATATGAAAAGAAGCCCCAGCATCTGCTTAGTAGAGCTCTAAGAGTTTTACGAGCGCTCAATAGTCAGAGGTCATGTCAACCCCCAAGCCCTGCACCCATAAGACCTCAAAATATAGAGTTAGGAGGTGCTGTTGGTCTTTACAGGCCGTCTGGGGGTGGCGGTCCGAGCCGTCTCAGCCTTAAGCAGTCTGGAGGAGCCCCGTCCGAAGTCGGTGTAGTGTCAGTGTCACCATTTGTAAACAAGCCAGACATTGTTCAGATCGGCGGGGGTCGTTTACCAAAAACCAGATGGGCCCATAAGAAGCCAGAGTGGCTTGATAGCTCTAGAAAACGCAAGCTGGTAATAAAAAAGTTAAAGAAAGCCAGACTCTGCGTTACCAGAAGGTCTAAAAACACACATACATCTAACCACACCCCTGGGAGCTCTCCAACAACCAGTAATTCTCAAACTGAGGCTTCAGAACCAGTTTTTATGGAAAGTGTGAGACGGTATAGTCGTGTTGTAGAGCGGTTTAACGCTACAGAACACTATGAGGAGTTTAGGTTCGTTAACCTAGATCGCCTACACTCCTCAGATCATGGCATCATAGCTATACATCAGGCTGTGCAAACGCTGATCGAACGATTGTTACACGATGTGGGTCCTAATGATTTCTTTCAGATGCGTTTTCAGGGACAGGGTCTCAATAGTCCCCTGTTCACCAGACGGTCATCTCGGGATGTGTTTGACGCTGTAACGTTTTTAGAAAACCTATCTAAACTTTTACAGAGCAAGGCTGAATTACTGGCGTACGGGTCCTTTAGAATCATCTCCCTCGTTGTTAGGGGGCGCGAGGGGGGTGCTTCCAGAGCCTTAAAGAGCGTTATGTACAGTAAAATCATTGACAAGAAATCACGATGGTTGCTCGATTTTAATACCGGAGCTACCAACATGTGTCTGGCCGCAAGCATTGCAGGCTTATTGATGGACCGCTCTACCCCAGACGCCGTCATTATGGCGATGGCTGTAGCAGCACATGAGGCGCTTCAGATACCGACTGACAAAATGGTCGGTTTTGGGGATCTGGGACTTTTTGAGAATCACTTCGCCGTGACGGTTAAAGTTCTATACCATGCAGGTTCTTGGAAGTACTTCACTACCAATGAAGGTGTGAAAAACAAGACCGTGTATGTGCTACACCATGAAAACCACTTTTACGGTGTCTTGAACCTGAAGGGTTTTCTAGGCGCCAAGTATGTGTGTGAGCATTGCGATCACATATACAACAACCGGACCAAACACCAGTGTGAATTACACTGTAAAATGTGTCAGAGGGACGGTTGTGTCAATGACAATGCTCTGAAAGTGAACTGTCCAACGTGCAAGCTGTTTTGTCGGTCGCAAGACTGCTTAAACACGCACATAGGCCTCGCCCAATGTGTTCTTAAAGCCGACTGTGGGACTTGCGGCCGTTATAAACCTGTCGATCACAAATGTGAAGGTATGCAGTGCCCTAGGTGTACAGCTCCTTTTATAGCCGGAACAACCCATGAGTGTTACATGCTCAGAAGTCACTACCAGAAAAAAACAGAAGACTATATCGTATTTGACATAGAGTGTACGCAAGAGACGGGGGTGCACCAACCAAACTATATTTACGCCCACCATCTAACCGGTGATGGGAGCTGGGAGTTTGAAGGTCGGGCTTGCGTGAATGATTTCCTCCTCACATTTATGCAACCCCGATACCAGGATTATACATTTCTGGCTCACAACTCCAAAGCATATGATTCTTTTTTCATTATCAGGGACCTGATACATGAAAAGTTGCCCATTAGTCTCATAACCCAAGGTTCCAAACTAATGCTGCTTAAGGTTGTGCCTTTTGACATTAGGTTCATAGACACCTTGAATTTTCTGCCCATGAAGTTGAGCAAACTGCCAAAAGCCTTTGGGTTTGAAGGCTGTAAAGGTTATTTCCCACACTTTTTTAACACATGGGCTAATCAGAATTACTTCGGGCCTATGCCTCCGCCCGACAGTTATGGTTGCGATTATATGATGCCCTCTGAAAAAGAGAGTTTTCTACAGTGGTACGATGAAAACCGTGAAAAACGGTTTCATTTCCAAACTGAATTGAGAGCATACTGTCAGGCGGACGTTATGATATTGCGAAAAGCATGCAACCTATTCAGAGATGATGTGGTGGCGATGACGAAGCGGGTCGTGTTTATTGAAACAGATCCGTGCGAGCGTGAAAAAAAAATAACTGTATACCTGGACCCATTTCAAAACATTACTCTGGCTTCAATGTGCATGTCTATTTATAAACACATGTTTTTAATGTCTGAAACTATCGCCTTAATACCACCTGACCTCTATAACGGCAAGCAGAAACGTTACTCCACACCTTCTATTCAGTGGCTCATGTACGTCTCTGCGAATGAGAGCATCTTCATTCAGCACGCTTTGCAGGGCGGCGAATACCGTCTAGGCCGCTACTATCTAGACGGGTATGCATTAATTAACGGTGTTCCAACGGCCTTTGAGTTCAACGGGTGTTTTTACCATGGTTGCCCTCAGTGTTACAAACCCCATGAATTTAATAGACTGCAGGGCACCACGTTTGAACATCTGTACCGCCGGACTCTGGCAAAGGCGCAGTATATTGAGAGTTGTGGGTTTGTTCTGAGAACTCTCTGGGAACATGATTGGGTAACTGAGCTATCGAAAGATGGCGCACTGAGCACTTTTATTAAGAGCCAGCAGCTACCTTCACCGCTGGAGCCCCGTGACGCCTTATTCGGCGGCAGTACAAACGCCATTCAATTGTACCGTGTAGCTGGCCCTGGTGAGAAAATACATTACTACGACTTCACTAGTCTGTATCCATTTGTGAACAAGGTGAAGTTGTACCCTGTGGGCCACCCTACAATTGTATACAGGAACTTTAAACCTCTCAAAGAGTACTTTGGAATCATTAAGTGTCAGATTCACCCTCCGCGGAAACTTTACTTTCCGGTGCTCCCTTATAGAGTCGACGGTAAGCTAATGTTCCCCCTATGCCGTACCTGCGCTGAAAGTAAACAGCTTAGCGAATGTCGGCATAGTGATGAGCAGAGGCTGCTGGAAGGGACTTGGTGTACCATTGAGGTGCAGACGGCCCTAGAGAAAGGGTATCGTCTTGGTAAAATCCTGGAAGTCTGGCACTTTCCAAATACAACAACACAGCTCTTTTCTGAGTACATAAACTTGTTTCTTAGAGACAAGCAGGAGGCCTCGGGGTATCCAGAATGGTGTGTCGATGAGCCCTCAAAGAAAAAGTATATCGCTGATTACAAAGCTCGCGAGGGTATTAAACTGAGACCTGCGTTCATTAAGGTTAACCCCGCCCGCCGACAGTTAGCTAAGCTCTGTCTCAACTCCTTGTGGGGAAAGTTCGCACAGCGGACCAATTTGTCAAACACATCCATCGTCACAGATCCGGATGAGCTTTTTAAGTACATATTCACACCTGTTTATGACGTATCCAGTTGTGAATTTATTGACGACGAGACGGCCGTTCTATGCTGGAAATACGCCAAAGAGTACCCCACAACGTGTAACAATATAAACATCTTTATAGCATGCTTCACAACCGCTCACGCCAGGTTAGAGCTTTACAGGTTGTTGGACCAGCTTCAGGAACGGTGTTTGTACCATGACACTGACTCTGTTATCTTTGTGAGTAAAGAGGGTGATGAAGATCCTCCGCTGGGTGATTATCTAGGGGATTTGACCAGCGAGCTCGAAAAGGGGGAGTATATACAGGAATTTACCTCATCAGGCCCTAAGACGTACAGTTATAAGACCTCAAGCAACAAGGTTTGCATGAAAGTCAAAGGTATCACTTTAAACGTCAACAATACGATTAAAATAAACTTTGACAGTCTGAAGGGCCTGGTGCACGAATACTCTGCATCGAGCGATCACAAAAATAGCAAAGCCATTGTTGTAAACCATCCGAGCATAGTCAGGTCCAAGAAAAAATGGGAAATTACAACACAGCCTATGTTTAAAACCTTAAGAGTAGTGTTTGACAAACGGGTCCTCACAACGGACTACAAAACACTGCCTTACGGTTACTAAAAGCCATTAGAGGTTTGAACATCACCCAGATATGGACACCAGACTGCAGCACCCATTCTCCTGCGTTTTAGCGGGGCCCTCCAATAGCGGTAAAAGTTTTTTTATAAAGAAACTGTTAGAAAACGCTCCCGGTGTTTTATCTCAGACCCCTAACAACATCGTGTGGCTTTATTCATGCTGGCAGGATCTTTACACTGAGCTCACCCTAAAATTCCCCCACATTCGATTTATAGAGGGTATCCCCGATAATCTCAACGACGATGACTTGCTACCAAAACACCTTGTAAACATGGTCGTGGTGGATGACCTCATGCGTGAAGGAGGGGACCACCCCGAGCTTGAGCGGGCTTTTACGCAATATTCACACCACCGCAATCTGAGCATATGCTATATAGTGCAGAACCTGTTTTACAAGGGCAAGAGCAGCCGGTCCATAACTCTCAACGCCTCATACCTGGTCTTATTTAAAAACCCTAGAGACAAACTTCAAATCTCAATTATAGCTAAACAAATGTACCCCGGCAACACCCAGTTTTTCATGGATGCCTTTAACGATGCTACAGCAAAACCCCACGGCTACTTACTGGTGGATTTGAAACCCAACACTTTTGAAGACTACAGACTACGATCCGGCATAATACCCCCGGACTTCCCAGTCGCCTACACGCCTAAAACAGTGTCCAAAAACTATAAAAAGAACAAGTAAAAAGCTGCTTATAACATTTACACTCTAAACCTTGTAATATAAGGTCCCCACAATGTCTGCGCGGTTACGACGTAATTTAGGACTTCTAAAAATGTTGATCACGGCCAGCCCCGCGAGAAGAAAAGCCATCCTCTGCGCTGCCACGGATGATTTAGTGGCCGCCATTTCAGAAATAGCCCTAAACACCCTAAAAGGTAATGTCCCTATATCAACGCGCCAGTTCCGGGTTCTGAAGAAGAAACGCCACATTATTAAGAAGCTCAGCAATAAGAGGGCTTCACTCCTTTCCAAAAGAAAACTGTTCAAACAGTCAGGAGGCTTTATAGGGTCGTTGTTAGGTATAGCTATACCCCTAATCACAGGGCTACTGTCGCGATCCTGATGGAGCACGCCCACAAAATGTACCTCGTGCCCCGGCAACAGGTGGAACATCTGGCCCCTTCTAACACGGATGTCTGGGACATACGCAAAAACGAAACACATCGTCTCGATGCGGAAATCAAAGCCATTTTGAACCGGACTGATTTAAAACCCCACGACAAGGCAGGGCTTTACTCAGGAGCCCTTCAAAACTTTCTACAATACTACAAGCAACTCACCTCTGAAAAAACCAAACTGACGCTGTACACCCCAGATGCTGAACAGCCGCCTGGACCCTCTACGCAGGCTCATGACATAGGTCCCACACCCACAACTGATGCCTTTGTCTTAGACCTTTTAAAAAATATCAGTCAGAAATATAGAGGGGCTGCGCAAATGTTACTCAGTAAAATGAGTACTACTAAAGATTTGACCACTTGGAACGCCCGGGGTGAATTCGTTTACAAAGGGCAGCCGGTTGTTGGTTCCCATATGTATGATCTGGTCCGGGGTCTCACACACGGTAAAACCCTAACAACACGAGAAGCTCCTAGAGGCTGGGAACAGTTCCTAAATGCAGCTGCGGAACTCAACATTCCCTCCACGATCATCGGAAATGCCGAGAATCGCCGTAAGCTTGAAAGTTTAAAAGACCCGGCCCCCGCTATTTTTACAAGGAGCCCCGCTATATCGACATCGCCTTTCTTTCCACAACTAACCCCCGCTCGGGACCGTGCTGATCTTCCTATGGGGCCTAAAAAGAGACTATTCAAAATGAACACATGGCTACCGATCTAATTTTGCACACATGTACAGTTTTTTTGTTAAAAGTTTTTACGGTTCGAAAAAATGTGCTTCATTTTATATGTTTAACCATGTAAATGTTTGTGTTGAAACATGCTTGTAATAAACACTTTTAAACTTTCAGCCGGAGTATGCCATCTTTTTATTTATGAATGGTTTGAAAATGTACACAGTACGGATTAAAAAAAAAATGCCTAGGATGAAAGCTTGTTTAAGATGTTTTTTATTTTAGACACTCACAAGTACAAATAACAGCTTTACAAGACCTTACACTTTTGACAGAGACCAGAGTCTGTTTTAACTACGTGTGACATTGTCCTGTAGTTTTCATTCACATATTTCATAACAACATCATCGTTGTTTACTAAATCATCTGAGTATAGATTTAAAAAATTTCTAAACGTTATACCTTCAGACATTTTACTAATAAAGTATATACAATGTTCCCCACATGTGATGGCCATAGGATCCTGTACCCGTAGTTTATTATACACAACAGTGGGTGATGCTTTTTTTACATATTTGAATATCGGCTTTGTATAAATACTATGCTTAGGGAATTCAGCTAAACTATCAAACACTATAACCTTGTCCACATCCAGAAACAGTGCAGCCCAATGTGCCCCACCCTTGTAATGGGGATCGGTGTTAAAGACGAGGGTACGTGGCCTTTCCGGACCTATCTTTTCAGGTAGTCCATCGCTAGGGTATACCCCTAGAAAGTATTTCTTAGCATATTTATGTCTACTTAAGAAGTCACGTATCTCAGTAGTGTCCATTTTATATATTTTTTTAAAAAATAAAAAATTTTATTTTACACTTTTTCAATGGTAGTCAAACATAAGCTGACGGGCGTGGTTGATCTGAATAACACTGTCGAATACAGAGAACACAACCATGTTCACATTGGCCGCCAGTGCCTGTGTAAAACGTATTTCCGCTTTTAGATTTCCGTTTTTGATCAGGTTGTAATGGTCGCCATCTTCCATGTCCGGCGTCAGGTCGAACGCAAACAGCGTGTAGCCTGCAGCATACCCTTCCCTTGAAACAACTACTCCTGAGTCCCGCAGCTGTTTCCCCGTTATCGAGACCAGTCCTAGATATTCCCGGACAAAATTTGATGTTCCAAAATTCGGCGTGAAAGGTTTTGCGGGGATCACAGCACCCTCGTGAACCAGAGCGGCATAGTTGATATCATAGTGTTTGAAGTTGAAAGGGTTTGAGTTGTAGGCGCCACTAAAAGCGGTATTGTCCACAAACCCTATGATGATGAGTTTCGGTAACTGCCCCAGAAATAGATTCTGCTGCTGCGTTAATCGGGTTCCGGCGGGGATGCTGAATATCTTCAGAGCAACTCTTTCAATGGCATACTTGGCGTTCGATAATTGTAAAGCTTCAGCATGGGCCAGTCTGACACTTGGGGACACTTTCACTCTCTTTACAAACAGGCTCGCTGACAATATAACCAGTTTATACTGCTCTGCATCACCGCTGATGAGACAGAAAGAGTCCTTGTTACGATTGAGTTTGATCTTAAGATCAATACCGTTGACTAACAGTTTGTCTTGGAAGAAAAGGTCTGAATGTACGCGCCCCAGGAGGTCAAACTGCCTACTGCCGGCGACGAAGCTGGCTCTTTTTTTAAAACCCTCGTTGTCTCCGTCCAAAGCTGTGTTCTCCAAATGCGCTTCGGTATCTCGGTAGAAGAGCCCCGCTGAAAGATGTGTGTCCAGCGCATCACGACTATAATTTAGAATACTCTCTATGTAGGCCCTGTAGGCATACATGTTATCACTCTGTGTGACGAGGCGATCGCCTAGGTTAATGTCCACTTGATTAAACATTGTTGCGATGGGATAGGCTATAGGGGCCACTCTAGCATCATCCTCGATGTTGTCACCGTTCGCTTTGGTTATTTTACAGACGAGGTGCAGGAGAGTATTGTTGAGATCAAGGTACATATCCGTGGATCCCGACACATAAAACTCTATAGGTGCAAGGGGTGTCAGAGCGGCCATTGGTGACACTTCCATGAAAAAACTGTTTTCAATGCTAGTCTGTGTGGGTTTGAGAGAAAACAGATCTAACTCAGATTTGGCGCATTCACCCGATGCACAGTGTACGAAGGCCATGATCGATGTTTTAAAAAATATTCGCACTAGAACGAGTTCTCTTCTTCTTGGTTGATCTCTTCCGTCTTATGACTCTTCTTTTGTGAGGGCCTTTTGAAGTAGTCCGGCGCTTCTTATAGGGCCTTGGCGGCCCCCTACGCAGCGATGCCCTTCGCTTCCTTTTAACAAAACCATGCGCTTTATACAGCAACCCCGCTCCTTCTTGGGGCTGTCTATTCATGCGCTCTGCTACCGCAGACGTTACACTGCCCACAACGTCCTGGGCTATGTTTGTAGCTGCCGCTTTAACATGAGGTTTTGCAATTTCGAACCCTCTTCTCAAAAAGGGCATGGCACGTCTAAACATGCTCCGGAAGAAACCCCCCAATCCCGCCCCATACATAACCGGAGCCCCTTGAAAGTAGGGTTGGGGACCGCCATACCCGGCCTGAACTCTATAATAGTCCCTGTACATCGAGGGATCCCCGTAGGTTTTCATGGTGACCATTGCAGCTGTCTAATAGTCACCTTCGCGCCGTGGCCTTAAATGAAGCTTAACAATAACTTTCCCGTATTTAAAGGCGACCGGCTCCGACTGATCGTTGTACACCATGATGGTTATAGTGTCAAAATGGTTTTTAGAAATTGCAACATAGTCGAGTTTGTGATGTTGTATATTAACCATTGCGTTATTTTCACCCTGCACCGGGACCCACCTCAACAAAGGGGAATAACTATCCCCGACCCTCTGCGGCTCTACAATGTCGCTATAAACGTAGAGTGTATAAAAACCGCCGTTAATATCGGGACATGTAGGGTCTGGATCCATCTGCCTTTGGTGATGCTGTACGGTCCCTAAAACCCTTTGTAATTTACCACTACATTTAAACACTGTACTGAACTCTGGGGCTTTAAGAACCACCTTTCTTCTAACGTGATCCAATACCAGATATATATTCGCATACGCTTCAGTGCTGGCTATAGACTTGTTGATGGCATCGACCACCGTTGCGACGGTAGGGTAATAGCCGTGCGGGAAAGACAAGTTATAGGTCAGTGCATCCTGAGGTCGCTTTATATGAAATTTAACATCGGCCTTTGTAAAGGTATTCCAAGTTCTAGGGTACTGTATTTCCGTTAGTGCAACCTCCCACGGGCCTTTCAAATCCACTGGCTTTGCAAGTTTCACTGTATAACTCGAAATCTGATTGTCTGGGAACATGTCCTTCGAAGCGTTGGATGGCAGCGTGATATAAAAAGGGGAGTTCTCCATCATAGCGTTTACAGCTATACCTCACACACCGTGCAACGAGCTGGCCAGAACCCAACTGTTAAATTTCTCAGGCCACCCGCGCCATTTGACCAACGCCTGTCGCCGGGCTCCGCTCCCTTTTCTTTTCAGAACCTTTTCAACCCTGTACACCCTGTTCGGGTCGTAGGGCACCTCTTGTAACTCTTCTGTGTAAAAGACACCCGATACCTCTTCCCCAGCGTAGTCCTTTAACCTGTAAATATATACCCCTTCTTTAAGCTGCACACTTTCCACTATGAATATCTCATCGCTGAATGTTTGCTGGTAGCCTTTGGTGAAGACCCCCTTCAACTTTGAAACCCTGACATGAGCCCCTTCTTTTAAATCCGGTTTCTTGACCTTCTGTGTGAGACGCCCACCGTACACCGTTCTCCACACCGTTAACGAATTATCCCTTGTTACCTTAACAGGGGCCATTTTGATTGTCCTGTGGTAGGTGGCGTTATAAACATCTATAAAAGCCTTTAGAACATCCACGTATCTGTAGGTGTTGTTGGCGGTGAAATATCGCCACATCTTCGACTTTAAAGTACGGTTAAAACGCTCTACAACAGCAGCCTTTACCTCTGTGTGCGTTACAAAATGTTGAACAGCGTGCAGGTCTAATAATTTTTGGAAGTGTTTGTTTAAAAATTCCTTTCCGGCGTCTGTTTGTAGTTTCTGGGGCACACGCCCGCTAGCGAAGATGTCTTTAAAAGCAGCTGTAACGCTGGTACCACTTTTATCGTTTAATGCCTCTGCATAGGCGTATTTGGACAACACATCTATGACGGTTAATATATACATGGCGCCACCGTTATGTTTTGCTAGATCTTGAAGACTGATTATGTCGGCCTGCCACTGATAATCGAGCTGTGCGTTAACAACGGTGGCCCGCCTCTTAAAGCGCCTCCTGGCAGGTTTGTGCAGCGAATAAGCCTCTTCCCCAGCTAACCAAGTCTTCACACTGGCACGTTTTACAGATTCATTTTCAGCTCGAGCCCTTCTAAATAGAGCTTCGGAGCCTCCGAAACTTCCAACCCCCTGTTTATCGTAATAAAGCTTCCTTAAATCAGCATCCGTCATGCTGTCTCACATCAACACCCCGAAATGAAAGACACCTGTTTTGTGTAAGGTCATTTTATTAAACATAAAAAACATACATGTGCGGCTGGGGTATACAATCAACGTGTATTTGACATTTTGTGCTACATAGCTTATAAATGTCAAAACCCGGATCCAATGTGGCCTTTTTTACAAACGTATACATAGTACAACATCCACTACACATGTTACTCAGAGCATGTTCCTTTACAAACCCTAAGCGACACAAACTTTGATATTTTTATGGCTATACTCTCAATAGCTCTAGACATGACTTCCCGTTCCCCACGTCTATAACTCTGAACGCTCAGGATACTGATATAATTCAACAGTTCATACAGTTCTAGATAGGACAATGCAGAACCTTTATTTGTGAGATAATCTACAGTCATGTTCTCCAAAGCCTCATGCACCCCCGTCTCAGGTGAAAGTCTTAACTTGCGCTTGTGGTCTTTGTCCAAGGCCCAGCATTTAACAGATGCGTTTAGCCGGCCATTGATACACCACTTGGCGATACACTCATGGCAGTTACATTGCAACAAGGCCGAAGGTTCCGAAATGTTCAGACATCGCAGAGTCACAGGCTGTATTTCAGCTATTCTTTCTTTAACCAGCACAAAAATCAATCTCCCGATACAGATGTAGCCCGGTTGTAACTCATAGACATCTTGCACCTCGATACCCGGAATCCCCTCCTAAAAGTGAGTAAGTATGGAGCGTTAAGTAACATATTTATGGTCTACTTTTTTTTTTATTTTATTTTTATTTATTTATTTTTTATTTATTTCTTTATTTATTTATTTAAAACAGTTTTCGAGGGGCTAAAGACAACATTCTTCTGTTTTTATAATAAATGTCACACATTCGTCTTTCTATAACCCGTTCTACCATACGTTTGTCAAAGGGGGGACACATCCTGTGCATGCGGTCGAGTTTTGAGCATGGCTCTGCAGCGTATCGGATCTCAAGGACAGCCGCAGCCAAGACCTTCATCATGTCACAGTGGACACTTTTCTTCACAGCAGACAGCCCATACACAACCCTTAACAGCTTATATACCCGATAAGTGTCTATCCGGTTACAAACGTGACGAATTGTTCTTGCAGTGTATGCATCGTATAGACATTCGTGAGCCTCCTGTTGAGGGTCATTAATTTTATGCCCGTAGCAAAGGTCATAATAATCCCTTTTAACACAAGCGTTCACAACGGCAGCTGCAAAGCCTTTAACCGGCCATATGGTGTCACAGGGTACGCCCGGAGCTTCCTTTTCAAGATCGTGGCTAGTGTAGGTGCAAACACATTTCTTACGAGGCTCTTTGTTCTGGCTTGTAATACTTTCAGACTGTCTGGAACAGCATAAGCAGAAAAAATTTACGGTGTTAACCTTTGGAGCTGACCCTTCTAGAGGCTCTCTTTCTTCTGTTATGTTCTAGGGTTCAAACAGAAAGCACAAGACACATTATTAGTTAAAAGTATGACATTAGAGTATACAGGCATAAAAAAATAAAATAAAAAAATGTCTTTACTAACCTCAGCATTCGCTTCACACTCAGAGGCTCCTCTGAAATCTTGGGAGTCGCAGAGGTCCATTGGGGCAGAAACAGCGCCTGAACTCACACCTGATGGTTGTAAAATAAAGGCCTCTGCCTCGGGGTCCTCCTGGAAGCCCATGTCTTCATAGATGGGCGAATTCGGGGGTGGTACACATTCTTCAACTTCAATGTCTACGACGTTAGATGCCCCGCTTAATCCATCTTTCGAGACATCGCTGTCACTGCCGGCCCCCTTAATAGGGGATATCAAGGGCGACACATCCTTGAGGTCAAGCTTTTCAAGCCGATGGCAAAGTTCCTCTTGAAAACCTGTAACATCGGTATCCCGGGTGTCTGGGACACCCTGTTGTGCATTCTCATCCATCGTACGAGGGGCGAGGGTCCGGTAATATCTACCAATAGTGTTCAGGGCCCCTGAGGAGACGGCTTTTCTGGTGATCGGATTGTATCTCTTCATAGCGCCTTGGCAAACTGATTCAGCCCTGGTTTGCGGTTTGACAGCCGGTTCTAACCAGCTCCTTATATGCAGCATTTCAAAAAAAAAAAAAGGGTGGCTCTACCAGCCAACAACACGTGTTCACAAACCACGTGACACCCCCATGCACGTCACTTCCGGGGAGGGCTTTCTGGGACACCGGAAGTCCCAGCCACCGGATATGACGTCATTTCCGGGGCGGGACAACTGTCACTTTTAATATGGTGATTAAAGGTATCCCTTCCTACTACTGTCCTGTATTCACGATTGCCTATTATCCATTTTTCCTATTATTGACAATTTCAGTGCAATTGAAATCATTTTTCTATTTTCTTAAGTTTCACTTGATCCTTTAATCAATTTATGGACTTTATTTCTCTCAGGCAAATTTGCTGTTCACTGTAACCACTGGGATTTTCTATTTTTACTGTAGTCTGTTTTGAAGATGTAATTTCCTGTTAGAGCATACACATTTCCTAATCATGATTGACGCTGAAATTTTGTTCTTGGAAAGTGGAATATGTTGACATTTTCTAAAATTCATTTCTTAGAGTTATATATAAAATAAACTGAATAATTTAAACTTGCTGCTTTTCAGCATCATTGCTCTTGCCTTTATACTAAACTAAAAATGGCTGTCATTTTCAGCTCGAAGAGTACAATACATGACATGGCCTATTTATATTTTCTCGTTTTAAGTAAATTATTTCCAAGTGCAAAATTATCGTTTTTCCAGCTGATTAATGTTTATTACAACCATATTAGAAATAACTTGGTTGTTTTAGACTATACACAATATTTTAAGGTAACACTTTTAATTTAAGCATTTCCTCTCTTTTAGGATTTGTTCTGATTTTAGCATGTTGGAAATTTTCAGCCCTTGGAAAAGGACTGTGAATGTCATGCACATAAAAAAATCAAGCACAAAGGAAACAGAAGCTTGAAACTGAGCACCGTGGCAACCTAATGTAGGGACAGATTTACTATATGGCACAAATGGCAGCGGCAATCACATTTCACGTGCAAAAATAATTTTGTGCAGAACTTTGATGTAAGTGCAGCACCAAAACCACTTTTCATTTGAGAGCGCCACATTCTCACTAGCTGTGCAATGGCAGTAAGAGATGAGATGACTGCAATCATCAATAGATTTGCGAACTAGCCTTGGTGAAATTCTAAAGACAAAAGAGACCAGACACAAACAAGTGGGCAGGCAGAGTGGTGCATTCCTACATGTCAGATGTTACCATAAAATTATACATGTTAAGCAGTCTACGTACCCCTGGACAGCTGCAGCTGCTGTGAAATTAGTCCTGGAGGGTGTTCTGCCAGTGCTCATCGCATGCAAGGCATGGCTGCGCAGTCATTACAGCACAGCACAATGCTTAGCATTGCACTAAAATAAATCACTTCCCACGACATACACACATCTGTTTGTGTAGTGTAGCAGACTTTCCCGCAGAGCTGCTTTGCTGTATTAGTTTGAACAAGGCTGATTCGTATAAAAACTCAGGTTTATTGTATTTATACATGCACAAATGCTGAGATCATAGCATTTATAAATACCAAGCACCTGATGCTCAAAATCAGGATCTGTAGGCATTCACTTCTGCATGTGAAACTTCTTGATGCATAAAATCTCACATCATGATAGGTATTAAGTTATCAAGTTTCCCCAAGACCCCTCATAAATCCTATTGCTGGCCACTCCTCCCCCTTCACAAAGATATAAACAAAATGGTTAGAACTCAATTTGTCTACTTCTCAAAGGAAAGAGCAAGTTTAATATCTCTGCTTTAAAGAAGGCAACGCCTGAAGTTCAGTTTAAGGAAACAAAATTGCCACCGCCTGTGGAGTAACTTAGAATAAATGTGCATACATTCTGGGAGCTCATTGCTGACTGCAGTGGGACAAGAGTGGGCTCCCATCCCATCTCAATTAGTGAGATTGTATGGGACAGTTTATTAGGGAATTATATGTGGTCAATCCCATTGTCGACTTCTGTGTTGAAGATTTACCCACTGACTGACATGATGCTAAGTAGTTGTGATCTACCCTCTTTAAGTGAGATCTAGTCTTATGTTAGGGCAATGAAGGTTTCTGGTGCCATGGGCCTGGATGCAGTCCCAATATTGGTCATAAAAAGGAAAACAAAATTGTGGGCTTAAGACTGCTTCCAGTCTTTGAGTACTGTTATACTAACTCATCTGTGCCTCCATCTTAGACCGTAAGTATTACTGTTCCTCTATTGGAGAAGGATGATTGTAATTTACTTATTAACTATCAACAAATTTCACGACTAGAAGCAGTGGGCAAAGTGTTTGCTAGATGCTTGTTGAAGCATCTTAATTCCTCTGTCGAGAAGAACACAATTATTCCCCTAGAACAATCGGATTATAGGGAAAAACACTGCACTTTAGATAACATAGCGGCCCTGCAACTCATTAAGGAAAAGTATGTAGTCTTGAGGAAGTGCCCTGTCTATGCTGCTTTTATATATTTTTCCACTGCATTTGATAAGGCTGATCGACAAAACTATAGAAAAATTAGCTAACCTTGGGATGCCTAATATGTTACTGTACCTGATTATTGCTCTAGACTCTTCAAACTGCTGCCAAATACTGTTAGGTGGGGATCAGGGACTATCTACAGTTATCCCTCCTAAAAACGGTCTGAACCAAGGGTGTCTGCTTGTGCCTCTGCTCTTTTCTCTCTGTATATCAGATCTCCCCAATTTTTTAGCTCAAAGCGTGGGCCTCACTCCTAGTATCAGGGGTTGCCCAGTGATCTGCTTACTTTGTGTGGATGACATTATGATACTGGACTTAACCCCTACAGGTTTAGACCCATGCCTAGGTGCCCTACTGCAGTATGCCACAGCATGTTTATTGAAAATCAACATAAAAAAAGCAAGGTGTTGTGCTTTCGGGGAAAAGGAGTGTGCTCCTCTTCTAACTAGTCTTGGCATGTTGGTACACAAAAATTGGAAACAGCTGATTCCTATACCTTCTTAGGTAAAATGAAGTGAAGTACACTAAATGACTCAGAACTTATACGCAATATTGTGTATAAAGCCCATTTACTGGCCAGGAGTCTCAGTTCTTGCTACAAGATGGTGGGGCAGAGACATTTTACCAATCTTCTTTAGGTGCACCAGGCCAAAATTCATCCTTCTCATTTATACACCTTCACAATATTCGATGTGCCAAAGTGGAGTTTTTTTAGATAAGCCTGAAGGGCAAATACTAAGGAGACTGCTATCACTCAGTACGTTAACCCCTCAGCTTCATTAAGATTAGAACTGGGTCTAAAAGGTTTGTGGGTACAGGGGTTGGTGGAAGACATTTGTTGGGGTCATTGCATTATGAACAGTGATTGTAACTCCTTACAACACCTTTTGTTCAAAGAAATATTTTATCTGAAAACAGATAAAGCTTTATTTTCAGGAATTAAAGTATGGTTTAGAACAATTTAATCTTGATATAAGTGTGGCCTCATCTATATTGATGGCCCAGCTTAAAGCTTTTCTTAAACAAAATGCTCTCAGGTTAAGTTTCCTTTTGGACATCGATTCTTATAAGAAAAATGTACATTTTGATACAGTAATGAATTTCCTATGTCTTGAACAAATGACAGCAGTATGCGTCATGGAATAGTACCCATTAGGTAAGACACCCCTAGACAAAAATCCGTCTCAGCACGTTACTTTTGCAAAAAACAAAAACCAGGATTTAAAACATGTTCCGTTTATAAGTCCAGCTTTTTTTTTATTCGTTGTAAGTGGTTGAGACCCCTCAACCTCAGAGGCTATGTACATATTACTTAGCCTGCTAAATTAAATGATTTGCATTCATGTTTTCAACTTTTTAATTTTTTTTTGCCTCTATAGCCAAGGACATCAAGTCACTAAAATGCCAGGGGTAGCGGAAGTGACATTACACACCCTTTGCCTACGCTGACTTCTGGGAGGTACAATATGCCCTCATTTCGAATGACCAGCATCAAAAACGGCTGGTGAAATTGCACTGTTGCACATTAGTGTACAAACAGATGGTGTAGCATGCTGCTCGTTGCCATTGTGCCATGCAGGACTGAACTGAGATCTGGTGCCTGAAGTTTACCTGAGTGCCTAGATGGCAAGGAAAGCCTTGTGGGGGGACTTAAGGGTGAAGAGTTCAACAAGGCAGGGCATTGAATGCAATAGAAAGAGGAGTGGGGCATGAGATTCAGACTTCTTCCCTACTATTAAGGTACTACTTAGTGATGAGAGCAAATGTGTATCCCCACACTGGTCAGGTTTAGAAGGTCACACAGTGGTATAGTAGGTCTCTGACTGTAATCAGAAATGCCCAAGAAAAAAAGGCATCTAAGGTTAAAGACATATCAGGAGATCTGTCTGTTGCACTTTCTTTTCCTGAACCTACGTTGCAAGGAAAGCCAAACTTTGTTAAATCCCATGACCAACCCAGCATTGATGATTTATTCAGTAGGACGGCTAAATTCAACACAGATTTCTCCACAACAGATTTCTCAACATATGAGAGGAGATTGCTCTTACTTTAATTGCCTTAAACTTCATCTGTAGTTCTTCATGATCTCATTGTTCATTTTATGGGTCTGCTTTTGGAAGTACTACATGACTTCATCCACATTCACCCTGGTCTACTTTGCTCTCATGGTGGACTTTCATGAACTTATTTGTACTTCTCTTCAATCTGCACACACTTCATGTCTGGCCTGCATGCCATGATTCAAAACTCCCTAGATCTTTTCAACCTCATAAATAATGACAATGTTCTTATGAACACATTGCATTAGATTAACACATTATGGACAGAGGTACATTTAAAGTGATGTGAATTAAGGGGTCAGTTTACAAACTGTTAAAAGCTCTATGAAATGGCCCTAAAACATCTAAAATGGGAATAATCAGGGTGTATTTATATACAATTAGAACAAAAAATAGAACTACGCTTTCCTTATAATTTTACTAATAGGAAGTTGGGCATTTGGAGGCCATATTACAAAGGCATTTAATAGCCTGTGAAGTAGTCGTAAAGAGGTACTATTTAACGTCCTCATGAATGTTTTTGTTAATTGACTCCTGTGTGTCTGCTATCACTCCATTGCAACTTGCAGCAATTTGAAAAAAATACTGGAAAATTGATCCTGGCCAGCAGTTCTTCTTTGTTGATCTGAACAATTTTAGCTACCTTATTAAACCACATTTTATGGACTAGTTAATTATTATATCTTCAGAGGCCTTGCAGGAGACATCCCTCTAGTTGACGAGTTCAAAGTGCTTTGCCTTGTCAGCTTTCACAGATGTTAATTGGAAAGGAATAAAACGAATAGTACATTTTTACACACTGTACAGTATTTGTAAATAATGAACACTTACAAATGACCTAATATTTATTATTTATTTATAGCAGGTATGTATACATTGCAGTCATGGCTACCAGGAGCTTAGCATTAGTTACTACTGACATATTTAGCAGAAAGAACATACAAGTGTAACACAAAGAGAACTGAAGATTTACCCTTAACAAACATAAACACTTTGAAGCGACTGCCTGCTAGCAAGAAACATTGTGAAGCAACACCTGCATTGCTGTGAATAGTGAGGAAGCAGAAGCAGCAACTGACAAAGTAACATAGAAACCTTTTCATAAGGCAAACGGTTGTCTAGTGGCACTAATCTGTGGCCAAAACAGAAATTATATAATTTGTATAGGATTCTTTAGGAAAGAAACAAATCTTTCACCTTTCACTCTTTTCTGTCCCTCGCCTCTTTACATACCATAGACCATGAGGTCTCTCTTCCCCCATGTCTCTGCCTCGGTTTTCTCTCTCTTTCTTCTCTTTTCCTATAATATATGTCTATTTCGCATGTGCGTATAATTAATTGTGTTTTTTCTTAACCTTGTGCCTTTCATCTCTCAAACGTGTCTTTCATTTCTGCAATTTTCTCACCTTTGCCTCTGATCTCTCTCTCTTATGTCTATGATATCTCGCAGACCTAAGCATCTATAATCAGCATACCTCTGATATACCTGTATCCCACCCTGGCACCTCTGAACCTGCCCTCCCTTATATCCATGCCACATTCACTCCACTTCTCACCTGTGTACATCTGATATATCTGTTTCTCATCAGCGGGTCTCTAATCTCATTGTTTCCCCTCTCTGTGCTCTTGATCTCATTTAATCTCCCTTCATGTGCCTTTGATTTCAATGTCCCCTAGCCCTGTGATTGCTCTAACACATACAAAAAGCTTTTATTGTCTTTGTCAATCACCTATGTCTCTATTGCTCCATGCCTGTCATCTATGTTTCTGTGTCACTCTGTATCTCTCTTCAAAGCCTTGGATCTCTATATCTTTCAACACATACCCCTGCTAAAGTTCTGCCTTTACCCATTTTAATTACGAATTGTGGCTTCCTGTACCTTTTCAAAATATTGTTTCTGCTCTCCTTCTCCTCCTCCCTTTCCTCCTCCTCCTCTGCATGGCAATTCCCTCTAGTTGGAAAAGGAAAGTTCTGGAAAAGGTTGACACGCCTTCAACACTTCCCTCCTCAGCTGTCCGATCCCCCAATATCAGACTGGGAGGAAGCCAAATCATGGAAGACGTGGAGGAAAGGGCTCTGTTAGAAATTGGGTCTCTAGTTGGCAGATTCATGCATCCTGTCCAAGTAGGGCCATAATCCTTGTCAGGGTAAGTGGAATACACTTCCTAAATTAACCCTATGCTCACCCTCTGGTAGCTTGGCACAGAGAGGTCATGCGTTATTTAAGATGCAATCTATAAAGTATTTGTGAAGCACTTAAAATACAGAAAATCATGAAAACACTACAAAAAAACTTCACGCAGGTTTAGAAATATAGAGAATATTCTTCTGAGTAAAACAAGACCAAACTGACGAAAATCTAATAGGTAGAAGTCGAGATATGAATTTTGAAACATTAAGGGGCATATGTATACTTGCTTTGCGCCATTTTAGTGTCATTTATTTTGATGCTAAAATGGTGCAAAGTTAACTCCATATTTATATTTTGACGCTATACCCGTCTAGCGTCAAAATATTGGAGTTTGCACCATTTTTTGGATGCGTGAACCCACCTTGCATCAATGAGATGCAAGGTAGTCGTTCCCATCCAAAAAATGACGCTAAGCCCTCAGCGCCATATTTATCCCCTTGTGCAGAAATGAAACACGGCTGGGAGGCGGACCCAAATAATGACGCTAAGCTTGCTTAACGTCATTATTTAATGCCTGGGTCAGACCAGACCTTAAGGTACCTGTGGACCCATTTCCATGGCCAAACACTGTGGAATGGGCCCACAGATGCCCACCCCAATCCCCAGGAACACCCCCATCCGCACCAGAGGGACATCATAAGATGGTGGACCCCATTCTGAGTAAGTATAGATAGTAAAGGTAAGTATTAAAAAAAAAAAATTTCTGTGCCTTTGATGGCCTCTTACATGGGCCACCCTGTATGGTACTGGGTCTAATGGCCATGCCCAGGGGACAGTAGTCCCCTGGGCATGGCCAATGGGGTGGTGGGCATGACTCCTGTCGTTACAAAGACAGGAGTCATTTTTGGGTGCTATTGCGTCAAGATATGATGCTAGGCTGGTTAACGCCAAATATATTGGTGTTAACCAGCCTACCGTCATTTCTGGCACCCTAATGCCATATTCCCCTACCGCCACCCCCTCTCTTCCCTGGCTAGCATCTTTTGTTTGGACGCTAGCCGATCCTTAGCACCGACTTGCACCATTCCATAAATATGGCTCCCAGCTGGCGCTCAGGAATGACGCAAGCCAGCGTTAAATTTTTTGACAAAAAACTGCGTTTGCACAGTTTTGTGTCAAAAAGTATAAATATGGGCCTAAATTTGAAAACAGTGCTTGGAAGTCACTAGCGTTCAAAAGGTTACTTGAGGTCACGAGGGACCTGTGCAAAGTTAAAATCCAGGCTCACCACGATGGGGGGTAGGCCGGCTACAGAACCCATGCAGTGTCCTCTGAAACAGTACCTTTGGAGGAGCAAAGCATCATTGACGAGGGCACAATGCATACATATTTCTGCTGCACTTGGGGCACTGCGTCAGTGGCGGGTTCTGGGAAAGTGAATACATTGTGTAATTGGTAGACCGTGCAAAGCATCGTCATTGGGCTGTGCAGTCTGTGAATCTGCTGCAATCAGGCAACTGCTGCATCACCAGCAGATGTGGGATGTGTCGATTTTTCTGCTGCACTTGGCATGGTGTGTTGCTTTCTGAAGGTTTTAGCTGCAGAACCCACTTCTGAGCTCCAGGACTAAAGAGGAGTACCTCAGGAAAGAGTAAGACTCAGGCGAGAGTAGGACTCACAGATGGCAGAGGCAGGCAGCACCAGGAGAGATGCTAACAGTGTTTGATGTCCCTGAGAAGAACAGGGGGAAAGTCAGCAAGCCCTTGGAGTCACTCTAGTTCAGCAGGATGGGTCCAGTCCTTGTCCTCAGCAGGGCAGAGATCAGCAGGCAGCAGGGCAGCTCAGCAATGAGGAGAAGCAGTTCCTTGGAACAGTCAATCCAGGCAGACGGGCAATCCTTACAGGACAGCAGTCTTTACTCCAGCTGAGTTCTTCCCAAGTCCATTAGTGATGTGATTTCAGGGAGTGAGAGACCCAGTACCTATTCTCAAAAGTTCCTTTGATGTGGGGGATGACTTCAAAGGATCTCTCTGAAGTGCACAGGTCCCCCTTACAGTGCAGCACTGGCTCCAGACTACCAGTGGGGGGTAATTAGGGCCAGATGTAGCAAACTTTTGCGAGTCGCATATGGCCCGAATCGCAATTTGCGACTCTGCAAAATCGGAAATGGGATGCAAATATCCCATTTCCGAATCGCAAAATGCGACGCGAGCCATTACCGACTCGCAAATAGGTAGTCGCTATTTGCGAGTTGCAAACCATATGCAATAGCCACTCGCAAATTGCGACTAGTCGCAAAAAGCCCATTTTGCACTTCCAATTTACCACTAACTCAGAGCAGGTGGTAACCAGAACCAAAGTATAAAAGGAGACCCAGAAGGCACCTGGGTTACGCAAGATGGCAGAGATATATGTGATAGCAAGGAGGAGGAGAGCCCACGCCGCACAGCAGACGAGGAGGAGGAGCCAGAGACAGGAGAAGATATACAGAACCAGACAGACACTTTTCCAACAAACTGAGGAGGAGATATATGATAAATACAGACTTAGCAGTGCAGCAATCCTAGATTTAATAGATCTACTCAATCCGCAGCTTCAACGCCAGACTGAGCGCGCAGCGCCATCCCCACACATGTGCAAGTGCTATGCTCACTGCACCTCTTGGCCTCGGGTAGCTATCAGGGGGTCATTGCCGTGGCAGGTGGGGTATCCCAAAGTGCACTCTCACGGTTCTTCAGAGCATTCCTAGATGCCATACTCACACACGTCCAGATACATACACCTACCCAGGAATGAGGCAGAAATCAACAGCACCAAGTTGGAATTCTACAGGATTGCCAACTTCCCCCATGTAATAGGGTGTGTAGACGGGACACATATACAAATATGCCCTCCTGCAAATCTGGAATATCTGTTCCGCAACCAGAAGTGTACCCACTCACTGAACATCCAGGTGGTATGTGACGCCCATTATGTTATCACTGACATGGTTGCCAAATTTCCAGGGAGTACACATGACTCATACATTTTCAGGCAGAGTGGGATACACCAACGCCTAGAACGTGGGGAGTTTGGAGACGGATACCTTCTAGGTATAGCTGAATACACCTTGAAGCCATACACACAGGTCAATGTGGAACCCATCTATGCCCAGCTAACATTGTACATTTTGTGCCAAACAGGTGACAGTGCATATGCACTATGACCATGGATACTTACCCCGTACTTAACACCCAGCAATGAGACAGAGAGGCGATACAACAGTGCACATAGGAGGACCCGAAATATTATAGAAAGGACCTTTGGACTGCTGAAGGCAAGATTCAGATGCCTCTACAGAAGTGGAGATGCCCTCCAGTATGCCCCAATAACAGCTTTCAAGATCGTTGGCGCATGCGCTATACTGCACAACATTGCCACCAGACGTGGGCTACCTCTCACCCCAGAAGACCCAGACTCGGAGGATGACGAGCAAGAACTACCACATCGCCATCATGGGGATAGAAGCATTGCAAATCAAGGCAGACAGAGACGGGACCACATTGCAAACCAACACTTTAGAAGGTACGTGCTAACTGTCACCACACACACGAATGTCACACACAAAGAGTCCAGGTGTGAAGTGGAACAAACAAGGACTTTAATAATGTGCACCAAAAAACTATTTACACAAACTACAGTTCAGGGGCTGTAAAAGTCCACCTGCCATGAGGACACATTAACCTCATGTGCCTCCAGTCAATGACAGTGCGTAGCTCATAACCTACGCTGTGCTCGCCCAGCATGGCTGGTTCCTGGTGCTTCTGCAGTGCCCTGTCGTGCGCTACCACTGCGCAACACCCTGGTGTCTGTGGCTGAGACACTGCTAACAGTAGAGCCCTCCTCACTGTCCTGCGGCGTGTCTGCCGCGCCCCTAGCCACCTGTCGTGCCTCCATAAGATCAACTGCGTGGCTAATACGTCCCAGCCCATGTGCCACATCGCTGGCAAAGTGGCCCATGTCCACCTGGAGGCTGACCGTACGCCGTGACAGCCCAGTGGTGTTAATAGCCAGCCGGACTATGGAGGCAGACATGCGGTCCAGCCGGTGGATGAGCTGCCGGTCACGGCGCCTTGCACCCTCTCTCTCGGTGACAAGTTCTGACACCAGTTGTCTCATTGAGAGTGCAAGGTCACCAACATGGGTGTTTAGCTGTTGCAGCTCAGTGTGTACCAGTTGCAGCCCTGTGGTCTGTTTGCGTTTCATGCGCCGCATGGCCCCTGAAATAATTCTTATCTCTCTTGTCTGCAGGCGCTGACCATGTAGGAGTGCAGCCTCGGCGGCAGACATGGAGGCATCCCCTGCTTCACCCTGTGGCACTGGAGGGACATTGAGACGTCGCCTGCGACGCGGTGGAGGTTACGTGTCCTGTACACTGGCACTGTGGCTGGGACCGGGTGCTGGCTCACTCTCCAGTATGGCCACTGGTGCATCAGGAGGGGACTGTGTTTGGGTGGTGCAGGTCCCTGTGGTGGCTGGTCCTGGGTCCTGTGCTGGCTGGTGACTGACCTGTGGCCCCTGGATGCTGTGGCTGGAGGTGGTGTTGTGTGGGAGACCTGTGGGACATAGGGAACACACTGTCAGTATCTACCATCTGTTACCTGCTTCCTGTTGCCTATCATCTGCCTACTTGACTACATTGCCCATAATGCACCATTCTGGTGGTTGCTACTCTGAAATGGAGCTTTTTTGATTGTGCATGCTGCTGTGTACTAGGTGGGTGGGGGTATGGCAGATATGGGTGTAGATACATGTCTCATGGTACTCACCGGTTGATGGTCCTGGCGCTGACGTGTCCAGCTCTTCTATCCCAGACACTGCCTCTGGCTCCAGGGTCTCCTCCACTCTTTCCTCCAAGGGTGTGGGTGGTGGTATGGTAGATGGTCCCCCTCCAGTGCCCCTCATCTCCCGGAGCCGCTCAGCCACCCTCTCCTTGGTCCGGGAGCGCAGGTCATACCACCGTTTCTTCAGTTCCTCAATACTCCGGTGGCTCACACCCATTGAGTTGACTTTGTCCTGTATGTCACTCCAAATCCGTAATTTTTCCACCTCTGGCACACTGAGGGCTGCTCTACCACAAAGTTGTTCGTGGTGCTGGCAGCATTCCTCCGTCAGCACCTCCAGTTCTTTTTCAGCAAATTTCAGTTTTCTCTTCCTAGGAGTTTCTGCCCTTGTAGCTGCTGTTCCTCCTGTTGGCTGTTCAGCAGTTGAAAATGGGTGTGGTACTCCCTCCTCCCAGGTGTATTAGTAAACTTCCTGGCTGTGATGTCATCATCAAGAGCCAGGAAGTGTTTTCCGGTGTGTTCTGCTGCACCTGCATTAAATTTGCAGCACAGTCGAAATTTGCGACACCCACTCGCAATTTGCGTGTTCGTTTTTAGCACAGTCGCAAAAAGCGACCTCGCAAACAGCGGACTCGCAATCTGCGGTGCGACTTCATTTGCGAGTCGCAAAATGAAGTCGCTTTTTCTTCTTGGATACCATTTAGCGAGTCGGAAATTGCGAGTCGCAACGACTCGCAATTTTCGACTCGCTAAATTTTTCCTACCTACATCTGGCCCTTAGCTCTTTGTGTTGGCTTAGGGCACTATCCTTTGAATTGTAAATATGTGTCCTTCCCACCTCTTCCCTAGGAAGACCCATCAGTATGAGGATGAATGCAGATGCAATTGAGTACCCTGCGTTGTTGAAGTATGAAGTGAATGCACAAATGTTGCTGTCACCCAGCCCAGGCCAGATGTGTATTGGGGACAGGCTGTCGGGCACACAAGGCAGTGCAGACAGGGAAATGCCCACTTTCTAAAAGTAGCATTTCTAAAATAATAATAGTAAAGAGGATTTATCATTACCATTCCAATGAAACATGATGCAACTACTCTTTTCTGATGAGGAGTTCGAGCTTTAAAGTATATTAAGAAATGTCCTATGCCGGCCTACGAGAGGAGCAGGCCCTCACATTAAGTAAAAACGACTTTGGGAGTTTTTCATTGCAAGGATGTGTAAAACGTAAAAGTACATGTCCTGCTTTTTACTTACAAGGCACCCTGCCTTGTGGACTACCTAGGGCCTACCTTAGAGGTGACTTATTTGTAATAAAAGGGGAGTTTAAGGCTTGGCAAGATTGTTTAAATGCCAAGTATAAGTAGTAGGGAGACTGCGCACAGGCTCTGCAGTGGTAGGCCTGACATGTTTAAAGGACTAAGTAAGTGGGTGGCAAACTCTGTGCTGTGGGCCCACTAGTAGCATTTAATTTACAGGCCCTGGGTATAGTGTATATCACTTTACAAGAAACTTACAAACAAATTAAACATGCCAATTGTCAATGCACCATTTTTTTAATGTATATTTTTATTAAGCATTATATCAGCAAATAGCTAAATCAAGCGATAATCATACTGTTAGAAATTGGGTCTTTAGTTGGCAGAGGTATACACCCTTGTCCAAGTAGGGGCCACAATCCTGGTCAGGGTAAGTCACAACACAATCCAATTTATTATGTGCTCACCCTCTGGTAGCTTGGCACAGAGCAGGCAGGCTTAACTTAGAAAGCAATTTCTAAAGTATTTATACAACAATTCATACAGTAACACAGTGAAAACATCACAAAAGGTACTTCACACCAGTTTAGGCAAATAGATAATATTTATCTGAATAAAATAAGACCAAAAATGTCATAAATCCAATATGCACAAGTCAAGATATCACTTTTTAAAGGTTTAATTGAGTCTCAATCCTTAAGAATCAATGGATGTATCTTTGTGACACACAGTACCTAGGATGCATCAAAAATAATGATGCACAGGGTCGTGTATTAGGAGATGTGTTGAAAAATACTGCACTGCATCGGGTTTTTCTGGCACAGCACAGAAAATGCATAATTTCTTTCCACGCTACAAGTTGATGCTACAATTTACAGTAGCACAGCCTTTTTCTGAGGAAATGTGTGGAAAAATAAGACGCTGCATCAGAATTCCAGCATGGCACAGACAATGCATGGTTTCTTTCCACGCTGCAAGAGGATGTGTCACTTTCCAGGAGTGCAGCCTTGGTTCCTCACTGATATGCAAAGCAATTTTGACTCACAGGGACCATGCGTTGAAAATCCTGGATGCACTGGTAAGAAGGAGCAGGCGCTGCATCGATCCAACGCACAAGGATTATCTTTTCTTTGATGAAGTCTTTGTGGTCCTGAGACATCAGAACAGGGGCCAAGCTTAATCCAAGCCCTTGGCGAGCAACTGTGGGGAAGGCAGAGTCCTTCCAGCAGGGTCAGGGTCAGGGGCCAGCAGGGCAACAAGGAGGGAAGCAGTCCTTTTTAGCAAAGCAGTCCAAATGAGTCCTTTGGGCAGCCAAGCAGTCCCTCTGACAGAGTTCAGGTCTCGATCTAGAGGTGCAACATATACATATACATTTGCATAAAAGGATGGCAACTGAGGCGACCTGATTTGTTGTATAACAGAACAGCTTGTATTATAATCTATTGAACCTGAAAACAGCAATAACTCCCCATGCATTCCCACTCCCACACGCCCAACCTTCCACGCAGGGTCCATCATCTCCTTTCCATCAGTACATGATAGAGTTGTCCTTTCACGATTCAAGTCTATTGTAGTAGTTGTCCAAGGGATAATGAATAGATATAACCCCCTTTCCTATCTACCCTTGTATTTATTGGTTTACCCCATCCTCTTGAGACATGTGGGCATTGGTTTGTGTGACAGCATATGTGAGGAGTTCTCGAGTCATCACCACCCAGGCTAGTAGTATTTTTTGTTCCTTGTCATCCCTCCTGGTCCTTATTAGGGGTACCTCCTCGGCCTCTGCCCATTCTACCATATCTGACTCCACATATTTCTCATTGGGGCCTTGGGGCTAAACCAATGAATGGCAATGCACCATTTTTCAAGCACAAGGCCTAGCATTTTGTAGCACCTATTCAGCTTTCTGGCTGGATTTTGTGGTAGGAGTACTAGTAGGCATTTTCAGTCTCCAATGGTATATCCCATCCCGTAGCCGCGTTCAGCAGGACAAGGATCTCTCCCCAGAACTCTTGTATTATTGGGCAGTTCCACAACAAATGGAGAAAATCAGCATCATCCTCCCCACACTTTGGGGAGTTGTGACATTGGGAGGGGTATATAGCATGCATTCGTGGGGGGGGGGTTAGGTACAAAATATGTATAAAATGTTCTTAAATTAACAAAAGGAGGCACAGTCTGCCACCTCTTTAACACACATACGGATTTTGGTCCAGTCCTTTGGGGTTATTTCACTTCCCATGCGTAAGTATCAGAGACTTTCCACTGGTAGGGATTGTACCACTCTGTTTGAGCGTAGCGCTCAGTAAAAGTGGGTAATGAGCCTGTACCCACCTGCCATCTCGAGCAGACTAATTAGTGCTCGAGTCGGGGTTGGTGCCTCAGGGAATGTAGACCACAGTTGTCTGACTATTCCTGCCATTTTTGTGAATTATGAGAAGTGCCCTGCACCTATATTAAACAATTCCTGTGCTTGTTGGTATGTAATAAATCTACCATCAGAGTAGAGGTCGGATAACATTAGACAACCACCCTCCTGCTACTTGGTCACTGACATTACTCATTTCATCTTTACAAAGGGAGAGAGAATCCAAATATCCATGTCTGGGACATAAGGCGCCCTCTT
Organism: Pleurodeles waltl; assembly: GCF_031143425.1. Lineage (NCBI taxonomy): Eukaryota > Metazoa > Chordata > Amphibia > Caudata > Salamandridae > Pleurodeles > Pleurodeles waltl. The sequence continues at coordinate 996,616,037 of NC_090447.1, read as the reverse complement.
AATAACCCTCAAATTGCTCTCTCCCATATTCTACCCATTAGCCGGATTATAAAGGGAAATGTGTAGGATATTCTTCCTCCCCTCATCAGGAATTCCCCTAATTGGTAGGTCCCATATGATCCCTCCAGCAGTTATCTTTCCCAGTTAGGTTCCCCATCTAGCCAGTGCACCACATGTTGCAATTGGGTGGCTAGCTGGTATATTTCAAGGTCTGGTACCTCTAACCCACTCTTCTTCCATTCTCTTTGAAGAGTGGATAAACTTACCCAACAGCATTTGCCATGACACAGGAGGTCCAGTTCTACAAAGACTAATCTTGGGATTAGATAGTAGAAGCCTTGCTTTACATATAGGCATCGCTGTAGCACCACTATTTTTAGTAGTGCTATCTTCCCTATCAGTGATAAATGGAGTGTATTACAGAACTGTTTGGACAGTTTTGATTTTGCAATCACTGACCCCAAGTTGAGACTATGAAATTGATGTCCATCGTGGGTAATGTGTATGCCTAAGCATTTAACCTAGTCTGTTTTTCATGGAAGGTCCTCCAGTGTGTCGCCCTCTAACTGCTAACCTATCAAGGTGACCAATGAGTATAAAACCAATGTCTGTACATTGACCCTCAGTCCCAGTATTCTTGCATTATGTTCAATAGTATTGGGATAGAAATGTCTGGGCATCCCAGGTATATAATGGCGTTGTCTGAACATAAGAACACTATGGCCCTCATTATGACTGCAGCGGTCGGCGGTAATATGGTGGAACGTACTGCCAACAGGTTTCCTTACCGCCACGAAAACCATGGGGGTAGGCACTATCAGTGACATGGATTCCCTTTCCTGTCACTAATAGGGGTCTTCCCCACCCCCACCCCTCTCCCCAGATTCACCCCACCACCCCTTCCTCTCCAGAGCCCCCTTCATTCACACCCCTCCCTTCACACATGCACATACGCACACAAGCATACACACACCCATTCCCACATTCATCCACGCATGCATACATCCATTCATACACACATCCGCACACACTTACATACATACACGCATTCACACAACTCAACATACATGCACTCACACCTCCAGACATGCACACACATACAACATGCAACACACACCCGCATACACGCATTCACAGACATACACACACCCCCACACCCCCACACAACACCCCCACCCCCGCCCCTGTTGGAGCACCCACTTACCTGTGTCCAGGGGGTCTCTGGCAGGAGACAGGACGGGGTGCTGCTGCCAGCAGCAGCGTCCGCCAGCAGAACACCGCCAGGCCATATTATTTCTCATAACACGGCTGGCGGCGGTCTACTGGCGGGCATGGCCACAGCCCAATTTCCGCCATCCTTCTGGCGGAAATCCAGCTGTGGTCAAAATCCGCCAGATGGCTGGTAGCTGCAGTGACGGTCTTTTGGTGGCCAGCGGCGCGGTGGTAGGCGGTTCTTACCGCCAAGGTCCAAATGAGGGCCTATATGTTCTGCAGTTCCTACCTTTATGCCCCATCCTTTTTTTCTGTGTTTATTAGCTTATCAGTAGCATCAGAGACATTACACAATATCACATCAGAAGGTAATTAATCGCCGCTACAAGTGGCACCAATCGGTAGACATCAAGGCATGTATAATTGATAGTCTTTCAGATGCAGTCTCGAGGAACAAGTGTGTAATCAACATTGTCATACAATTAACAGTTATACATAAATCAAGAAGCTAATGGAACTATGTGCAAAATGGAGGGATGGGTCATCCGTGATCAAGGGTTAGAAAATGTGTGCGGGCCAGGAATTTCAAGGGGCGTGAGGACTAGGCTTGAGCAGAGTGCACAAAGGGGAATGCCAATCTTCCATCAAGTAAGGAGAAGCAGTTATCCTCGGATGTACTCACTATCATGGTGGGTGGAGATCATTTTTGTCCTCAATATTTAATACCAGATGTTCCCCACAGTCCCCCTCTTGATGGATAATTCTGCATGTTCGTAGCCAGTGAATGTAGTGTGCTTCCACCCGTGCCCAAGTTAGCAGGTCTTGCAGCCACTGCTGGAGAGACAGGGGCACCAGAGACTTCAATGCCATGGCTATCCTTCATTTGAATAACACAAAAGCAAGGTCAATAAATCTGTGTAAATACTTGCCATCTTTTTTGCGAGGTTGAAGACCCAAAAGTCAAGAGGTGGGTGTGAGGGGCAAGGGGCGTGTAGTCAATTCTAATACAATCTTGGTGACCTTGCTCCATGTGGGTTGTAACACCAGCCACTCCCATATCATATGATAAAATCCTGCTGAGGGCAAGGTGCATCGTGGGCATCCAGGGGTCAGTAAAGGAAACATGCGTTGGATGCGACGAGGATCTAGATAAGCCTGATGTACATAGTTGAATTGGGTAAACCTAAAGCTAGGGTTTTGGGATATCCCTTTTACTAACTGTAAAGCTCTGGCCCATTCTGTGTCAGACAGTGGCTGCGGTAAAACTGCATCCCACTTAGCACGTGCTGTCACCATGAGAGTTGGCCCTGTTGTGTGGAGAGCTGTGTGTAGGGTAGTGATTGCGTGTCATGTGCCCTCAGCCAGAAGTATGGTATGTAACACCTGTGATGTGGGTGGTTCCCTGTCCGCTGTGCCCCAAGAGTCATGCATGGCATGCAGCAATGTATAATAAGCGAGAAATTGCCCGGGTGTTACAGTGTCCTTTTCAGTGATTCCTGGAATGTCATAAGGGTGCTTTCTAAGTATGGATCTCCCACTCAGATGATCCCCGCGTCTGTCCACTTATCCCAGCCAATAGCTCATATCCTTCCCTTTAACTTAGGTACATTCTGTGTCAGACAATGGCTGCAGTAAAACTGCATCCCACTTAGCACATGCTGTCACCATGAGAGTTGGCCCTGTTGTGTGGAGAGCTGTGCGTAGGGTAGTGAAGGCGTGTCATGTGCCCTCAGCCAGAAGTATCTTATGTTACACCTGTGATGTGGGTGGTTCCCTGTCCGCTGTGCCCCAAGAGACATGCATGACATGCAGCAATGTATAATAAGCGAGAAATTGCCCGGGTGTTATAGTGTCCTTTTCAGTGATTCCTGGAATGTCATAAGGGTGCTTTCTAAGTATGGATCTCCCACTCAGATGATCCCCGCGTCCGTCCACTTATCCCGGCCAATAGCTCATATCCTTCCCCTTAACTTAGGTACATCCCAAATGGGGATCTCTGGTGAGAATGGAATGTGGTGGCCTTTAGAATGTACAAAGTGGTGCCAGCATGTGTGAGCCACTCTCATCTGTTTTGAAACTTGTTTGTAACGACCAAGTGAGTCAGATAGTCAAGTATACACATTGACTCTCCCTAACCTCGCCTGGACAAAGGGAAGTTCCGAGCAGTCATTCGAGAATAACCAGGCTATCGGCCATTGCAATTGTGCTGCCGCATAATACAATTCAAAATTGGGGGCTCCCAGCCTACCCTCTGTCATCGGTCTCTGGAGCTTCGGCAGGGACACCCTTCGTCATCCGTTACCCCAAATAAGTTCAAGGAGCAGGCCGTCGAAGAGCCTAAAGAAGGCTTGTGGCACCACTATAGGAAGCGCCGCAAAAAAGTAAAGCAACCTGGGTAGGACCAGCATCTTGGATACCGCCACTTGACCAACAGAAGACAGAGGCAATGACTGCCAGAATGGGAGAGAACCACGGATTCACGCAATGGCTCAATCCAGATTACCCTCATGAAGGTCTTGGGCTGTGTGGTAAATGTTAACTCCCAGATACTTAAAGGTATTTTAGCTCCACTGGAGGCGTGTGTGAGGCACAACTCCCCTATTTGAGGAAGAACGTGGTGCAAGCAGGAACAGGCAAGATTTGGGCCAGTTTACTCGTAATCCAGAGGCATCCCCAAAAGTCTCTAGAAGTTGCATAATGTCAGGGAGTGTGGCCCTCAAGTCGTGAAAAAAAATGAGGGGCATCATCTGCATACAAAGAAATTACATGATAATAGCCCAATTCTGGGACTCCCCAAGCCCCCACACGATCACATAAGTGGCAGGCAAGGGATTCCATTGCAATGGTGCAGAGGATCGGATACAATGGGCACCCCTAACGTGTTCCCCTTTGGACAGCAAAGCTTTCTGATATCACCTGACCTGTTTTTACTCTAGTCAGCGGTTCTGCGTACAATGTGTGAACCCAACGCAGAAATCGAGGCCCAAATCCCATAACCTTGAGGGTTGAAAAGAGGAAGTTGCAACCCAAGGTCTCAAAGGCTTTCTCAATGTCTAGTGACACTACCACCTGGTCAAAGGCGTCCGGTGGGGTGTTGTGAATTAATTGCAACAGGCGTTGCATGTTGAGGAAAGTGCTACAGCCTGGTTTAAAGCCAGATTGATCAGTATGGATTAATATATATATTATAGGAAGCAGTCAGCACGCCAAGATCTTCCCTAGTATCTTGCAATCAAGATTCAAAAATGAAAGCGGACGGTACGACTTAACAGCCGCGGGGTCTTACGTAGTGAGTCCGGTAGGCGACCCTAATCAAGTGCCTCCTGGAAAATTCTGGAGAGTCACTGTGTAACAGCATATGAAAAAGTAGCATAGTACTCAATCAGTAAGCCATCCTTCCCTGGTGTTTTGTTACGAGCAATTTGGGAGATGACCACACGGATCTTGTCTATTTGGATGGGTACCTCAATATCATCCCTTTGGTCATTTGAGAGTTTGGGAAGAGACACCCCCATTAGAAACTCCCACACACAATTTGGGTGTGGGACTATCGGTCTCGCACATAGCCCCCAATAAGAATCCCAAAATGCATCATTAATTGCTGCCCGCGAAGTGGCTACCATGTCATCGGCCAGGTGAATCCCCATAGCAGGATCACTTTGGTGTTCCTCCTGGAGAAGCCATGCATGTAATTTACCCGAGCGATCTCCATGGGCATGTTGCATAGCCACCCTTTCGCGGAAATCATGGTGGCTCAGAGTGGATTCCACCTTATTACGATGCATGCATTGCTGGCGAAGCCGAGATAGCGATTCTATTAGGTTTGCAACCTGTGCCTCCGTCTGTCTTAAGTCACGTTCCACATTGGAGTGGTCCCGCGCCAACTGCCATCGAATACCCCAGGAGGCCGCCAAACAATGGCCGCGGATCACTACCTTGTGTGCATCCCATTCCTTAGCCCTGAAAGAAACGGATCCGGCATTCGCTTCAAAATAGTGTTGAAATCATTGTGACAGTGTATCACGGAAGGGTGGGTCTGAAAGGGCTTTGGGTTGAAGTCGTCAGGTAGGGATGGCGAGGCATTGTTTGCTCCAAGTCAGGGTCAACACCAGCGGATTATGGTCCGAGTTCATTTGCACTAAAGATTCTGATCGAGTCATGAGGGGGCCAGTTTGGACAGTACAAAAAAGGATATAAATTTGGGTGTGTAAGTCATGAACCGACAAGTAAAACAAATACTCATGGTCATGCGGGTGATCCATGCGCCATATGACATGAAGATGCACAAGTCGTGCTCTGTTCAAAATGGCGGGAGAAACAGATGCTCATGGCTGAGGGAAAAGGGGGGTAAGAATAATCTAGGTGCAGGTCTGGGACACAATTAAAATCCCCCCCCATATTGCCGGTAGTGGGTTTCAACACAGCGGAGGAGTAAGAATATCCAAGAAGCTTGCTTGATTAACATTGGGTGCATATATCACTGCAAGGTTGAGAGGAGCGCCATCAAACAGGCCTTCTAATATAACATATCGTCCGTGTCTACTCTCTGGCGGTCAGCGCAAAGGGGACTCCTGTAACTATCCAAATAAGTACCCCCAGTGCGTATGCAGGTGCAGTGGTACCGTACGTTTGTCCCCACCACATGGCCCGGAGACGATCCAGCTACAAAGCAACGAGGTGTGTCTCCTGAAGCATTGCTAGGTGTACATGTCTGCGTTTGAGGTATGAATAAACCCTGTAGCTTTTGGTGGGGGATGCTATGCCCCGAACATTCCATGTCATAATGTGATATTGTGGAGCATGTTATAGGGGTAATTTGTCAGTCATCATGTCTTGTATGTCATGTATGGGAGAGCTCCAGCAGGAAACCAGTCTGTCCTGTCCTTTGCATCTCTCCCGCCCTTTGAAGAAGACCCCCCCAGATCACAAATAGCAAAAGTATAAGGGGTATAGAATAGCACTCCTGTATTCAGCAATACGTTCCAGAGCAATATAGAACAATCAAACAAATAACAACCCAATACAATAACATTCCCCTGGGGCGGAAACTTCATGACAGGCCGCCCAGTGAATATAAACATCAGCACAACAAGATGAGGAACAAAAGTATGCGAAAGGACTTGTTCAGGTAGGCATGGTAGGAGGGTGTGAAATGTCAGCAGAGCTCAGGGCTCATTTCGTGGGCCCGAAGCTTAATAGAGAGGGTGCCAGAGAATTGCTCCCATCTATTACTCCTGTGTCCGTGTTACTGAAACATGGGAGCGGTGCAGCAGGGATAACTCAGTGTCTATAAGGAAGAAGTCATATAAGTTCTCAGTGGATCTGGGTGTAACATGGGGCGCTCCAGTACTGCAGGTCGAGGAGGTCTCCGGTGCTCCAACTTCGGAGCCAGTGTCACCCAGGGTATTTGATTGCAGGGTAGTGAATGAGTTGGCTTGATGCAACGCTACCACCTCAACCGCCCAGGCCTGTTTCGCCACCACCTGGTCACAGTCAGGCCACATGCGTGCCGTTCTCCGTTGGCGTCTTTTAAGTTTAGGTGTCGTCCATGTGCCTTCCCCTCTTAGTTTCTGGTGAAGACATCGAGCCAGGTCCACACATCTTCCAGTGTCTGGAAGATATGAGAGTTTTCACTGTCTATGACTTTAAGTTTCGCCAGGAAGAGGAGAGCATATATGATTCGGAGCTCACTTAGCCATTGTTTGACTTTCATGTAGGAGCCACATCTTGGCTGCACCTCCATAATGAAGTCTGGGTACGCCGAGATGGTGTTTTCGAAGTGCCATGGACCTTTTGTGTGAAACAACTGGAGAACAAGGTCCCAGAAGTTTAGTAGTCAGGCAATAACTTGGTGTGGCAGCCCTCCCGCTTTAGGGGGATGATCCGGGACACGATGTGCTCTTTCCAGCGAAAACAAAGGAGGTATCTTGTCCTTCAGCACCATGTTCATGAGCCATTCCTCCAGGAATAGTTTGGCACAAGGGAGTTCCCATCTCTCAGGGAAACCAATAAATTGGATATTATTGCGCCACGAGCACCCCTCTGCATCTTCCGCCCTGCAGTACAGAAAGGAGATCTCTTCTTGCATAGTTGAGATTTTAAATTGCAGCTCTTTTACAGTTGGTGACACAGTTTGTATTGCTGAATCCCTCAAGCTGACCCTGTCCACCAGTTTGCGTTCCACTCATGAAAGGTTCACATCTAAAGACACTGAATCAATTTTTGCCTCAAAAGAGGTTTTGCTGTCAAGTATGGCATGTAGGATCTTCTCAAACTGTTTGGAGTGTATATGGAGTGTAGATTCAAGAGGCGGAAATTGTCAAGTTGCTGGGATGGCTCAGGGGGGGCATCCCCCTTTTCCCCCACGTCCACTGCAGCTTTAGTAGGACATGTCTTCCCCATAGTGCCTCAGGAGAGGGGAATGATGGTGTCTTCGTGATGTGAACCTCAGAAGCACAGATATTAGGTACAGTTGCAGGGATATCCCACACTCCCAGCCTATGATGCTGCAATAGGGGTTGCACCCAGCGCAAGGGTCAAGCACAAGCCAGAGGCCCCCTGCCAATAAGCCCCTTGAGCAGCGCTGATGTTTACATTACAGTTCTCTCCAGTGCTGTGGGGTATTGGCGGAGAGGCTCTTAACAGGTTGAGGGTGTGAGTGAAGGAGCCAGCTCTCGGGCTGAAAGAAACAGGTCAGCAGCAAGGACAGGCCTGCCGCCTGTGCCACACCCTCCAGTCTTGTATCGAAAAGGATTAACCACAGGACAGGGCCCCAGAGCCCACTCAAGCAAGCCTGTGTCCAAATATATCAGAAACAGGCGTATTCCCCTATTTTGCTGTGAACCATCTCTGTTAATTCTTGCTGTGTTGGGGGGGCTCTTGACAGGGATTCTAGCACCCTCATTTGGGGCTTCGATGTCTTACGATAGGTAGTGCTCCTCTTCTCAGTTCCCGCAGCCACAACAAAGTGACCCCTACACTCCGCAGTTGTCATGGGGCCTCTTCGTGTTGCTGGCAGTACCACCCCTCACGTACAGTTTCCGCAGTGTTAGGGCACCTGCAGCGGGATTCCCATCTCTCAATTATTTCCTCCAAATGCTCTGACGAGCCACTGGCGGTGGGATCCCCTTTCCTCCGATGTGTTCCAGTGCGTCGTATTCGCCTACACTGCCTCCAAGCATTGCTGGGCCCTCTAACCAGCCTTAGCAGTGTCGCCCTAGTTGCTGGTCACTCCATTCCCTCATCAGGGCCGTCAGAGAGGATGGCTATCACGGTGCCACCCGACACGCCACAGGTGATCGAGCGGTCGGGCCCCTCCGCGTTCTGGCTTGGTTGGGATCATTTTCAGCAGCCCTGGCCACGTCGCCCTTGCCCCTGGGTGCTCCTACGTACTGGGTGTTAAAACAGATCTAGGAGGGAGAAGTCCAGGGGAACCCGACCACTAAGATTCCTGTGCTCCTTTTAGTGAGTTCATGATGAGCAAGGACCGAGGGTCCTGGATAGATTCTACTCTAACTGAACAGCATCACTACTAAGTACACCTTGGACCATTTTTACAAGAAAGTGGCACATCACTAGTGATGCACTACTTTTCTTGCGGCCCCCTTGCATCCCCTGACGCCACCATGATAGCTCAGTATTTACAATGCGGCGCACCATGGCACATGTTGGGGCAATAGAGTCATTTTTTGATGCTATTGTAACGCTATATTGGATTAGCATAAAAATAATTGACACTAATCAAGTTTAGTTTTAAGAGGGCCATTGGAATCAATGGGAGCCTTATTTTAACACCTGCTTTAAGCAGGCATGAAAATGAGGCTAGAAATGGTGCAGTGGAATCTTGTAGATTCCATTGTGCCATTTTTAGCAATCCTCTAATGAGTGAACGCCCCCTTTGCATACATCATGCATATATTAGCCATGATGTGGAGCAAAGGGTTTCAAGGTGGAGCAAACCTAGTTTGGACCACCTTTTAAATATAGCGCTATGGTAGTGGCCAGTTAGCGTCACATTTGTGGGGAAAAACATTCAGCAAACGTGGTGCTAAGGGGTACAAGGGCCTTGTAAATCTGGGCTTTGTCTTTGTATGGGGAATTGGGGCAAGGTTCACCAACCTCTTGAGTGTGTAGTTACGCCTCTGGGGGATAGGGCTACTGACTGAGGGAGGGAGTGTGTTGGGTTAAGCCATACTGTTGCTGTTTTTAGCTCAAGCACAAGCACTTTGATCTGCTGTAAGTATTGTGGGATTTAGCCACGCCCATCTCACACTCATCACATTCATTCGCTTCTGGACTTGCCTTTCAAAAATCATTTGGTGTCATTGGTAAATGCTTTACGTTTCTGCCACCTTGAGGCTGTGTTTTGTCACGCCTTGCAGACTGCCCGTTACATGGATTATTGCACGATTGCCGATATACTTCAGTGTGGGTGAACTATTTTTGTTCTTTTGTCTCTTCTCTTCGTGTTTCATGGGGGACATGGTGTGCACAGCACCAACAGGCACAACAGCATAATCAGCAGTATTTGAGCGCTGGTCACATTGTTCACAGTTACTTAAACAGAGTAATTTCATGTGGCTCTCCCCTTAAAACACTTGAAATTGGTAAATGCTTTACATAAAACAGAAATCCTCAAAGCAAAACTGATACTACAATATTCACTGCACTCGGGAAAATCGCCCCATAATGCTTTGCAGGGCATTACTATTAACAAACATTTTTGCTCATAACTCAGCCTGCGGTCGTCGTAGGACACTGGGACCACCATCAAAATGTTCAGCACAACACACTCTATTTTATTGTGGTGTTTCCTTGGGGCTGTTCTGAGCTTTGCAGTCAACATTCTATAATACCCACGGCAGGAAAACGCGCCACATTTTGCTTTGCATGGCATTACCTTTATAAAACCTTTTTGCTCATAACTCAACCTGTGGTGGTCTCAGGACAATGGGTCCACCCACAAAACGCTCTGTTTACATCATCTCTGGGTCCCCGTACTAGCTTAGTGTGGTCCCCAAAATAATTACTCCTCCCACCAGTCTTTTTGAGTTTTCCCATGGTTTTAGCTTTTGTTTTACAGATGGGAATAGCTTGTGTTCCATGGGCCTTCATTGTAATATCATTGCTAAAGGCCTACTACCCCTGAAAATGTGTAATGCATTACATCCTCTGGAGGTTAAATATATGGTTACACTGCATTATTTATTCTTATTTTTTTGTGTGGTTACTCTCTAGGGGTTAGCTGTATAGTTACATGTCAATGTTTCTTACAAATGCTATTTCCAAATATTTGTGGCATGGAAACTTGCCCCATAATGCTTTGCAGTGCATTACTTTCAGAAAACATTTTTGCTCAGACCTCAGCCTGTGGTGGTTTTAGGAAAATAGGAGCACCCTCAAAACATTCACCACAACCTGCTCTTTCTGTCTACATCATCTCTGGGTCCCCACACTATGTTAGTAGAGACTCGAACATAATAACTCCTACCACCTTTCATTATCTTTTTAAGCACTTTCATGGTTGGAATGTTTGTTTTACAGCTGGGAGAAGTTTGTGTTTTATGGGGCTTGTTTGTAATATCATTGTAATATACTTGCCAGCTTTGGAAATAAGTAGTGTTCTATGCTCTCTAGGGTCTACATATATGTTTCCAATGCATTACCTTCCCTGCTTTTTTTTTCATGGGTTTATACTCTCTAAGTGCTGACTTTATGGTTACATGACCATGGTGGTCATTACAACCCTGGCGGTCGGTGTTAAAGCGGCGGTAAGACCACCAACAGACCGGTGGTAAAAATTTTGCAATTACGACTGTGGCAAAAACCGTCAACAAAGGCAGCCACTTTAACACTCCGACCGCCACGGCGGAACAAACAAACAGCGCGGCGGTCACCGCCAACAGACAGGCGGAGGACAAAGTACCGCCCACAGTATCACAACCTACCAATCCGCCACCTTTTCTGGGGTGGATTCACCGCGGATAAAAACACGACGGAAACAGGATTCCGAAGGGAAAACGCTCACCTCTACACACCCCACGAGGAACTAGGACACCATGGACCCGGAACTCCAAATTCTCCCTGCGATAGTCTTCCTGCTCCTCTACCAGGAGCACGAATGCCGGCGGTGAAGACCACGGTGAGTACTGCACCTACGACACAGGGGAGGGGGAGGGAAAAAACAGGGACACACACATGCAACACGCAACACCCCCACCCACGCCAACACACACACTAATCCATATTGATACATCACAGTTACACCCCCCAACCCCCCCCCGGAAGAATGCAAAGACAATAGAAAATGAGTGTAACCATTGTAATATATTAAAATCAAGTAGGCAAAAATATATATATACACCATTAACAAAATATACACCAAGCATAGTAGTCCAGGTAGTGCTCCAATTAAGTCCGTGGAACACTGGGCCCACACGGTATGGGCGAGGCCCACACAAGATCCCCGACCATGAAGGAGAGAACACTGCAAGGGCATCAGAGAGCAACAAAACAGGCACCTCAGGGGGAGGGAAAGGGGGGTCACCTCAGCTGGTTGAGTGCACGACGCCAAATCCACGAGAGGGCCACATGCCCACTGTTCAATCCTGGGTAGTGCAAATCCACAGTCTCTCAAGTCTCTACAGTGGGTGGTTTGCCCACTGTTCAATCCTGGGGAGTGCAAAGCCACAGTCTCCCAAGTCTCTACAGTGGGTGGGTTGCCCACTGTTCCATCCTGGGGAGTGCAAAGCCACAGTCTCTCAAGTCTCTACAGTGGGTGGGTTGCCCACTGTTCCATCCTGGGGAGTGCAAAGCCACAGTCTCTCAAGTGGATAACAGTCTCCACTGGTTCTGGAGGGGGCATTGTGCCCAGAGTGCTTCATCCTGCTAAGGACAGAGGTAGTTGATGGATCTCTCCACTGGTTCTGGAGGGGGCTTTGTGCCCAGAGTGCTTCATCCTGCTAAGGATAGAGGTAGTGGATGTATCTCCCACTGGTTCTGGAGGGGGCATGGTGCCCAGAGTGTTTCATCCTGCTAAGGACAGAGGTAGTGGATGTATCTCTCCACTGGTTCTGGAGGAGGCTTTGTGCCCAGAGTGCTTCATCCTGCTAAGGACAGAGGTAGTGGATGGATCTCTCCACTGGTTCTGGAGGGGGCTTTGTGCCCAGAGTGCTTCATCCTGCTAAGGACAGAGGTAGTGGATGGATCACTCTACTGGTTTTGGAGGGGGCATGGTGCCCAGAGTGCTTCGTTCTTCCCGTGACGGACTCAGTAGCGTCAGTGCCCTTGGCGCTCATGGGCCAGCGTTGCTTGAGATGGCGGTGCCCTGTTCAGCGTTGCTTGAGACGGCGGTGCCCTGTTCAGCGGTGCTTGAGATGGCAGTGCCCTGTTCAGCGGTGCTTGAGACGGCGGTGCCCTGTTCAGCGGTGCTTGGAGCGGAGGGCTCCTTTGCAGTGACTCAGCTGCTGGCGGTCCTTCATGGCCTAGCGGGGCTTGTGCTGGCGGTCCTCTGTAGCCCAGCAGGGCTTGTGCTGGCAGTCCTCTCTGTCCCAGCGGGGCTTGTGCTGGCAGTCCTTCATGGCCCAGCGGGACTTGTGCTGGCGGTCCTCTCTGTCCCAGCGGGGATGACGGCTGTGGCCTCCTGGGCAGCAGGGCTGGTGGCGGTGGCCTCCTGGGCAGCTGGGCGGGTGCTGGCGGTGGCCTCCTGGGCGGCAGGGCTGGTGGCGGTGGCCTCCTGGGCAGCTGGGCTGGTGCTGGCGGTGGCCTTGGCGGTGGCCTCCTGGGCAGCAGGGCTGGTGGCGGTGGCCTCCTGGGCAGCTGGTGCTGCCGGTGGCCTCCTGGGCAGCTGGGCTGGTGCTGGCGGTGGCCTCCTGGGCAGCAGGACTGGTGGCCGTGGCCTCCTGGGCAGCTGGGCTGGTCCTGGCGGTGCCCTCCTGGGCAGCTGGGCTGGTGAGCTGGGCTGGTGGCGGTGGCCTCCTGGGCAGCTGGGCTGGTGCTGGCAGTGGCCTCCTGGGCAGCAGGGCTGGTGGCGGTGGCCTCCTGGGCAGCTGGGCTGGTGCTGGCGGTGGCCTCCTGGGCAGCTGGGCTAGTGGCTGTGGCCTCCTGGGCAGCTGGGCTGCTACTGGTGGTGGCCTCCTGGGCAGCGGGGATGATGGCGGTCTTCTCCGCCGTGCTGCTCTTCCCAGACTTGCTGAGTTTCTTGAGCCCCTTCCCCACCTTGGAAGGTGTCGCAGCTGACTCCACACTCCCACCGGGTCCCCTGGGAGCGGCTTTGGTGGCTGGAGTCTTCCCCCTCTCCCGCCAGGCACTGGCCAACTTCTGCTGCTTCACAGGTGGGGGACTGTCTGTGCTGTGGCTCTGTGCCACACTGGCTGCCCTGGTGGCCGGTGCACTCCAGATTCCGGTGACTACAGGCACCACTGGTCCCGGAGATGTTGTGGCTGAGGTGCTAGTTTGGGACCTAGGAGACAGACGGGTGGGGGAGGTGTGGGCAAGAGGTCAAGGTTGGACAGGAAAAGTTTTTGGGAGACACTGGGATGGGTAGCTGGAGGGGGTTTGTGAGTGGAGGAAGAGGTTGTAGTTGTAGGAGGTGTTCGTTTGCTGACTTTGGGTGAAGGTGCATGCGTTGGAGGCTGTCGTGAGGTGGATGGCTGTTGGGTGGGTGTGTGCCTGCATATGTGTATCTTGGGAGGGGGCGTCACAGACACACTGGGAGAGGACACAGGGGAAGTGTGAATGGTAGTAGGGATGGTGACTGCACGTGAGCGGGGTGTGGTGGTGGGTGTGCTGGTGATTGTAGTAGTGGCTATAGAGGTAGTGCATGCAGGTGTGAGTGTAGACGAGACTGGGAGGGAGGAGGGAGACGACGACGAGGGGGACACAGTGGAGGCAGTGGATGTTGGTGTGTCTGCTTGTGTGTGATGCTTGCGTGAGTGCCTTTGGGATGTGTGGTGCTTATGTTTGCCTGAGCTTCCCTTGTGTGTTGACGTGTGTGCTTGCTGGTCTAGAGGTGTGCTTGGGATAGGCTGAGGTACAGGGGATTGGGTCTGGGTGGAGAAAGTTGGAGGGGGGAGGCTAGAGGCAGGGACAATGGCTGCCATCAATGCTGAGGCCAGAGTCTGAAAATCTCGCTGAAGGGCCGCCTGACAAGAATGAATGCCCTCCAGGAATGCATTTGTTTGTTGCAACTACCTTTCTACACCCTGGATGGCATTCAAAATGGTAGACTGCCCAACAGTGAGGGACCTGAGGAGGTCAATGGCCTCTTCACTGAGGGCAGCAGGGGTGACTGGGACAGGGGCTGAGGTGCCTGGGGCAAAGATGATGCCCACCCTCCCGGGTGAGCGGGCACGGGGCAAAGGCTGAGGGGCTGCTGGGAGGGCGGTGCTGGAAGGGGGGGTGGCGGCTGTACCTGTAGATGGGGGGGCACAGATGTTGCCGCCACCACAAGGGAGCTCCCATCAGAGGACGAGTCCGTGTCACTGGTCTCAGCTCCTGTTCCCGACGTGGAGCTCCCCTCGCCCTCCGTCCCACTGGTGAAGTCCGATTCCGTAGTGTGGCCCTCCATGGCCATGTGGAATGCAGCCCCCTCGTGCTCCAGTACCACTGCTCCTCCGCCTGCTGATGCACACAAGAACAGGGAGACCATAAAAAGGGGGGACGACGACAGAAGAAAGACATGTTGAGTGCATGCATTACAGCTACAGTTGGCGGACACAACAGACACAGAAGCCCCCTGCACTACGGCGCACTCTTGGGCTCCACTGTTACATTTCTGGGAAATGGCCTACTAGGCTATGGACGACATCTGCACACATGGATGACACAGGGGCATGACTAGGTGTAGTTGGCACTCTACAGAGGTGCGGTGGGGTGCCACATGGCCTGCCTTACAGAGGGACCTTGCCTACGGAACTCGCCCTGGCCTAGGGAAACCCACAGCCCACCGCCCCCACCCAGACCCCTCCACTGCGTGCAAAATCAGCAGAATGGAAGTGTACTCACCCCCTTGTGGCTGCCGTGATGCCCTCAAGCGCCCATCCAACTCCGGGTCCCCCACCGCCAGGATCCTGAACATCAGGGGGGTCATGGTGCGACGGGCACCCCTCCCACGTTGGGAGGCCATCCCCAGCTGAGCCTCCGCAGTCTTCTTGCTCCAGCGGCGAATGTCCTCCCATCTTTTCCAGCAGTGGGTGCTCCGTCTGTGGTAGACCCCCAGACGTCCTTGGCGATGGCACGCCAAATATATTTTTTCTGGTGGGCGCTGACCTACATGATTTGTACAGGGGAAAGAGAAACTTATTACCAACTGCACCGTCAAAGTGATTGGCCTCCATCCCTACCCTTGCCATGTGGCACATGCACTCACCGTCGTTTCATGCACGCCGCACTCTCCCCTTTCCTTCTTACATCCACCCCTCTCCACACAGGCATAGCCCATACAGCATGCTCCCAGTGTACTTACCTGTTTGTCTGGAGGACCGTGGCGTAGCGTGTACTGGGGGAGGACCCCATCCCCGAGTTTCTCCAACTCCTCCGATGTGAAGGCAGGGGCCCTTTCCCCATACACACGAGCCGTTGTCTCTTCCAGACCGAGGTCACAGCAGCACTTGCGGTGTAGGTCCTCTTCTGTCGAAGATCAGGTATCGAGTGATTGAAGTGATAGAAAATGGTGGTCACGTCCGCGGTGGTGCGTACCGTCACCGCCGGCGTACATCGTCATTGGCTCCTGGGACCCATAGGGTCCAATGTTAACCAATGCAGCATTGCGCCATGGTCTTCGATCGCCTACCGCGACGGTGTACAACACCAGCGCAGTTACCTCACATCCCATTGTCCCACTTTACAGGTTAGGCAGCCGCCATTTCAGGGGCCCACATGGCTTCATTTTCAACTGCATCACACATACCTAGGCCTAGACTCAACACACATACAGGCCACTTTTTAGATTATGATTGGTGTTCTGTGTAAGCTGTGTACGTACCTCTGAGTTGTTTGACTCTGTGCTCGCTGTTGTCCTTCATAGGCACCGTCCACTGGGACATGTGAGGAGATGGCGGCATCCTCCGGTGTACCGACCGTTGGGGGACCTGTCGACAATGGAGGAAAGACATGTGATAATCACATACAGGCTTGACCGTGCCACAATCCAGGAACTGTGTACCCAGTTGGAGCCAGACATCATGTCAGCTATCCGCCATCCCAGAGGAATCCCCCCTCAAGTGCAGGTGCTGTCAGTGCTCCATTTCCTTGCAAATGGGTCATTTCAAACAACAGTGGCCATAGCATCAGGGATGTCCCAGCCTATGTTTTCCAATGTGTTGTCCAGAGTGTTGTCTGCCCTGCTGAAACATATGCGGAGCTACATTGTTTTCCCTCAGGTGGAGGATTTGCCTACAGTGAAAGGTGATTTCTGTGCACTGGGACATATCCCCAACATCATAGGTGCCATTGATGGGACACATGTGGCTTTGGTGCCCCCCCACAGGAGTGAACAGGTGTACAGAAACCGGAAGAGTTATCATTTGATGAATGTACAGATGGTATGTTTGGCCGACCAGTACATCTCCCATGTTAATGCCAAATTCCCTGGCTCAGTGCATGACGCTTACATCCTGCGGAATAGCAGCATCCCTTATGTGATGGGGCAACTCCAGAGGCACCGTGTGTGGCTATTAGGAGAGCACCTGGAAGCTAGTCAGTGGGAATGGTTGTCTGGGTCTGGGGAAATCCCTACAGGTTAGTGTGTGTCTAACGGTTGTCCCTCACCATTTGCAGGTGACTCTGGTTACCCCAACCTGTCATGGCTACTGACCCCAGTGAGGAATCCCAGGACAAGGGCAGAGGAACGCTACACTGAGGCCCATGGGCGAACTCGGAGGATTATAGAGCGGACCTTCGGCCTCCTGAAGGCCAGGTTCCGGTGCGTCCATATGACAGGTGGATCCCTACTCTACTCACCAAAGAAGGTGTGCCAGATCATCGTGGCCTGCTGTATGCCTCACAACTTTGCTTTGCGACTACAGGTGCCTTTTCTGCAGGAGGATAGTCCAGATGGAGGTGTTGTGGCAGCTGTGGAGCCTGTGGATAGTGAAGACGAGGAAGCTGAAGAAGAGGACATCGACAACAGGAACTCGGTGATCCTGCAATAGTTCCAGTGAGACACAGGTAAGAATACAAACCTGCCTACTACATGTACTTTAACACTACTACCTCTCTACTGTCTGTCGTTTTCACCCAGTGTATGGCCACTGAGTTGTCACTTTCTCTTACGATTTCACAGATGTGGGTCCCACTGTGTGACATCTGCTTTGTTTCCTCATGGACTAGAGCTGTGTGACATAGGTATGTTGACATTAGAATTGAAAGAGCATTTTGACATTGTAATTGCTAAAACACTATTTGGAAATCACAGACAGACTCCAGATTGTTTTGTGCTTTAAGGGTGTTTATTTAAGTGCTCAATATTGGAGGATGCGGTAAAATGGTGAGGGATGATGGCGGAGGAATGTCCATGGCAGAGTCCAGTCTATTAGTCTCACAGGTGCATTGCCCAAATGGGCATAGGAAGTGGAGCTGGGGCAGTTTGAGAATGGACAAGGTGACAAGGAGGGACAGAAGGATGACAATCAGGGTGGTCTAATTTCTTGGCGGGGGTCTTGGCATCGTTCTCTGTCTTTGTCCTGGATCTCAGGGACCGTTTGCAGGGTGGTTCTCCCTCTGCAGGGGGTGGGGTGCTGGTGTGGTGGTCCTGTGGCAGTGCCTTCTGTCCAATAACGCCGGCGGAGGTGGTGGGCAGTTCATCGTCCAGGCTAGTGTCAGGGGCCCCTTGTTGTGCCACAGTGTCCCTTCTGGTGTTGAGGACTTCCTTCAGCACCCCTACGATGGTGCCCAGGGTGGAATTGATGGATCTGAGTTCCTCCCTGAAGCCCAAATACTGTTCCTCCTGCGGCTGCTGGGTCTCCTGAAACTTGGCCAGTACCGTTGCCATTGTCTCCTGGGAATGGTGGTAGGCTCCCATGATGTTGGAGAGGGCCTTGTGGAGAGTGGGTTCCCTGGGCTTGTCCTCCCCCTGTCGCACAGCAGCCCTTCCAGTTCCCCTGTGTTCCTGGGCCTCTGTCACCTGGACCGTGTGCCCACTGCCACTGCTCCCAGGTCCCTGTTGTTGTTGGGGTGGTGGGTTAGCCTGGGTTCCCTTTAGTGGTGGACACACTGCTGATTGACGTGTCCTGGGGACAGAGGTATGGGCCCGCTGGGTGGGTGCTGTGCTGGTGTTTCCAGAGGGGGGAAGCTCTGTGGTGGCCTGTGACTGTGTCAGGGGAACCGACTGTCCCGAGGTCCCAGATGGGCCGGGTTGGTCATCTAGATCCAGTTGGACAGAGCTGCTGTCATCACTGTGGGCCTCTTCTGTTGGTGGTGTGAACATGTGTGGACCCTCCTGTCCGGTGACGTTGGGTAGGGGTCCTACAGGGGTATAAAAGGATGTTTATTGCATCTGTGTATGCCATGGTGTGCAATGGGTGGGTGACCGTGTACCCCAGTGCTTGCATTCCTGAGTGGGACCTTGTGTGATGGTGGTTTAGTGGGGTGTATGGGTATGTGCAGTGGCCATGCTTTGGTGATGGGTGTCCATGCTTTGTTGTTGCATGCAGGGCTTGGTGTTGGGATGTGTGGTTTGTGATATTGGGACATTTGTGAGGAGTTGGAGTGATGGGGGTGAGGGCGAGGGTGGGGGTATGTCATGGCATGCTAGTAGGTGGGTGATGCAATAGTTATGATTTGACTTACCAGAGTCCATTCCTCCATCTACTCCTGCGAGGCCCTCAGGATGCAGAATCGCCAAGACTTGCTCCTCCCATGTTGTTAGCTGTGGGGGAGGAGGTGGGGGTCCGCCGCCAGTCCGCTGAACTGCATGGTGGTGTCTTGAGACCACGGAACGCACCTTCCCCCGTAGGTCGTTCCACCTCTTCCTGATGTCATCCCTATTTCTTGGGTGCTGTCCCACTGCGTTAACCCTGTCCACTATTCTTTGCCATAGCTCCATCTCCCTAGCTATGGAGGTGTGCTGCACCTGTGATCCGAATAGCTGTGGCTCTACCCGGACGATTTCCTCCACCATGACCCTGAGCTCCTCCTCAGAGAACCTGGGGTGTCTTTGCCGTGCCATGGGGTGGTGTGGGTGATGTGTGGGGTGGTGTGTGTAGTGATATGTGTGGTGATATTTAGTGGTGTGTTGTGTGAGGTGCGTGGAAGTTATGTGGGTGATGGTATTGTGTGCCTGTGGATGCTTGGTAGTAGTTTGTAGTGTCTCTCTCTGGCCTTCTTTCGGTATTTTGGTCGTAGGGGTTTGTGGGTGATCTGGGTGTGAGTTTTATATTGTAATGGGTGTGTGGGAGTGGTGTGTGTATGTGTATCAGGTGTGTGTATTTCGATTTGTCCAATGTGGCAGTGTTTTGTAAATGGGTGTGTATTTTGAGCGCGGCGGTGTGTAACGCCAATGGAATACCACGGTTGAAAGACCGCTGCGTGGATTCGTGGGTCGTGATAGTGTGGGCGTATTTCTGTTGGCGTGATGGTGGAGGTTTTGGTTTCACCAGTTTATCACTGACCTTTGGTGTGGCGGACTTGTGAGGGTGTCTGAATTTTGGCGGATTCCGAGCTGTGGGTCGTAATAGCTGTGTACAGAATTCCGCGGCGGTGTGTTGGCGGTCTTCTGCACGACGGCAAGCGGCTTTTACTGCCAATGTTGTAATGAGGGCCTATGTTTTTTAGTGTTACCTGGCGTCTTCTGCTCTCCTCCAGCAAGGCCAACTCTTCAGTGAAGGAGTCTGTCTTCCTGACTCTGCGGGGCCAGGGTCGTGCCAGGCCGTGGGCAGAAGGCCGCGCCCGCTTAGGCACTCTGTGAACGGCCCAGCATCTGATCACCTGTATTGGAGTCAGAGGTTCTGCGGATTTCCCCTCCGTCAATACTGTCAAGAGGTGCCACCGTTGCTGTTCTCATGCCAACATCTCCAATTCCTGGCAGCCCGTTCCTCACTGCCACGACAGCCTTGTCCCTCTCACTCTGTCTCACTGGTGCTACTGGTAAGTATTGTACATTCGTTCCTGCAGAGGTGTTCTGGGCAATTTCCTATACAGTTTCACTACTGATTTAATCAGGATTAATATTTGGGTGAGCAGGATAGTGACAGGATGATTTGTCTGGGAGCGGAGCTCCGGCAGGACACGTCTACACAGGCATCTTGCTCAGCCACGCCCCTCAGTGCACCAATGTTACCATGTTTAGGGGAGAAGCACTGGTAAGCAGTAGTAAGATGCTCAGAGTCACCTAAAAACAGGAGGTGAAAGGCAAAAAGTCTGGTGTAAGACCACCGTAAGGATGCCAGGTCTAACACGTGCCCCCCAAACCTAAAGTGGGGAGAGCTACCCTACCTCTAAGGATTTCTCATCACTAAGGCAGAAAAACCAGATAGACCATTAGCATTGACGTGGCCTAACCTAGGTCTGTGTTCCACTTGAAGTCTATACCTTGTAAAGAATTGGGCCACCTTCACAGTTTTGGATTTTCACCCCTCATTTGCATTAACCACCTGAGGATCCTGCAGTCAGTTTCAATCAGGAAGTGAGTGCCAACGGTGTCAACTTCTTCAGTACCCAAACCACATCAAAAGCTTCTCTCTCAATAGCACTAAACCTCTGTTCCCTGGAAAGTATGAAGGCTACAGAGTGGTCCAGGCCTTCTTTATTGAGCTGTGAAAAAACTACCCCTACACCATACTCTGAGGAATCTGTTTGAACAATAAACTCCTTGGAGAGGTCAGGGGCCTTGATAACAGGGGTTGTGCATGTGGCTTGCTTCAGGAAGTCAAATGCTTTTTTAGCATGCCTCCGACCAAATCACATTTCTGGGCTGCTTCTTAGAAGTCAGCTCATTCAAGGGGGCAACAATGATGCCATACCCCTTGACAAAGCTCTTATAGTGCCCACTGAGACACAAAAATTATGTGACCTCTGTCTGAGTTTTAGAAGACTTCCAGGCCATGACAGTTTCAATCTTGCCCTGGAGGGGTGCACCTTACCCCCGCCTAATAGGTGTCCCAAGCACACCACTGACCCCTGCCCTATCTGGCACTTACTGATCTTGGTAGTCAGGCCTGTCTGTTACAGGGCCTGAACCACTTCCTGGAGGTGAAAGAGGTGATCCTCTGAGCTGCTACTGAAGGCAGCTGTGTTATCCAGATAAGCAGTTGAGAAGGTATCCCACCCCGCAAGGACCTGGTTCACCAGCTTCTGTAAAGTGGCAGGGGATTTCTTTAAACTGAAGGGCATCACTCTAAACTGATAATGGCACTCTGGAATAGAGAAGGTTGACCTTTTCTTGGCACCTTCAGTTAGGGCGATCTGCCAGTGCCCTGACATAAGATCAAAGGTACTTAAGTACTAGGCAGCCCCTCACCTGTCAATCAGCTCCTCAGCCCAGGGGAAGGGATAAGCATCAGTCTTGCTTACAGAATTTAGACCTCTATAATCCACACAGAACCTCAGTCTAGGTGTGGTGCCCGGTAGGGCAGCTTTTTGGAACCAGAACCACTGGACTGGGCCAGGGGCTACTAGAGGGTTCTATCACCCCAACTCCAGCATCTTTCTCTTGTGAGTTGATTTGGGGGCATTTAGAGCATTCCTTCATTTTATCCCCCCTCTTTTTTCTGTTGGGAACCCTGACCACTCTTTTGGGAGTCCCCCACCCTCCAGATACCTTTGTGGACACTCTGGCGCTGACACAGATGTCTGCCTCCTCAGCAAGCTTCCTGGAGTCAGTCAGTTTGCTATCCACCATGTGTTTGCATAGCTCTCGAAAACAATTAGCAAGCATGTGCTCCTTCAAAACAAGTTGAACAGCCCTTCATAATCATCAAAATTGCTCCCCCTTACCCTGCCCTCCCTTCAGCGCCTTACCAGCATAATCCAGAAAACCTACCCACGTTTGTGTGTTGAGTTTGTGACCAGCCCTGAACCGTTGCTTATTCTTCCAGGTTCAAACCAAACCTCCTGGCTACAATGGCCTTCTTGGCATGGTAGATGGTCTGGTCCTCCATGTAGGAGGCTGGCCTGGCTAATAGTGGATACCTTGTGGTACCTACACCTTGTGCCAGGTCCAGTTATCCCTTATTAGTAGATTAGTATGTTCTAGCAGCTTAAGCTGATAGAGGTAGTTATAGCAGAGCAGCTTAGGCTGAACTATGAGACATGCAAAGCTCCTACCATACCACTTATATCATATAGCACTATATCACAAGAAACACAATACTCAGAGTTACTAAAAATAAAGGTACTTTATTTTAGTGACAATATGCCAAAAGTATCTCAGAGGATATACTCCCTTAGGAGGTAAGTAAAATACACAAAATATACACACAAACCAAAATCAGGTAAGTAAAACACTTAGAAAAGTAGTGCAAACACTGTAGAACACAATAGAATGCAATAGGAGACAATAGGCCTAGGGGCAACACAAACCATATACTCCAAAAGTGGAATGCGGACCACAAATGGACCCCAAGCCTAGTGTAGTGTGTAGAGGGTTGCTGGCAGTGTAAGAAAACACTAAGGGTGTCCAAGATACCCAACCCCAAGACCCTGAAAAGTAGGAGTAAAGTTACTCTACTACCCCAGAAAGACTGTAAAGTCGAGATAGGGGATTCTGCAAAGACAACAACTGACTGCAAAGCACTGAAGATGGATTCCTGGACCTGAGGACCTGCAAAGGAAGGGGACCAATCCAAGAGTCACGCAAGTGTCCGGGGGGGCAGGAGCCCACTAAACCCTGGATGAAGGTGCAAAAGGGCTGCCTCTTGGTGGAAGAAGCTGAAGATTCTGCAACAACAGAAGGTGCCAGGAACTTCTCCTTTGGTCAGAAGATGTCCCACGGCGTGCTGGAGGATGCAGAGTTGTTTCCTCGCAGAAAGACTGCAAACAAGCCTTGCTAGCTGCAAGAGTCACGGTTGAAGATTATGGGTGCTGCCAGGACCCAGGAAGGACCAGGAGGTCGCCCCTTGGAGGAGGAGACAGAGGGGGCACTCAGCAAGACACTGAGCCCATGCAGAAGCAGGCAGCACCCGCAGAAGCACCTGAACAGGCATTCAGGATATCTGAGCACAGCGGTCATCTCAGCACAACAAAAGAGGGTTCCACGAAGTCGGAGGTCAACTCAGGGAGTTGGGCAATGCAGGACGGAGTGCTGGGGACCTGGGCTGTGCTTTGCATGAAGGAAGTCTTGCAAAAGTGCACAGAAGCCCTAGCAGCTGCAGATCACACACTACACAGCATTACTGTCTGGCGTGGGGAGGCAAGGACTTACCTCCACAGAATTTGGACAGAAGGACCACTGGACTATCAGGGTCACTTGGATCCAGCTCCTGTGTTCCAGGGACCACATTCATCAAGATGAGAGGGGACCAGAGGACTGGTGATGCAGATGTTTGGTGCCTGTGTTAGCAGGGGGAAGATTCCGTCAACCCACAGGAGATTTCTTCTTGGCTTCCAGTGCAGGGTGAAAGCAGACAGCCCTCAGAGCATGCACTACCATGAAACAGTCAAGAAAGCCGGCAGGATTAGGCGCTACAATGTTGCTGGTAGTCTTCTTGCTACTTTGTTGCGGTTTTGTAGGCGTCCTGGAGCAGTCAGCGGTCGATCCTTGGCAGAAGTTGAAGAGAGAAGTGCGGAGGAACTCTGGTGAGCTCTTGCATTTGTTAACTGAAGATAAACCCACAGAGAGACCCTAATTGCCCTCAGAGGAGGATTGGCTACCTAACCAGGTAAGAGCCTATCAGGAGGGGTCTCTGATGTCACCTGCTGGCACAGGCCACTCAGAGGTCTCCATTGTGCCCTCACACCTCTGCTATCAAGATGGCAGAGGTCTGGGACACACTGGAGGAGCTCCGGGCACCACCCCTGGGGTGGTGATGGACAGGGGAGTGGTCACTCCCCTTTCCTTTGTCCAGTTTCGCACCAGAGCAGGGGCTGGGGGATCCCTGAACCGGTGTAGACTGGTTTATGCAAGGAGGGCACCATCTGTGCCCTTCAAAGCATTTCCAGAGGCCAGGAGAGGCTACCCCTCTCAGGCCCTTAACACCTATTTCCAAAGGGTGACGTTGTAACACCCTCTCTCAGAGGAAATCCTTTGTTCTGCCTTCCTGGGATTGGGCTGCCAGGGGGGCAGAAAACTGTCTGAGGGTTGGTAGCAGCAGTAGCTGCAGAGAAAACCCCAGAGAGCTAGTTTGGCAGAACCCGGGGTCCATGCTGGAGCCCCGGGGATGCATGGGATTGGCACCCCAGTACCAGATTTGGCTTAGCGGGACAATTCCATGATCTTAGACATGTTACATGGCCATGTTCAGAGTTACCATTGTAAAGCTACACATAGGTATTGACCTATATGTTCACGTGTGCACTCACAAAGTCTGGGGAAATTGCCCTGAACAATGTGGGGGGCACCTTGGCTAGTGCCAGGGTGCCCTCACACTTAGTAACTTTTCACCTAACCTTCACCAAGTGAGGGTTAGACATATAGGTGACTTATAAGTTACTTAAGTGCAGTGTAAAATGGCTGTGAAATAATGTGGACGTTATTCCACTCAGGCTGCAGTGGCAGTCCTGTGTAAGAATTGTCTGAGCTCCCTATGAGTGGCAAAAGAAATGCTGCAGCCCATAGGGATCTCCTGGAACACCAATATTCTGGGTACCTAGGTACCATATGCTAGGGAATTATATGGGTGTTCCAGTGTGCCAATCAGAATTAGTAAAAATGGTCACTAGCCTGCAGTGACAATTTTAAAAGCAGAGAGAGCATAAACACTGAGGTTCTGGTTAGCAGAGTCTCAGTGATATAGTTTGGCACCACACAGGGAACACATACAGGGCACAACTTATGAGCACTGGGGTCCTGGCTAGCAGGATCCCAGTGACACAGGCAAAAACAAACATACATAAAGTAAAAGTGGGGGTAACATCCCATGCAAGATGGTACTTTCCTACACTCCACCTCTAATGTAAAGAGGTGTCCTTCCCCACTGTTGGCATGTAATTGCAAAGACTACGCCCCAGGACTCCTCTAGGACCCTCTGCACTTTCAAAGCCACTTTAGAGGATGCCAACCACTTAATAATGTCATCCTCCACACTGAAACCGGGCATCAACTCTTTTGGGATATGGACTCTGGTCTCACTTGAAGACACTGCAGGTATGCTGCCACCATTACTGATGTTGCTGGACCCCTCACATTGGACGATTATGTCTAGCCTTCTCAGGCTCAGCTCCTGAGCCAACATCATCTTCTTCTCCATAGCCAATCTTTTTGTCCCCATCTCTTTCTCCAATTTAAGGTTTGCCAGCTCCCATTTTAATTTCTTCACCTCTCTGCTTTCCTCCAGCTCCTCTGGGGACTGGTCATTAGATGACATGGTGCTGCCTGCCCTGGAAGAAGCCCTCAATCGTGGGAGTAAGTTGCTCTCTTTTCCCACAAACAGTAGCCCGAGGCCTCGTCCTAGATCCTGGTCCAAATCGTCCTTCTCATCCTGCTCTTCCTCAGCCTCATTGTCCACTGAGGTCTCATTCAATGCAGCATGAGCTTCTGAATAGGCTCTCAGTGCCTATTGCAGCTCTATCTATTTGGTGCTTCTCTTAACAGGAAGTCCAAAATCATTACAAGAATCATTGAGCTGGGCCACAGTGTAACCCTCAAGTTTGGCTAGCTCAAACTCTATTCTTGCAGGTGCAGAACCTCCAACAAGAGACATGATTTAGAGTAAAAAGCAAAAATGGCAATGGGGAGAATTGTGAAATTAAAAATACAAATTGAAGAGAGTAGGGGAAAATATGCCAATAGGGATCACAGACAATTGATTTGAATTGCTCTGGGTTACTGGATTAGTACATAGTATTGCACAAACACAAGTCCTATCCTCACAGCTGTTAGAAATGAGGGGGCTCATTCCGAGTCCGGCGGGCGGCGGGCACCGCCCGCCGGGCGGAAACCACCCAAAGACCGCACCGCGGTCAAATGACCGCGGGGGTCATTTTGACTTTCCCGCTGGGCCGGCGGGCGATCTCCAGAAGATCGCCCGCCGGCCCAGCAGGAAAGCCCCTGCAACGAGGAAGCCGGCTCCGAATGTAGCCGGCGGAGTTGCAGGGGTGCGACGGGTGCAGTAGCACCCGTCGCGATTTTCACTGTCTGCATAGCAGAAAGTGAAAATCATGGTGGGGCCCTGTTAGTGGGCCCCTGCACTGCCCATGCCAGTGGCATGGGCAGTGCAGGGGCCCCCAGGGGCCCCACGACACCCGTTCCCGCCATCCTGTTCCTGGCGGGTTTTACCGCCAGGAACAGGCTGGCGGGAAGGGGGTCGGAATCCCCATGGCGAGGATTCCCTGGGCCAGGGGAAAACCGGCAGGAAACCGCCGGTTCCCCTTTTCTGACCGCGGCGGTAGCCCTGGAAGCACCGCCAGCCTGTTGGCGGTGCTTCCGTTGCCCTCCACCCTGGCGGTTTCAAACCGCCAGGGTCGGAATGAGGGCCTAGGTCTCTAGTTTGCAGATGCATTCCCCTTGTCCAGGTAGGGCCACAATCCTAGTCAGGGTAAGTCAGATACATTCCCTAAATTAATCTGTGCTCACCCTCTAGTAGCTTTGCACAGAGCAGTTAGGCTTAACTTAAGAGGCAATATGCAAAGTATTTGGGCAGCACTTAAAATACAGTAACTCAATGAAAACACCACAAAAAGACTCCAAGCAGGTTTAGGAATATAGCGAATGCTCATCTGAGTAAAACAAAACCAACACAACAAAAATATAATAAGTAGAAGTATAGATATTAATTTTTAAAGATTAAGGCCCTCATTGTAACCCTGGCTGTAAATCCCGTTTACCGCAGTGCCAACGGCCACTAACACACCGTGTCCGCGGCGGAAATCCACAACGGGTATTATGACCCACACTGAGAATTCCGCCACTATACAGATACCCACACAAGTCCGCCACACCAAAGGTCAGTGATAAACTGGCAATACCAAAACCCACACCGTTACGCCAACAGGAATACGCCCACAGTATCATGACCCACAAATCAAAACGGCGGTCTTACAACCGCGGTAAACCATTGGCAGTGCACACCACCTCACTCAAAATACACACACATTTACAAAACACCACCACATTGGACAATTCAAACTACCCACACCTGACACACATACACACACCACACTCACACACCCAATCCAATATAAAACACATACCCACAATACCCACAACCCCTTACAGTGAAAACTTTGGAAGAAGCAGAGAGAGAGAAAAGCAAAGACCACACCAGCATCCAGAGGCGCACAACACCATCACTCATACACCATCCATGCACATCACACCACACACCCCAACACATCACCCCACACATCACATCAACCATCACCTCACACATCACTTACACCACATCATGGCACCTGAAAGACACTCCAGGTTTTCTGAGGAGGAGCTCAGGGTCATGGTGGAGGAAATCATCTGGTTAGAGCCACACATATTCGCATCACAGGTGCAGCAGACCTCCATTGCAAGGAAGACGAAGCTATGGCGGAGAATTGTCGACAGGGTCAACGCAGTGGGACAGCATCCAAGAACAAGGGATGACATCAGGAAGAGGTGGAATGACCTACGGTGGAAGGTGCGTTCCGTGGTATCCAGACACCAGGTAGCCGTACAGAGGACTGGCAGTGGAACCCTACCTCCTCCCCCACAACTAACAATATGGGAGGAGCAAGTCTTGGCGATTATGCTTCCTCAGGGCCTCGCAGGAGTAGCAGGAGGACTGGACTCTGGTAAGTCAAATCTTTACTGATTTATCCCCCCCTACCTGCATGCCATCACATACTCCCACCCTCACCCTCACTCCCATGACTCCACCATCTCCCACACACCCCACCATCATGACCCACCACTCCCACAACCAAGCCCTGCATGCAACAACAATGCATGGACACCCATCACAGACATGCATGGACACCCATCACCAAAGCATGTCCAATAGAGAGACTCACCCAGGGCACACAATCACCACTCACACAAGGGACAAGGCGATAGTGCAAGCACAGTAATAGAGGGAAACACACCCATTGCACAAGATGGCACACACAGATAAAATAACAAGGCATTTACACCCCAACAGGACCCCTACACAACGCCATCGGACAGGAGGTGCCAGCCATATCCAGTCCCCCCACAGAAGAGGCCCACAGTGACGACAACATCTCTGCACACCTGGATCAAGATGACCAGCTTGGCCCATCAGGGACCTCTGGACAGTCGGTTACCCAGGCACAGTCCATAGCCACCACAGAACCTCCCCCCTCAGGAAACGCCACCACAGCACCCACCCAGCAGGCCCATGCCACTGTCCCCAGGACACGTCAATCAGCAGTGTGTCCACCACCACAGGGACCCCAGGCAAACCCTCTAACCCAGGACGATCAGGGACCTGGGGTCAGTGGCAGTGGGCACACGGTTCAGGGGACAGAGGCACAGGACAACAGGGAAGCTGGGAGGACTGCTGTGCGACAGGGGGAGGACAGGCCCAGGGAACCGACCCTCCACGAGGCACTATCAAACTTCATGGGAGCATACCACCATTCCCAGGAAACCATGGGCATGGTACTGGCCAAGTTTCAGGAGACCCAGCGGCTGCAGGATGGACTCTACATGGGGATCAGGTAGGACCTCACCAACATCTACACCATCCTGGTCACCATAGCATGTGTTTCAGCAGGGCAGACAACACTCTGGTCAACAGGTTAGAAAACATTGGCTGAGACATCCCTGATGTCATGGCCACTGTTGTTTGAAAGGAGCCACTTGCCAGGAAATGGAGCACTGACAGGACATGCACTAGAGGGGGGATTCCTGCTGGATGGCAGATAGCTGACATCAGGTCTGGCTCCAATTGGGCACACAGGTCTTGGATTGTGGCACGATCAAGTCTGTAGGTGATAATGATGTGTCTGTCTTCCATTGTTTACAGGTCCACCAGGGGTCTGTACACAGAAGGATGATGCCATCTTATCATCTGTCCCAGCGGATGTGGCCTATGGAGGAGAACGGTGAGCAGAGGGTCATTTACGACATAGGTTGCACAAGTGTGTTTGCAGTAATGTGAGTAAATCTGTGTGTGGTGTAGTTATATCTGCCAAATTGTGCTGTGACGCAGTTAGGTGCCATGCCATGTGCCCCCCTGAAATGGTGGCTGCCTGTCTTGTGAGGAGGGACAAGGGGAAATGAGGTAACTGCGCTGGCATTGTGAAGCGTTGCGGTAGGCGGTCGAAGACCACCGCGCAATTCAGCATTGGTTATCATTGGGCCCTATGGGTTACAGTAGTCAATAGTGATGTACGCCAGTGGTGACGGTATGCACTGCCGCGGACGTGACTGCCATTTTCTATCTGTTCACTCACTTGATACCTGACCTTCAACAGGAGAGGACCTACACTGCAAGTGCTGCTGTGACCTCAGTCTTGAAGCAACAATGGCTCAAGTGTCTGGGGAAAGGGCCCCTGCCTTCACTGCGGAGGAGTTGGACAAATTGGTGGATGGGGTCCTCCCTCAGTACTCGCTACTCTACGGTCCTCCAGACAAACAGGTAAGTATACTGTGAGCATGATGCGAGGGCAATGCCTGTTTGGAGTGGTGTGGATGGAAGATACATGTGGGGGGCTTAGGGCTGCATGTAAGGATGTTGAGTGTATGTGCGTCAGAGCATGGGTGGGAACTGGTAGGCAATAAGTATGACGGTCCGGATGGGTGAGTAATATCCTTTCCTCCTGTACCTTTCCTCTAGGTCAGCGCCCACCAGAAGAAGGGTATTTGGCGTGCCATCGCCAAGGAAGTGCGGGCCCTGGGGGTCTATCATAGACGGAGCATCCACTGCCACAAGAGATGGGAGGACCTGCGCCGCTGGAGCAAGAAGATGGCAGAGGCCCAGTTGGGGATGGCCTCCCAACGTGGAAGGGGTGCCCGTCGCACCATGACCCCCTGATGTTCTGGATCCTGGCAGTGGCATATCCAGAGTTGGATTGGCACTTGAGGCCATCACAGCAGCCACAAGGGGGTGAGTACAGTGTCATTAAGCTGACTCTGCACGCTTTACGAAGTGTCTGGGTGGGGGATGTGGGCTGTGGGTTCCTCTAGGCCAGGGCGAACATGGCAGGGTAGGTCCCTTGTTGGGGAGTCTCTGAGGCACTCCAACCCCAATATTTTTAGTGGGCATCTACAACTGGCCAGGCTCCTGTGAGTTCCAGGTGTGCAGCAAATGGTGTTAGGCATTCTACCCCATGGCCTGGTGAATTTCCTACTAACTGCTAGTGCAGGCCTAGTGCATAGGGCTGCTCCCTGTGTGTTGTGTCCGCCAATGGTAGTGGTGTTGCTGGCATTGACCAGTGTGTTCTCTGTCTTTCCCCCCTTCTTGTTTTGTCATCCTGTCCTTGTGTGCATTAGCATCATCTGGCGGAGGAGCAGAGGCACTGGCGACGAAGGGAGCTGCATCCCACATGGTCCTTGAGGGTGAATCCACGAAGGGTGAAGGCACCAGTGGGACGGAGGGCGAGGGACAGGAGAGGATACTAGTGACAGCGACTCCTCCTCTGATGGAAGCTCCCTGGCAGTGGCGGACACCTCTGTGCCCACCCCAACAACAGGTACAGCCGCCACCCCTCCTACCAGCACCGCCCTCCCAGCAGCCCCTTAGCGTGTTTCCCGTGCCCGCTCACCCAGGAGGGTGGGCATCTCCTTTGCCCCAGGCACCTCAGATCCTGCCCCAGTCAGCACCGCTGCCCTGAGTGAGGAGACTAATGACCTCCTGAGATACCTCACTGTTGGGCAGTCAACCATTCTGAATGCCATCCAGGGTGTCGAGAGGCATTTGCAGCAAACAAATGAATACCTGGAGGGCATTCATTCTGGTGTGGCAGCCCAACAGAGAGCATTTCAGGCTCTGGCCTCAGGACTGATGGCAGCCATTGTCCCTGTGTCCAGCCTCCTCCCTCCAACTTCCACTACCCAGACCCAATCCCCTCTACCTCAGCTTATCCCAAGCACACCATCAGACCAGCATGCACACAAAAGTGGCTCAGGAAAACATAAGCACCACACATCCTACAGGCACTCACACCAGCACCATACCCATGCACACATACCAACATCCATTTCCTCCACTGTGTCCCCCTCCTCCACGTCCTCCACCGCCCTCCCAGTCTTGTCTCCACTCACACATGCATGCACTACATCACCAGCCACCGACTCCATCACCAGCACGCCCATCACTACACACCACTCACATGCAATCACCACCCCACCACCAGTCACACATCCCCTGTGTCCTCTCCCAGTGTGTCTGTTAGCCCTCCTCCCAAAGTACACAAACGCAGGCACACACCCACTCAACAGCCATCCACCCCACAACACACTCCAGCCCATGCACCTTCACCCAAACTCAGCAGACGTACACCTCCTACAACCACTACCTCTTCCTCCACTCCCACACCCTCTCCATCTTCCCATCCCAGTGTGTCTAAAAACCTTTTCCTAGCTAACTTTGAACTCTTCCCTACTCCTCCCCCCCATCCTTCCCCTAGGGCCAGGATGTCTAGATCCCAGCCCAGCACCTCAGCCACCAAATCTGCATCCGCTGTGGTCCCTGCTAGTCCAGTACGATCTAAGGGGGCACCCGTCAGAGCTGCCAGTGTGCAACCAACAGAAAAGAAGGACCACCCAATTTCACCACCTGCAAAGGTCAAAAAGGGGCCGGATTCCAGCAGGGGACAGTCACACCACCCACCCAGCAAGGCCTCGCCCAAACACCGAGTGGACAGTGCCAAGGTCCCTGCAGCGACTGTCAAGATGGGGAAGGGCCACAAGCCAAAGGGCACATCACATCAGGGCACGATGTCTCCTGGTGAGGGGCTGGTGACCACCATATCATCAGGGATGGCAGCCACATGCACCACAGTCACCCCCGCCGCTCCGACTGCCACCTGCACCGCCGCTGCCACAATGTCAGTCTGCAGCATCCTCCTCAAGGATCAGCCATCCGAGGCTGCCGGAGACGGTATGGTGTCTCCATCCACCACAACAGTCACTTGCACCACGGCCAGCGATGGCAGCATCTTCGCCGCAGACACCGCCACCTTCACCACTATCAGCACCGCCACGTGCAAAGCCGATGCCACTTTGTCGGACGTCAGCCTCATCCCCACTGTGCAGCCGTCAGAGTCTGCAGGGGACGTCCTGGACCCTGGATACGCCACTTGAGACACCAATACCAGCACTGACACGAACCAGAAATTGGCAGCCTAAGTCGCCGTAGGATGGCGTGTGGCTCTGCCTCCATGGAGTATCATGCTACCTGTTCCAGGTATATCGCGTGGCAAAGACACCCAGGTGAGAGGATGTCAACTGCCACACCCCAGGTGCAGCATCACTGGGCACAAAGCCCCCTCCAGAACCAGTGGAGAAATGCATCCACTCACACAGTCCCTGGCAGGATGAAGCACTCTGGGCACAAAGCCCCCTCCAGAACCAGAGGAGAAATGCATCCACTTACACAGTCCTTGGCAGGTTGAAGCACTATGGGCACAAAGCCCCCTACAGAACCAGTGGAGAAATGCATCCACTCACCCAATCCTTGGCAGGATGAAGCACTCTGGGCGCAAAGCCCCCTCCAGAACCAGTGGAGAAATGCATCCACTCACACAGTCCTTGGCAGGATGAAGCAATTTGGGCACAAAGCCCCCTCCAGAACCAGTGGAAAAATGCATCCACTCACACAGTCCTTGGCAGGATGAAGCAATTTGGGCACAAAGCCCCCTCCAGAACCAGTGGAGAAATGCATCCGCTCACACAGTCCTTGGCAGGATAAAGCACTCTGGGCACAAAGCCCCCTCCAGAACCAGTGGAGAAATGCATCCACTCACACAGTCCTTGGCAGGATGAAGCACTCCAGGGCATGTGGGCAAACCACCCACTTGAGAGACTGTGGCATTGCACTCCCCAGGACCAAGCAGTGGGCAAACCACCCACTTGAGAGACTGTGGTATTGCACTCCCCAGGACCAAGCAGTGGGCAGTGAACCCACTTGAGGGACTTGAGAGACTGTGGCATTGCACTCCCCAGGACCAAGCAGTGGGCAAACCACCCACTTGAGAGACTGTGGTATTGCACTCCCCAGGACCAAGCAGTGGGCAGTGAACCCACTTGAGGGACTTGAGAGACTGTGGCTTTGCACTCCCCAGGACCAAGCAGTGGGCATGGAGCCCCCTCGAGGAGCAGTGGTGTTGTACCATCATCTGGCTGAGGTGTCCCCCCTCCCCTTCCCCCTGAGGTGCCTGTGTTCTTTTTGACCTGATGCCCCTGCAGTGTTCTCTCCATTTTGAGGCAGGTTTCATGTGTGGGCTTCGCCCATGCTTTTTGGGACCACTGCCCCATGGACATTTCATGGGACAGTGTACTGACTTGTGTACTTGCTGTAAATATTTATGTACACTGATTATTTGCTATTATCTTGATCTATCTGATTGTTCGAATATTACTCTAGTTAAACTAATTTTGTTTGGTCCTTGCGTTCTTCCAGGGGGTGACGGGGTGTATCTGTGATGTTATTGGATATGTGTGTGTGTATGTTGTTGTGGGTTGGGGTGGGGGTGTCGCGTGCTGCATGTCTGTGTCACTCTATTTTCCCTCCTCCCCTCCCCTGTGTGCTAGGTGCAGAACTCACCGTCGTCGTCGCCACCTTCTTTCCACTTCGTGGTGTATTAATAGATACAGCAACATGGGTAAGATCTGCAATTTAGGCTCCATGGCGTCCTGGTTCTTCCTTGAGTGTCGAGAGGTGAGTAGTTTCCCTTCTGTGTACTGTTTCCACTGGGCTTTTGATAGCGTTGGTACCGCCTCAGAAAAGCTGGCGGATTGGTGCCTTGTAATAGTGTGGGTGGTACATTGTCTTCCGCCTGTCTGTTGGCGGTTACCGCTGCGGTGTTTGTTGCTACCGCCGTGGCAGTCGGAGTGTTAAAGTGGCTGTCTGTGTTGGTGGTTTCCGTCATGGTCATGATCCCATTTTTTTTACCGCCGGCCTGTTGGCGGTATTACCGCCACTTTAACACTGACCGCCAGGTTTGTAATGAGGGCCTAAATGTGAAAAGACTGCTTAAAAGTCACTAGCAGTCAAAAAGTTACTTGAAGTCGCAAGGGACCGGTGCAAAGTTTAAATCCAGGCAGACTGCAATGGATGGTAGACCGGCTTCCGAACCCATGCATGGTCTGCTGAAACAGTACCTATGGAGTAGCAAAGGGTCATCAACGAGGGCACAATGCGTAGATATTTCTGCCACACTCGGGGCACTGCGTCATTGGCAGGCTCCAGGAAAGTGAATGCAATAGATTGTCTGGGAGCTGCACAGAGCATCATCATCAAGCTGCACAGTCTGTGAATCCTCTGTTGTCGGGCAGCTGCTGCATCGCTGGTGGAGATGAGATACATGGATTTTTCTGCTGCACTCAGGGCGGTGCATCGCTTTTGGAAGGTTTTAGCTGCAGACCCACTTCTGAGGTGCAGGACTGGGGAGGGGCACTTTAGGCAAGGGTAGGAGTCGCAGTTGGCTGAGTTTAGCAGCACCAGGAGGGTTACAAGCAGTCTCTTTTGTCCCTAAGACTGAAGAACAGGGGGCCAGCCAGTAAGCTCTTCGAGACACTGGTTCTACAGGATGGGACCAGTCCTTGTCCTCAGCAGGGCAGAGATCAGCAGGGCAGCTCAGCAATGCAGAGAAGCAGTTCCTTCGAACAGTCAGTCCAGGCAGAGTGCAATGCTTACAGCACAGCAGTCTTTACTTCGCAGAGTTCTTCACAAGTCCAAAAGGGATCTGATTTTAGGGGGGTAGAGACTCAATACTTATCCCCAAAAGTGCCTTTGATATGGGGGATGACTTCAAAGGATCTTACTGAAGTGCACAAGTCCCCCTTTCAATTCAACCCTAGCTTCAGACTATCACTGGGGGTAATCAGCCATTTGTGTGGGCTCAGGCCATTACCATTTGAGGTGTAAGTGTGAGCCCTTCCCAGCCTCCTTCCCATGAAGACCCATCAGTATGCAGATGAATGCAGATGCAGTTGTGTATTCTGTGTTGTATGTGTCTGAAAGGAATGTACAAATGATACTGTCACCCAGCCCAAGCCAGACATGTATTGGAGACAAGCTGTCAGGCACACAGCGCAGTTGGGACAGAGAAATGCCCACTTTCTAAAAGTGGTGTTTCTATAACAGTATTAATGAATGATGCAGCTACTCATTTCTGATCAGGGATTACAGCTAAAAAGTATATTAAGGAATTCCCAATGCTGGCCTGTGAGAGAAGCAGGCCTAGCAGTAATTTCAAATGACATTGGGAGTTTTTCATTACCAGGACATGTAAAACTTAAAAGTACATGTCCTGCCTTTTACTTACATGGCACCCTGCCCTTTGGGCAACCTAGGGCCCACCTTAAGGGTGACGTATATGGAAGAAAAGGAAGGTTTTTGGCTCAGCAAGAAGTTTTAAATGCCAAGTTGACGTGGCAGGGTGACTGCAAACACAGACTCTGTAGTGGCAGAACTGAGACATGTTTCCAGGGCTACTTAATTGGGTGGCACAATCAGTGCTGCTGGCTTACTAGTAGCATTTAATTTACAGGCCCTGGGTATATGGTATTCCACTTTACCAGGGACTCACAAATAAATTAAATATGCCAATTGTGGGTGTTCCAATGTTACCATTTTTAAGGGAGAAGCATATGCACGTTAGCACAGGTCAACAAAAAAACACAGCTTAAAACGCGAGGTGAAAGCAAAAAGTCTGGGGTAAGACCACCCAACGGATGCCAGGTCTAACAGGCTGACAGCCCACATAATAATCACCTCATCCGTGTTCAAATATAAGGATCAGAAGTTGCTACTCAAAAAGGTCTCTCAGGCCCTTAAAGCTACCATTTCCTGATTCTGCAACTAGCATTTTAGAATTTTGAGAGAAATGCAATGGGTTTGAATTGTGTTGGGACAAATATTTAGCCACTTTCATGCTATTATCGCTTTAACAGCACCATCCATGAAGAAAGCTGAGGCTCAAGAGATGATGAAGGGTATGGCTTGAGTGATCACAGTTTTGAACCCAATGCCTTTTGTTCTTCTCTCTTGAACCCTCTACAAAACTGAAGAGCGGGCTGTCCAGTAGTACCACCCCATAGGCCGGCTGTTCAGTAGTACCACCCCATAGGCAAGCAGAACACATCTCTGAGATCAACACCTGTGGGTCATGTGGTGAGGCTGCTGCAAAACAAACATGTAATGCAAGGTGCTTGCTGTAGAACATTGAAATTGATTGGTGTAATTGCCTGTCCCAAATTGACCTCAGTTAGGCATAAGTGCCACTCCTTCCCTGGCTTCTTCAAGTGGAGTTGTGGTTTTCTCCCTGTGGGAAATGTTGGAAAATGGTGCCCAATATAACAATTACCATAGAATTTCCAGGTAAATTGATTACTAGTGATTCTAAGGCAAACGTCTGACATATTACAATACTTTCACAGCGTGTGAATCAAGCCTGGTCATGTATTCACCCTTTCCGAGAAAGCTTTGTACAAAGGTTACAAAATGATGCAATTTTTGCACAGTTCAATAATTATTATCAAGAATCCAAAGGCATATAGGCAGTTACAACCCCTGCCTTATTATATTCCAATGTGCATGCAGTAGCTTTCTTTACTTCTGCCTTTTCCCTGTGACTGAGAATCAACTTGGGTGGAACATGATAGGAAATTACACAAAGTGCACAACTCCCTCAATTGATAGATGAGTGTGGCAGATCTTACAGGCTCAGGCAGCAGAGCTATAAAGACGCTCATAATATGGTATGGATAGTCACCATTATGCCAGGGATGTGCATCATCATGCTGTGGATGCAGATACTATGTCAAGAAAGGCTATCATTAAGCTGTTTGTGAGGGCCCCATCATGACAGAACTGATCTTTGCAACTGTGAAAGCAGGAAGCAGATGGCCTTGGCTCCCCCAAGTTGCTATGGGTCAAGTGACCACCAGGCAGGATAAGATTACTGTTTGTCTGTCCTCACCTTTTCATTTTGAACTACTGGACCCGTTTTAAAAGGTCTTGGCTCTCAAACTTTCTTCCAAATCTGACATGGAAATCATCTAAGTTGGTGCATTCAAATAACAACCATGTCGTTGCTAAAGTAAAATGAGATAATGTAAACAAAATAATACATACAAATCTAAACATATGCAATAAAATGGGATAAACCTACCAAACAAGCTTTGGAAATGCCAATAGGTCTGTCCTTAAAGGAAAGCATAAATGACAGACACTATTTTTTTTAAATAATTGGTGACTTGTAAAGCACGAAGTCACCCATTAAAAAGAAAAGATGTCAGAACTCGACTATTATAAGTTATTACATTTGAGTTCTGATGTCACAATGCCTGCTGCCAGAGACAGCAGGTCAGGTCACTGAGCATAATTAAAGCAGCTGTTGAAATCTACAGGAAAAATATTGATTTTCTTTCTTCTGCTCTATATTAATAACTTACAATGATAAGTAGGGAGAATATGTTTATTTTTGACACACTTTAGAGGAAAGCTAGAATCTTTCTACATGTTTCTACATGTTCTGAGAAGCTGTAGATTTTATTTAAGTGACTTGTGTTGAACTGTTTCTAATATCTATTTGCAACAAATATCTAACAAGTTTTTGATATGTTTAATGTTGCACTTGAGGTTTTATTTTTATTCTTCATGTTTGCATACATGCTCTCTCTTTCAAATAAAAGAGCTACGCGCCAAGGTTTTAAGTGGTTTGTGGGAAAGGTGATGGTGTGACCATGTATTATATGGTATAACATACCACCTGCTGTACATGATAAGGACATTGCAAGTCATCTTGGAGTTTCACAATCTTGTAAAGGAACTCGGGCTTCAGCCTTTTTGTCCTCTATTTGGTTATGGAACTCTTTGGTGACTTACAATATCCTTATAATGTACAGCATGGGGTACTTTATCCCTAATACAATGTTGTGCATGTGCCCCTGAAAGTTTAAGCTCAGACAGCTGAATAAATAAACACAATTATCACAGTTGTGTGGTGGGCAAGCACTTTTTTGTGGAGTACACAACTTCAACCTAATCAAAACATGTACTCCCGGCTCCCATGCATGGGTGGAGCCCAAGCTCCTTTCTGGTGATGCTCACAAAACTGTCTAGTGACAGTTGCATTCTCATGCCAGACCATAAAAACGATACAAATTACTGAGGCCCTCATTATGACCCTGGGAGTCCGAAGACCGCCAGAGCCATGGTGGCAGTCTCACCGCCGACGGGCCGGTGGTGAAAACTGCCACATTATGAGTGTGGCGGGTTGGCTTCTGCCAACCTGCCACATCCCTGCCTGTACCACCAGGGTGGTTGGACAGCCGGGACGGAGATTAGCATCTCTGACCCAGCGGTCCACTGAAGACTGCCGGCAGTATCACGAGTCAGCTTTCCACCAGGGTTTCCG
This sequence comes from Pleurodeles waltl, assembly GCF_031143425.1. Classification (NCBI taxonomy): domain Eukaryota; kingdom Metazoa; phylum Chordata; class Amphibia; order Caudata; family Salamandridae; genus Pleurodeles; species Pleurodeles waltl. The sequence continues at coordinate 996,577,211 of NC_090447.1, read as the reverse complement.
TAGCTATAGCACAGCCACAAAAACCCTGGCGGAAAGGGTATCAGTGTTCCTGTCACTGGCAGATGATTCCCCCAACCTCCCCCCTGTAATCCCAATACTCCCCCCACCCCCCTTCCATAACAGAACCCCCACCCTCTTCCAGTACAGCAGCTCCTCCCTACCCCCTTCCAGAACAGCACCATACTCCCCCACCCCCTTCCAGAACAGCACCTCACTCCCCCCACCTCTCCTTTTCAGAACAGCACACCCCACCCCACCCCTCAGACCCCCTTCCAGTACAGCACCCCACTCCCCCTTCCAGAACAGCATGCCTCACCCCTCCTTCCAGTGCAGCACCACCCATCCACCCCACCAGAACAGCACCCCACCCCCCTTCCAGTAGAGCACCGCCTCCCCCATTCCCCTTTCCAGAACAGCACACCCCACCTCCCCCTCCTGCATACACGCACACCCACAAGCACCCCTCATACACGCATTCACCAACACTTACATACACGCATTCACTCACACGCATCCATAGTCGCATTCACTCATACACATCCATACTCGCATTCACTCACACGCATCCATACTCGCATTCACACAAACATTCCAACACGCACTCAATTCAACAATCATACATGCATTCAAACACCCATACACACATGCATTCAAACATGCAATCAAACACCCATACACACACGCATTCAAACAGGCAAACACTCATACATACACACATACACACACATACACACATACATTCACACATGTAGACAACACCCACTCACACATGCAAAAACAACACCTCCACCCTCCCACCAGCCTCCCCTGTCGAATGATCGACTTACCTTTTCCGGCGAGGAGGTCGTCCGGCAGGGAACGGGAACAACGCGTCCATTGCTGGCAGCACCCCGCAATCAGTACACCGCCAGGCTGTATTAACGTTTGGAATATGGCTGGTAGAGTCTTTTTGACGGAGCGGGCCCGTGGTAGAACCGCCCCTGCGCCTCTGACCGTCAGCACGACTACTGGAGGAGTTCCATCTAAACTATGGCAGAAATCCTTCAGTACTTGTAATATGGTGGTTGGAAAACCGTCAGCACTGGTGATCTTCTGGCGCCCGTGGCTTCGGCGGTCTTCTGAAAAGACCTCCGAAGTCATAATGAGGGCCTTTATCTCTAGGTCTAAACATATGCTTCTCTATGCATACGCCTTACATAGCGTCAAAATATATAAGTATCAATATAAGACAGCATACCCACACTACAGGAGAATACGGAACTCACACTACTTTGCCAAAAGACCAGTTTTATACACAGACATTTCCGTGCATAGCATTTCCATCATTTCCGACTGTGTTTTAGTGCCCGAGTACGTACCACGTGACATATCCAATGAAAGCCAGATGTTGCGTGCGCAGTTCTGCTGTGCGCTTAAAATGTTAAATGCTGCTGTCACCTTCAATATTTCAGCAGGGCTTCACGCCTGAGAAAAACGTGAAATTGGCACATTTACAGGACCCAACAATTAATCCGCAGGGCAGCTTTAGGATGAGATGTTCCACTCTCACCGTTTTATATTCTGCTGTTGCCAAGAGGCAGACTAGTTAATAGTAAATTTGATATGCACCGCAAAACCCCCTTGTGACCTGTTTTTGCCAAATCAGTTTCGTTTATGAGAAAGCGTGTGTGCACCGATGACGGAATCCCAATTGAAGATATGTCGACAATCAACATTGTTGCCAATCTGTATTTTCTTAAAGATATTGTTATGCAGCTGTTAAATTAATGTCAGTTTCAAAATGAATAGTGTCTTCGAATTCATGGGAAAAAATGGGATGGTAGTCGTTACCTCTTTAAGAACCTTCTGTCCGTGCTTTCGAAATCATGAGGCATAAAATGCCTATTTAAATTAAAAAAAAGAAGCCAGTGCCCCATATAGTGCTGCCGAATGGTCAGCAAAATGGTTTAAATTCGCGCATTTAGTTAAAATTGTAGGCCTTCCTGTAGAAGTTTTTTAACCCACCCTAGTTTATTTTAAATGCACAAAATGACCATCTGGGAAAGCAAATGACAGATCTTGGGTGATTGAAACAAAATATGCCTCCAGAGAGTACATGGAAGTTCGAACCATGAACAATTTGCTGCTATATTTTCCAGCACGCTGTTGTTAATGTTAGGAACATGACGGCTGTGGAGATACGTGACAAAGATGTTTCCTATGTTGCCCCCAGCTCACCTTGTACCCGCTCGAAAAACCTAAAACCAGCTTCAGCTCCTCGCTGCACAGGAGCGCACAATTAGGAGGACCCCAGTTGCTGAGTTACAAATAAAGATTCCCCCGCCTGCCCCTGAAGCGACTTTTCCTGAAGGGGGTGTAGCATACCTCCTCGGATATGGGCCTTTAGTCTTCCATCCCAAAAGGGGTGGGGGCAAGGCAGTAGGAAGAGAGTGTGCAACTTGGCAGTGAAATGCAGCGCTAAGCTGCTGCCTGCCTCAGTTGTTGTCATGCTGGTAATGCACGCTGCCATATTTTCACTACCCCGTTGTTAATGGTGGGAACATGCGTGTTCCTCAAACAGGGGATGAGGTGGCCATTGTGACTGATGACCTGCGACTAAGGTATACACCTCCCAGGTTTGCGAATCCCCTCTCACCTCCCAGCCATCATCTGTGCACCTTCTTACCCCCACTTCTAGTGGCCACTCAAGAGGCAATTTTGGTGTAAAAGGCCGCAGTTTTTTTATTCATGCAAAATACAAGTTGACAACAACAGTACACAAGTCTGCTTCCCCAGTTTAGCACAAAGTTTTCAGTCCTTTATTTGTGGGTCCAACTCAGTCAGTTTGTGTTTTGCCAGCACTCTTAGCAAGTATCTAGGGCAAATAGCCACCATCTTGCAGTGATCTCGCACTTCTTGCGGCTTCTAGGCTGTTGTGTTGGGGCCCTAGGCCCCCATCCTACTAAAATGGACCACACGGACACGGTTGGTTGGTAGGCATAACTGGCCCTGGGCACGTGCGCCCGGCCCCTTTTATTGCCAGGGTCACCTGACCGGTGACGCCTGTGTTGGGTGGGTGTGGGGTGTATGTGGGAGGCCAGCCCTCAGCAGAGAGGCTGGCCAAACACTAGAACGTGTCCAGCAGGACACTACATTCCTCCAAAACTTTGAGGAACAAAAACAAAGTCCAACCTGAAAGAGAAAAACAGAGTAACAAAAACACCACCATCAGTCTCTCGACCTCAAAAAGGCAGGCCGCAGGATTGCCGTGGGCAGGTGCAGCTGGGAGCACCCGGATCCTTCTGCATGAGTTCATGATTTAACCAGTCACAGCCGGGCACGAACACAGTGTGGAAGAAATCCGGACTCTGACAGTCAGATGGTTGGACAAGTGTCCACTGATGCACTGTGCTTCAGTCCTGTGGGCACTCGTGGCGAGGCTGGTGGTGTTTACAGTTCAATTTGTTCAAATAGGGCGTATCATTCGAATTGGGTGCATCACCCAAATTGGGTGCATCACGAGCGTTGGTGGAGTCCACTGTGAATCTTCTTGCCAAGACATCCTGGCTTCACGAAGGCCAATCCCTTGAAGACCGATGATATCTTGGATGTTGTGAGGTCCTCCTCTGAAGCCTTTGTATGTTCTGACCCTCTGATGGCAGAGCTGCTTCCAGGCCACCTCTCGGTTTTGGATTCTTCACTATGGAATTTCCTCGAGGCCTTTTCGATGGGTTTGCCACGGGATTGGCATGGACTGTGCTGGGCTGCGTGTGGGCCATCTGCCGGCCGCTGCAGGCTCTCCGACAGGATCCATGGTCATCTCATTCGTGCAACCACAAGGGTGGATGTTTCGTGGTCAGGGCGCTTGCTGACATGGATCAGGTTCATGCGGGTTCTCAGACGGTCTTAGGGCAATTGTCTCTCAAATGCCAGGAGGGTGTCTAGTTGATGTCATGTTATTTCACTGAAGACAGTCTTGGTGTGCTGCGACCTGCTGGAGTCTCCATTGCACAGCGTTGCTTGTCTCCTTGACTTCATCGGTGGGGCAAAGTCCAGTCCTCTCTCAAGCTTGAGAGGCCCCTTGTCTGGGTTGTCACGGGACTGCTTGTGGTCTGCGCTGGGGCTGCTTGTGTGCCACATAGGGCAGCTGCAAGACCTCCTAGGAGCCACTGCCTAGTCGCTCGTGCAATTACAGGGGTAGATGGATCTGGGTCACGACTTGCTCTTGTCACCGAGAGCATAATACCGATAGGGCGAGCAGTTGGTCATTGTTTGACTAGTTCTTCAGAGCATTAACGCAGAAGTGTAGGACTCCATTCTAGTTGTTTAACTGCTCCTTTGATGGATACCGTGATGCACATGGCAATGATGATGTTTGCCGTTTGGAGACCTGGACGACAAGTGATGTTGCTGGAGTAAGGGTGATTGGAGTAACTTCGTCACAGCGAGTGCAGTCTTTCTTTTGCTCATGTGCAGATGCTAGCTAGCAGTGGTGCCATCTGCTTCAAGCAGCCGATGACAGGTGGCTTGGATGGTCACCTTTGACGTGTGGGGTAAGTACGCGGTTCGCGCATGGCGTCTTACATTTGGCACTCCCGCCGAGCTGTCTCCAGTGACCTCATCGCACCCTGTGGCTGTCTTGTCTGTGGGTGCACTCTTCCTTTGTTGTGGGAGTCCTCCATCTCTCCATCTTGTTGATCTTCCGTTCTTATTCTTCTGTGGTCGTCAGGTGCTGCAGTGTGACAGATGATGTCACACAATCTCCTTTCTTCCTTCTTCATAGTGTGGTGCTGCGCCACGCTTTCCTCTCCTTTGTTGTGGCGTCTGGCCACTTGTCTTCCTTTTGTGTGGACCTTTCGAAGGTCCTGTCCTGTCCAAGGACTAGGCGTTTTTTTTTTTCAGTGTTGCTGGGTGGCATCATGCCACTTGGGGTGTGCAACTCTCCTCTTGCCTGTTGCGAGTCACTGCCGACTCTGTCTTGAGGCAGTGTGGGGGAGGACACTCCTTGTGCGACTCTTCTTGCCTGTTGCGAGTCACTGCCGACTCCGTCTTGAGGCAGTGTCGGGGACGACACTCCTTGTGTGACTCTCCTCTTGCCTGTTGCGAGTCACTGCCGACTCCATCTTGAGGCAGTGTGGGGGAGGACACTCCTTGCTGAGTCTCTGGCCCGTTGCAGGGCAGTGACATAGGGTCACTTTCTTTTCCGCTTCCTCTTCACTTGAGGGCGTAGTGCTTGCGCCTCAAGGCAGTGCTTTCTTGGCACTGGGTCTTGCTTGAACCTGCGTGTGCTTTGCAGGGTTGGCCGCTTCTGATGACCTTCTGTGTGATGGGCCAACGGTGGCCGTCTTGTGTTGCTGAAAAGCCGGCTGGCACGGCCTCTTGTCCCGCGCGTTACGTCACGATCTCGGGTGCTCTCTCCAATTTTGTGGGCGCTTTTCCATGTCGTCACGTTCTCTGGTGCAGCTCTCTGCACATGTGACATAGTCTCTTTTCTTTCCTGGGCGTCTTTTGTTCTTGCCTGGCATGTCCCTTTCTTGTCCTGCGGTGATGTCCATCACCACTGGGGCATGTGGCGTGCTTTCGGCGGTGGTGGCGGACGGCTGGCAGGGGCTGCGCAGTCCATGCGCGCTCTCCTTGTGCATCGCGTGGCACTTGCGTCTATTTCTTGTGGTTGCAGCTTGGCTGGGACATCTGCAGTCCTCTCCTTCCCTTTTCAGCGTCGTCTGCGTCGCTTCCTTCTTCCTCGCTGTTTCTATTTTCTGCGCCGTTTCCGTACAGGGGCGCACTCTTGGTCTGGAGCAGTCACTTTCTTAAGGTGCTGCTGTAAACTTGCCTTCATCCAAGCTGGTTTTCCTTTACAATAGGAACAGGGTGCAGTACCAACTTTGGCCACTGGATGCCAGTAGTGCACTTTTTTTCTAGGTTGAAAACAGTCTTTTCTGTTACCGGGCCTCTTTGTATGAAACAGATGCCGGTGAAGCCATGCTGAGGAGCCGTGCTGCTGGAGGAGTTCTTCAGTCTAGTGGGGGCTTTTGCAGGTATCCAGAGATGCAGGTAAGTGCTGTTTTCTTTACTTGTACACTTTTCTTTCTTCTTTTCTTCGTTTTTCAAAGATGCACTTGTCTGAAAACAGCATGCAGACGGCACGAAGTTCATTGGGGGGTTCCGGGCACTGGTGTCAGCACCTCAATTCTCTGTTGTTTCCTAGGAGGTGGGGGCACGGCCCTGGGCAATTTGCGTTCCTTTGGTGGTGCATGCCAGCACCACCACGGATCCCTCGTTGCGGCCGCAGCAGCCGTCCTTTGTGCTGCGGGCCGTTTTTCTGGCATTTTTGGGGTGGGGGCAACCCTGGGCACATCTTGTTCAGTGCGCAAACAGCACCATTTGCTCTCCGGCGCCGGAGCTTCACTTGCGGTGCCGGGCGTGTCTTTTCCCTGGTGCCTCCGAGCACCATCACATTGCTGCAGGGAAGAGGGGGAGGGCGGCCCTGGGCATATTTACATCTGTGTTTCCTGGCGCTTGGAACCCCCTCACCACGCGGCAGTCTTGTTTCCAAATTGTTCACCTCTTTGAAGGTGGGGGCAGGGGCCCTCCAGACGCTCTCGACAGCACCATTTGCCCCCTCTTTCGTGCGCGCTGCTGGCATTATTATTCTCTGAAGGGGGCGAACCTGGGCATTTTCTCTTGGTGCTTGACGGCACCATTAACTCTAATGAAAAGGGGAAAACGGCGCCCGGTCGTTTTCTTTATTCCTGGTGCCCGATCGCACCATGTACTTCACATGCGGCCGCAGCTTCTTTCATGCACGCTGCGGGTCGCGCTCTTTTGGCACTATCTTCAAAAGGGGGGGGCATTTTCTTAGTTTTCCGGTGCATGAAAACACCGTTGAGGCTCTCTCGATGCGGCCGCAGCAGCCTTCTCACACGCTGCGGGCAGCGTTGCAGCGGACAGGGGGTGATTTCTCATGCCTCGCACCTTAATTACGGTGCCCGCAGCCTAATGGGCAGTGCTGCGGGCCCGCTGTTCGCTTACTTTTTTTTTTTTTGTTTGTTGGCACACCGCTCCTGGGGATGCGGTCGTCAGGGCACCGCCACTTTTGTGTAGAAGGGCGGCAGGATAGCCCCCAGGTCGTGCGCTGGCGGGGCTGGGGCTGCGACGGCCTTCTTCTCCCCCCAGCACATCGCAGAAGATGCTTCCTGCCACGTGGGATCGGACCCTCTCGTCGCCAATGTTGTGTTGGGGCCCTAGGCCCCCATCCTACTAAAATGGACCACACGGACACGGTTGGTTGGTAGGCATAACTGGCCCTGGGCACGTGCGCCCGGCCCCTTTTATTGCCAGGGTCACCTGACCGGTGACGCCTGTGTTGGGTGGGTGTGGGGTGTATGTGGGAGGCCAGCCCTCAGCAGAGAGGCTGGCCAAACACTAGAACGTGTCCAGCAGGACACTACATAGGCTACACCTTGCTGCCGAGTGTTGTGGGCAACCTCCCTTCATGCTTACACGGGCTGCAAAAGCCGTGTCCTCCCACTGCTGACCATTTGCTGTTAGCCTGCTCCTCCAGTGCCCCTGCCATAAGGCATCACAAGGGCACTCCCTTGAGCGTCTCTCCTTTGGCGATGGTACTCACCTTGCTGACCAGTTGCTGGTTCTAATGTTCCGCCCCCTGCTCCGCTTGTGCCCCCGCACAAATTACGGCTGCGACGCGGCAACATGTGGTTTTTTGCCTCCCCCTTGGCCCTTTAAACCTGATGTTGTTGCGGGAGGGGGGGGTGTGGGGGGGGGGTGTGTGAAGGCTAATGATTGGGCCATTAAAAAATGCTGTCCATTCTGGCCAATGCATTTTTTTGCGGGCTTCTGCTCCTGCCACTTCACGGGTCCTGCCCCTCGTTAGGAGTTTGCTACGGGCCTCTCATTGGTCCGGCTTTGCCTTCCCGGCCCACGCGATTATTTTGTACACGTTCCAAATGCACATTCCTGTCTTTTATGTTCAGTGTTAAAGTGATTTACTTCTTAATTGTGAGGTGAAAAGTACACCTGGTGTTTATTTACAGGTTATTTTACATTAGAGATAAACATATATTTTAACACTGTTTGTAACAGAGGAAAACAGAAAGAACAGGAGAATACTTTGGGTTTGTTAAACCAACTCTACTAGGTAGTTCTGGTTTGGACCACTTTTCCAGAGGAAATTAATTTTTTGGTTTGCTACTAATTGTAGGAGGCAGCCCCTCTATGTAGCGTGCAAAACTAGGCACAGTGTGCAAGGGGTCCAGGCAACCACACATTGGTTTACACAGGTAAAAACTAGACCACCTAATGCTCTAATTTTTATGGTAGCTTGGTCGTGCAGTTAGGCTAATCTTGGAGAAGTGCAAAGCATTTGTTGTACTCACAGTATCAATAAACCCAGAAACACACTCAAAAGAATAACTTGAGGCCAATTTACAAAATTACTTCAGATTTTTATAACCTTTTTAAGTTTTAAGACCAAGATCATCAAAATTGGGTAAGTACTTTTTAAGTTATGATTTTTTTTTTTTTTATACAGTTAGTCTTTTTGTGTGTAATTATGCACCATAGGAATCAATCGAGAAATACTTTAAAAATTCACAGTAAATTAGGCAATGCGTTTACCAATGTCTCCTTTTGCAGGCATGTCGAGGTCATTGATGGGTACCCTCGACCAGCTGGAGAAGTTAGGGTGACTCCTGTTCTGCCGTGAGCAGCTGCAGAAAGTTGATGGAGCTGGTGCAGGGGACCACTTGGAAAAACACTGCACAGGGGGACTTAAAGGTAAGTCCCATTGGTCCCCTTGGGGTGTTAAGGTAGCAAAGGGTGTGGGACCCTTAGGGCACAGCTGGATCTTCAGTGCAGGGCACATGGAGGCCGGTAGCAAAGCAAATCGGTGAGCCAGGAGCTGTGTGCATAGGTTCCCTTGGAAGCAGGAGGTAGGTCACTTGGAGGGTCACTTGCAGGTCAACGGGGCACTCTGGTGAGAGTTCAAGGTGGTTCTTCAAGTCCCTCAACTGGGCTTCTTCCTGGTCCTTGTTCAGTCCGGAATGGACTGTCCTTCTGGGGTGTCCAATGTGAGGTGACCAGTACCTGAAGCTATTGCACGGTCTGGCCACTGGAGATTGCAATGCCACCAATTGTGGTGCACTGGTAGGTTTTTTCCTCATGGGCTGACAGGTGAAGGTTGGTCCAGCTACGGTTTCCAGTTCGTTGGTCAGCAGCCGGTCAGTGAAGTGGCCTTCCGTGGGTCTTTGGTTCGTTGGTGTTGCAGAGTGATGCCTTCACTCTGGAGGGATATCTTTACTGATATTTGAAGAGTAGAGGTCCTCTTGTGGTTTGTAGAGTCTGTCCAACATCCGAGCCACCCCTCAGCATTGATTGTCGAGTCCTGGGTGCAGCAGGCAAGGTTTGGTGTCTTTTCTTGCTGCAACAGGACTTCAGTTCTCAAGCCTTGGGTCTTCTTTGTTGCTGGTCTTCTTTTGTTTTTGGAATATGATTTATTGGTCTAGGGATGCCCACTAAATCCTGTATTTAGTGGAAGTTTTAGGGGGTAACCTGGTAGTGACCAATGGGTCATCTATCTTAGGCTGGCTACACCCACTAAGTGACCACTTCCTGTGGGCATAGGTCACTTTCCTACAGCTGATTGTCTATTTTCCTTCCATGCAAGATGGAGGAAAATAAAATTGAGAGGTCGCCTCACATGCAACACCTTAAGGATGGTGCAAGCCAGGACTGACCACTCCTCCGGTGCTTTGTCTGGTTTCTCACCATTGCTCCCGCCAAAAGTGGGAGTTTGCAATGGGAGTGGTCATCTGCAGCTAGCAGCAGGCCTGGGGGTCGAGTTTCAAGAGTGATAAGCCCTTTGAAGCTCACCAGGAGGGCAGTATATATTCCTGAGGGTGAGGTGGTATTAGCACCTCCACCCAGTAAGGGCATTGTTCTAAATCCCAGAGAGCAGGTTCTCTCACCCCAGAGATTCAGATGCTTGTCTGGTGGTGGCAGGCTAGCTCTGACCTGCCGGCAACCATGCCAAGGCAGTTAGCTTTTGCAGGGGGCACCTCTAAGGTGGCCCCTGGGTGCATTCTGCAATAAATCCAATACTGGTACCAGGTTGGATTTATCATTCTGAGCCATTTGATACCAAACAACCCAGGGTTCAGAATTGGTTATCATGTAGCTGTGAAACTCGTGATGACCAGTGTACAGCACATGCACTTAAAATGGCTTCTCTGTTCACTCACTACATCCAGGGTTTGGCAAGGACACAGTGGGGGCATATTGCTAATGCAGCTAAGCCCTCACATACACCATAGTGCACCCTGACTTAGGGCTGGAAATCCTGCTAGAGGGGTGTCTTACCTATACTGCATGCAGTGGGTGGTGGACAGGGCACACAGGCAGTGTGCCATGTTGAGTTTGTCTTTTGGGCTTGTATCAGGACACTCAGCCTGTAATGGCAGTGCTGGGTGAATCTGAATGCATGGCCCTAAATGGGCTCTCAGGGGCCTACCCTTAGTACCCCATGCCTTGAGTACATAAATATTATTTACTATCGACTTATAGTGGCAGCTAAAGGTTTCTCCAATTGTGCCAATACATCACAATAGTTTTGAGGGAAGAGATCTGGCACAGGGAACCTGGTTAACAGGGGCCATAGGCTCTAACAACTTTGAGGCAACATCATTTACCAGGCAAAAAGTAGGGGGGCTAACCATGTCAAAAGAGGCCTTTTATCACACTAATGTAGGTGCCATTTGATGGGTGTGGCTTAGACTGAGAAGGATACCTATATCTTATCAGTGTAAGATGACTGCTGAGATTTCCAAATCTCATGCCATCAACAAATCTCATTTGCAGAATCTTCTTGCACAACAATGCATATGTGAATCTTGAGCCTCAAAAGTAACAGAACTGATGTAGTTCTTATAGAGCTTTAACTGGCTATTCTATATGGAAGACCTTGGTTGTGATAGGTCCTGTGAGCTCTTACCCCCCCTTGCCGCCTTATTCTCACATAAAGGGGCATATTTATACTCCGTTTGCGCCGAATTTGCGTCGTTTTTTTCGACGCAAATTAGACGCAAAATGAACTCCATATTTATACTTTGGCGTTAGACGCGTCTAGCGCCAAAGTTCATGGAGTTAGCGTCATTTTTTTGCGTGAACACCTTCCTTGCGTTACTGATATGCAAGGTAGGCGTTCCCGTCTTAAAAAATGACTCCGATGCTATTGCGTCGGATTTATACTCCCGGGCAAAAATGACACCCGGGAGTGGGCGGGTCTAAAAAACCTGCATTAGCGCCGGATTTTAGCGCCTGGGTCAGGGCAGGCGTTAAGGGACCTGTGGGCTCAGAATAAGCCCAGAGGTGCCCTCCCCTGCCCCCAGGGACACCCCCTGCCACCCTTGCCCACCCCAGGAGGACACCCAAGGATGGAGGGACCCACCCCAGGGAACTTAAGGTAAGTCCAGGTAAGTATTTTTTTATATTTTTTTTTGTGGCATAGGGGGGCCTGATTTGTGGCCCCTACATGCCACGATGCCCAATGACCATGCCCAGGGGACAGAAGTCCCCTGGGCATGGCCATTGGGCAAGGGGGCATGACTCCTGTCTTTGCTAAGACAGGAGTCATTTCAATGGGGGATGGGCGTCGGAAAAAAATGGCGCAAATCGGGTTGTGGCGATTTTTTTGCCTCAGCCTGACTTGCACCATTTGTGGACGCCCATACGCCATTTTCCCCCTACGCCGGCGCTGCCTGGTGTACGTCGTTTTTTTTAACGCACACCAGACAGCGCCGGCGGCTAACGCCGGCTAACGTCATTCAATAAATACGGCGCCCGCATGGCGCTTCAGAATGGCGTTAGCCGGCGCTAATCTTTTTGACGCAAAACTGCGTTGGCGCAGTTTTGCGTCAAAAAGTATAAATATGGGCCACAGTGTCTAAGTATGCAGTAACACAGGCATGGACATGACAGTTACCCCCTAAAGGCCTCTGCCATGGGAAGCCTAGTTTGTCTGGATGTCGTGCATAGAATTGTCACAAATGTTGAGGAGCACAGAGAAGTGAGATGGGTACACAGGATCTTTCTTCTGGTCCAAAGACTTTCCAACCTGATAATGTACTAATAATTAATCAACCTCAAACTGTCGTGAATCTTAAATCCAATGTACCTCATACTCTCTCTCTCCATCCACTTTCATTGATGTTGAATCTGTATGGAGGGATAATTCTGGGTGGCGCAATTTGAATAGTAAAAGGTGGAATACTGAATGTATTTGGAATTCAGAAGGGAGTTTCAATTTTACTGCTCCTGGATTCATGATCTATTCTGTCTTGGATGGTCCCGCAAAGTTTGGTTTTAGGTCAGTATATGCAAAGTAGCTAACAGTATTAGATCTTCCACCTTGAATGGAGTAGCAGTCTTCCACTTTTTGTTTGTATGAAGCTTGCAGCTCTTTTTAGTTTGTTCTAATTGGAGTTTTACTGACTTTTGAATAGATGAAGGTGAGCATGATGCCCTTGCATAGGAGGTAAAGGGGATTTGACTGGCTATTCAAATGTTAAAATGTGTGGGTAGTACTCTAATGAGCTATAAAATAAAACAGAAATTGCTGTACAAAAATGTTGCCATCCAAATAGCCTCACTTCATTATGAGTTTTGTTGTAAAGCCAAAAAATGCAGATATTACTCAAGAGTCTAATTTAAGCGTTGGGTCCGGCTCTCCCTTTGCCTGTGGTAACTAGTGGATAGATTAGCATTCATGTTCATAGGTTTACATAATCTCAACTAGAAGTGAGATGTAAATTGTGCTCCTTGATATGTCTCATTTTGGTTTGATAGTCCACTAGTACTAGTATACTTGTATTTCTATTATTAGAAGGTGCTTCACACATGAAATCATTTGACACAGTGTTTTCAAAGAGCAGGTGGCTTTGGAACTAGATATAAAAAACCTTCTGGTTTGCTATGATCTACTTAGCTTCCCCACAGATAGTCCATGCCATTAAGTACATAGTCACAAATTTTTATATTCGCCACCGAAAATTGTTGTATTGCAGTTACCTGTTTCTTAACCCTTATGGTGCCTGGGACGAGGTGGTCTCGTCCTCGCACACGGTTCCCGTGTGCCTGGGACGAGAGCACCTCGTCCTGCTCCGGGCCCACAGGGTGAGCGCTAGCACTCCCCGTGTGCCTCCCACTCACACCCCCTGTCAGGGATGACAGGGGAATCGCATCCCCTTCCACCCCGCCTCCCCCACCTGCCCCTCCAGTGACGTCCGATGACGTCACCACGCGATTGCATGCTGACCTCATCAGAGGTCACCTCCATGCTTCCAACGTGATGCAGAAGAGAAATGCTCAGCATTTCTCTTCCGCTCGGGAGGCGGGGGCAGGCAGAGGCATAAAAGGAAAGGCCTTTCCTTTCCTTTCATGTCTCTGCAAGCATTTCTGCTGCCCGATCGCATCAGCAGAAATGCCCACTGGACACCAGGGATTTTTTTTTTATACGTACGCATAAAGGGAGTGGCCCCTTGGGCAAGGGCCGCTCTCCAGGGGGTCAAAATATCTTTAAGCAGAAACCCCTAGACACTAGGAATATTTTTTTTTGTTTACTTTATGTTCTTATGTATGGGGAGTGAGCCCTTAGGCAAGGGTCACTTCCCTGGGGGGGACAAATTGTATTTAGGCCATTTCTGCCCCTCTTGGGGGGCAGAAACCATTAAACACCAGTGATTTTTTTTTTGTATACTTACGCATAAGGGGAGCTTCCCCTTGGGCAAGGGCCACTCCCCAGGGGGGTAAAATATTTTTAGGCCTTTTATGCCCGCATGGGGGCAGATCGGCCTATTATAATTAGGCTGATCTGCCCCCATGGTGGGGGGCAGAAACCCCTAGACACCAGGGATATATATATTTTTTGTTTACTTTATGTTTTGATGTATGGGGAGCGACCCATTAGGGAAGGTTCGCTCCCCCGGGAGGCAAATTGTATTTAGGCCATTGCTGCCCCCCTGGGGGCAGATCGGCCTATTTCGTTTAGGCCAATCTGCCCCTAAGGGGGGGGAAACCACTAGATACCAGGGAATTTTTATTTACTTATATTTATATATAAGGAGAGCGGTCCCTTGGGCAAGGGCCGCTCTCCAGGCGGGCAACATATTTTTAGGCCTTTTCTGCCCCTCGGGGGCAGATCGGCCTATTATAATTAGGTTGATTTGCCCCAGGGGGGGCAGAAACCCCTAGAAACCATGGATATATATATTTTTTGTTTACTTTATTTTTTTATATGTGGGGAGCAACCCCTTAAGCAAGGGTCGTTCCCCTGGGGGTGAATTGTATTTAGGCCATTTCCACCCCCCTTGGGGGCAGATCAGCCTATTATTATTAGGCTAATCTGCCCCCAAGGGGGGCAGAAACCAGTAGACACCAGGCATTTTTATTTGTTTGCGTCAATTTCACACAAAGGGAGCACCCCCTTAGGCAAGGGTCGTTCTCCTGGGGGTCCAATTTATTTTAGGCCATTTCTGCTCCCCTTGGGGGGCAGATCGGCCTATTTCTAGTATGCTGATCTGCCCCCGGGGGGCAGAAACATTTAGGCACCAGGGATTGGTGTGTGCGTATGTGTGTGTTTTGTTTGGAGGGGAAGCCCCTTGGGCAAGGGTCGTTCCCCATGGGGCCACATTACTGTCGACCATATGTGCCTGGCCCATTTTTGGAAGGCCCATCTGCCCCAAAGGGGGGCAGAAAGCCCACCAGAAATCAGGGAAGATTTTCTTTCAAAATTAGAGGGAGGGGTATGGCCATACCCCCGCTCCAAATAAATGGGGCCAAATTGGTTCTGCCCACCAATGGGCAAATGGGGCAATTACTCCCAATCCAGACCAACTAGTATGGGCATGGTTATGCCCCCACCCCAACTGAAGGGGTAACAGTCTTTCAGCTCTCCCCTGCACACTAAAACTTCTTATCCCACGGCAAGCAAGAGGACAATTATTTATTTGGGGTTTTGGTTTTACATTTGGGCCATGAGAGCATGGCTAACTCTCAAAATCGTCCCACTTGGAATGGTGAGGGCCGCACCTTTTGGACTTTGGGACGCTGCCATGTAGAAAAATCCACAAGACCGAGACACATCTGAAAACTAAACATCTGGGTGAGTCCAGGGTGGTGTGCTTCACATGCAACCCGCACCATTTTCTTACCCACAATGCCCTGCAAACCTCCAACTTTGCTGGAAATCACATATTTTTTGCCCATTTTTGTGATGGAAACATCCGGAACCTGCAGGAATCCACAAAATTCCTACCACCCAGCATTGTCTCATCTATACCGATAACAATATTGCTCCACTTGTCAGCCTAAACATGTTTTTTTCCAAACTGGCCTTTTGGACCCGCTTTGGTTCCCCCTCAATTTCAACATGTTTTTGGCTCTTCCCTGTCATAGGCTCTACCTCAAGTGAGGTATCATTTTTACTTGGAGACTGAGGGGAATGATGGATGGTAGGAAATTTGTCCTGGTGCAGTGATCCCACACAGAAAGTTGGGAAAAATGTGATTTGCTTAGCAAAGTTTGAGGTTAGCTGAGGATTCTGGGTAAGAAAACATTGGTGGATCCACGCAAGTCACTCCTCCCTGGATTCCCTCAGTGTCTAGTTTTCAGAAATGTTTGGGTTTGGTAGGTTTCCCTATATGGTTGCTGAGCTCAAGACCAAAAACGCAGGCCCCCCGCAAAAACAGGTAGTTTAGTGTTTGATAATTTTGAATTGTGTCAATATAGTGTTTTGGGGCATTTCCTTTCGAGGGCACTAGGTCTACCAACACATGTGAGGTACCATTTTTATCGGGAGACTTGGGGGAATGCTGGGTGGAAGGAAATTTGTGGCTCCTCTCAGATTCCAGAGCTTTCTGTCACAGAAATGTGAGGAAAACTTTTTTTTTGGGCCTAATTTTGAGGTTTGCAAAGGATTCTGAGAAACAGAACCTGGTGAGAGCTCCACAGGTCACCATATTTTGGATTTCCCTAGGTGTCTAGTTTTCAAAAATGCCCAGGTTTGGTAGGGTTCCCTAGGTGCCGGCTGGGCTAGAGACAAAAATCCACAGCTAGGCACTTTGCAAAAAACAGCTCTGTTTTCTTTGGGAAAATGTTATGTGTCCACGTTGTGTTTTGGGGCATTACCTGTCACGGGCGGTAGGCCTACCCACACAAGTGAGGTACCATTTTTATCGGGAGACTTGGGAAAATGCTGGGTGGAAAGAAATTTGTGGCTCCTCTCAGATTCCAGAACTTTCTGTCACCCAAATTTGAGGAAAAAGAGGTTTTGTGGCCACATTTTGAGGTTTGGAAAGGTTTCTGGGTAACAGAACCTGCTGAGAGCCCCACAAGATACCCCATCTTGGATTTCCCTAGGTGTCTAGTTTTAAAAAATGTTTGGGTTTGGTAGGTTTCCCTATATGGTTGCTGAGCTCAAGACCAAAAACGCAGGCCCCCCGCAAAAACAGGTAGTTTAGTGTTTGATAATTTTGAATTGTGTCAATATAGTGTTTTGGGGCATTTCCTTTCGAGGGCACTAGGTCTACCAACACATGTGAGGTACCATTTTTATCGGGAGACTTGGGGGAATGCTGGGTGGAAGGAAATTTGTGGATCCTCTCAGATTCCAGAGCTTTCTGTCACAGAAATGTGAGGAAAACGTTTTTTTTGGGCCTAATTTTGAGGTTTGCAAAGGATTCTGAGAAACAGAACCTGGTGAGAGCTCCACAGGTCACCATATTTTGGATTTCCCTAGGTGTCTAGTTTTCAAAAATGCCCAGGTTTGGTAGGGTTCCCTAGGTGCCGGCTGGGCTAGAGACAAAAATCCACAGCTAGGCACTTTGCAAAAAACAGCTCTGTTTTCTTTGGGAAAATGTTATGTGTCCACGTTGTGTTTTGGGGCATTACCTGTCACGGGCGGTAGGCCTACCCACACAAGTGAGGTACCATTTTTATCGGGAGACTTGGGAAAATGCTGGGTGGAAAGAAATTTGTGGCTCCTCTCAGATTCCAGAACTTTCTGTCACCCAAATTTGAGGAAAAAGAGGTTTTGTGGCCACATTTTGAGGTTTGGAAAGGTTTCTGGGTAACAGAACCTGCTGAGAGCCCCACAAGATACCCCATCTTGGATTTCCCTAGGTGTCTAGTTTTCAAAAATGTGCAGGTTTGGTAGGTTTCCCAATGTGCCGGCTGAGCTAAAGGCCTAAATACACAGCTAGGCACTTTTCTGAAAACAGGTCTGTTTTCTTTGGGAAAATATGATGTGTCCACGTTGTGTTTTGGGGCATGTCCTGTCACGGACGGTAGGCCTACTCACAGAAGTGAGGTACAATTTTTATCGGGAGACTTTGGGGAACACTGGGTGGAAGGACATTTGTGGCTACTCTCAGGATCCAGAAATTTCTGTCACCAAAATGTGAGGAAAAAGTGTTTTTTAGCCAAATGTTGAGTTTTGCAAAGGATTCTGGGTAACAGAACCTGGTAAGAGCCCCACAAGATACCCCATCTTGGATTTCCCTAGGTGTCTAGTTTTAAAAAATGCACAGGTTTGGTAGGTTTCCCTCGGTGCCGGCTGAGCTAGAGGCCAAAATCTACAGCTAGGCACTTTGCAAAAAACACATCAGATTTCAATGTAAAAATGTGATGTGTCCGTGGTGTGTTTCCTGTCGTGAGCATTAGGCCTACCCACGCAAGTGAGGTGCCAATGCATGGGCAGTGCAGAGGTCCCCCTGCCCAGCACCCTTGAAATGCATTGGGATTTCATATTCCATAAAACATATTTTTGCAGATTGCTTTTTTGCATTTTATTTTGACATTTTTAAAGTTTATCACACATATATAACTTGTGTGTATGTAAAGCCCTGACATTTTTCCTAACCTGTAAAATAATTTAGTTCTGAAATAATGGGCCTTCATTATTGCATGGTGTGATTTATTACTTATTATTACAGGGTTTAATTGCTGATTTGAGTAGAAATTTGAAAAGTTGTTATTGTGTGGTGTAAGTGCTATGTAGGCCAAAAGGTTCAGTTTTTATTGAGATGACTATGGATAGTAGCTTTTTATTTGAATTATAGCTAGACTAAAACAGTACATTTGCCTTTCAATTTCTTTTTCTAAGCATTTACAATGTTAGGCTTGGAGAATGTTGTGTGAATATTTACAGTGTGTACATCTTTTGGTGGATTTTTTTAAAAATGATGCTACTCAAATTATGCGACAAAAGAAGAACGTTGTGGATGTGCTGTGAATCTGCTAACCTGACTGCCTCTGCACCGGAGGTCCCACCATTATCTTAATGAAGGCTTGAAACTCGTTGGACAATGTTTTTTAAGGTCAGTACCTCTAACTTGAATTAAAACAGTACCCTCGGGAGGATAACAGAGATGCAGGTTTTCCAGTCAATAAACACAAATATTTAAGCAGTATTAGAAGATTGGAACGTTGGCAGCTCCATTGAAAACAATGGAGTGCTGTGGGCTTTTACTGGCCGGTAAAAGCCCACAGCGCCAACATTCCAATGCTCTCTTTGTTCACAGCAACAGCTGTGAACAAAGCCTCACAGAAATCCCCTCGGGCTCCGTGAGGAATTTGTTTTATTTAATAGAACATTCTGCCCTGAGTGGCAGAATGTTCTAATAGTCTTAGAACCCGCCGTAGCGGGCTCTACCGGCTATTAAAGGCCCTTTAACGCGGGAGCGGGCCTTTAATAGCCGTTAGAGCCCGCTACGACGGGTTCTAAGGCTATAGTACTTAGGAGGTGCCACTCCCAGATAGTAATGGTGGAACAGAGTCAGAGTGCCCGAGGCAAAAACATGATTCATGTTTCTCTTGGTAAGTTAACTGCTTTTTTTAAGCTAGTGGCATAGTTACCTTTTCAGTTGATACCTTCTCTGTAATATCGTTGTCTGTGAACTTTGTTTAGTGTACTCCCTGCACAACTAGCCCTACTGACATTTAAGGTCTCATTCTTTCTTTCAGTTCTTTGCTCAACCAATTTAACAATTTGATTTCTTGTTTTGGTCTGTTTTTTCTGATGTAATGGGTTCCACTAACTGTCTCATCTCTGGTGAAAAGGCAAGGTTCTATGAAGTTGTCAGGGATTGACACATTTGATGGGTTTGTTTGTACTGTGATGGATCACCATGGATCACTGACATAACATCAATGTATACAATATTGAAACACAAAAGTATCAGAAGTTAAATGCCAATAACAAAAATATTGACTTCCTATACTTAGCTAGTAAAACCACAAATATCAAGAACACAACTATTGTTGTTAAAAATGTAAACTTTTACCCATATTAAAAAGAAAATCAATAATAAAAATATTGTTACCTTTAAACATATAATATGTAAAAACATATGGATTCACACAATATTGACCTCAATATTGTCACCAAAATGATTAAATTATCACTAAAAGATATTTTAAAAAGTCAGTTTTTATATAAAACAATTACTGAGAATACATCTAAAACATGTTATGCACATGCTTAAATTAAATTTAAATATATTACATCAAAAAAATCTATACCATTCTGCCCAACAAAATATATACCTAAAATCATAACAATACAACACAAAAAGTTACCATTAACTACAAACATTTAAACAACAACCTAAACAATAAAAAATAAAAATAAATGTAAATTAAAAACTGTACATTAAAAATAAAACCCAAAGCAGTCTTTAACTTGGAAGAACATAACTGATAAAAAAATGTAAACTAAAATTGAACCAGCTAATTAAATAAAAGTATAAACAACTTTAACCAATACAATCAAACAAACAATTAAATCAACAATTTAAAAGGCACACTAACTTATACACTAACAACAAAGGGCTTCATTACGAGTTTGGTGGTTGATGGACTGTAATGGTGGTGTTGGCAGTCAGACCGCTGCTGGGTTGGTGGTCTGACCACCATATTATGAGTCATGCTGGCCTATAGAACAGAGACCGCTCTGGTCCCACCGGCACCGCCAGGCAGCGCAGAACTGCGGTCACGAGGCTGCACAAACAGGCTGGTGGGGCCAGGGTTTCTGCAAGACACATTTTGAGGTTGCAGACCGCCATTGTGACCTTGGCGGTCCAACCACCGCCTCTCAGGATCAGAAACAGACAGTATAAAGGGAGACATTTACCTGCAGGCAGTCCCACACATCTGGTGCCACCAGGGAAACATTGTTTACAACAATGCATTTACCACGAAATGCATGTACAATGATGCCATTACCATAAATATGCCTTTACTACGAATAAACCTTTACCACGCATGCCTTCACAACAAATGTTGTTGTTCTAAAGGCATAAATGGTAAATGTATATGCCTGGTAAAGGTTTTGAAGGTAAGTATTTTTATTTTATTTTGTAAAGGCATGAATGGTAAAGGTGTGTGCATGGTAAAGGTTTTGCAGGTAAGTACAGGTAAGTTTGAAGTGGTGTAAGTGTTTATAAATATATCTTAACACATATAAAACATATATTGGGTTTTCAGGTCGGATATGGGTTTTTGGGGTGGTAAGGGCATTTTTAGGTTTCAGGGGGTCTGGGTTTTGGGGTGATAATGACATTTTTAGTTTTTTGGGTGGGTATGGGTTTTGGGGTGGTAAGGACATTTTTAGGGTTTTAGGGTGGGCATTGGATTTAGGATTGTAAGGGTAGTTTTCGGGTTTAGGTTGGGTATGGGTTTTGGTTTGGTAAGGGCATTTTTGGTTTTAGGGTGGCTATGGGATTTAGGGGGGTAAGGACATTTTTAGGTTTTAGGGTGGGTATGGGTTTTGCGGTGGTAAGGGCATTTTGAGGTTTTAGGGTAGGAATTGGTTTTGGGGTGTTAAGGGCATTTTCAAGTTGTAGGATGGGTATGGAATTTAGGATGGTAAGGGTATTTTTCGGTTTTAGGGTGGGTATAAATTTTGGAATGGTAAGGGCATTTTTAGGTTTTAGGGTAGGCATGAGATTTAGGGTGGTAAGGATATTTTTGAGGTTTAGGGTGGGTATGGGTTTTGGGGTGGTAAGGGCATTTTTAGGTTTTAGGATTGGCATGGGGTTTGCGGTGGTAAGGACAGTTTTGGGGTGGAAAGGGCATTTTTAGGTTTTAGGATGGGTGGGTTTTGCAGTAGTAATGGCATTTTTAGGTTTTTGGGATGGGTATTGGTTTAGGGATGGTAAGAGCCTTTTATGGGTTTTACGGTGGGTATGGATTTTGGGGTGTTAAGGGTATTTTTAGGTTTTAGGGTGGGTATGGGCTTTAGGGTGGTAAGGGCATTTGATGAGTTAAACGTAGGTATCGGTTTTGGAGTGGTAAGGTCATTTCTAGGTTTTAGGCTGGTATGGGATTTAGGGTGGTAAAATAATTGTTAGGGCTTAGGGTGGGTATGTTTTGTGGAGTGCAAAGTGTGTGTGTAGTATATACATAAATATATATGTATGTATATATATATATATATATATATATATATTTATATATATATATATTTATATATACAAACTCAAATATATATGTTTAAATATATACACAAACATATGTATAAATATCTATATCTATATATATATATATATATATGTATATGTATATATATATATATATATATATATATATATATATATATATATATATATATATATGACCATTTACCACACATATGTTTTTACCAACCATGCCTTTACCATGACATTTTTGTGGTAAAGGCAGGTGTGGTAAAGGCATTTTTGTGGTAAAAAACGTTCATAGTAAGTGCAGTCATTGTAATGATCAATGCGTTGTAATAACAACATTGTGAAGGCAATCGTGGTTATTGCATTTGTGGTTCTGTCATGCAACCGTGCCACCATGGAGCCCATCACACATGTCCTGCCGCTGCTGATGATCATTGATGGAGCACAGAATCCACACAGTGGTGGGAGCAACCAACCGTAAGTATACACACCTACCTGTGTCATTAACCTTAACAACAGATTGTCACACCATCAGCTACATCATTTGGGGGTCATGCTGCGGACCCCAGGTACACTTGTCATTGTGTCCCACATTGGAATCAGACACAAAGAAGGACACAATCACAGTCACAAAATGCCCCCTTTGGCAGCACACTCACACTGCACTGCAACACTTCACAAAAATACATGACTGCTCCAGCTCAGGCACAGGGACAGTGACATGTACACAACATTATCTCACACAACACCAACAACACACCAATATCACATCTACAAATACAACTTGCACACTCACATTGCACACATGCCCCGGACTGTCATCACATTCAACACATATGTGTATGGATGTGGCATGGAACACAAACACCACTACCAATAAACAGCCCTGTAATGGACGCACACATCACCCACATTGCAACACAATGGAAGGACAATGGGATTCACAACAGCGAGACAAATATAGAAAGTTCACTGTGCAAACAACACCCACACAAGATCACACAGAGAAGGAGGTTGCACTGGGACACCTATCACTTTGCGCATGCCCTTTAAACAACATTTGCACAGGAACTGGTCTTACATGTATCTCAGGGACAAACAATACTAGACCCAAATGACATGCCTATCTACACAATGTGGAAGTGCAAGTCAACAAAGCACATACAACTACAACTGCATGGGACATACCTCCACATGAAGTAACTGCAAGGTGCACACAGTTAAATGGACACATGCACAGTCAAATGCAAACAAAGGTAGCACAAGTGAATACATTTAATGTCTGCACAAACAAAACTCAAGCTGCCACACATTAGATGAATCTATAATCCATATCAGGGGGACAAGTCTAACACCATACATGCTCACATTGGATAACACAAGATGAAATACTTACCATAACAAACATGGCACAATGCCATGACACCACCATGGCATGTACACTCACATATCCATACAGTGAACAAATACCCTAGTCCTGGGGGACACCATCACTGCCCACAAAGACAGATACTGCAAACAACAGAAATTGGATCAGCAGACAGGATAAAGCAAACACAACTGTAGGCAGACAATATAAGTCACTCAGGAACAACATAAAGGTAGAAAACAAATTGCAGGACAAATGTATACCCGAAAAAAATCAACTGTTTGGTTTTATTAGCTTTACATTTTGTAAAGTCCAAGGCCATTGCCAGTCCATATGTTCCTGCACAGGCACATCATGGTGCCGACACTTGACTCCTAACTGCCAGGGAACCTCCACAGGGGCAGACAGACACCTCAGGGATCATTCTGTCAGGGGGGGGTCAGATTTTGGAGGGTTGGGTTTGGTCTTGGGTTTGGGAGGGGTGACCTGCTACTTGGGAGAGGTGGACTTCTTCTTAGGGTGGAGGGATTTGGTGCTTGCAAGAGGGGCAAGTGTTACAAGGGAGGAGTTAGAGGGGTTGGGAGATGGGTCGGGCCTCTTGGATTTGGGACGGGGTGAAAGGAACAGAGGAAAGGTCAAGGTCAAACACAAAAACATTGGGTTGGTCAGCAGAAGGGGAGGGGATTTGGAGGTTGAGGGAGTGGT
Source organism: Pleurodeles waltl (assembly GCF_031143425.1). Lineage (NCBI taxonomy): Eukaryota > Metazoa > Chordata > Amphibia > Caudata > Salamandridae > Pleurodeles > Pleurodeles waltl. Next base: position 996,553,661 of record NC_090447.1, on the reverse strand, counting down.
TGTCTGCTGTGTCAGTGTGGATGTCGTGGGTGCATGTGTGTGGGAGGTATGCTTGTGTTTGGGTCATATCTGTTGTGTGGGTGAGTGTGCATTTGTGTGTCTTGAGGGTTGGGAGGTAGAGGTGCTGGGGGTTGAGTGGTGGATGTGTGTGTGTCTATTGGGGTGGTGCGTGTGGGTATGCTGGTAGTGGTGTATATCTGTGTCTGTTGGGGTGGTGTCTGTGGGTATGGTGGGTGTGGTGGATGTCTGTGTGTCTGTTGGGGTGGGGTTTGCTGGCATGCTGTGTTTGGTGGGTGTGTCACTGACTGTTGTGGTGTTGCCTGTGGGTTTGCTTTATGTCATGTGTGGGACGGTGGGGATAATGAGGGTGTCTGGGGAAGTGGTGATTGATGTTGTGTCTGTGGGTGTCTGTTGTTTGCATGTGTGCCAGTGTGTTTTGTGGTGCTTGTGTCTGTGTGTGCTGCTCTTGTGTGTTGAAGTGGATGCATGCAGATCCGTCTGTGTGGTTTGGGTAGGGAGGGGAATGGAGGGTTTGGATTGAGATGATGGAGGTGGAGGGGGGACAGAAGGTGGGGGGTGACTGGCTCTTGATAATGTGGAGGCCACAGCCTGAAAAGATCTCTGTAGGCCTGACATTGCACCATGAATGCCTTCCTGAAATGCATTTGTCTATTGTAGTTGACTTGCCAATCCCTGGATAGCATTCTGACCCACAGAGATACTTTTCTGGAGGTCAATAGCCTCTTCACTGAAGGCAGCAGGAGCAACAGGGGCTTGGGCAGAGGTGCCTGTGGCAAAGGAGATGCCCACCCTCTTGGGTGAGTGGGCACAGCAAATTGGGTGGGCAGCAACAGGGAGGGTGATGATAGAATGAAAGGTGGTGGCAAAGATGGTACAGGGGTGTGTCCCAGTGGGTCCACCACCACTAGGGAGTGGCCACTGGAGGAAGAATCCAATTATGAGGATGTAGATCCTGTCTCCCTCCTGGCACTCCCCTTGCCCTCCAGGCCACTGGGTCCCTCTGTCATTGGTATCTTGCCCCGAGGTCCCGTGGCCAGATGCTTCCCCACTTGGCTGTACCTCGTCTCATTCACCTGCCTGTGCTGATGCTGCAAAAAGAATGAGAAATACATAATAACAATTCAGTCACAACTCAGATTGACAAACAATACCATAATGGCTAGTAGGCTCCATAAAAGTATTTCACCAAAGTGGCACTTTTTATGTTCCATACCATATGCAAGCCACCTGGACTTATCAAAGTTACCCACAGGCTAATCAGGATGCCAGACAACTACAAGTGCCTGGCCAAAGTCTTGCAACCACAATGACCATACAACACCTAGGTGACCTCTCCATCCTCACAGCTGTGCCACATGCAACAGACCTCAGTTCACTTGTAGCCAACAATACATTCCCTTGGGAAAGTAACTTCTCATAATTCTCACCCAAGTTTATGCAAACATATATTTTGCACACACATGATGTGCCAACAATTTGAGATGATGCCAATGAAATACAGCTATCACAGATACAAAAGTGAAATATCCTGGAGTAATTGACATGGAAATACCCATGTAACAATGGACAAATGTCATCAATGTACAGCTCAAAAAGTGCCACTTGTCCCAATAGAGTCATGGAGGTAGTATCAATGTCACTCTGATAGGCCTCACATGTGTCAATGAAAGGAACAACATTGACATCTGGTCCAATATGTCAGGGAGAGATGTCTCCAGAATACACACAACAATTAATCAGTCAGCCCCAGGATAGTCACCACTAATGTCTGACACACATCAATACAATGACATCATCTGAGTGTGTCTGTGATATATATCGGTACCTTGAATGACACAGGCACAGAACTTGCACTGACACAGAAATTGCAAGGAAAAATAGAGGGACCCTAACCTGTTGTCCAACGAGAAGCAACATTATGATCCACATCTAAGACATGTCAACCCTGGTATCTGTCTGTGGATGAATGCCTAAACCCAAACACATGTGATGTCAACATCACTGCAAGTCACTCTATGATGCATGACAGTCAGGGAACAATCCTCTATCATTCAGCATGTGCAATGCACTTTTCCATAGGATGCCACATCAAGGAAGGACATAGATAAACAAAGAGTGGTTCCACAATCTGGACTTAGGACTTAAATGTCATGTTCCTCATTGCTATTGCAGTCCTACATGACAAATTACATACCATGAGGCATGAAAGTATATTTAAGATAATAAACAATGCTGACACTCTCTTGTCTGTGGCACAACATGAAATACATCAGCATGGTAAATGTACTATTCCACTAACAGTTTTCCATGCACATATGTGAGGGAATGCAGACATCATCCCATCATCATGGGTAGAACATGCATAAAATTGTTGAATAAGGATGTTTTCCTAAAGAGAAAAGGACACATGCTGACAGGTAGGCACAAGGAATGTTGGCTACAGTCATGGACATAATTCTACTCAATGGACATTCCCACTTACCAAGGGAAAGTAGTATGCTACACTTGCAAACCATTACCCCTGTAAGCCATGTCACGTCTATGCAGGGCACAAACATATCACAGACTGCAGTGAGGCACCAGCACACATTATACACTCAAAAAATTGCTTTTGGGTGGCAGATGTCTACATACACATATGCCCTGACACATAGCAGAGGACAGTGATGCATTACCCACTTACCTTTTGTCTGTGACTTTCAGGGGAAGTGATCTGTGGGTCAGAAATTACACCCACTACAACAACAAAGAGTACATGAAAAATCACTTCACACAGCCATTTGTGGTCCCTGCAGACAAAGTTGTTTGAAGATTCTCCCCAGGTTTGTACCAGATCCCAGGTTGGGAGAGCAAGGTAGACCAGTTTGATACACATAACATGTCAATACCAATAATCTCCCATGTACTGTGCAACACATGGTTCATCCCTAGTTGTGAGGGATCAGGGGTATCAGACAGTACCCCACTCAATCACCTGACAGGGAGTAATCTGTTGTCTACTCACCCCCCTGTGGCTGCTGTGCTGCCCTCAAAAGCCCATTCAGCTCTGGTTAGGCCACCACCACCACAATGAGGGCCATTAGAAGAGTCATTGTCCAATGGAAACCCGGCCCACGTTAGGAGGGCAGCCGCAGCTAAACCTCTGTGATCTTCCGGGCCCATCGTCTCATGTTCTCCCACCTCTTTATGCATTGGGCACATTGCCGGCTGTGGACCCTCAGGGTCTGCACCTTCTTGGCGATGGCTGTCCAAATCCCTTTCTTCTTATGGGGGTTGACCTGCATTGATGCAAAAGAAAAGACAAGAGATTATGTCCTCAAGTCCCATTCAAAATAGCGGAGTCACATGCATGTCAGAACACAAAGCTATGAACATTCTTTGTTGCCCAAAGTGTCCAAGTGTGCAACATACCAGCCACTGTGTACAAGCACAAAACTACAAACACTTCCCAATCTGCAAACCTATCCACCACCCTGCTCAGGCCCTCCACTGACTAGGTAAGTCACCTGACATCCTGTGGTACATGCTCTTGCAATCTGACTGAGAGCTGAGGAACCATGGGACATATCACACCTCTGTGAATTCTGAATGGTACACTCCTTAGGCATGATGAATGCATTAATACACTCACTCTGTGAGAATGATTCCCTGCATACAGGTCCTACAGGCCAATGCCAGAGTACAACCTCAAACATTACACATGGGTAATGATGAGGGGACTGGCATAGTGGGTATGGAAGATACCCACCCTGTCCATGTGGGGACATGTGGACTGACAAATGCATACTCATCCCACCTCAGGGGGTGGGGTTCTGTATCATGTACATGAACCACCAACATGCTTCTGGACATATATGTCCATCCTACAGAGATGGCATTCAACAAACAAAGGCATGCATTATTCATTATCTGCTATGTGACCAAACCATTGAGCCACATATCATGGGTTCCCATAATTCATCACACTGTCTGCACTAAGGGACTATCATTTATGCAATAAGCCTGCACAGTACAAATATGACCTGTGTGATGCTGTCAACAGGGCTGTAGGAGTAAGGGACCTGTCAGAGACACACATTGACAGTGATTCCAAGTGTACATAATACACAGATCATTGTCTCCCTACTTAAACCATTTACATACTCATCAGGGAAAGAACCTCAATGGGCTGCATTTTTTTAACAGAGCCTAGATTGGTTCAAGTGACAGGACATACTTGGATTCAGGGAGTGGGCACAGTTTCACAATTGCATAGTCAAAAAGACTCAACACCAGCCTAGAATTGTACCCGTACTGGGAGATACATTTCACAGGCTCTGGTCTCTGCCAGCTGAGCAGACAGAACCTACATGGTACTCCATTCTCTTTAATTCCATGCATGACAGTGCATCATGTAGCCAACAACATATTGGCATGTGGTGTGTATGTGGTAACCTGAAGGGCAGAGTGAGTCGGGATATGCTTTCTATTAGCTTCTCCAGGTCCTCTTGGGAGAAGGCAGGGGCCCTGTTGCCTGTTGCATGTGGTATGATTGCTCCAAGACACGGTACACAGCAGCTTAGGTCATGGAGGTCTTGCTGGCAGCAGTGTCAGGAGTCAAGTGAGGGATTTTTCAGAACATGGCGGTCACGTCCGCCACGTACGTGACTGTCACTGCCGGCGGACACAGCCATTGGCCTGCGACTGCCACTGGCAACAGCATCAGCCTATGGCTGTTTTGCCACAGTAGCAACCACCGCCTACTGCCATGATGACTTCCGCTGGCGGTAACAGGCGGTTCATAATGTCCAGTGCAGTAGGTGAGGCACCCGCCATGTTAGAGGCTTGAAATGTATTATATGGCTAAGAAAAATGCATTACAATACGAAAATGTAAATACCAATGATAAGTGCTTGTCCTGTCCTGTAATGTAGGTCTTTGAGTTGGACACCATTTTTGTGCATTGCTTGTCGCAACTTGCTTTAGATAGATAGATAGATAGATAGATAGATAGATAGATAGATAGATAGATAGATAGATAGATAGATAGATAGATAGATGTTTCACAATTGTAGCAAATCAAGAAGTAGACATGTTGATTCTGTGTCATTGACAGTGGTGATGTGTACTGTGTATTATTTCCTCAATTTATGACATGCCTTGTCACAGTTAGCCATTGACATGGCTAATGTATGTTGCAAGGGATACATTGAGTAATGACTTAACTCATTACTTGTCCTACATAGGTACCCAGGGAGGGGAAGGATCAGACACACTCCTGCCTTCCGTCTACTGCCAGACCTTTCAGGCCAATGAAAAAAGACACATTATTCAGATCTACTGCCTAGATTGGCAAACAATCGTGGATCTCTGTCGTCCGTTAGAGCCAGATCTGATGCGTGCTATTCGTCATCTAAATGGCATACCACCCATTACTCAAGTAATTACAGTGTTGCACTTCCTGGCCACAGGGCCCTTCCAAAATACAGTGGCCCTACCTGCTGGGATGTCCCAGCCTATGTTCAGTCTTTTACTGATGGATGTACTCTCAGCAGTGTTAAAACACCTGGACAGCTACTTCTGGTTTCCTCAATGTGTGGATTTCGTCCAGGTGAAGGCTGAGTTCTATGGTTTGGCACACATCTCACATGTTGTGGGAGCCATTGATGGTACACCTGTTGCCTTGGTTCCACCGCATGGCAACAAATAAGTCTATTGTAACAGGAAGAACTTCCATTCCATCAATGTCCAAGTTTTTTGTCTGGCAGACCTCTATGTATCACAGGTCTATGCCTGTTTACCCGGGTTCAGTCCATGATGCCTTCATTATGCGGAACAGTGCAATTTCACAGCTGATGTCACATTTCTACCCAGAGGGGGCCTGTCTGGTTGGTAAGTCACGTATGTCCTGTTTGTTTGTGTGCAATGTCTGCAGCAAAAATTCAGTTGAGAGGGATTCATAGTTGCACATATTTCCCATTCCATTACAGGGGACTCTACATACCCAAACTGTCCATAGTTGTTGACACCATGTTGTGGAACAGGTTTTGGGCTCCTGAAAGACAGATTTAGGTGTCTGGACAAGACATGTGGAGCCCTCCTCTACTCACCCGAAAAAGTATATAAGATCATTGTGGCCTGCTGCATGCTCCACAACATTGCCTTGAGGAGAGAGATCCCCTTTATTCCAGATGAGGGGGAGGTAGCAGTACCACTGGATGAGAACCCTGAAAGGCAAAGTGAGGATGACAGTGATGAAGAAGAAGGTGAAGACTTGCGTGGAGATCTCATCAATCACTACTTCACTTGAGTGAAAGTATGTAAAGTTATGTGATTACTGTTACTGTATGGCAAACTGTAGGGTTCAGGATGTGTTGAGGAGGGTATTGTTTTCCAATAGACAGGGGCTCTCATGTTATGCAGTATACAGCCAAGTTTTTCGTGCTAAGTCGATTTGGAGATGTTGCTACCTTGATGATCTGCTTTGTTTGTGTCAGTCTCTTGAAATGTGAAGGAATATGCTAAAGTTTGATATGAGGTTTGAGTCATATGTATAATGTTTCCTACCTAAACACCTTGTATTGTGTTTTATCCAGGTCTCTTCGCATTGCCATTCTCATGTGGGCATTTCAGAATTGTGACTTTGGCAGGCAGCTGTTGCGGTTCTGACATATGAAGTGGACATGGATTGACCCAGGTAATGTAGGTCACATATATGGGGTTTATGAATCCTGTACCAAAGCACCTTGGACAGTTGTGGGTGGAATTCTGAAGTGCACAATACAGTTGTTTGATGTGGTGATTTGGTCCAATTGTCTCATGTGTGTAATCATGTGCTCTTGAGTCATTGAGTGCAATCCATGCATCCTCTCTTCCTATTGTGATGACAATGATCCTGTATGAACTTTGTGTAGCTGTCAATGTGTTTCTTCATTTCAGATGATAGTGCCTGTGCAACAACACTGACATAGGTTTGTGTCATGTCACCAGATGCTTGCTCATTGTAATAGGCTGGACCAAGGATCATGGACAGCTGTAATGCCCTCTGTCTGTGCCATGGTGAATGTTACGTTGGCAGACAAGATTTTGGTATGTGATAAGGCTCTAGCTAGTGACAGGATACACTAATCTATTAGCCTACTCTATGGGTCAAGGTCTAACAAAGCCCTTTCTTCTGTGGTCTAAGGGACAGTACCTTTGTGATATCTAGCCTGACTCAAGATGGTTCTGCCATTGTTTGCTATGACAGTCCAGACATATTAATAGCCTATATGCTGTAGTGTGCAATAAAATATTGGGTGTGACCAGACACTTGTGTCATTGTGTTGCAAATTCTCTCTAGCATGGTAATACTTGAGACATATCCCTCCTTTCATTACCATCCTATATCTTCATCATGTTCATCACATGGGTTTACAGTTCAGCCTTTCAAAATGTAGAAAAATGGTAGGAGGCAGTGTTTTTGTGATAGGCGTGTTTATTTACATATGTACAGAACATAACTGTGAGACAAAACAAAAAGTGAAGGGATCAGTCATGGAGGATGAATTCAAATTAATAGATGCCTCAACATTTGAAGTCCAAAGTTACGTGCCATACAACAATGGAACATGGAAAATAGTTAAAGAACAGTCAACAGAGCGAATCTGTGGCACACAAAGGAGTCCCTTCAGGAAGAGGTCATTTGCTGGCACTGCTTGATGTCTTAGCATCTGCCCCTCCTGGAGTCTTGGGTGGATGTACCTGGCCCATCACGCCTTGAGATTGTTGGTAGGCTCCCAAGACTTGGCTGATGGTGTCCTGGCCAGGACCATCCTCAGCAACCTCATGCTGCAGGCCCATACCATCCCTCCCACGTACCCTAACCCCACGTGCCTGCACCCTTGGCACAGCCTATCCCCTCCACTGGTTCCAGGATCATCCTTTTCGGAGGTGTTTTGCTGTGACTCAGGATCCTTGACTGGGGGCACAAGATGGTTGTCACAGTCCTCGAGATACAGGTTTGGAGGCGACTGGCTGCCTGAAATGCTGAAGCAATGGTGCTGAGAGGAGTTGATGTGCTCACAATGAGGCTCATTGGTGTCATTTGACTAGGTTGGCCGGATGGGCCAGAACTGCCCCCAACGTTCAGACCTCCAGAAGTGTTGTTGTCACTGAGGGTTTCATACATGGGGGTAGTGGCAGTCTCTTCAGTGGTCGCAGTATTCGCAGTGGTAACTAGACCGACTGATGTGAGAGATAGAATGTTGAAGTTTGTATTGTGACATCTACCTCCAATAGTAAACAGTGAAATTGTGCTAAGGCCATTTATACATTGCATTAGCAGATTTCCCATATGTGACAGGTACACATGCTATCAGTTATATTGACCTCACATTTGGGTAACATACCAAATCCATTTCAGGCAACTAACTTCAGAATGTCTGAGTTCATTAGTACTTGGAAAGATGGTCATAGGCTCATTTATTGCCAACAGTCCAGGCTAAACAGTGGCTGGGCAGGATGTGCTATAGGTCAATGGAAGATGTTATCCAGGCAGATCCAGAACCTTGTTGTATATGTGATAGTTGTCATTATGTGGTCAGTACATTGAGAATGAGTCTGCTGCCACTACCATTCATATGATGCATCTTGGGGCCTTAGATCTGTCTCAACATTTTTTGGCACACACATTGAGCTGTCCTTCCTGTCCACAATATTTTCATCTTGGCATAGCTGCTCAAGATGGAGCTAGGTGTTTAGCCCCATCACAGAGTGTACCATGATCTGTATCTTGGTCCCTCCCCGGTGGCTAAACTTAATTTGACATAGACAGATGCACAATCTCATGTGGACAATGGCCTGAATATTGAGGTTACAGACCCCATCCCTCCTGGGATCTCCAGTCATGTTGCTCCAAGTACTACACACAGTATACAGATGTCATCCTCTCAGGTGAGTACAGTTCAAAGGCTGAGTAGAGGAAGAAGGGTCATTGAAGCATAGCACACTGTGGTAGCTGAGTGGAGTGGGAGTATCAGTGCCTCTTGGCTTTAGCCTTCCTGTCAGTGCCTGTCCCACCCACACAGTATACAGATTTCATCCTCTCAGGTGAGTACAGTTCAAAGTCTGAGTAGAGGGAGAAGGGTCATTGGAGCAGGTGACACTGTGGTGGCTGAGTGAGAGTAGCAGTGCGTCCTGGCCTTAGCATTCCTGTCGGTGCCTGTCCTACCCGCACAGTATACAGATGTCTTCCTCTCAGGTGAGCATAGTTTAAAGGCTGAGTAGAGGGAGAAAGGTCATTGGAGCAGAGGACACTGTGGTGGCTGAGTGAGAGTAGCAGTGCATCCTGGCCTTAGCATTCCTGTTTGTGCCTGTCCTACCCATGCAGTGTACAGATGGTATCCTCTCAGCTGTGTACATTCCAACCTGGAGGTGACAATCAAGGTAATATTGAGTAGGATACACTGTTCAGGTTTTGGTGGAGTGTTGCCTGCAGGGAATTGTAGTTCTGTCAATCCTTGTACTACACACTGTATAGAGTTGTTGTTGCCCCAGGTGAGTCTAGTTCTCATGTTGGAGGCCAGACCGGGGTCTATGGACAGGTGGACACTGGGCTGTTGAGTGGCTTGAGAGTGAAATTGGCAAAAGGCCGATCAGTGAGCATGCATGATGATGCAATTTGCTGATATTTTGTTGTTGCGACTTACACGACTCCACTCCCCCAGGTGTTCCTGTCAAGCCCTCCGGATGCAGAATGGCAAAGACCTTCTCCTCCCAGGATATGGGTTTTAAGAGAGGAGGTGGGTGTCCACCACCAGTCTTCTGGACAAGCAGCTGGTGCCTGGATGCCATGGAATGGACCTTTTCACCTGAGGTCGTTCTACCTCTTCCTGATGTTGTCCCTTGTGCACGGGTTGGGATGTACAGCAATCACTCTGTCAACTATCTTTTGCCACATTTCCATTTTCCTGCTGATAGTAGCGTGCTGGACTTGGGCTCCAAATAGATGTGGCTCTACTCTAATGATTTCATCCACCACGACTGTTAACTCATCTTCAGTGAAACAGGGATTTTTCTGGGGTGACATGGTGGTGAAAATACAAATTTGATTGGTGTTGCGAATTGAATAGGTGATGGGGAGTAAATGGACTAGTGTGGTGCAAATGGATTGATAGGCGTGTGTTGAGGGTGTGGGATATGTGCTTAGTGTAAGTTTGTGGGGTGAGTATTGTATGGTTGTATCTGTTTTGATCACGCGCTGTGGCTACAATGTTTGGCGTTGTGGATGCAAAAGATTGTGGTGTGTGAAGGAGTGTGTTTTATAGTGTGCTTTACATGTGTGTTGGATATGGCAATGTTATCAGCTGTGTTCTTTTCAAATCCATACATTGTGGTGTTGTGTTCTACTTTGTTGACCACGACCGCCATTGGTAGACCACCGTGGCTGGCCACCAGTGAGACTTTGATCTTGTAACAGGTTCGGTGGTTGGTTGAAGGGCTGTCGGTACTGGTGGTTGGACCGCCTATTTCCTGCCCTCCAAAGTACTGATGGTGTTGGATTTTTGGCTGACTTTTGTCGGTCCTGCCTGTGTGACTCGTAATACTGCGGTCTGTATGACCGCCAACATGGCAGTCTTTTGGAGGCCGCCACCATTGTGGTCTATTAGTCTGACCGGCAAACTCATAATGAGGCCCAATGCCTTAAATACAGGGGCTGAACAAAGCCAAAAACATCCCTCACAAATGCCTGTAAATAGATAAGGTGTATGCCTTTGTTTCCCCTCCACTGCTTTTGGGTGTGAGCCTCCCAATAGCTCCCAGCCAGAATACTTCAAAATAAGAAGGCCTGATGACCCCTTAACTTTGGCCATTGTTATGGGCCTAGCTGAAATCTGACAAGCCCCTTTCCCGGGGTACTCTGGAAGTGATAGCTTATGTTTTTATGGTTTATTCGAGTACAGAGGTTGAGCATGACTTCCCTCTTTGCCAGTTCCTGACAATTGTCACAGATCAGAATTTCATTATTCTCCTGACAACAGTAGAACACTGAACAGTAAAATACTCCTTAAAGGAGCTTTGATTAATACTATAACATCAATCAAATAAACAATTTACAACATATTAATGAACAGATTACAACATATCTTCCTCCCTTCATACAACAAAACACATTAAAGGAGAACAATTACTAGAACAACATATTTGTAGTTTATGACCCTACAAATGGGTCTAAGAAGAATTCTTTTTGTTTCCCAATTTAAGTTTCACAAAACCAAGGAATATCTGAAGTACTTATCTCACATAATCCTGCAAATATCCAGGATTTTTTTTTGTTTTTTGAGCTCTCGAATCTCCAGAACACATCTTTATTTTCAGAGGTTTCTTGACTCACCTGTTCATCTCTGTCTCTCAGATAAGGTAATTCACCTGATTGTGAAGTGGGAACAATACAACTCTTATCTTCCATCAACATGAATCGACTGCACTCTTCCTTTTCCACACTGCTTTTAACTTTGCAATCATTCAACCCATACTTTCCCACCCTTCTATTGTGCTACCTTTCACCATTTTCTAAAAGGACATCCCACCAATGAACTTCTCAACTTGAAATGGACCTCAGAACTTACTCAACCTTTGAACAGTTTGTCCTGCTTTCACTTTCATCAAATCCCCTGGTACAAATCTTCTTTTGTTTCTCATTTTCCCACCAGAAGTTGTTGAACCTTTCTGTTCCCCCTTTTTTCTCCTGGTTTATTCACATTTCTTATGAGACTTTGGGGAGTCATTTCACCATTAATCAATTTCCTCAACCATAATGGAATTCATTTAGTATTTGGTTTCCTGCCCCTCATCAACACAAAAGGTAGGGTGTCTATTATAGCATTTTCTATTGTGCGATATATGCCCATACCAAATCTAAAACTGCTCAATCTATACCTAATTTGTTGGTTAATGCCAAAGGAAGGGCTCCCCTGACCCGCCTGGTTGCCCTTTCTACAATTCCATATATATTTATATATATTAATATTTGTTTTTCCCTTCTTTGCAAATTGTTCCTCGGACCACCTGAATACTGAAGACTTCTGCTAAATTCTAGTCCCTCCTTTAGTATTGACTGGGGTGTTTGTGGAAGGGTCTTTCCTCTAATACCCAAATATGTTACATGCACCCACGTGGTACATTAGGATACGGGGAGTGAAGTCTACTAGTCTCTGGTAAAACACACCGTGAAAAAACAATCCAACACAGCTGATGATGAGGCTGTAGTTTTTTATGACACCCGGCTTCCACTGAACGTTGGTAGAAGGTGAGACTGCTGTGCGTGAGCAGTGACCCAATACAGGAGTGTGGGACGGTGGTGCTCTGATATGCAAATGCGTGGTGGGCAGAGCATGGGCAGAGTAAGCACGAACTGGGCTCACGGCCGACAACTTTCTCTTCCTATAGCCCATAATGCTCTGTCCTTAAATAAACACAATGTTTATGCGGGAAAAGCTTAATTTTTGCGGGTCACAGGCATGCTTGCTGGACCAATCATATAATGATCAATCTCACTGGATGCCCAATTGTGGATTTCACGTTATGAACACTTCACGGGGCAGCTTTAAGGTTTAGCTCTTACCTTCCACAAGTTCAGTGAATGTCCTGCTCCTTACACAATTCTTTTTTTAAAGGACTCATCGGGTGAGACGGCGTACAAAAACACCACACACCATTTTAAGGGGTAAAAGGCCACTTTAATAGCACAGGTCTGGTATAGAAAACATTAACTTTGGCATTAAGCCTTACAAAACTATAATTCCTCACTAATACATATATCTTCCTAAACCCCTCCCCCCTCTAAAACATACCCCTCAACAATACCCCTTTCCCATCCCCACCTTGACCTGACCAATCCATTACCCATCTGTCCTGTCGTCCACCTTCTGTAGTTACCCTTGCCTTTCCTCCCTTGTGTTCCTTGTAAAAACTCCCTGCCCTCTCATCTTTTTGCCTCCATCCTCTCCCCCCCCCAAAGCCTTTCTGTGAAAAAACCCCGCTAACCAGACCTGTCTTCCAGCGGCATAAACAAAACCACCAATGCAACTGCATCCTAAGCAAAGACCTGAACTATTAAAGAAGATACCCAAAGCCATACTCCCCAGAAGAATAAGTACCAAGAATATGGGAGGGCAGGTGGGACCAAATTTACAAAACACCTACTGGGTGTGACAAACGGCCACAGAGGCCGCCCACACCCTGCCCCTTGCTCTTATACCCAACCCTTTGCTCCTGCCCTTTCCTGCCCCTACTCCAATCAAAACCCTCCGTGTGGTGGATTCTCCCACACTGCCCGATAAGACTGGGGTGGGGGGGAACCAGGCAAGCTTGTGCTCCCTCCAAGCCCCCATCGGGCGAGACGGCGTACAAAAACACCAGACACCATTTTAAGGGATAAAAGGCCACTTTAATAGCACAGGTCTGGTATAGAAAACATTAACCTTGGCATTAAGCCTTACAAAACTATAATTCCTCACTAATACATATATCTTCCTAAACCCCTTCCCCTCTAAAACTTACCCCTCAACAATACCCCTTTCCCATCCCCACCTTGACATGACCAATCCATTACCCATCCGTTCTGCCGTCCACCTTCTGTAGTTACCCTTGCCTTTCCTCCCTTGTGTTCCTTATGAAAACTCCCTGCCCTCTCATCTTTTTGCCTCCATCCCCTTCCCCCCCAAAGCCTTTCTGTGAAAAAACCCCACCACACAGGAAAACCCACCAGGCGTTTTCCTGCCCCAACTGAAAAGGAGTCCAAGCCCTCTACCGATCCCACAACTTTTTACCCAAAAATCCGCAATCACTGAACGAAGGTCCAATAGATAATATTAATTCCCCAAAAAAGAAAGATGCTCTCCATCCTGCCTGTACAAATCAGCATCCGTGAAAACAATCTCCTCGTGTAACAGAACTGAAAAAGCTTGTGCCCTACAAAAACTTCTCATTTCCCTGTTCACCTTTTTTCTCTGTTTCTTAATACCCTTAAATGAATTTGCACCTCTCCAAATGTGCCTACCTACCAAACTTATCCAAACTATATGTGTTCCTGTCCATCTATGTTTTATCCTCAACATATCAATTTTCATGCTTTTCAGAAGACCAATACCAGAGAACGCAACCAAATCATTCTCCCCCAAATTAATTACTAATAAGTCAGGGCAAACACCTCGCTCTAATCTTTTTGACAGGACATACAACAACTCCCCCCACCTCATGCCACTTTTCCCTACCCAACTTATTTTGATCCTAGCCCCAGCCAACCCCAATTGCCTTCCAAAATGATGCGAGGCAGCCAGCACTCATCCCCAACGCACGAGTGCCCTACTATCCAAACTGTACAAGCTCTGTCCGGGCCCGCCACGCATCCTACGAGAAAAAATATATGGAAGAAAAAAGGGGTGGGGGGAGCAGAAAAAACAACAAAGATTAAACCACATTTGGAAACATCAAACAAGTCAGATTATTACTTGTTGATTCAACCTATAATAACGCTGGAAACATCGAGACCACCAGCGTCCCATGTCCTCAATTGCCTTATCTGACATTCCCATCAATTTTGCTTCAGTAGCCGCTCCAATCCTAAAAGAATGAGTGCCATAAAATTGCGGTGCCCTGCCCAAACATTTAAGCGCCATCCTTAAAGCAGAAAGCAGCTGAGAAGACCTCAAAGCGGAGCCATCTTCATGAACAAATACCCACCTGGAAGTTGCCGGTAACATACTGGAAAAGGAAAACAAAAGTTCAACTGGACACACCTGAGGCCCCTTACCTTCCAACCTCACCTCACGGCCCCTACACAACTGATCCATTTTAGAAGTACGTAGCCATATGTATTAATCCCCAACTCTTACCTGTACCGCTGAATGTGATGTGCCTTCCTTACTTTGTAATCCCAGTAACTCCGAAATTCTGAACGCCCCATGAAACAGCCAAGACATACATAGCGACATCAATTGAATCTCCCATGTGGAATAACAAACATCATTTAAGGTTAACAGTAACTTTCGTAACAGCTAAAAAGTGATCGGTCGTCTGCAATCAAGTCTTGCACCCCCGTCCTGGCCCACCCAGCCAGTATCCTCCTACAGATACCTGTACCGCTGCCACCTCCAACCTGAATAGAAACATCAATACCTTCACAGTTGTCAATCACCCCTGTTTAAATACCCATGTCCATACCTGTGCTTCCCTTAGCACGACCCAACCTAACCTGTTGAGCCCCCATCTTGCTTGGCTGTACCTTATTAGTCTCACCTCTAGGTAAATTGCTGGCCACAGACACCTGTCGCTCTCCTCCAACCCTACGATCACTCTGGACTGCCTTCTGAACCATTCCCTGTGTGGCAATGCACAACACACACTCTGTACCGCCTTCCACTGACCCGACAAAACTTCTTCCAATTCGTCCTCTTCTTCATAATCAAGAAGCACGTCTTTGATGGCTTCGTAGCCAACGCCCCGGCTGGTAGATGACAGACCTTCATGCATTGTGTAGAAATGCTGTACCCCTCAAATCCCCCGTGGTCGGGCAAACCGCTCTGGATGGCATCCTCTCTTCCAGCCGATGTCCTGAGGGTGCCACGACCCTCGCTGGCAACTGCTGTACCTGAGACGGCCGTCCCAGCCGTCTAGTGGACTGCTCCCCATGCTCGCCCAAAACATGAGTGCCATCACAACCAGTTTGCGACACCCCTACACCTGACTGCCAAAAATCCAGCCTGACCTGTGCCATACCTGACTCACCACTCCCACTTGCCTCACCGCAAATAGTACCCCTCATCACCAAACCACTACTGTCAACAAATTCAATCTGCTCCCCAGCTTTACATTTTTTTTTATTTTCTACCTCCCATTCCTGAACCTTGTGTAATATAGGATTCACTAACCTTGGAACAAACTGCCTGAAACCACTCTCACCCAAAGTAATATTTAAAACTGGCTCACCTGTCATATGGGTTAATACCAACTGATCATCTTCTCTATCTTCCTCGTCTGGAATCACAATTATGGCTTCATTAACCCCAGTACAGGGCGCCACCATCTTGTCTGCCTCTCCCCAGGTAATTTTCTCTAAGCTCCTCTCCCTTCGCTCACTGTCATTTTCTATAGTGAGCCGAGCTTGTTTCTTCGTTGCACTGCTGTGTGCGCGTCTAAACGTGCATGCACTCTTTCCTGCCGCACCACCACGCGGCCCATGCCTGTCACAGCATGCTTCAATGGGGCTCCACGACCTCTAGAGAGGACCCGCTGCCTTATCGAGGCTCCTGCACGCCTCGCAAACCTTATCCCTCCCTGAGAAGCTGTCGCCGAGACTGCTGGCGAATCAAAGGGCATTGCCTGTTCTTCAGGTAATGCGCGGTCAGGCGAAACTCTCGCTTTTCGCCCAGCCGCGCTTTTTTGCCTAAACTTCTTGCCGGAGTGCATGGGTGATGAGCACGCCATCACGGCTGCCACCACACCCTCCGAGGAAACCCCTTTAGGTCTCCTCAGCCCTACCCACGCCTGCTCTATAACCCCTTCCCACAAGAGATCCTCTCTGCCCTCATCCTGGAGCACTTTCAGTGCTTGCACCACCTTATTGGCCCCATCCATTTTTATAACCTCTACAAAAACTCCAAAATCACCAGAAAACACAATCTAAGGCCTACCTATCTAGCACACCCACCAAATTTGCGAAGCGCCTACTGGGTGTGACAAATGGCCAAAGAGGCCGCCCACACCCTGCCCCTTGCTCTTATACCCAACCCTTTGAGCCCGCCCTTTCCTGCCCCTACTCCAATCAAAACCCTCCAGGCAAGCCCATGCTCCCCCCAAACTCCCACGGTGAACTGGTAATGTCTACAAACCTTTTATGACGTTGTGAAAAAGATTGCCCTCTTCTGACGTTGCGATTGCACTGCTCCCTCCATATCAAACATAGATTTGTCACACTTGCAACACGTTGTTGTTTATTAGGAGCTGGCAGGTTGTCACCATAAATATGCTGTAACGAAGTACTCTGGAAGCAATATCTTATATTTTTATGTTTTTTTCAAGCACGAAGGTTGAGCGTGACTTCTCTCTTTGCCAATTCCTGACAACTGTCACAGATCGGAATTTCACTGCTCTCTTGACAACTGAGAAGTAAAAAGCTCCTTAAATGAGTATTGATTATTACTGTAACATCAATCAAATAAATGGATTACAAAATATTAAGGAAAAGATTACAACAGCTCCAGTGTATACAAAAATTCGCCATATTTCTGTGAGAGGGAACATTCTTTGAAGGGTGAACGACATCCACCCTGTGAAAAAAGTGGGTAGAAGCCGTCTAACTGCGTCTACCCTCGACTCGAGCCCTGTATGGAGGTGTTCAACACATTGTGAGACATAAAATCAAAGGTAAAAGTATTAGAGCATTTTTTGTCTTTGAAAATGTCTTTAGTTATAACATTGCCTATTTTAATATTGTTGTAAGTAATATTATTTTTGTCTGATTTGTGTAGGTTATATTTTTATAGGTTTTTAAAAAAAATGTGGTTTAGTAATCAGTTTCACAATCCTAGATTCAAATGTCCTCTTCTACTTAATCGTACTGGTACATCTCTTTGTGGGATCAAGGATCCGCTTTCAGATAGGCAAATATTCCTTCAATAATCTCGAAGTAAGAAACCTGTTTTTCTCTGCCATGTTGCAAAAGACAACACATGAAAATATTTATACATCTTTTTATACATTTCAAAACCCCAAATGCTTACAAAAAACGAAGTGTAAGTCCTGCTGTCTTTGTGGCTGTTCAAATTAGTTGAAAAATGACTGACGTTGGTTGTGTGCCCGTCTGTAAAAATCTCCCCTACCCAGGAAATAACTAATTTATCTAATGGTATTATTGAGGCAGTTTTTTTCAGCACTCAGTACCAGGTATTTTGCCCCTTCAGGGATAAATAAGGGTTCATTCTTGTTTAATACTGTATCCAGCAACCTTAAAGAAAAGGCTTTATTCTCCCAGCTACTAAACACTCCAACTCACGACAAATTGAGAAAAGCTGATGAGTATGAACCTAACCTAGTCTACATGTGACAATTTAAATCAGGATATGCATTATTTAATTATCAATTCAAATCTCTGACATATTCAATATTTTTTTATTTTATCAATTATATTACACCCCCAGAGACTTCATAAATGTCAATGTACGGTAATAATTGTACAAATTGCAAGCAACATATTTCCACATGGTTATATATGTGGTGGGATTTCCCAGTGATGGAAAACGGCTGTGCTGAGGTTTATCAAAATAATGGCTGTGTGACAAGACAGTCAATAAGTACACTTCAGCCCGTTTTCAGCCCTTTTGGGAAGAGTCTGAAAAACTACGGCCCAGATTTCAGAGGGCCCAGCACCATTCTAATGACACATTAGCGTCATTTGTTTACGCTAATGTGGCATTAGACGGCCAAAAATCAGAGCCATATTTTCAAAGTCTAGGAGATTTCTTTGCGCCATTTTTTGGGCACTTTTAACGCCTATTCTGAACAGGTATTAAAAGGAGGCTCCCATTGGTTACACTGGGCCTCTGGGTGCTTTGCAGGATTAGTGTCAAAATTATTGATGCCAATTCCGCAAAGCGTCGAACTAGCGTAAAAGATTCTGACGCTAGTTCCCTAACTACGGCCATGGTGTACCGTATATTAAATATGGTGCACATATGGTGGCATTAGGGGGTGCTAAGGGCGTACAAGAAAAGTGGGGCTGCACTTGGTGCAGCGCCACTTTGCATAAATATGCCCTACATTTTTTATGCAAACTAATCATTTTACGTTCCTCACTTCAATAATAGCCATTTTTTTAATTTCTCAACATTAGTGGGAAGCACACCTGTCCGCACGAAAATCATAGGTCTTCAACATTAGAACACAGTGAATTCAGAGGAATATTTTTATAGAAGAGTGGGCAGCAAAAATGACATTTTGAATATTTGAAGTACTGCAGTGACTTTATGAGAAAATGAAATGACACGTAAGGCATTTCCCCTCTGTCTCTTTCTTAAAATTTGAAATATAACATTTCTCATTTTTCAGCTGATTCTGCTCTGCTATTTTATAACTAATTAATCTATTTATGAAGTTAACCTGGAAGAACATTTCTTTTATTTAATAAAAAATATCATTTTATGAATGTGAATCAGGCATTTAGTAGCTCAAATGATGTCTTAGATAGTACAGATAGCCAACTATCTAGAGTAGCAAATAATATTTTCCACCAAAAATGTTCTTGGCTTCTTCAGGCCATCATAGCAAAAACCGAAGATTAATTGACATTAAGAAAATAAGTGAAGAGTGGATGGTGAGCGGTCTACAATCACTATGTAAGAAATTGATGGTCACATTAAAACAGTATTGTTTGTCACAACAATTCTGGACACATAGGGCTCGAGTTTCAAACTGCACAAAATGTTTTACAAAACGTACTACAAAATGTAGATTTTGCCTATATGTATATATGTGCAGAGCTCTCGGCTCCAACTATGGAGTCTCTGCACATGTAAGTATAGATTTTAGTAGTAAATGTGGGAGGGACACAGGAGAGGAGGTGGGAAAAATGGCAGACTTACTGCCAGAGCCAGCCCTTTTTAAGATAGCGCCTGTGTGTTGGTGGAGAGAAATTTGGCGCCCTTGCTGATGGTGGTTAATGAAATGAGGATGCAGGGGATCCCTTTTGTATTCACTAGTCAGTGCCTGGATAAACAACGACTGGCCCCTGAACCTAAACATCCCTGGACTTCCCCCATCTCACCTAAATCACCAATAGCTTAGCTGCCTCATGCAGACGATTGTTTGGTTGATGTGTGTCAGCAGGGACGTTAGACAGTGAAGGGAGGGCAAGGAAGGGGCTAAAGGGCTGTTATAAACATTGCACACAATATAATAATGAAGGTCTAAAACCACTTGAAACTAACAAATCAGACAGAAACTATTAGGCATAAACAAGGTTGGAGCAAGATTAGAAGTGCCCTTCTGTCCAGTCATAACCTTAATGCACACAGCTCCACGTGTGCTTCATAAATTGACACCCTGGGCCCAGCTCACCTGTGCTAAAGGCCTGCCCTGCCTACTACTAAAGATGATGGGATTAGCGAGGAGTAAGACAAGCTAAGGGAGGGCCAGGAAGGGACTTGGCGGGGACGTCACTCACCCACAGAAGAGTAAGCCAGTTGCATTACTCTTGGGGTGGAGAAATGAAACATATACGTTTGCAGTAAGTTTACATTTGGAATTTGTGAATACCAAAAGTAGTAAACTTACTACAAAGTGTAAACTTACTGAAAAGTGTAACTTACCTCTGGGAATCAAGCCCAAAATGTCCTAGATCCCATATAGTATACAACTGTTATTCAGTGTTAGCAGATGATATCCAGGAGTGTGCAAAATTCTAGCAACTGACCTCTGTGTAATTATGTGAAATTCTGCAAAACATACATGAAACTATGCAAAACTATGTGAAATGCAACATCAGTTTCTATCACTGTATTTTACTGGGAAATTGTCCTTGTGTCCATTTTGAAAGAAATGACGCATTACATGCTAAAAAATAGTGCAAACCACTTGTGCTGCAAACAGCCACTCATTCTGGGCATTTGTGTTTTTCATGTGACCATGAGGTGAAATGGCATCATCTCAGGAATTTTGCACAACAGGTGAACATGAGAGGAAAATTTCGACCAGGTCTAATGTTATCATGTTATATCTGATTAATCATTGGTGGCCAAGATGGCGGCGAGTGCGGTCGTTTGAATCAGAGCTCCGCGCCCGGCCCATAATTATCCTGTAATCCTCCTGTTCCCAGGCGTTGAAAACCTCTGAACCCACATGCTTCATGCTCAGTAACATCCCAAGACCCTGAAGACCTGAACAAACTGACACAGCGGCTCGCCCGGGGCCCCGATGGTAAAGAGACGCGGACACGCAGCAGCGAGGAGCCGAGCGGCCCGACGATAGCGGCGGCTGCACCCTGCGCGCAGGTACGGAGCGATACTAGCGCTGCGGGTGGGGACGGCGAGGAGCCACGGATGCACCCTCGCATGCCATAGACGCCCAATCTAACGGGCTGCTTAAGACTCCGGACGAACATTAGGGCCTAGTCGGGAAGCATGCGCATAGCGACGCGGCCCGATTGAGATCTAACTGCGGACAAAAAAAAAGGCCGTAGACCGAAGTTTCTGGAAACTGCTGATTAATCACACCGAACGCTTGCGTGCTAAGGAGAGACCAGGTCGATTGGGAGGTACGGAGCCTAGCAACAAATGCTGTGCGCTAGCCATTCCTAACACGAAACTTACAACGGAGCTCAAAGATGAAATCAAACTACGCTGTGCTCTATTGAAGGAGTGTTTAGAGTGGGCCCAGAAGTCAAGCACTGTGTAAAGGCATCCACCACACCCACCAACGAAAACTGGACTCAGTGACATTCCCTAGCCTTGCACACAGCCTGGGTGCAAAGCCGTTTCTTCCTTTCTTTTTTTTTTCCTAACATAAATCGCGCAGATAGGGGCACCGCAGCACGCAACCACGGATACACCCTCGCATGCCATAGGCGCCCAATCTAACGGGCAGCTTAAGACCCCGGACGAACATTAGAGCCCAATCGCGGAACACGAGCATGACGGCGCGGCCCGATTGAGATCTAACTGCGGACGAGGAAAAAGCCGCAGATCGAAGTTCTTGGGAGCTGCTGTTTAATTACACCGAACGCTTGCGTACTAAAAAGAGGTCAGGTCGATGGAGAAGTACGGAGCCCAGCAACAACTGCGGAGCGCTAGCCATTCCCAACACGTAACGCACATCGGAGTTCAAAGGGGAAATCAAACTACGCTGTGCCCTATTAAGGGTGTGTCTTGGGTGGGCTCGGAAATCAAGCACTAGGTAAAGGCATCTACCACACCCACCAATGAAAATTGGAATCAGTGACATTTCCTAGTCTTGCATACAGCCAGGGAGCAATGCTGTTTCTTCCTTTTCTCTTTTCCTAACATAAAACGCACAGATACGGGAACCGCAGCGCGCAACCGCCAACTGCAAGTACCAGGCACACCTCTCTTGCAAAGAGCAAAGCTGATTCTCCCCCAACATAAAACGCACAGACACGTGCGCTGCAACACGCAATCGTCAATTGCACACATCCGGTGCATACCTCTTGCGGAACGCATCAAGCTCCCACTGTTGGGCACACAACAAATTTAGCCTAATCAGATACAAGAACCGTATAAACTAACCACCTCAATCACAACGCAATACGAAGAGAGCTCAGAACAGGCGAAAACATGGTGAAACCGAAGCCACCGAGGGGCCAATCAGAGACCAGACTTGGGGACCCGCCAACGATGGAGAGCCCAGATCCACTGCACAAAGTGACTGAAACGCTAGCTGCTCACTCGTTACAAATTGACAAGGTACTGCAGGCAATATTAGAAACTAAAACATCCCTGGAAGGAAAGATAGATGCAATGGCAGTGGAAGTCACTATCCTACGCACTGAACACCGGAAGCTAGCGGATAGAGTAACCACCGTCGAATCTACCCTAGAAACATCTCAACCAAATATAGAGGACATGAAAAACCGAAAACAACAGCAGGAATCTGAGATAATACAACTCCAAAGACGCGCGGAGGAGGCGGAAGGCCGGTCATGCCATAATAACATTAGATTTATGGGATTCCCGGAGCGAATCGAGCTCCCTAACGCAGAGTTATTTCTAGAGAGATGGCTAAAAGATCACATATTGCAGCAGGAGGCCTCCCCTTTTCTGACAGTGGAGCGGGCACACCGGATCCCGGGCGGTCCCGCACGACCGGGAGCCCCTCCTCGCCCATTAATAGCCAGGCTGTTGAATTACCGTGATAGAGATCAAATCCTAAAGAGCTTCCGTGCGCTGGGACCCGTCGAAATTGAAAATGTAAAAGTCACAGCCTATCCGGACTATACAGCAGAGGTCCAGCGCAGACGTGCCACCTTTACTAAGGCAAAACAGGTACTACGCGATAAGAACTTTCCATACTCCCTCATGTATCCTGCCAGACTACGAGTAGTGGATGGCGATAAAACTCACGTCTTCCCATCCCCAGAGGATGTATGGACTTGGATCCACGCCAAGGGCTTAATAGACCCCACAGATGAACACCCAGAGCAAAAGGAATAGCTAACACAAAAAAAGCGTAAGAAAAGGAAATTGAAACCCAGAACCGGATCACGCCCTACTGAAAAGCAAACATCGGACTGGCAAGCTCAAGCATTAAAGGACGTTAATAGGTTCTTGAGTATTCGAACACAGCACAACCGCGAATATGGCACCACAGACTCGGACTCAGTGGGGTCCCCGCAAAGCCTGCCCACATCCCCACTAATCTCGGGACCGGTGGTCACACCACGCACCGCAGATGACCTCTTAAAAGGTAACACACAGATGCAGCGATTAACCTACTCCGAAAGCCATAAACACTATGCGCCTGAAGCCGGCGTGCCTTCCGGCCTGAACGCGCCTAATTGGGAGAAGACGACACCCGAATGGGCCGGACCCCGCGGCCACCTTGGACCACATACCACAGCAGCCCCCTAACCCAGATGGGTTCCCGTATGGACACGAATCGGCTCGAAGCCACTCTTGCACCTGTTGTGCCTGGTTATTCACACTTTTCCCCCTTTCCCCCTTTCTTCTATACTCCTCTTACTCTTAACTCCTTAAGGTATGTATTAACCACACCACACTCGAGGGTTGATCGGATTTGGGGAGGTCGTGGGGGCGATGGGCGAGGGGATGCAGCAAATCCTACTTAAAAACATGCGCCGCTAGTGATTCGTATACAAAACGTTTCAATGACATACAACATTGTAACCTGGAACATAAGAGGCCTGGCTAACCCAACTAAAAGACGCAGAGTACATACATATCTCAAACGCCACAAAGTGCATATAGCTATACCACAGGAGACCCATGCCACCACACAAGAATTAAAGGAAATTAAGAGCTGGTTGGGCACTGTTTATGGAACTAAAATATCCAAATATGCAAAGGGAGTACTGATATGGATCGCACCAGGGATCCCATACACGGTCCAAGACACATATATAGATACAGATGGCAGATATGTCTGCCTCAGTGGAGAGTTGGATGGTAGACAGCTAGCCATAGCTGGTATATATGCCCCAAACTCGGGACAAGGGGAATTCCTGAGGGCCACATCCGCACAGATCTCACGGGACCCGTCCATACCAATTATCTGGGGAGGAGATTTTAACAGTGTACCGGACATCTCTATGGACAGATCACACCCGCCATTAATAAGCGCCCCTAGTAGATGGTTATCTGAGATGTTAAGGTCCTGGATAACAGAACGGAGGCTACACGATGCATGGAGAAGTCTCCATCCCGTTGATAGAGAATATTCCTTTTATTCACCCGTACACAACCTCCACACACGGATTGATTTACTATTATGCTCGCCCACATTAACACACTTAATACATAGCACAAACTATCTGGCCAAAACCCTATCGGACGACTGCCCCCTAATCGTCACACTGAGATGGGGTATTCAGCCATCACGAATACCCACTTGGCGCTTACAACCCATCTTGTTGCGTGACCCGCCATTCCGGGAAGAACTAGCTAACACCATAAAATCATATTTCACAATTAATAGTCAAACAGCCACAACACCCGCAATCGAGTGGGATGGACACAAGGTGGTAGTCAGGGGCATGTGCATCGGGGCTGCAGAAGGTATCAGGAGCACACTGCTCTCAAAGCTACATGATACCGAGGAGAAATTACGGAAGGCAGAATGCGAGGCAGCCTTAAATAGTACTGCTAAGAATAACACGATCACACTCAAAAAGCAATGGGGCGATGCCGAAACCCGTCTACGAAAATTCGACTATCGATACCATACGGCGCGATTACACGCCGAGGGCGATAGATCAAGTCGTATGCTGGCCTGGTTAGCGAAAGGGACCCAGCAGCATACTCCTATAAACGCCTTCCGCCTAGATACTGGTGTGATAGTGAATACACAATCAGAAATCAACGACGCATTTAGGCAGTATTATGCAAGGTTATATCAGGCAGAACCTCCCCCAATCGCACCACAACTAGAAGATTTCTTCAAGACTTCCCACGTAAATCAATTAACGGCTGCACAAGCACTAGAGTTAGACAAACCCATCGAAAGTGACGAAATAAAACAAGCACTGCAACAGCTGGCCCACAATAAAGCACCAGGGGGGGACGGACTACCGATCGAGTACTATCAGACTTTCTCATCACAAACGCTCACTCCATATCTGACCATGCTACAGGAGGCATATGAAACAGGTCATCTCTCAGACTCATAGCGCGAAGCTACGATTGTAGTCCTCCATAAAAAGGGCCGCGACCCACTGGACGTACGCTCTTACCGACCCCTATCACTTTTAAACTCGGACTGTAAAATATTAGGCAAGGTACTATCCAACCGACTTCTCCCAATAATTTCTTCCCTGGTACACCCAAACCAATCAGGATTTATACCAGGACGCAACACCTCTATCAACATCAGGAACCTATTGCGCCTGATCGCTGAAACTCCTGATACAGACTACTCCAGAGTTGCGGTTTCACTAGACGTTGAAAAAGCTTTCGACACACTGGGATGGCCATATCTGATGGCAACCCTGCAGTTACTGGGATTTGGTAAAGTGTTCGCACGCTGGATATCTATCTTATATTCAGACCTCATAGCTAGAGTAAAAACGGGCACCATCACTTCCGAAAAATTCAAGATCGGTAGAGGCACGCGACAGGGATGCCCCCTGTCACCACTTCTGTTCGCACTAGCCATAGAACCCCCGCGGCTAAATTGCGCAATGAAGCCACAAGATGGGGCATACCGGACGGTGTGGAACACCGCATAGTGTCCTTATACGCAGACGATGCATTAATATACTTACGTAACCATACCGAATCCCTACCAATCCTGCTACAATTATTGAACTCGTTCGGAGACATATCCGGCCTACGTGTTAACTGGGCCAAATCATGTCTATTCCCCATGCGCTGACTACCCGACACACAGACCCACATACTCACTGAGCATAATTTACAATGGACTTACAGCACTTTCAAATATCTAGGAGTGCACATATATCATGACGAATCTGACCTCAAGGAGGGCAATCTGGACCGGACGATTAAATCAATAAAAGGACTGCTGCCCTTTTGGTGCGCACTACCACTATCACCTATGGGTAGAGTGGCATTAATCAAAATGATTATACTCCCTCGACTACTATATTTTTTCGCTGCCTTACCACTATGGCTTCCTAGCACTTTTTTCGCACAGCTGAATAAGCTGTTGATAGACTTGATATGGAGCACCGGACGTAAACGTGTGGCTTTGGCTAAGATCTGCCTACCACTGGACAGAGGCGGGATGGGTGTACCACAATTTGAGCTCTACTACGCAGCTGCTCAGCTGCGGTGGATCTTAACTTGGTTACAAGACCCCACTCACTCGGAAACCCACACTGTGAGCACACAACTGGGTGGTTTAAACATACTGGAATGGTTCGTGGGACGTGTGGCCCTACCGCGACACAACAATATCCTGTTAAAAGTGGCCGAAAGGGTGTGGCGGCGCTATGTGAACAGGGGACCCGGAAAACCACCATACTCGCCTAAGACCCCATTACTCGCCATCCCAGGGGTACATAGATTACATGGCCGTCTGTGTCTCACTGATTGGGCCGCCAAAGGCCTCCGGTTAGTGGGAGAATTATTCGCAGACGGCCAATTTCTCCCCTACGAGGCACTCGCGTCGACATACACTCTGGGACAGGGCAGTTTTATTATGTACGGCGCACTACAATCTCTGGTGGTGGTAGCAGGGAACCACCACCATCTCCTATTCTGCATGAATTGCTATCAGACATCAGTACATCAACACGTATCTCAGGGATCCATAACGTGCTACGAGCTAACCCAGAAGAAGCACAGCCACAAGCTAAGAACAAATGGGAAAAAGCACTTCACACATAATTCACAGCTCCAACATGGTCCATGGCCCTCACATCCACACGCGAGGTATCGCGCAATGCACGTTTCAGATACACCCAGCTCAACTACCTACACCAGACGTACCTGACTCCACACCGAATCCACCACATGTACCCCCAAGCTAGTTCTGATTGTCCAAGGTGTGGTAACACGGAAGCTGATTTCTTGCACATGACCTGGAACTGCCCACCACTACTCAGAGTATGGCAAGACATCACACAACAAACTGCTACATGGCTGGGTATTCCCCTAGCACTTACCCCTGAGTCCTGCCTATTGGGTATCAGACACAAACGTAGCAAAGATAAACAAAAACACAGATGCGCAGATCTAGCATTTGTAATCCTCAAACGACTCATCGCCACACAGTGGAAATCACCTAGCGCCCCAGATTCCCGCCACTGGAAAACTGACGTACAGCGTTGGGTCAATGCAGAAATACAGGTGTTGCACACATTACGTGATATAGGAGTGGTAGTCAAGCATGCTGGTATATGGGACTCTGTGGCGGATCAACTACAGGAAAAAGATGATACACGACCTCCCTAGTCTTCTGGAAAAATACTGATCCGAGACATCACAACCAACATATTTCCTATACATAACTACCTAGACCTGAAACTTCATTCGAACACAGATGATAAGAATATAAACACACACCCTAGATATACAGCTGCAAAACTATATCCACAAACGTACACTCCACCCACGACAAATGCATCCTGCTCGTAATCATTACCCTACGCCCTGATTGCCCCGTAGACCTCCCCCCCCCACGGCGGACTTACCCCCTACATCAGACCACCAAACAACAGACTCGCGACCACTTATCAAACAGAGTATAATCTTCATACCTTTCTACTATCTATTTTTTTTCTTTTCCCCACTCTATTCTTATCTTGTATAAGTATTTTAGTAGTATGCGTTTTGTTTATGTTATAAATGCAATAAAAAGATTTAACAAAAAAAATATCTGATTAATCATTAGGGCATAGGCAAGAAATAGCAAATCATGACCCTGGAGAATTCTAGGACAGAAATAGACAGGATATACATACCCCACTCTTGAGGCATGTCAATTTGTCTTAAGAGTCAAAGAAGGCACAATTAAATCTGATCTATACTGATATTACAGCAATGTTGGAATATGTGAAGTACTCCTGAAGTGTTTATTTGTCACAGTATAGCAACACTTTCAGGGTTTCATTTTTATACTGCCACAACAAAAAGCAAACAAGTGACAAGCCTTGGAACAAGATTGTTCAAATCATGGGAATTTATGTTATTGTAGGTTCCATAGAGCTATATCCCCAGATATGTGTAGGACACACAAAGCTTCAACAAATTAAACAATTGGTAGGTGTGGCCTCACCCACCCCCTGGGTGTCATGCTTTATCATCAGCTACACCTCATTAACCAAAGAACTTTACTACAGTGAATGGCCTCCTCACAGTAATGAGGATCACTTTATAGGATGGATGGTGGGTAAAAGTGGAAGAAGGATCTAGACTTAGAGCCTTATTTAGATTTCAGTGGACAAGTTACTCCCTGACAACGGTGAGGGACCTCCTGTCCGATAAAATATCAATCCCACTGGAAATAATGGGATTTATACATCAGCGGACGTAATCTCTGTCACTGTTGTGACGAGTAACCCGTCTGTCAAAATCTAAAACAGGCCCTTAGTGAAAATCCCTGTATCCAATCCCAAGGATTGTCCTTTATTATGAGTAGATCTAGGGATAGCTAAAAGCTGGATTGACTCCCAAGATTGGTTAGTATCCCTGCGTCTGTAGGGTGGGCATTTTTCAGCCTATAAACTGTCCCTTTAGTGCTCCCAGGCTTTCTTCAGGAAACCAGATCCCAATTTTCCTAAAGATGCATTAATATTCATACATCTACAGGCAGTCAACACCCATTAGTATGATGCTGCAAGTAAGCCTATGCTGGAACTATGGGGGTGATTCTAACCCTGGCGGTCGGTGTTAAAGCGGCGGCCAACCCGCCAACAGGCTGGCGGTAAAAAAAATGGGATTCTGAGCCTGGCGGGAACCGCCAACACAGACAGCCACCTTAACACTCCGACCGCCACGGCGGTACAAACAAACAGCGCAGCGGTCACCGCCAACAGACAGGCGGGAGACAATGTACCGCCCACACTATTCCAACTCACCAATCCGCCACCTTTTCCGGGGCGGGAGCACCGCTGATAAAAACACGGCGGAAACAGACTACGGACGGGAAAACGCTCACCACTACGCACTCCAGGAGGAAGGAGGACAGCATGGAACCCGAATTAAACATCCTACCTGCTCTCGTCTACCTTCTCATCTACCACGAGTACGAAGTCCGGCGCAGACGACAACGGTGAGTACTGCACCTACGACACACGGGAGGGGGAGGACGAAAGGTCACGGGCACACACATATGCGACCCCCCCCCCCCAACTATGTACTCACCAATGCAGAGCACCAAGTCACAGTGACACCACCCAAACACCCCTGAAAAATGCCAGGACGTAATCATATTTGGAATAAATATTTATGTACCAAAAAGCTCCAGAAAATTAGAGTACAACCATGAAAGATATCCACAACAAAACTAATGACATACACATCAGTGTATAACTGAAGTAACAAGTCCTGCACATCCTACGAATTCAGCATGTCCGTGGGCCAAAGTCTTGAGAAACAAGGGCAAAGCCCACACAGGAGACCTGAGTCCTTTGGAGAGAACACTGCAGGGGCATCAGATGTAAAAACTACAGGCACCTCAGGGGGAAGGGAAGGGGGGGGCACCACAGCCACATGAGTCCACGACGCCAGATCCACGAGGAGCCACCATGCCCACTGGACCATCCTGGGGAGTGCAAAGCCACAGTCTCTCAATGTCTCTACAGTGGGTGGGCTGCCCACTGGACCATCCTGGGGAGTGCAAAGCCACAGTCTCTCAATGTCTCTACAGTGGGTGGGCTGCCCACTGGACCATCCTGGGGAGTGCAAAGCCACAGTCTCTCAAGTCTCTACAGTGGGTGGGCTGCCCACTGGACCATCCTGGGGAGTGCAAAGCCACAGTCTCTCAATGTCTCTACAGTGGGTGGGCTGCCCACTGGACCATCCTGGGGAGTGCAAAGCCACAGTCTCTCAAGTCTCTACAGTGGGTGGGCTGCCCACTGGACCATCCTGGGGAGTGCAAAGCCACAGTCCATCAGGTGGATGACAGTCTCCACTGGTCAAGGAGGAGGCATGGTGGGCACAGTGAACCATAAACGGTGCTTGAGACGGCGGTGCCCAGCGGAGCGTTGCTTGAGACGGCGGTGCCCAGCGGAGCGGTGCTTGAGAGGAAGGGTCCAGCGGAGCGGTGCTTGAGAGGAAGGGCCCAGCGGAGCGGTGCTTGAGACGGCGGGGCCCAGCGGAGCGGTGCCTCAGAGGAAGGGCCCAGCGGAGCGGTGCTTGAGAGGAAGGGCCCAGCGGAGCGGTGCTTGAGAGGAAGGGCCCAGCGGAGCAGTGCTTGAGACGGCGGGGCCCAGCGGAGCGGTGCTTGAGAGGAAGGGCCCAGCGGAGCGGTGCTTGAGAGGAAGGGCCCAGCGGAGCGGTGCTTGACAGGAAGGGCCCAGCGGAGCGGTGCCTCAGAGGAAGGGCCCAGCGGAGCGGTGCTTGAGAGGAAGGGCCCAGCGGAGCGGTGCTTGAGAGGAAGGGCCCAGCGGAGCGGTGCTTGAGAGGAAGGGCCCAGCGGAGCGGTGCCTCAGAGGAAGGGCCCAGCAGAGCGGTGCTTGAGAGGAAGGGCCCAGCGGAGCGGTGCTTGAGACGGCGGGGCCCAGCGGAGCGGTGCTTGAGAGGAAGGGCCCAGCGGAGCAGTGCTTGAGAGGAAGGGCCCAGCGGAGCGGTGCTTGAGAGGAAGGGCCCAGCGGAGCGGTGCCTCAGAGGAAGGGCCCAGCGGAGCGGTGCTTGAGACGGCGGGGCCCTGTTCAGCGGTGCTCTTCTCCACGGCGGGGCCCGGTTCAGCGGTGCCTATCTCCACGGCGGGGCCCTGTTCAGCGGTGCTCTTCTGCACCGCGGGCCCTGTTCAGCGGTGCTCTTCTCCACGGCGGGGCCCTGTTCAGCGGTGCTCTTCTGCACCGCGGGCCCTGTTCAGCGGTGCTCTTCTCCACGGCGGGGCCCTGTTCAGCGGTGCTCTTCTGCACCGCGGGCCCTGTTCAGCGGTGCCTATCTCCACGGCGGGGCCCTGTTCAGCGGCGCTCTTCTGCACCGCGGGCCCTGTTCAGCGGTGCTCTTCTCCACGGCGGGGCCCTGTTCAGCGGTGCTCTTCTGCACCGCGGGCCCTGTTCAGCGGTGCCTATCTCCACGGCGGGGCCCTGTTCAGCGGCGCTCTTCTGCACCGCGGGCCCTGTTCAGCGGTGCTCTTCTCCACGGCGGGGCCCTGTTCAGCGGTGCTCATCCAGCAGGTCAAGGGAGCCAGACCTGGCCTCGACTCCCTGCTCAGTCGCCCTCGGACCGTGACGTTTCTGGACCCTTCGGGGATGGACTCCTGGCCTCCTTAGTGTCCTCCTTCCCAGCTGGGATGTGGCATGTGGGGTCCACCTTCTCCGCGCTCCTGCTGGCCTTCCGCTCCTTTGATGGGGCTCTCGGGCCCTTGCCTCCCCTAGATGGTGTCGGGGGTGAAGTGGCCGCACATTGCTCCTTGGGGGCAGCCCTGTCGGTCCTCGCACGGCGGTCCTTGGTTTTGCGGGTCCTCTTGCCGGAGGGGGGGCTGGACGTGTCCTTGCTGCTGATCGATGTGTCACTGCTGGCAAAGGGTGGGCTCCAGAACCCAGGCACAACAGTGACACCCGAAGCTGGGCTGGTGGTGGCTGCGGTGCTCTTGGGACTCTTTGAAGATAGATGGGGGAGGTCATCGGGGGGAAAGAGGTTAAGGTTAGCCAGGAAAAGTTTTTTAGGGCCAAGGTAAAGGGTAGGAGAAGTGGAGATGGAAGTGGAGGTAGAGGAGGTGGTTGTAGGAGAGTCAGGTGTGCTGTCATTGGGTGAAGGTGCTGGTGCTGTAGGCTGTCGTGAGGTGGATGGCTGTTGGGTGGGTGGCTGCCTGCGTTTGTGTGTCTTGGAAGAGGGGGTGACAGACACAGTGGGAGAGGACACAGGGGACGTGTACATGGCAGTGGGGGTGGTGACTGCACGAGTGTGGACTGTACTGGAGGGTGAGGTGGTGATGGAAGCACTGGCTGATGTTGGGGTGCATGCAGGTGTGAGTGTAGACGTCACAGGGAGGGAGGAGGGAGACGAGGAGGAGGGGGACACAGGGGTGGCAGTGGCTGTTGGCATGTCTGCATCTGGGTGTTGCTCGGGTGAGTGTTTGCGGGATCTGTGGTGCTTGTGTTTGGATGAGCTGCTCTTGGGTGTTGAGGTGTGTGCAGGGTGGTCTGATGGTGTGGATGGGATAGGCTGAGGAACAGGAGACAGAGACAGGCTGGAGGCAGTCAGAAGAGGGAGGCTGGAAACAGGGACAATGGCTGCCGTCAGTGCTGAGGCCAGAGCAGTGAACGCTCGTTGATGGGCAGCCTGACCCGAATGAATGCCCTCCAGGTACGCATTGCTCTGTTGCACCTCCCTTTGCACACCCTGGATGGCATTCAAAAGGGTCGTCTGCCCAACAATGAGCGTCCTTACCAGGTCAATGAGCTCCGCACTGAGGGCAGCAGGGGCAACAGGGGCAGGGGCTGAGGTGCCTGGGGCGAAGGAGACGCGCGCCTTCCTGGGCGAACCGGCACGGAGCGAAGACTGAGGGGCTGCTGGGAGGGCAGGGCTGGTGCGCTGGGTGGCGGCTGTACCTGTAGAGGCGGGGGGCACGGATGTTGCCGCCACCCCTGGGGAGCTCCCATCCGAGGACGTGTCGCTTTCGCTGCTCTCACCAGCGGTCCCCGTCGTGGTGCTCCCCTCGCCCTCCGGATCACTGGTGCCCTCGGTGTCTGTTCCTGGGCCCACCGGGGCCTTGTGTCCTGCAGCTCCCTCGTGCTCCGATGCCATATCTCCTCCGCCTGATGATGCTAATGCACACATGCACAAGAAGATGAAGAGAAAGGGTGGGGGGAGAAAAAAGAAGACCAGGTTGAGTGCATGCAATGTCAACACCGTTGGCGGAGAGGACAGACACAGGTGCCTAATGCACTAAGCCGCGCATTCGGGGTACACTACTCAGTACTACTGACTAAGACAACAGGCCAAGAGACGTCAAACGCGCACATGGGAGATGCTGGACCTTCAATGGCTGTACTTGTCACCCTACAGAGGAGGGGGCCGGGGGCACAGGGCCATGCCTAAGGGAGAGGACTACACTACAGAAAGCGCCCTGGCCTAATGTCACCCACAGCCCTCCTCCCCCACCCAGACGCCTCCACTGCGCAGAAAGATAGGAGAATGTGCTGATACTCACCCCCTTGTGTCTGCTGTGATGTCTTAAAGCGCCTATCCAATTCAGGGTAGGCCACCGCCAGGATCCGGGACATCAGGGGGGTCATGGTGCGACTGGCACCCCTCCTAGGTTGGGAGGCCATCCCCAGCAGTGTTTCTGCGGTCTTCCTTGTTCCGCGGCGGATGTCCTCCCACCTCTTGCGGCAGTGGGTGCCCCGTCTGTTGTGGACCCCCAAGGTCCGGACTTCCTTGGCGATGGCACGCCAAATCTCGATCTTCTGATGGGCGCTGACCTATTAGACATGTACAGGGTGGAAAGGAGGAAATCATCAATGACCTGCATGTTAGATGTAATTGGCCCCCACCCACCCACTTTGCCATATGGCACATGCTCTCATCTGTCGGGCGTTGCACTCCTCATTCGCCCCCCACCCCACCAACTTACATCCACCCCAATCCACACAGGCATAGCCCATTCCATTAGCATCCGGTGTACTCACTTGTTGGTCTGGAGGACCGTAGAGTAGCGCATACTGGGGGAGGACCCCATCCACGAGCTTCTCCAACTCTTCAGACGTGAAGGCAGGGGCCCTTTCCCCAGTCGCAGCAGCCATTGTATCTTCCAGACCGAGGTCACAGCAGCACTTGCAGTATAGGTCCTCTCCTGTGGATGATCAGGTCTCGAGTGATTAAGCAGATAGAAAATGGCGGTCACGCCCGCGGCGGTGCGTACCGCGGCGGTGCGTACCGCGACCGCCGGCGCACTTCGTCATTGGCTCCTGAAACCCATAGGCTTCAATGTTAACCAATGCGGCTTTGCGCCGCGGTCTTCGACCGCCTACCGCCACGGTGTGCCCCGCCAGCGCATTGACCTCACATCCCATTGTCCCACTTCACAGGTCAGGCAGCCGCCATTTCAAGGGCCCACATGGCTTAATTTTGACTGCGATACACAGGCCTAGGCCTTGCATTGCCACACATACACGCCTTTCAACCCATTGCCATTCTTTAACTGTGCAAGCTGTCTGTACGTACCTGTGGTTTGCCTGACTCTGTGCTCCATGTTGTCCTTCCTAGGCACCGTCCGCTGGGACTTGCGATGAGAAGGAGGAATCCTCGCGTGTACCGACCGCTGGTGGACCTGTCGACAATGGAAGAACGCCATATAATACTTCGATACAGACTTGACCGTGCCACTATCCATGAACTGTGTGCCCAGCTGGAGCCAGCCCTGATGTCCCCCATCCACCAACCCACAGGGATTCCCCCTCTGGTGCAGGTTTTGTCAGTCCTCCATTTTTTGGCCAGTGGGTCATTCCAGACCACAGTGGCCATGTCATCTGGAATGTCTCAGCCTATGTTTTCTAAGATTTTGAGCAGAGTGTTGTCTGCCCTGATGAAACTCATGCGGAGCTACATCATTTTCCCCGAGGAGGGTGACTTGCCTACAGTGAAGGGTGATTTCTATGCCCTTGGACATATCCCCAACATCATTGGTGCCATTGATGGGACCCATGTGGCTTTGGTACCCCCAAAAGACGATGAGCAGGTGTACCGAAACAGAAAAAATTATCATTCGATGAATGTCCAGGTGGTCTGTTTGGCTGACCAGTACATCTCCCATGTAAATGCCAAGTTCCCAGGGTCAGTGCATGACGCGTATGTGATGCGAAATAGCAGCATCCCCTATGTAATGGAGCAGCTACAGAGACAACGTGTGTGGCTAATAGGTGACTCTGGTTACCCCAACCTGCCGTGGCTACTGACCCCAGTAAGGAATCCCCGGACAAGGGCAGAGGAACGCTACAATGAGGCCCATGGGCGTACTAGGAGGGTGAGTGAGCGAACCTTTGGCCTCCTGAAGGCCAGGTTTAGGTGCCTGCATATGACAGGTGGATCCCTAATGTACTCACCAAAGAAGGTGTGCCATATCATCGTGGCGTGCTGTATGCTTCACAACCTGGCTTTGCGACGCCAGGTGCCTTTCTGCAGGAGGATGGTCCAGATGGTGGTGTTGTAGAAGCCGTGGAGCCTGTGGAGAGTGAAGAGGAGGAAGACTCAGAGGACGACACAGACAATAGGGACAGAGTGATACAACAGTATTTCCAGTAACACCCAGGTAAGAATCACCCACGCCATTTCACAATTGCTTATAGCCTCCTGCATCTGTACTTTCTGTAGTTCCCCACAGATGTTTGTCATTGATTTTTGCCTTTCCCTTCCCTTCTCAGTGCTGTCTGACTCAGTACCTGACTTCTGCTTGGTTCGCCCATGAAATACAGCGTATTGACATTGGTATGTTGTCATGACTAATTGACAGAACAGAAATCGAACAGTAATATGTAATACATTTTCAATAATACAGCATGACTCAAAACAGATTTGTGTGCAAAATGTGATTTATTTACAGTGCTAGATATCGGTACATGTGATTCTTAGGGTGATGGGTGGGGGTGGAGGAATATCCATGGCAGAGTCCAGTTCTCAGTCTCACAGGTGCATTGTCCTTTTGCCTGTGGAAGGATGGAGCATAGGCAGTTCATGGTTGGACAGGGTGGCAATGTGGGACAGTGGGAAGACTTGAGGGGGTATGTCCTTCAGGCGGGGGTCTTGACATCCTACTCTGTCTTTTTCTTTGGTCTCAGGCTCCTCTTACGGGGTGGTTGTTCTTCAGCAGGAGGTGGGGTTCTGGGGGGCTGTCGAGGTGTTGGGACCTCCTGTCCACTAGCGCCGGCGGAGGTGGTAGGCTGTTCCTGGTCCGGGCTAGTGACAGGGGCCCTGTGTGGTGCACCATGGTCCCGCAACGCGTCCTCTATCCTGTGGAGGGCCAGGACGATGGTCCCCATTGCGGTCCCGATGATTCTCAGCTCCTCCCTGAAACCCATGTAGCGTTCCTCCTGCTGTGCCTGGATCTCAGTGAACCTGGCCAGTACCGTCGCCATCGTTTCTTGGGAGTGGTGGTATGCCCCCATGATGGTGGTGAGGGCCTCTTGGAGAGTGGGTTCCCTGGGCCTCTCCTCCCCCCCCTGTCGCACAGCAGCCCTCCGAGCTGCCCGGTTTCCCCCGGCCTCTGTCCCCTGGACGGTGTGCCCGCCACCACTGCCCCCAGGTCCCTGTTGTTGTTGGGGTGTTGGGTTAGCCTGGGTGCCCTGTAGTGGCAGACACACCGCTGATTGAGCTGTCCTAGAGACAGAGGCATGGGCCCGCTGGGTGGGAGCTGTGCTGGTGTCGGCAGAGGGGGTCGGGTCTGGTGTGGCCTGTGGCTGCCTGAGGGGAACCGACTGCCCAGAGGTCCCCGATGGTCCGGGCTGGTCATCAGGTTCACTGTCGACAGAGCTGCTATCCTCAGTGTGGGCCTGTTCCGGTGGTGGGATGGACACTTCTGGACCCTCCTGGCTGGTGTGTTGTCGTTCGGGTCCTGCATGGGGTAAGAGAGTTTGGTTATTATTTCTGTGTGTGCAATAGCATGCGTGTTGTGGGTGCCCTTGTCCCCCAGTGCAGGCATTCCCTGGAGGGAGGTGTTGTGAGGGTATTTAGTGGGGGGGAGGGGTTAGTGCAGTGGTCATGCTTAGGTGATGGGTGCCCATGATTTGTGTTGGCATGCAGGAGTTGGTGTTGGGATGGGTGGGTTGTGCTGGTGAGACATTGTCAGGGAGGATGTGTGCTGGGGGGTTGGGGGTGAGGGTGGGGGTGTGGGTTGGCATGCTGGTGGGGTGGGGGGGATATAGTAGTTGAGATTGGACTTACCAGAGTCCATTCCTCCGGCTACTCCTGCGAGGCCCTGAGGATGCAGGATGGTCAAGACCTCTTGCTCCCACGATGTAAATTCGGGAGGGGTGGGTGGGGGTCCGCCGCCAGTCTTCTGGACCGCGATGTTGTGCCTGGAGACCATCGATCGGACCTTCCCCCGTAGGTCGTTCCATCTTTTGCGGATGTCCTCCCTATTCCTGGGATGCTGTCCCACAGCGTTGACCCTGTCCACGATCCGCTGCCATAGCTCCGCCTTGCCGGCTATACTGGTGTGCTGCACCTGCGAGCCGAAGAGCTGGGGTTCCACTCTTAGGATTTCCTCCACCATGACCCGGAGTTCTTGGTCCGAAAAGCGTGGGTGCCTTTGGGGTGCCATGGGGTGGTGTGGGTGAGGTGTGGGGTGGTGTATGTGATGAGGAGTGTGTTGGTGAGTGGTGCTTTGTGCTACTATGTGGTGTGTGTGATGGTGTAGTGTGCCTCAGTGTGTCTTGCTATGGATTGTCTGCTGTGTCTTTCTCTCCTTCTCTCAGTAATTAGGGTCGCAGGGGTTTGTGGGTGATGTGGGTGTGTGTTTTATAGTTGGTTGATTGTGTGGGAGTGGTGTGTGTATGTGTATCAGGTGTGTGTATTTCAAATTGTCCAATGTGGCTGTGTTTTGGTGATGTGTGTGTATTCTGACCGCGGCGGTGTGTACCGCCAATGAAATACCGCGTTTGAATGACCGCCGTGTGGATTCGTGGGTCGTAATGGCATGGGCGTATTTCTGTTGGCGTGACGGTGGAGGTTTGGTCATCTCCAGTTTATCGCTGCCCGCCGATGTGGCGGGCTGCAGTGGAGGACGGATTTTTGGAGGTTTGGCCGTTGTGGGTCAGAATGACCGTGGCGGTTGACCGCGGCCGCGGCGGTGTTATGGCGGTCTTATGACCGGCGGTAAGGGCATTTTACCGCCGAGGTCAGAATGACCCCCTATGTGTCTTATGAGTCCTGCTAATTAAAGAGTATTTGACATAGAGAGTCGTCATTGAATCAGCAATGTGATGAAAGGCACTGTGTCAGTTCAGAGTGGCGCAACAGTTAGGATGCATTGATTCTTGCAGAAAAACAGTTGCAAAACCCACTTCTAAGACCCAGGAGAGAGCTGGCACCTTAGGCATGGGTAGGACTCACATATGGTAGAGTCAAGCAGCAGAACCACAGTTGCAGGCAGTGTTTGATGTTCCTAAGCCTGCAGGAGAACAGGGGGCAGGCCGGCATGCCTTTGGAGTCACTATGGGTCAAATGAGAGGGCCCAGTCCTTCATCAGCAGGGCAAATTTCTGTAGACAGCAGGGTGGCTCATCAAGGCAGAGAGCAGTCCTTCTTGAAAAGCAGTCCAGCAGCATGGCACTTCTTGTAGCATAGTAGTCCTTACTTCTAGCAGAGTTCTTCCCAGGTCCAGTAGTACACTGATTTGGTAGGGTCAGAGAGCCAGTTCTTATACCCAAATGTCTCTTTGAAGTGAGGGTGACTTCAAAGAAGGATCTTTGAGATCTTAGCCCTGGCTCCAGACTACCAGTATGTTATAATCTGCTCTTTATACTCCCCATTCAAGTGTAAGTGTCAGCACCCATCCACCCTTCCTCCCAGGAAGAAAATTTAGAATGCATGCAGCTGAGTGCTCAGACTCACCTAACCTTCCTGTGCTTGTGTTTGTCTAGTGGGAATACACAAAGAGTAGCTGTCACCCACCCCAGGCGTGTATTGGAGACAGGCTGCAAGGCACACAGAGCAGTAAGAGCAGAGGACTGTCCACTTTCTAAAAGTGACATTTCTTAAATAGAAATGTTAAATCTAATTTTACCAGTAAAGAGGACTGATCATTACCATTCCAACGATATGAAACATAATGTAATTACTCCTTTTTGATCAGGAATTAAAGCTTAAAAGTATATTAAGGAATTCCCAACACTGGCCTACGAGAGGAATAGAACTCACAGAAGTGAGAAACGACTTTGAGAGCTTTTCACTTAGGGCATGTAAAATTAAAAAGTACATGTCCTGCCTTTTACTTACATAGCACCCTGCCCTATTGACTACCTAGAGCCTACCTTAGGGGTGACTTATAGGTAGTAAAAGGAGGGTTTAAGGCTTGGCAAGGGTTTTAAATGCCAAGTCTAAGTGACAGCGAAACTGCACAGAGGCTCTGCAGTGGCAGGCCTGAGTCATGTTTAAAGGTCTACTGAAGTGGGTGTCACAATTAGTGCTGCAGGCCCATTAGTTTCATTTAATTTACTGGCCCTGGGTATTTGGTACACCAATTTACAAGAGACCTATAAATAAATTAAATATGTTAGTTGTGTCTACATCAGTGTCACCATGTTTAGAGGAGAAGCACATGAACTTTAGAACTGGTCAGCATTGGTAAAGTGCTCAGAATCCTAAGGCCAATAAAAACACCCAGCAAAAATATGAGGCAAGCAGACAAAAAGTGTGGGGAAAGACCACCCTAAGGGTGATGGGTCTAACACTCACCAAATGTCTGCACCTTGCAGAACAAAGCATGTAAAGTCTTGATCACCTTGCTCTTCACACTCTTAAAAACCTCTGGAGGGAAGCCATTAGGACCCGCAGCCCTGGCTCTTTTAATTTAGGCCAGGGCTTTAGCAATTTCTCCCTCAGTGATCTCACCCTCAAGCAAATCCCGAGCCTCCTTGTTTGGGCTAGGTCCTGGGAGATCATGCACAACCCCCTGCATACCTTCTACCACCTCCTGAGAGAGGTGGAAAGTATAAAGAGTGCTAAGATAACAAGCAAAGTTCTGGGCTATAGCCATGGGCATTTCCACCCTCTCTCCGTGTGGCATACATACTGCATGGATCCAAAGTTGGCAGTCTTCCTTCCTGACCAACTAGGCCAGCATCTTCCCGGCCAAATTCCCTATCTCATAGAGCCTGTGATGCTGTGCTTGGTAAAGTGTCCTTGTCTCCTGGTGAACCAGCTGCCTGTAGTCCTCCCTAAGTTGAGCCAAACTCTGAGCTTTCTCAACGTCTGGCATCTCCACATATTCAGCCTTCCCTTCCGACAATTCCCTCTCCAACTCCTGCATCTTCCAGTGTCTCTCTCTATTCTTCCCCACTCCAGGCATAATTAGCTGGCCTCAGACCACCATCTTCTGAGCCAGAGCTGTTACCGGGACTGGGAGCCCACAGCTCCGTAACGGCCTGGGAATGGTCCAAAATGCCGTTCTCAAGTCGGCGGTATATCTGTACCTAAAATGTTTGGTTCCAGGAACCAGAAAATAGTTGAGGAATGCTATGGAGCAAAAGACATTGAATGCCTATGAGAGCTGCCAGTCCCCTTGGTGAGTCACCTGCCAACCTTAATGCCTCTAAACAGGAGCAACATTTTGGGTTGTTCCTGGCTGCCCCCCATCCTCACCATGTTGTCCCCTTCTCTGTGCAGGATCAGGTTAAGGTCCCCCCAATCAGTAAAATTGCTTCTAGGCAATCAGCAATCTATTTCCCAGATCAAGCAGGCCAGGCACCTGGAAGCCAGAAGAAAGATACCAGGAGGCCACTATCAACCATTCCTCTTTCTATAAGCCACCTACTACTGCCCAACATGCCAATGAATCAGCCCATGTTTATGTTATTTGGAATGGCGTTGACCTGCAGACCACAATTCCAAACTCCTGGCCCCAGCAGAGTAGCCGTCATGGACCAATGTCAGTGAGTGATCTGGGTGACCTCTGAACCCTTCATCTGCCACCTTATTCACCTATTCTTCATTCCCCCACTTCAAAATGGAGATTGAGACATTGGGAAACGTCTGTTTTTATGTTTGGTTTCTAGAACCCGGGTTTCCCTCTCCTAGCGTATCCTTATGATTTATTTATGCCACAAAAGGGTGGGGCCACCAAAACAGTAATGAGAGAACTTCTTTAGACATAAATTCTGAGTATGAGGTACCAGCTCAATGCAAAAGAATATCTGTGAGGAAAATCAGAACTTGAGGTAATGAAAGTGAGTATTTAATGCACTTACATCTGATGACTCAGTAAACTAATGCTTCCACAAAAGGATTCTATTTTTTACACCATTCATTGGTTCAAATCCCTCTATGTCCACTGAGCCTTTTATCTTTCTAAGGTACATAGATCTGGAAAATAATAACCTTCCTTAGCTGTGAAGAGAGTCCATGGAGGAAAAGTTGTGTTGTACAAATTTAGGGGAAAATTTACTAAGGGCTTTTGTTACTCTTGCATCACACAAGGTAACACTTAAGTGGGATTTACTAAGCTATGCATGTTGCTCTGTATGGC
This sequence comes from Pleurodeles waltl, assembly GCF_031143425.1. Taxonomy (NCBI): domain Eukaryota; kingdom Metazoa; phylum Chordata; class Amphibia; order Caudata; family Salamandridae; genus Pleurodeles; species Pleurodeles waltl. Next base: position 996,512,118 of record NC_090447.1, on the reverse strand, counting down.
TTAATAAATCCAGAGTAACAAAAGGCAATGCAACTGCTGTGATCATATGCATCCACCCATGGATTTCAAAGCATTCACGGATTTGCTATAGCCAGTAAACCTGGGATTGCTTCCCAAGTGTGGCATAATATGGAGAAATATCTTTATTCCTCCACAATATTTTCTCTTTCCATGTGTACTGCCTTTTGCCTGCCATACCTCCCTATACCTTAGCTTCACAAAAAAACCTGAAACCATTTTCTGCAAAAAAATGCATTAGTAGTGCTAGAGCTTACATTAAAAATAAAGTTCAAATAATTAATGACCCACATGTGTGTAAGCTAGGCCTAACCTACAGCTGCAATTTAAACATGCACTTTCCTCTCTAAACTCTTCATGACTCGTATTTGCATGACTTGCTGGATTTGCTAATGTTGACAAATTCCAAATAGCTTCAATTCAGCAGAAATGTTTCTATCCTGAAGCTTGTATGGCCCTTGCATGATGCAAACTTTGTATGCTAACAAAGACAACTGTAATATTTTATTCTTTTCAACCGCTTGACCTGCATTAGGTTCTCGAAACATGATAAGCTATTCTGAAACTTGCTTCTTTATGAATAGGCTAATAGTGTGGAGATGTGTGAGAATGTAAATGACATAGGCTGTTTCTGCATAAAATTTACATGAGTGTTCTTTCTTTCAGAAGACAGAGAGACCTGTAAAAATTTCTTAGTGTAGCAGTACATAGAAAAACTTTTACTAAATGTATTTTATATTAGAGCTGTCTTTGTTAGGAGTTACTATCGCGATGGAAACTGTTCCTGACTCAGGGCTCTTCTTGACTCTTCATTGGTTGACTAAATAAATCAGATGAAACATTTGTAATGAATTGTATTCCATTGTATTTTGATTATAAAAGAGTCCCAGGGAAAGAACAGATGATGATTGCATTCGCCCGCACACAGACAAAGGCCCAGATTTATACTTTTGGCGTAAAGTAAAAGTATAGCGCCGCCTTGTGCCATTCCACAGCACCAGCCAGGTGCCATATTAAAGGAATGGCGCTAAACTTGGGCTAGCGTCTTCAAAAAAGATACTAGCCGGGTGGGGGTGGTGGTAGGAAAGGAGAGGGCTGTGCATCAAAAAATTATCCTGGCCTTGTTAGAGGCAAAAAAAATGCCTCTAACCGGACTAGTGCCACTTCCTGGCGCACAACCACCAAAAACATGAATCCTGTTTTAGGAAAGATAGGAGTCATGCCCACCACCCCAATGACCAGGATAGGGGACAAGCATCCCCTGGGTATGGCCATTGCACTCTGTGCCATGGCGGGGGCCCCAAGTCAGGGCCCCCAATGGCAAAAAAATTAATACTTACCTGGAGTTACCTGGGATGGGGTCCTCCATCCTTCGGTGTCCCTCTGGTGTGGGTGGGGTTGTTCCTGGGACTTCGGAAGGGCACTTGTGGACCCATTCCATGGTGTTTAACCATAGAAATGGGTACACAGGTCCCCTAACGCCTGGTCTGACCCAGGCATTGAACAATGGTGCATAGCAAGCTTTGCACAATTATTTAGCCCCTGCTCCCATTCTTGCAACATTTTAGCACAGGGGGATAAATATGGGGCTATGGGGATAGCACAATTTTTTAGATGTGAATGCCTACCTTGCATGTGATTGAAGCAAGGTAGGTGCATGCATCCAAAAAATGTTGCAAACTCCTATATTTTGACAGTAGACATGTCTAACGTCAAAATATAAATATGGAGAGACTGCAAGGTCAGGCGGACTTTTGTTCCTGGCCCACACTATTCTGTATCAGAGTCTGTTAGAATATTCTTTATGAGCACTGATAGCTTTGCTGACTACACTTCCTCTTTGACTTTTGTTCCTTTTAGCTATTTTCTGACTAAAATTATTTAGTTTTACTGACTTAGAATAGTAGAATAGGGATAGATTATGGGACATGCTTTATGAAATGTTCTGTAATTCTTATTTTTCTAATAAAGAAAAATATTTAAAACTTATGGGAAATAAAACTTTAAAATTCTCAATGCAACTCTCATTATTGACTCCTGAGAATGAATAACTTTATGAATTTCATATATTGATGTTTTAAGAATGCAGCTTTTTTCAGGCTAACTCAAAGATCCCCTACTGGGTATCTAAGAGTTGTGGAGTGATTTATAAATTCAGGTTTATCTGCAGTCCCAAAAGGTTGGTAGCAGAGGTAAGGTTAAGTGATCAAGGGAAAGAAACTGCAATAATTAAAAATTGCCCAAAAGTTGATAAAGACCAGTTGCCCAGAATCCATTTGCAAAGACCAATAAAGTGCAGTTACTGAAGTGGTTGCGGTTGAAGAATTGGTGAAATTGATGGGTGTGAGAATAAATAGGGTGATGCGTAGATAATTTTGCAAATTATTATTTGTGATTTGTATTAAAAATATTCAGATTAGATTTTGAACTGCAAATTGATATTTGTCTTTATGTTTATGTGTCTTGTCAAAGAGATAAGAGGTTATCGGTCTAGGAAGTAGTCTAAGATACTGGGATAACGATAGAGATACATAGAGATATAAGAGATTTTCTTGTCTGTCAAGAGAAGTGAGACATTGTCAACTACATGAATAGATGTTTGTACTAATTTTGATTAGTGCTTGTGAAGTCTCATGCACAAAGGTAACACAACACTAATAAGGTGATTTTCCATGGGTTGAAAATTCACAATTGTGAGTGGAAAAATTGATTATGATTGACAATTTAAAGGTGGAAAACCTAGTTCCAATTGTTAAAAGGTTCCATTGATTTTCTTTTGAAGAAACAGGGAAAAATTGATGTATTTTTATGTAATATTGTGCCCATTAGTATTGATTAGTTGGTGTAATTCTGTCGGGTGATTGGTTGAATCTTGGCAAATGTTGTGTTAGACCAGACAGCCTTAGGGACTTTTTGCCTGCCTCCCTCCATTTTTCTGACCATGTTTTTGCTGGTTTCAGGACTCTGCACACTTTAGCACTGCTGGCCATTGCTAAAGTGCGTGTGCTCTCTCCCTTAAACATGGTAACATTGGCTCATACCCAATTGGTATACTTAATTTACCTATAAGCCTCTAGTAAAATGCACTAGAGTTGCCCAGGGCCTGTACATTAAATGCTGCTGATGGGCCTGCAGCACTGATTGTGCCACCCACATAAGTAGTCCCTTAACAATGTCTTAGGCCTGCCATTGCAAGGTCTGTGTGTGCACTTTCACTGTCACCTAGACATGGCATTTAAAACTACTTCTCAAACTCTAAACTTCCCCTTTTCTACATATAAGTCATCCTAAGGTAGGCCCTAGGTAACCCATAGGGCAGGGTGCTAGGTAAGTAAAAGGTAGGACACATACTTCTGTGTTTTACATGTCTGTGTATTGAAAAACTCACAAATTTGTTTCTCACTACTGTGATGCCTGCTCCGCCCATAAGCCAGCATTAGAACTGCCCTTTTATATCCTTTAAGTGGTAGATTCTGATCTGAAATGAGTAGCCCTGTCATGTTTCCTATGGCCAGAATGGTGATAGAAAATCCTGCTTACTGGTGAAGTTGGATTTGATATTATTATTTTAGAAATTGCACTTTTAGATAGTGGGCATTTCTCTGCACTTACTGCCATCTGTGCCTTACAGCCTATGTCCAATCCACGTCTGGTCTGTGTTGTGAAATCTCCCCTTGAGCACCTGGATATCAACGCATCACCTTGCAGTGCAGAACAAAGCAACACATCATCTGTGCTGCGCCAGAAAACCCGACGCAGCAATTTATTTTTCAACGCATCTCCTCCTCTGTGGACCCTGTGCATCGTTATTGCTTATGCAACCCAGGCATTGTGTGGTAAAAGGATGCAACCACTGAATCTTCAAGATTGAGACATTTGAACCTTTGAAAAGTAATATTTTGACTTGTGCATATTGTATTTTTGTCATTTGGTCTTTTTTTATTCATATAATTATAATCTATTTTCCTAAAGTGGTGTGGAGTACTTTTTGTGGTGTTTTTACTGTGTTACTGTGTGAGTTATTGCACAAATACTTTACACATTCCCTTCTAAGCTAAGCCTGCCTTCTCTGTGCCAAGCTACCAGAGGGTGAGCACGAGATAATTTGGATTGTGGTGTGACTTTCCCTGACTAGGATTGTGGTCCCTACTTGGTCAAGGGTGTATACCTCTTTCAACTAGAGACCCATTTTGTAACAGGTTGCAAGGTCATTGGTTGATTGCATTACTGAACTGCATTGTGATTTGATAAAAGGAGTTCTGTGTTCTGACTTAACAATTTCAAAACAATTTAGACATTGTAATTTCGACAATTAAATTGTTGAAATAAATCCAAAATATTGACATTTTTCAAAGCTTTGAGAAGCCTAATGAGAAATGATATAATGGTTCTTGTTAGGGAGGGTGAAGAAGTACCTCCTTATGGTATGCCAGCATATCATATCATAGTTGAAGGGTTACATACATGTGTTTGATTTTGTAAATGGTGCAAGATCACTGAAAAAGAAGGGGTACTGTGTTTTCCCAGACGGGCTACATTTAATTTAGGAGTCATAGGCAGATTATGAAAAGTATTACATGAAAACAAGACACTTCCTAGACCTGTACAATTTAAAGCACATAGTGCATGGGAGAAGATGGCTCAAATTAAGGAAAGAGAAAGATTTCAGAAATTAACTAAGAGAGCAATGAGAAATTATGCAGATGCAATTCAGGATGACCAAGCACAGAGATGGAGGAAGAGTGTAGTAGAAGGTGCTAGATTATATCCCATACTTACAAAAGAAGAGAACACAAAAGTTAAAGAATCTGAAAAGGAACAAGATTAAAGGGGATAAGGAAGAGAAAGATGTAATACAATTTGATTCAGATACTGATTCGGGTGATGACTTATTAGATGACTTTTGGCTACACGTCCACCACCATATGTGGGTCCTATGTGATGGAGTTCAATTGATATATAATGTGTCCATCACTACAGTTCCTATTGATCTAGGTGTTACTAGTCTATTTAAGTAGTACAGCCTACAAATATACAACCCAGATTGACTCAGTTGATTGTACAACAGCCAGTAATTGCTCAACCGATTGCTGCATAGCCTGTTACTATACAGCCTGTAAACCAGCAAGCAGTTGGAAGTGCTCCAGCTCAGATGACGCAAACCAGTGCCCCAGTTATTGTGGTTACAACTCCAGCACAGGTTACTGCATTCATTACAACACAGACACTGCTTGAACAGGTTGTTCATATGCCAACTACAATGGTTCAGGAACCAACTGGGGGTATACCAGTAAATAGGTGTACCGCAACATCAGAAAACACGCAGGGGCATATTTATACTCTGTTTGCGCTGGATTTGCGTCATTTTGTTAAAGCAAATCCAGCACAAACTTAACTCCATATTTAGATTTTGGCGCTAGACATGTCTAGTGCCAAAATATTGGAGTTAACTTAATTTTTGCCTGCGGAAAATTACCTTGCATCAATGAGATGCAAGGTAGGCGTTCCCTAGGCATAGTGAGCTTTGTATATTTGTCTCTTTCTATTGTGCATCCCATTGTAATTCGAATGTGTTACAATGTGGGTGATGTGTGTGTCCATTGCAGGACTGTTTAATGGGCACATGTATACATATGTGTGTTGAATGTGAAGACAGTCCATGGCATGTGTGCAATGTGAGTGTGTATGTTGTATTTGTAGATGTGATGTTGATGTGTTGTTGGGGTTGTGTGACACAGTGTTGTGTACACTTCACTGTCCCTGTGCCTGAGATTAGCAGACATGTTTTTGTGTAGTGCTGCGATGCAGTGTGGGTGACCTGCACAAAGGGGGTATATTGTGACTGTGAATGTATCCTTACATCCACATTGCAGACTGTAGTGAAGAACCAGCACCAGTCATACACTGAAGACAACTAGCCTCTGGGTGGCAGATGTCAAAATACTCCTGTCACCAGACACATGGCTCAGGACAGTGATCCATTACTTTCTTACTTTTGGCCTGTAACACTGAGGAGTAGTGGTCTGTTGCATATAATTTACACCCACTACAACAACAAGCAGAACTTGATTGATCACTGTCCACAGCCATACATTGTCCCTGGAAACCAAGTTGTTTGAGTATTGTACACAGTTGGGTTAGGCACATCAGTATACACAATCACTCAATTACTGTGCTACACATGGCTCATCCCTAATTTCCAGGGGGAGTTGTCGGAACCTAACACATTCACTTGGAAATGTGAGAGGCAGTAATATGCGCTGTACTCACCCCCTTGTGGCTGCTATGCTATCCTCAAAAGCCCATCAAGATCTGGGTAGGACACCGCCAGAATGCGGGCCATTTGGTGATCATCCTTTGATGAGCACCCCACCTACATTGGGAGGACATCCCCAACTGGACCTCTGCGATCTTCCGGGCCCAGCGTCTCAGGTCCTCCCACTCTTCTGACAGTAGGTGCTTGGCTGGTTATGGGCCCCGGGGTCCGTACCTTTTTGGTGAAGGCTTTCCATAGTTCCTTTCTTTGATTGGCATTGACCTGCATGGACGCAAAAGACAAATCAAGAGAATATAATCACAAGTTTTATCACAAAAGGTTGAGACTCATACATGTCGGTAACACCAAGCTAGGACTTTTCTATTTGTTAATACTCCCCAAGTGTGACACACACAAGCCAATAAGTCCCGGGACTTGACTACAGACATATGTATTTGCATCTGTAGACTAACCCACTACTGTGATCATGGCCTTTAGTGACTAAGCAAGCTTACTGACATCAGGTAGCCCATGACTAGCAACATGTACTGTGATGTGAGCCACAATGAAACACTATACATCTACGTGGCTTCAGAAGGGTAAACTCCTTAGGCATGAGGGGACCAACACATTCACACTCCGTGAGAATGAGTCACTGCATACAGTCCCTACAGACAACTGTCAGAGTACAAACTTAAACATTACACATGAATAACAATCAAGGGGTGGCCTTGTGGGTACAGAAAGTATTGTCCTTGTCCATTTGTGGACATGTGGAATAGCAAATGCAGACTCATGCCACTTCAGGGGATGGGGTTCTGTGGTGTGTACCTATACCAGAGAACACTCCTTTGGACATATGTGTGTACCCTACAGAGATGCCATCCAACAAACAAAGGCATGCATTGTACAGTTTCTTCTATGTGACCAAGCTACTGAGTCGCATATCATGGCTTTCAAGAAATCTATACACTATCTGCACCATGGGATGGTCAGTTATGCAGTACACCTGTACAGGACAAATATGACCTGTGTGAAGGTGACAACAGAGCTGTGGGAGTAAGGGACTTGTCATGAGTCTCAGACACACATTGACAATGATGTTAAATGCACATATGGGCTAGCTTAATGATTTACCTCTATACCCATTCATAATCTAGTCAAAGGAATGAGGCATTCAGGGCAGGTTTTGCCACCAGAGTATCATATTAGCCACGTGACAGGATCTGCTGATGTACAGGGAGTGGGCACAGTGTCTCAGTTACATAGCCACAATGACTCTCCCACAGCCTAGTCTAAGTCCCATATTGGGAGATTCATTTGATAGGCCTTGGCCATTGATGGCACACATGTTGGCGTGGTCCCACCGCAGGTATTGAACAAGTTTATCGCAACAGAAATAACTTCCATTTCATCAATGTGCAAGTTGTCTGTGTAGTGGATCTCTACATTTCACATGTGTGTGCCCATTATCCGGGTTCAGCCCATGATTCCTTCATAATGCAGAACAGCAGCATACCGCAATTGATATCACAACTGTACCCAGAAAGGGCCTGGTTGGTTGGTAAGCCACATCTGTTCTGTTTATGTGTGTACAATGTCAGGTGGTACAATCATGCAGTGAGTGACTGATTTATGCACATATGTCCCATTCCTTAACAGGTGACTCTGCATATCCTAACCGTCCTTGGTTGTTGGCACCACTAAGGAATCCAACTATGCCAGGAGAAGTCCGCTTCAATGAGGACCATTGAAGAACACAGTGGGTATGGGAGCTGGCTTCAGGGCTCCTGAAGGGCAGATTTAGGTATCTGGACAGAAAGGTGGAGCTCTCCTCTACTCACCCGGAAAAGTGTGCCAGATCACTGTGGCATGATGCATGCTTCACAACATCACCCTCCAGAGGAATATCCCATACATTGAAGAGGAGGGGGGCCTGCAGTGCCACCAGGTGAGAATCCTGAAATGCCAAGTAAGCATGACAGTGGTGAAGAGGAAAAAGCTGACTCACAGGAAGATCTCATCAACAGCTACTTTTCATGAGTGTAAGTATGTAATGTGATGTAATGACTGTGACTGTACAATGAACTGTAGTTGTGAGAATGTGTGGAGTTGAGTATTTTAGTAACAACTAGGGAGCTGATACTCTGCAATATTCATCCAAAGGCTGCTTGAAGAGCTACCCTTTGAGCTATCCCCACATTGATGATGTTGCTTTGTTTGTGTCAGTTGGTGTCAATGTAATTACATTTCCAGTGGCTTACTATGTGATTTGTGTACTAGGTATGTTTTCAAGGCTATAGTCATTGTTTTGTCTTTGTACAGGTACCTTCACCATGACATCCTCATGTGGGCATTTCAGAGTTGTGACATTGGCAGGTATCTGATGCTGTTCTGACATACAAAGTGGACATAGATTGTTCCAGAGGATGTAGGTCACAGATTTGTGGTGTTTGAGACCCTTGACAAGGCAGCTTTCACAGTATTTGGGTGAAATGTCAGAAGTACATCAGACTTGTTTTGTGTGCTTTGTTTGGCCGATTACATTATGTGTGTCATCATGTGGACATGAAAAATGTAGACATAGATTGTGACAAAGTCACTTACCCTTCACATTGGCTAAACACTATTCTTGTATGACCTGCATATAGCTGTAGATGTGTTTAATCATTGCTGCCAACAGTGCCTGTGCCACAACACTGACATGTTTGTATCATACAACCATATGCATGGTCATTGGATTCTGATAGGCCTGTGATCAGGGACTGTTGAACTGCCATCTTTCTATATCTTAGATTATATGATGTTGGATTACTTTGGTGTGATATATGAAATGGCTCTAGCTGCTGACATCATCCAATTTAATGTTTGCCTGCTCTACAGGACATTGTCTGACAAATCCCTCTCTTCCGTGGTCTGTACCCTGGAATATGTACTTTGACTCAGTATGAGTCACACATTCTTGTGTCAAAAAGATCCATACATATGTGCAGTCTATGGGGGTCATTCTGACCCTGGCGGCCGGTGACCGCCAGGGTCACCGACCACGGGAGCACCGCCAACAGGCTGGCGGTGCTCCCGAGGGCATTCTGACCGCGGTGGTTCAGCCGCGGTCAGAAAGGGTAAACCGGCGGTCTCCCGCCGGTTTACCGCTGCCCCATTGAATCCTCCATGGCGGCGGAGCGCGCTCCGCCGCCATGGGGATTCAGATACCCCCTACCGCCATCCTGTTCATGGCGGGAAACCCGCCATGAACAGGATGGCGGTAGGGGGTGCCGCGGGGCCCCTGGGGGCCCCTGCAGTGCCCATGCCAATGGCATGGGCACTGCAGGGGCCCCCATAAGAGGGCCCCGCAAAGTATTTCAGTGTCTGCTTTGCAGACACTGAAATACGCGACGGGTGCAACTGCACCCGTCGCACCCCTGCAACTACGCCGGCTCAATTCTGAGCCGGCGTCCTCGTTGCAGGGGCATTTCTGCTGGGCCGGCAGGGGGCTCTTTTGGAGAGCGCCCGCCGGCCCAGCGGAAATGTTTAAATGGCCGCCGCGGTCTTTTGACCGCGGTGCGGTCATTTCACGGCGGTACCTTGGCTGACGGCCTCCGCCGTCCGCCAAGGTTAAAATCACCCCCTATGTGTGGTACACTGGAAGACAATGTTCGGTGTGACCAGACACTTGTATGTATATGTTTGTGTGTAATGGTTACAATCCTGAGCAGGACACTGTGTACCTGTAACATATCCCTCCTTGCACAAGGAATTTATGTCTTCATCATATGGTCCACATGGTCTTACATCTCGACATAGCAAAATGTTGAAATTAAGCAAGCAGACTATGAGTTTGTGATGGATTAATTTATTACAGTGCTGAAGCAGTAAATATAAGAGTATTTGGACATGTGACCTCTAGTCTGGTGCTTGGAGTTACTGAAACAGTGCCTCCTGGTAGCTGCAGTCAGGTCACTCCCTATACTACACACACTTGGTAAATGTTATCCTCCCAGGTGAGTAAACTTCAATGGAGAGTTCATAAATAGATGGATTTGGGCAAGTGAACATGTTTTTGTGGTGGGAGTTGGAGACTCAGGGCATATTGGGTTTTGCAGTCCGTTCAATCCATCCACTTCCCACCACCATACAAATGTTATCCTCTCAGATGAGTGAACTTCATCTGAGAGTTAAGACACAGGGGTATTTGTGCATGAGGACACTGGGCTTCTGTTCGGAGCCTCCTGGTATTAACAGTCATATTACTTCCTCTACTTCATACACTTGATAAATGGCATCCCACAGGTGAGTACACTGAGGAGAAGACACTGGACTGGTGGTTGGAGTAAGAGTTATAGAGCCTCTTGTGAGTTGCAGTCATGTAACTCCCTGTACTACACACACTATACAAATATTATTCTCCCAGGTGAGTACACTTCAATTGAGAGTTAAGATGCAGAGGTCTTTGGACAAGAGAACACTGTGCTTGTGTTTGGAGCTACAGAAACAGGGCCTGCTGGGAGTTGCAGTCATATCTCTCTCTCTAGAACTTACACCATTCAAATGTTATGCCTGCAGGTGAGTACACCTCATTTGTGAGTTACCAAACAGGAGTCTTTGTTGGAGAGGGCACTGGACTGGTGGTTGTAGTGACAGTAACAGAGCCTCCTGGGAGTTGCAGTCATGTATCTCCCTGCACTACACACACCACACAAATATTATCCTCCCAGGTGAGTACACTTCAATTGGGAGTTAAGACACAGGGGTCTTTGGACAAGAGAACACTGGGCTGGTATTTGGAGTTACAAAAACAGGGCCCGCTGGGAGTTGCAGTCATGTCACTCTAGTACACACACTATACAAATGTTGTACCCCCAGGTGAGTACACTTCATTTGTGATTTACCAAACCGGAGTGTTCGGAGGAGAGGACACTGGGCTGGTGAGTGAAGTAACAGTGATACACCCTCCTGGCCTTAGCAGTCATACCACTCCCTCTACTACACACTATACAAATTGTATCCTTCCAGCTGAGTAGACGTACATTAAGGGTTGCCAAACAGGCGCCTTTGGGTGAATAATCACTGTTCTGGTGTTTTGAGTTGCTGAAACAGTGCCTCCTGTGAGTTGCAGTCAGGTAATTACATCTAGATCCCACACTGTTCCAATGTTCTCCTCCCAGGTGAGTATACTTCATTTGTAAGTTGAAAACCATGAGTCTTTGGAGGAGAGGACACTGGATGGGTGGTTGTGGTGACAGTGACAGAGCATCTTGGGAGTTGCAGTGGTAGAAATTCCTATACTACTCACACTTTGCAATTGTTATCCTTCCAGGTGAGTACACTGAAATTGAGAGTTAAGACACAGGAGTCCTTGGACAAGAATACACTGAGCTGGTATTTGGAGTTACAGATACAGGACTAGCTGGGAGTTGCAGTCATGCCACTTCCTCTAGTTCCCAACTCTTGACAACTGGAATACTCCCAGATGAGTGAAGAGCATTAGGATGATTACAAATAGGTGTATTTGGGCAAGTGAACCCTGTGTTGGTGTTTGGAATCACAGACACAAGGGCTCCTGGGAGTGCAGTCATGTAACTCCCTGTACTACATGCACTATACAAATGTTATCCTCCGAGGTGAGTCCACTACAATAGAGAGTTCACAAACAGTGGTAGTTGGACAGGGGAACACTGGGCTGATGGTTGGTTTACAGACACAGGGCCTTCCTTGCCTTAGTAGTCATGTAACTTCCTCTACTTCCTGCATTTTACAAATGGTATCCTCTTAGCTGAGTAAACTTAAATTGTGAGTTGCCAGACAGAGATTGTTGGACACATTAACACTTTTCTAGTGTTTGGAGTTGCTGAAACAGTGCCTCCTGTGAGCTGCAGTCAGGTAACTCTCTCTACTACCCACACTTGACCAATGTTACCTTCCCCAGGTGAGTATACTTCAATTGAGAGTTCACTAACTACTAATGTACTGTAGCATGTGGCCACTGTGATAATGTTTATAGTTACAGGAATAGTGCCTCATTGGAGTTGTAGTCAGACTACTCTCTCTACTTCCCACACTTGACAAATGGTATACTCCCAGGTGAGTGAAGTTCATTTGTGATTTGCCAAACAGGGGTATGTGGACAAGTGATCACTAGTCTGGTTTTTGGAGTTGATGAACACCACATTCTAGCAGTTGTAATCATGTCAGTCCTTGTACTACATACACTATACAAATGCCACCTCCCCAAGTGAGTACACTTCAATTATGAGTTTAAAAATAGAGGTCTTTGGACTGCTGGACACTGGGCTAGTGAGTGGAGTGACAGTTAAAGTGGCAAACGTTGAGCTGTGGGCATGCATGACATTGCATTTTGGTGACATATTTAGTGTTGTGACTTACTGGACTCCATTCCCCCGGGTATTCCTGTGATCCCCTGAAGATGCAGGATGGTCATGTCCTTTTCCTCCCAGGTAAAGAGATGTAATGGGGCACTGGGAGGGCCACTGCTAGCTGGTGCCTGGAGACCCAGGATCAGACCGTGCCCCTAAGGTTGTTCCACTTCTTCCTAATGTCCTCCTTTGTGCGCAGGGTGGTGACTACAGCAAGTACCTCTGTTGACGATTCTGTCCCACATTTCCATTCTCCTACTCAGAGGAGTATGATGGATTTGTTCTCCAGACAATTGTGGCTCTACTCTTATGATTTCATTCACCATGACTCTCAACTTATCCTCAGAAAAAAGTGGATTTTTAGAATGTGACATGGTGGAATTTGAAAACAACCCAAAAAGTGACAGTGACTTACTTAACAAGGGAAGTGCAATAGGTTGTGAATGGACAAAAGTGTTCATTCACACCCTATTGCACAAAAGGTGTTCAATGGGATGGTGAAACAAGGGGTGACTATTCTGTGTAATAATCAATATGCCGCTGCCAATCGTCCTTTTTTGGTTGGCGGACCCTGTATAACTGGTAATAGGACGGTCTGAAAGACTGCCAACATGGTGGTCTTTTCAGGACTGCCAACATGGTGGTCTGGCGGTCTGACCGTCTAACTCATGATGAGGCCGAAAGCCTTTGGATGAGATTTTGAAGTATGCTCAGCATTGCAGTGATGAGTAGGAGATGAAACAGCATAAAATTAAAGAGAAGTTTATGTGGGCTCAAACTAAGTTTTCACAGCTAGATTTTCAGAATCAGCCATTTGTTGAAAATGGCGCTGCAGTTAAAGATATAAGTGAAATGCAAACAGATGTTTTTCAAACAGGAATGCAGAGTATACAGGAAAGAATGATGGTGTCTCAAGGAAGAAGTTCTCCAGCTGATCAGAGTACAGGTGTTGATGTTGCGATGCTGAAGAAAATGACGCCTTGTCACTTGTGTAACGGGGTGGAGAATTGGAAGTGAGATTGTAAATTCAATCCAGACAGAATTGTTAGTAATCAAATGCAGGGAGTAAACCAAATGCAGATGCTGAGCCCTCCTATGCAACAGATGTAAATACCAATGCAAAATCAGACTCAAATGGTACCCATGCCACAAGCATCTGTGACCCAGTCAAATATAAACAAGGCAAGATTAAATCCAAATCATTTGCTGAAAATGAATCGAATTGAGATGCAGGTTCAAAATCAAAATGCAGTCCTGCAGTTTCCCATTTTTTATAACAATGAGATGTTAGATGTTACAATGACAGTTGACAGTGCCTGAGATGGGTGGTAGAGTGCATGCTTGGCGCAGTCTTAGATGTAGACCAGAGTGGACCATTTGTGGAAGGTGATGTAATTGGCCACCAAGTGTCATTTTTGATTGACACCGGAGCTACCAGTTCCACTGTAAGAACAGCGGAAGTACCAGACCTACACCTTTTGGGAAAAGAGATCAAAGATGTGGGAGTTACATGCAGACAGATTACTAATCCAATTTCAACAGAAGTCCCAGGAAAAATAGGATAATTTGAAAAGAATCATCAGTTTGTGGTGTGCAATTCAAGTCCTATTATCATTTTAAGGAGAGATGTACTGTACTGTGCAAGTTACATTGCATGCCTCAAGGAGTTGAATTCCAGACACATGATGAGGATGTGGATTTTAAAATTGCTCAACAAGAAACAGTGGGGATCTATCCAGTGTTAACAACAAAAGATTTGCCTGCAGATTTAAAAGGTATAGTTAATCTAGAAGTGTGGAATTTCACAGGAAAGGATTTTGGATTAATCAAAGGAGTATGTAAAACTGAATGCAGTTTTTCCTCAAACACCACCATATCACATGACACATGAAGAGATAGAGGGAAGAAACCCACCAATTAATGATATGGTAGAAAAGGGCATTCTGAGAGAAATAACTGGGAGTTCATGCAACAAACCAATTATGTGACTGGGAAAGCTAAATGGCAAATTTAGAATTGTGCAAGATTTGAGGAAACCATTGAATTGTCAAATCATTTGGCAGAGAATGGACATAAAGGGCCTGATTACAACTTTGGAGGAGGTGTTAATCCGTCCCAAATGTGACGGATATACCACCAGCCGTATGATGAGTTCCATAGGATATAATGGACTTGTAATACGGCTGGTGGTATATCCGTCACTTTTGGGACGGATTAACACCTTCCTCCAAAGTTGTAATCAGGCCCAAAGTGTCTCCAAACAAATTACAATATTGTCAAAAAGAAATCCAATATTTGGGGCACATCATTGAAAAAGGAACGAGAAAAGTGTCAAGAGAGTGAGTTGAAGATATTCTGAGAATAAGTCCTCCTAAAATGCAGAGAGAAGTCAGGATGTTTTTGAGAATGGTTGGCTACTGTAGACAGTGGATACCAAACTTTTCCCTGGTTGAAAAACCTTCACTGGCGTTGACACACAAAGATGTACTGGATCCGATTCCATGGGACAACAAATGCATGAAAATGTTCCTAGAGCAGAGAGAAAGTCTCTGCCATGCCCGGCACTGGGAATGCCATTTTACTCAAAAGATTTTATACTATTTTACAGTGAGAGGGAGGGCTGCACTCTCTCAGTGCTGACAAAAGTACATGGAGACGCCAAAAAGCCTGTGGCATATTTTTCTGTGACCCTTGACCCTGTAGCTGCTGTTTTGCCTGGCTATCTCAAAGCAGTAGCTGCAGTGAGCGTTAGTCTCGAGAAAAGTGAAAACATTGTGATGAGACATCCTTTAACAGTCATGGTCCCTCACTCAGTAGAAGTATTACTTACAAGAACAAAAACTCAACACCTTACTAACTCTAGACTAACTCATTATGAACAACAGATCGTGGCAGGAAGTGGTGTTGTGCTGAGAAGATGTCAAGTGTTGATTCCTGGCACATTGATACCAATCCTTGAGAGAGATGAATTTGATTGTTTTGAACATGATTGCCTTAATGTCACCAACCTATGCACCAAACCCAGACCAGACATAAAAGATGAGCCTTTAATAAGCCCTGATTATGGCCCTTATTATGACATCGGCAGTGTTTTCAGAAGACTGCTGAAGCCATGGGCACCATAAGACTGCCAGTGCTGGTGGTCTTCCGACCACCATATTACGAGTACTGAAGGATTTCCCCCACAATTTGGGTGGAATTCCTCCAGTAGTTGTGCTGGCGGTTGGAGGCGCAGCGGCAGTTCCACTACCAGCCTGCTCCGCCAAAAGCACTCCGCCAGCCGTATTATGACCTGTAATACGGCCTGGGGTGTCATGATGGAAAGCTCTGCCGGCAGTGGAAGCGCCTGATCCCGTTTTCTGCCTGACGACCTCCTCGCCGGACAAGGTAAGTTGATCATCCAACAGGGGAGGAGAGGTTGGGAGGGTGGGGTCTGTTGTGTGTGCGTGTGTGTGTTGTCTGCATGTGTGAATGTAAGTGTCTGCATGTGTATGGGTGTTTGAATGCGTGTGAGTGAATGCATGTTTGAATGTGTGGAAGTGAATGCAAGTATGGATGCGTGTGAGTGAATGCGAGTATGGATGTGTGTGAGTAAATGCATGTATGTAAGTGTAGGTGAATGAGTGTATGCAGGGTGCGTGTGGGTATGTGTGTGCGTGTATGCTGGAAGGGGGTGCTGTTATGAAAGGAGTGTGGGTGAGTGCTGTTCTGGAAGGGAGTGGTGGGAGGGGGTGCTGGTATAGAAGTGGGGGTGCGGGTATTGGGTTTGCAGGGAGGGGCTGGGGGAATCATCTGCCGGTGACAGGAAAGAAATTTCCTGTCACCGGTAGCCTTTCCACCAGGGTTTTTGCGGCGGTGCTACTGCCTTGGAAATCCTGGAGGAAAGCTGACTCGTTATACGGCCGGTGGTCTTCAATGGACCGCCGGGTCAGAGATGCTAATCTCCGGCCCAGCTGTCCAACTGCCTTGGCGGTACTAACAAGGATGTGGTGGGTTGGCAGAGGTGCTCACAAAGCACTGCACAACACCGGACCAGAATACCTCAACAGACGGCTCTCCTTCCACACCCCGACCCGGCTTCTCCGCTCCGCCGACCTTGCCCTCGCAACCATCCTACGCGTTCGGAGAACTACAACCGGTGGCAGATCATTCTCGCACCTAGCCGCCAAGACGTGGAACTCTCTTCCCCCACCTGTGTCAGACCAAAGACCTACTTACCTTCAGGAAACTTCTCAAGATCTGGCTGTTCGAGCAGTAGCAGCACCTTCCCCCGCCTGCTCCCCTCCTCAGCGCCTTGAGACCCTCCTGGGTAAGTAGTGCACTTTACAAATTCTGATTGATTGATTGATTGAACCTGCCACACTCATAATGTAGTGGTGAGACCGCCACCGCAGCCCTGTTGTTCTTCAGACCACCAATGTCAAAATGAGGGCCTATGTTCTATTGGTGGATGGCTCATGCTTGAAAACAAATGAAGGTTTATTGAGAGCAGTTCATACAGTCTGCACAATTAAAAAAATTATAGAAGCCTAATGGCTTCAAGGAGTTTCTTCAGCACAGGTTGCAGAAGTGATTGTTCTTACCAGAGCCTGCAGCTTGACAACACAAATGAAAGTGACAATATTTACAGATAGTCAGTATGGATGTGGTGCTGTCCATGATTTTTGGCAATTGTGGTCACACCAAGATTTTATGGCCTCATCTAATGTTAGACATGTATTGGAAGCGCTACAGCTCCCCACTGAAGTTGCTGTTGTGAAATATGCAGCACACAGAAGCAACAATAGTTATATCACTGTTGGCAAAATGTATACTGATGAGTGGCATGCTATGTGCGGCTGGGGCCTTTACGTTTAACGGATCATTACTATGGGAGTTAGAGTTTTAGAGTTTGCCAGAGGATATAATAGGATTTATATGATGACGGACGGGATATCCGTCACTGTTATGATGGAGTCACCCCTACGCCAAACTCTAAATCAGGCCCAATGTCTTTTCTATGATCATGGGAGTGGCTGATAGTTAGGATGAAGTGAGACGAATGTAGGAAAATGCACCAGACACAGACCAGGGTGTGGAGTAGATGAATATAATGTCTTGGTCTGAGTGGATGGAAGACCAGAATTGCCAGACACTTTTCTCTCTTCAATGACAAGATATTTTTGTGGTCCAACTTATCTAGGCAGGGATGCCATGATCCAAACTTTAAAACAGCACTGGTGTAATCCAAGATTCAGAGCTCAAGCAGAAGATTTTTGTCATCGATGTGTAACATGTCAACAGATGAAAGTAGGCAAATTCATGTTGCATTAAGCCATGTAGAAAGATTAGGAGGTCCTTTGAACAGGACGCAGATGGACTTCATTTAAATGCCCATTTGTAATGTGTTGAGATATGTCCTGGTGATTGTCTGCATCTTTTCCAGATGGGTGGAAGCTTACCTAACCAGGAGAAATGATAGTCTCACTGTAGAAAGTTACTGTTGAGGGAGTTAGTACCCAGGTACGTTATACCTGTATCTCTTTAGTCAGACTGAGGTACTCACTTAAACAGTGAGATTATAAAAATTATTGTGTGCAGTGTTACAAGTTGAATAAAAGCTTTGTTGCAGTTATGGTCCGGAAGCTTCAGGCATAGTGGAATAACTTAATGGGATGTTTAAAACAAAATTGGTGAAATGTTGTGCTTCCACCTCACTGAATGGCCTGATGCTTTGCCTCTAGTGTTGGTGAGTTCACAAAGTACTCCTGACAGAAAAACTGGTTTATCGTTGCACAAGAGTCTAATGGGCAGAGCAATGAGATTACCTCCAGTTCCAGCAAATGCACTTGTGAATTTTACAGATTACATGGTACTCAATAACTGTAAGAGATTGGCGAATGTGTCATGTCCTGTCTCTTTGCAGGTTGAAGCTGTTACTGAAAATTCTAATCAAAAGCAGTGCCACAATCATAGTCCTGGTGACTGGGCCTTAGTCACCAAGTATGTGAGATAGTACTGTCTAGAGCCACTTTGGACAGGTGAAGAAGTCCAATTGCCGGACATCTCACAAAGTGGCACTGGAGAAGAATTACTAACACAAGTTAATAAAGTAACTTCTGAACTAGTTCCAAAACAAGCAGAGGATTTCGAGAATCCTGTAGAAGGAATGAGACCAGAAGTAACCCACATTATGAAAAATGGCTAAAGGCTTACAGTGGAAAAAAACGAAGATAAAGTCTGTCAGATGAATCAATACCACTGACAGTCAAAGAAGAAGCTGAGCTGAGTGGTATAAGTGATGCAGAAGACCAAAACACACTTGGGAGATCAAGGAGATCTAGAGAACCTTTTTGAAGCTATTTGTCACCTGATTTGACATAATATGTGAGCCAAGATTTGAATGTTCTGATTTCTCACTTGCTTGAGTGGAGCAAAGAATTGCCAGAACCACCTTGAAAAAGTAAAAAAGTTAAAGTACTTGATTACAAATGACTATTGATATGCAACTTTGAGAACTGAGGGAGAAATAAAAACTGAGAAACTATATAAAACCATTTGTGAAATAAAAAGAATAATAAAATGTATTGAAAAGAAGATAAGAAGAGTACTGAGACCCGATGGAACAGCTGAAGAGTAGGGATAACAGTTTAGAAGAACAGAGAGGAGGGTTAAGGATTATATATACAAAGATATTATTATTGACAAAATTAAAAGACTAAAGGAAAAATATAAAGAAGAATAAATCTGTTAACAGAAAAAGACA
The DNA here is from genome assembly GCF_031143425.1 of Pleurodeles waltl. Classification (NCBI taxonomy): domain Eukaryota; kingdom Metazoa; phylum Chordata; class Amphibia; order Caudata; family Salamandridae; genus Pleurodeles; species Pleurodeles waltl. Next base: position 996,492,725 of record NC_090447.1, on the reverse strand, counting down.
CACAAGAAACTTAGCTGAAGAAAAGTATACCTATATTGTTCATCTTCAACAAGAGATAATATGCTCTTATAAACAACTTATTGCTAGTAGATCTGACTGTAGAGAAACATGTGTAGTGCTAATAGATTTAGGTGCAAGATGTTTTTAGAGACTTTTCTTACACTTATAGTTTTAGGAGGAGTAGCAATAGTATTAGTTGTACACTTCACACCTGACACAGAAAAGACTGAATTAGAATGTGTGAATGCAGTATTTAAACCAGGTGTAGATGAAGATGAATTGAAAGCTTAATTTGTAGATGATAAGTGAAGAGTACTCAGTGAATGCTTACTCTAGACTAATACAATAATTCACTAAAGCTACTGACGTTAAAGACTGCTGTTTTTGTGCACACATGCCTTCTTCTGCAGATATACAGATATTCATATGTTCATATTCCACTTTCCTATGCTATTTCTTGCAGTATATGTCTTAGTTTAGTGTATAGACAACAACATTTTGTACAATATTACTCAGCCTTTGACATGGTACTTTCTAAAGTTGAACTAATGAAGAGTATGAATTTACATCTGTCATAGGACTCTTGTTGCACCAATATGACTGCTGTATTTGGGCAGTACCACCACAGAGCGTGGGGTACTGAGTCTGATCCCACACTGTGTGACAGCTGTCAGCCTAACCCTTTAGGCTAGCTAGCAGCACCTTACTGGAACCTGAGAGAAAAGGTGATTGTGGCAGCCTATATCATGACTCTAAGACTCCTCAGGAAAGTTGTGGTGGAACACATCATATGCCTCTATCTCAGTTATACACGTCTCATACATACAAAGGCAAACAGAAGCAGGATCTGGTTCAATATATTTGTTGAACCAACTGCATTCTATGTAGAAAGGTGTGAATTGCCATTAGGACAATGAAGAAACTATACCATTCGAGTGGTGACTAGGAAAGTGAAACAACATACTGTCTCAATACTGATTCTAAAATCCCAACCTGCACTACTAAGATTCTACATGAGAGCAATAGCAATATTAGCCCGAATCTCCCCATCTAGTTCCCGGAAAGACATCCAATCCCCATACCTGTACTATAGGTAAAGAAGAGATCTATTGGTCTGCTGGGAGTCCTCCCACATAGATGAAGAGAAGGTGCAGATTTTCAGTGGAAACTGCAACAACACCATGCAGCATGAGCTGGCAAGCTGGCTGAAATGCCCCCCTAATATAACGGGGGGAGTGTGGTGTTTTAACATAAAGCATCTGATGCTGAAAGAACTGCCCACACTTGAAACCACATGTTTTGCCCGTGTAGGGTAGATATTGTACTCTCTACCAGCAATACCTGGTAAACTATCATGTGCAGGCTTTGGTGCAGCACAGGATGAAAATGTTGTGCAAAGAAGTGAATAGTAATTTCTGCTTGAAAGAGCAACTACTAAAAACAATAAAACATCTCCACTAAAATGAAGCTGTTCTAAAATAATGGGAGGAATTACATGAAATGTAACTAGGTGAAAGGGCACAGGCTGCAGACCTAGAGCTGAAATAATATGCCTTTGTAAATGCTAAAATAACACTAATATACCCTCCCCAATGTCGGTGCAGAGGTGTTCAATAAAACCTAAGAATTAAATCACCATTCCTATATTTCTACTAAAAGCAAGCTACAAACATATAAAAGAGATACAAATGGCCATGTTGACAAGCAGGACAGACCAAAGTTGAGCCAAATTAAAAGGGTCAATTTAGAATTTCACAAAAACTTTGATGCAAATTAAGAGCAAATGACATGAGATCAACAGTAATTGTTTTCCTTTAAAAATCTCCAATGTCATCAATTGTTATGGATTCCAGGAAAGAACTCACTTCGACAGGTGTAAAAGTAGCCAAGTTGTTGACAAGGAAAGCGAGGGAGCACTTATGTTCAGTTGCCTGAACCACAGCCCCGGACCTAGGTGGCAGCATTCTGTGCAGTACCAGGTGTTGTAGCACCAAGAGCCACTTGATCCACAAAGGATGGCTGATAGAAAGCCTCCCATAGCAACCGCAATCTCAATGAGCATGTCTGGTAATGAACCCTTATTGAGAGCACCAACAACCTTGCATCCAAAAAAGGTACGAACTACATAGCAATACACACTTCCGGTGCATGTTTGAAGGGGCACCACAAGCATTGAAAGATGGGCAGCACGCAATTCAGAACCAGTCTGAATGACAAAGCCCAGTCTAGTTCGTCCAGGTGGGGTGCTCCAAAATAAATACTGCATTATGTGTTCACATCACAGTTGGGCTAGTGAAGCGCCATCAGTCCTCCTTGTTGAGATGGGACAGCCATTGTGAAGGAAAAGCAGCAGCAGCAAAATGCTGCCAATTAATGCCCAAGTCAAAAATAAATTGAGTGTATGGCTGAAGGTACCACACCCAAAGATAGAGGAGAAGGCACTGGCAAAACCAGAACTAACAGCCTTAAAGAAATGTACAATCTCAGAGGTGCTAGACGCATTGAAAGTGTGACTTATAAGTTCACCAAAATGTTTTGGAAAGTTGTTGTTTAAAAGGGACTGTATCTCAGCGGATGACCTCGCCACCTGGAGAGCATAGGTCTGCAGGCAGATGTAAGGCCCACGTGTTTTTGAAACAAAAGAGCCTTCAGTCTGCCCAGCTTGTCAAAATGTAAATTTAAGTAGCAATATGAGGCCAGATTTCTGCTACTTTTATCTCTCATGTGAGGGGGGGAGCACGTTCCAGCAACAATTCACAATTTGGGAGACTGAAACTATGCAGGCAATTCTGGCTCAAAGTCTGCAGCAGCTTTCTTCATTCATACGACGAATTATAGGTTCAGGAATACCCTTCAGATAAAAAGCTAAATTTGCGACTGAAGCATTACATGCTCTGTGCAAGGACAGCTGTTTACAAATCATTGAATGGCTCACAGAGCTCTCACATTTGCTTCCGCTAAGAAAGACCTCTTTCATGCCATTCAAACATTTGTGATTAAAGGGTAGCTCCCACACCTCAAGGATGTAATTATCCCCCACTTCTGCCTACAGGAATGTGCTTCAAGCACAAGCTGAATTGAAGTGTTGAAATGGGCAGAATAATAGCCTTGTGTATTAATCAAATTGCATATGGTATTTCCACCACAGTAAAAGGCAACTTTTCTAACTTTTCGATGTTAAGCATAATATAGGCCACTTCTTTCGTAGCCATTATTTGTTGCTGTCCAATCAAGTTAAATGCAGCAAATAGATGCCTGTAGCTGACATGTTGCCAGGGCACCCAACCACTTTTCAGAACTTGTAACATGCAATCTAACTGCATAATAGACCTGAGTTGACTCTGTCCATGGTATAAAAATGACATATCATTTTGTATGATGTCAATTGCAGATGAAACAATGTTGTTAAGCATGTATATGCAGCTTGACAAAGTGTTCATACCATTATCTACAACAGCTAATACTTTCTGTACGTTTTCCTGATCTATCTGCCTCAACAGGTTGGCTGCTTCCTTTTGGGATAATTTCCAAATTTCATTATATATTGCATACAAGAAGTACTTTGCATGTGGTTTCCTAGGGCCTACCGAAAATCTTGTAAGTCTGAGTTTTCTTACAGGAGATGAAGATGTTCTTTAACTGTGGTTAATATGAAAGATTTCAACCATTGTTGACATAGTTTGCCCATGCTATTTGTGGTGGTGATGTCAGAGTGTTGTTGTGAGATGTAAGGAGGGTCAGGTTGGCTTCCTCTAAAACCCCCTGTGGAGTTTACAAAACGTGCATGACAACCATTTGTGTCCACTGGTCACAATAACCACCTATGGGGACTGAAAGTGTTGAATTAAAGTTCAGTTTTGGACCTACCCATTGAGATCTTTGAGTCAATCGACTTCAATCAATATTCATAGCTTTCTATAGCCAACTGGGAAACAAAGGAATCAGAATAAATCAATGTAATATCTGTTAATAGAATGATTTGCAATTTCATAGAGTGCAATATAAAATAATTAGACTCTGCATTTTTTACATCATGCCCAGAAAAATATGCAAACCTTTAATATATGTTTTGGACCTCCCCAATGGCAGAGTTGGGCAATATTGCCATTGTGTATAGTTATAGAGAGTTCTTGGGGTGCTGGCTTTATGTATAGAATAATATCTGTAATGATGGTAACAGATCATTTCCCCATAATTTGCAGTTGTTTGATAAACATATTTACTCTCAAACACAGTGCAATATTCAAGCTCAGAAAGCATAGAATCGTCCCAACCATCAGAAACAATCATGTTGTTATTATATCATTCATAGAAACTTTGAATACATATGGAATTTGGATGATTTCTGTCCGTCTGAATATATCTAATGGCCCTTTTTTTTTCAAACAATCCCATCAGGAATCAGAATAGTTGAAATGTTCACTAGGGACAAGTATCTTAGGACCTTATGTGAGAATAGGTAAGGCTTCAAAACCTCTTCCACTAGTTCAACAGCATAGCGTTCAGGAAGATAATGACCATGTATCAGCAGAAAGGAAACAATGACAAAAGGAATCCAGAGAAAGAAGGCAAGCAAAGTTAAAAGAATCCACAGATAACTCCATAGTCATATTAGATAGCTAGTTTTAAGCCGATTGAAAAGCTTATGTGCTCTTGACACAGGTGCTGTGGAAGACGCCGAAGAATTTGAAAAGGAGTTGTTGATGTCAGCAAATTACTCAGAAGCAGTTCATGCATACACTGGAGCCAAAGTAGGAGAAGGAGAACTGGCAGATGTATCCCTTGATGGTTAGTAGCAAACAATTCCATCCGTTTGTGTAGAGTTCAAATTGGATAGCTCTGAACTATGGACATTTCTTATAGTAAATGTAGTGGTAGGTACTAATGAAAGTTCAATTTCCACCCTTCCCAAGCTCAGAAGTTTCATCACTGTTACTTATGATTTGTAGAGGCACATCCTGATTGGCAGTGAGAGGGGTTCGGAAACTACCCAAGAGCCCTTGTAGTTAACTGTGTAGGACCGGCCACATGGTGTGACATTGTCAATTGAAACAAAGAGGTTTTCTTTGGAACCAGGCAGTGGTGGTAGGATGACAGCTCTTGTACCGTGTAACCCCAGGACTGGAACCCGTGATCAATATGAAGGGCTGAATTCCTTTTTTACAGCAATCTTTTCTCACACTAGATCCCCAACTTTTGGAATCCAGCCTGTTGGTGTTGTTGGTGAATCACTTATTGTCAAGGTGGCAGCACATGCAGATGCGTTTTCATTACGGAACTGTTGTAATTTATGCAAGACAGTGAGGAGTTAATTTACGTCAAAAGGTGTGTCTGCTGCCACTGTGCCAGAGCCATCAAAATCTGGGAAATACATAGATTGGCGGAACAGTGCCTCATATGGGGTACGCCCTCCCAAAGACCTTCTTGGCAGATCATTAAGTGCTCTCTGGACTCCATACAGCTGGTTAAGCCAACTATGACCCATACCTAGTACTCTTGTTGTTAAGGACTGCTTTAAGTCTTGGTTTATTGCTCCACAACTGTGTTTCCCTCAGAATGGTAGGGAGATGAGAAATGGAGCAGTACACTCATGGTCACCATGGTTCCCCTTAATGCCCTGGAGGCAAAGGGAGGGCCCTGGTTTGAATGGACTGCTGCAACTTGCAAATCTTTAATAACAGTTTGAGTGTCAGCTGATCATTGCGGCCATACCCATAGAAATCTGGAGCAACAATCAACAGTAACTAAGATGTATTTGTATGCACCATCAGGTGTTAAGGGACCACAATGGTCCAGGTTCACACATTGTGGTGGTTTGTTTGAAATTAGGTGGTGTGTCTGCGGTAGGCACTTGAGAGTGAACGCTTATTTGTTGACAGATATAACAAAAAGGACATACTGTTTGGTCTGTTTGTATAAACCTGGCCATCAATAGCAGTTTTGCAGTAAGGAAATAGTAGCTACCCCGCCTGCATGGGCAGAATCAACCCCATCATGCCCTCCTTTTATGAGATCTACCCTTGGTTCTTGGTTGGGGATCACATGATCACCCACCCCTGGTATGGTTGGGAATGCAACATTTTGGGTGCTTAGGTGGTAAGAATATTTGGCGGGATATGCCTTTGGCAGGGGCTTGTCGTCAGCTGAAGCTTTTACAGCAACCATTGTTTCTTCATCCAACTTCATATGAGAACAATTATTTGCAGCAACAGAAGACATAGCTACTGCTTACATGGCTGCTTCATCAGTCAAAGTGTTTCCTACAATGTGTACTCCTACACGTTGATGGCCTATAGTATGCATCACAAGGGCATTTCGTAGCATTTCCTTCAGGTCAGCTATCTTCCTCCACAGAACTCTGTGTTTGATGGCATTTCTTCTTGAATCTCTGAACCCATTTTGGCCCCAGTAACACAGATATTCATTAAAGGACTGGATGCAATAGTACGAACCACACACAATCAGTGTTAGTATTTCAGGATTCCTATGCTCCAGTGCCAATATTAAAGCCTCACACTCTGCCAGTTATGCTGTGCTGTCCCCTAAACTCTGTGTGTATGTGTTTTGAGGGTGGAATTTACCATCTCTCATGAAACCGCTCACAGCCGCTCAAGTAACAGCAAATTGTTGTATGGTGCCTACCGCTTGTTGCACTGAGCCATCAGTGTAAATAATCATTTGGTATTGATCAAGAGGCAAAATGTTTGCAGGTATTGAGTATTCAAGTTCACATTGAAGGAATTCTTGGGTCTGACGTTTTGGATCAAAAGCATAATCAACATCAGTGGCAGTCAGAGAGATTGACTCCAATGTTGGTGTAATGCCTTTCCATTTGGAACGCTCGCTTTTGTAAATGCCTTTAAGGCTGGTATTGGGTTCACAACAATAATGTGTTTCCCTTGGGCCAGAGGTCTCTCTTTTATGACAGCCATCTGAACATCAGTCAGAATTTTTTCAGTGGCAGCAAAGTGTTGTTCAGCTGTAGAATGCAAATGTGATTTGTATACTATTGGAAGGTGGCACCTTCATTGAATGATTTACCCAATGGCACCAGCAATTACTCTAATGACCATGTTTGTTGTGTTATCACGTGTGTAAGTGTTTTCCTTCAAGCATATCTTGATGCAATGCTCTAAGAATGCATGTGTGTTCAACTGTTCAGTATTTACCTGAAAAGTCTGGACATATCAAATCATAAAGTAGTTTAATGCGTGGTGCATAATCTGGAATGTATGTTGTGCCAAAATTAAAAAAGCCCACCAATGATTGTAGATTTTTGATAGTATTTGGTGGTGGTAACTGTGTGAATGTTTCTAGAAAGTTGGGTGCCAGGCTCTGTCCTTCATCTGATTACTTGTATCCTAGAAACAAGACACTGAGAGAAGACATTTTTGTTTTTTTTAAATTAAATTTCTAGCCTAATTCAGAAAATTCTACAACCCGGTCCGCCCGTCTTAGGTGATTGATCAGGCCATCATCTGTTAAGTAGATATCATCTATATAAGACAATGTCTCTGGTCAGTATCATGTGATATAGCTGTTACATGTGCTGACAACAGTCCATGATTGTTCTTATACCCTTGTGGGAGTCTGCAAAATTTTCCTTGAGAGCTGAGGGTGCTAAAGGTGCTTAGATCCCTACTTTCAGGCACTAGATTTTGGCAGAAAAAAAAGAATATCCAAGGTTGTTTTGTATTTTTTGCACACTATATTATTAATAAGTGCCATGCTGTGTGCATTTTGTATAGCAAATGTGTGGGTGTGACTGTTTAAATGTCTGTAATCTAAGACTAACCTATGTGAGTGGTCTGGTTTAGCTACGGGGAACAAAGAGTTGTTCATTAGTAATAAGCAGGATTCTATTACACGCTGGTACTCAAGTTGTGCGCATATTTCTCTCACTGGTACTTTAGCCTCAGGTTTAATGGGGTATTGTGGTTATGGGAGTCTTTATCCCATCCTACATGATTGTTATACATTACCAGGACTTGTGCCAATGCCCAATATACGGCGTAAGCCTCTCTTTGTTCTTCAGGAACAAGGACCTGAGAAAGATGGCTAGAGGTAAAGGTAAAAGATATTTGTAGAGTGTGTGAATACCAAAGCCTCTTGGAGATTGTGACCTAAGGACCACATGAGATAACCGCTATTTAAAAAGAAAATCTAAAAAGACAAGTCTTCAACCCTTTCCTAAAAGGATGAGGCTGGGTTGTGAGTGAATATCAATTGGCAGTGAATCCAAAGTTTACCCTCGAGGAACGAGAAACTTTTACCCCCGATCTTACTTTGTTGATTAGAGGTATAACTGCCAATTTAGTATCTGAAGATCTCAAATTACGTTGTGATGTGTACCAGTTAAAGGCATTTTGTATGTACCGAGGTTCACTGACATACAAGGCTTGATGCCTTGAACGTAATTCTAACAGAGACACGCAACCAGTGAAGATCTTTGATCTTGTCTGAGACAAGACTAAACTTAGGGATGTTACAAAGCAGCCGAGGGGCTGCATTTTGTAGAGATTGTAATTTAACCAGTGCCCTTTTGTTCAAGCCCAAATACAAGGAATTGCAATAATCAATTTGTGATAGTGTGAGGGCCACCATAACCATCTTTCGCATATCCTCTGGGACAAAAGGGAACATCTTTTGCAATGACTCAATTAAATAGAAACAGGAGAAGGTAATGGAATTATTCTGGTCATAGAAGCCAAATTGATCATCAAATACCACCCCCAAGTTTTTAGCTTACCAGACGGGAACAGGAAGAAGCCCAGGAATATCCGGCCAACAGGAGACATTTAAAAAATCTGTCTCACTTCCAAACAACAGTACCTCCATCTTCTCTGAATTCTATTTCAGACAGTTGTCCCTCATCCAAATTAAGGCCTGTCTTAGGCAGCTGTTAAAATTAGTAGCCACCTCATTGGCCTCCGAGGATGAGGATACTACTATCTGAGTGTCATCTGCATATGAGGTAACCACAAATCAATATGATCGAATAAGCTTCATGAATAGAGTGATATAAATATTGAACAAAGTAGGCCACAGGGAGGATCCCAGAGGAACTCTGCAGGGAAGGGTGAAGGGCTTGGACTTAAAACCACCCATCTCCGCTCTCTGCCCAGGGTTAGATAGGAAGGAGCTGAGCATTTGAAGTACTACACCCCCTATCCCAATATCCCCCAGCTGCTTGATCACAACCGAGTGACTAACCGTGTCAAACATGGCTGAGAGATCTAGGAGAACCAACACTGCCTTTCCACCATTATCCACCACCTTTTGGATTTCCTCTGTAGCACAGAGAAGAGCTGACTCAGTACTATGTTTCGAGCGGAACCCATTCTGAACTGGATCCAGAACATCATGTGAGTCCAGATAAGTAGTAAAGGCTTAGTTTAGGGCTTTCTTCAGTATTTTGGCTGGCAGAGATGGCCTAGAAATAGGCCGCTAGTTCTTAACTATCGAAGGGTCGAAGGAGGATTTTTTTAGGATAGGCAAAATTGATGCCTTTTTCCAGGCTTTGGGAAATATCCAGCGTCCAATGGATCATTTAAAAGTTCAGTCAGGTGTACAGCTTACTGGGATGATCTAGAGCAGATACAGATCCTAAAATAGGTTTCTTCTGAGCCAGCCACAAGTAATTAAAAAACACAAATAACTTTAGCCAGAAAGAACTCTGTGAGGTCATTATTCCTCAAATGTGTTGTGAGGAGGAGTCTCATGTTTGCTATAGTTATGACCCTGTTTTGGGCCGTTAAGTTTAAAAATGGAATGGTATTATTTAGAGATAGAAACACCAATTGGGGAAATCCTTTTGAGAGTTCAAGCTTGATCAATCTACAGCATCAAATAGGTACTACCTGTCTAGCCGAGGAGTATATTTGAAAATACCACAGACATCTCTGTGTAAGATAATTAGGGTGCCCCTAGCATGTAATGAGATGGAGATACTTGGAAGATCTATAAAGTTACTGCCTAACCAACATTGGTGGTGCCATGTCATAGGACTCTTGTCGGACCAAGGAGAGTGCTAGATTTGAGCTGCAGCACCACTGCGCGTAGGGGACTGAGTCTGATCCAACACCATGTGACAGCTGTTGGTCTAACCCTTTTGGTTAGCTAGAGGCACGTCACCAGAACCCAAGAGTTAAGGTGATTTGTGGCAGCCTATTGCATGACACTATTAAGACTCTTCAGTGAAGTTGTAGTGGAACAGATCATACCCCTTTCTTTCAGTTAGACATGTCTCATACATGCAAAGATGAACAGAAGCAGGATTTGATTCAATACATTTATTGAAGCAACTGCATTTTATGTAGAAAAGCATCAATTGCGGTTATTATGTCAATGAAACACATTACCACTAGAGCGGTGACTAGGAAAGTGAAACAAAGGAAAAGTCCCACCATGCTATCACAACACTGATTTTAAAATCCCTACCTGCACTACTAAGATTATGCATGTGAGCAATAGCAGTATTAGCCCCAATCTGCCCATCTAGTCCCCGGAAGAACATCCAATCCCCATGCCTGTACTATAGGTAGAGAAGAAGTCTGTTGGTCTGTTGAGAGTCTTCCCACAGAAAATAAGAGAAGGCACAGAGTTTCAGCAGAAACTGCAATAATGTGCAGCATGAGATGGCAAGCTGGCTGGAATGTCCCCTCTAATCTGGTGGGTAAAGTCTGGTGTTTTATAATAAAACATCTGATGTTCCAAGAACTGCCCAGATGTGACAACACGTATTTTGCCTGCGTAGGGTAGGCATCATACTCTTTGTACCGGCACTACCCGGTAAACTATCATGTGCCACCTTGGGTTAAGCACAGGATGAAAATGTTCTGCAAAGAAGTGAATAACAATTTCTGCAAGAAAAGGTAACTGATAAAAATAATAAAACATCACCACTAAAATGAAGCCGTGCTAAAATAATAAGAGGAATAAAATGAATTGTAACTATGTGAAAGGGCACAGGCTGCAGGCCTAGAGTTAAAGTAATGTACCCATGTAAATGCTAAAATAACCCAATGACACACCCACAAGCTAGAGAAATAGAGACTGCATGGTGTTACTTTAGACCATTTCTGCCTGTCAACACTGTTCAAGCATCTGAGAGAAACTGAATATGCTTTATGAACGCATAACAAAAAAACGTTTATTCTAATGATAGAAGTGAGTAATTTGCAAAAACTGCATATTAGAAAGTTGAAGGAATGTATGAAAAAAGATGATGAACTTAGAAGAAGATGTCTGTTTCTAAGCTCAAACTAGATAAAAGGCAAAAAAGAGAAAGTGTGTGTGTTTAAGAGAAGAATCAGTGGGAGAAAAATGCCTGTTGGAAATAGTAATTGTGAGCCTGTGCTTGAATTATCTGGGGGGTAATGATAAATTTTACAATAAAACAATCCTACATTACCTAGAGTGTACTTTATATGTGCCGAGAATGCATACATTAGATTTCCTGCTTACTGGGAGGGTATTTTCTATTTAGGCTTACTTTTTTGTAAAATGTATCACATGCAGAGCTTAGATGCATTAACTATGACACCTGCACCTAGAAGATATACACACAATATGAATGAGGGAGCACAAGTAGTGGGAAATATATTTGGAGCAATTATATCTGCTGTAGAAGTGGTCTTAAATTATTAGAAAATCAGAAAGCTTTCAACAGTAGTTGATAGATTTCCAGCTGGTACTTCTGGAGCTTTATCGGTAGAAACACTGAGCTTGCAGTGATTAGATCTTGTAGAATCGCTATACCTTAGATATCCTACTTGCTGAAAAACATGATGTTTTCAAGAAGCTAAAAATTGAGAATTCTTGTACATATATCCCTCCCAAGAGTAGAAAAACTTCAGATGGGGACGTTGCTAGAGATTTCATTAAAAATAAAGTTAAATTATTTAATGGCTCATATGAGTGAAATCTATGCTTAACTAAAAGATTATTTTAAACATGTACTTTCCTTTCAAAACTCTGCATTTGCTTTACTTGCTTGATTTGCTAAAGAAGACAAATTCCAAATAGCTTTAACTCAGCAAAAATGCTTCTATCATGATTTTTGCATGGCTTTTACACGACTCAAACTTCCTCTGCTAACAAATAAAGCTATAAAATGTTATTCTTTGCAAACACTTGACCTGTACTGGAATCTTGAAACTTAGAAACTATTCTGAAACTTACTTCTTTATGAATAGGCTTTTTGTGTGGAGATGTGTGAGAATTGAAATGACATAAACTGTTTGTGCATATAATTTACACAAGTGTACTTTCTTTTAGAAGGCCGATATGGCTGTGGAAATTTCTAAGTGTAGCAGTGTATGAAAACGTTTCACTAAATGTATTTTATGTTACAGCTGTTCTTGTTAGAAGTTGCCATCTCAACAGAAACTGTTCCTGTCTCACGCTCTTCTTGACTGTTCATTGGTTTACTAAATAACTCACCTGAAACAGTTGTAATAAATTATATTCCAATGTATTTTGATTATAAAAGTGACCCAGGGAAAGGACAGATAATGCATGCATCCATCCGCACACACGCAAACTCTCTCACTGTTAGCATTCAGAGTTTATGACTGTGAGACTGCGAGCTCAGACAGACTTTTGTTCTCGGCCTAAACTATTCTCTATCAGAGTTTGTTACAGTATTCTTTATGAGTACTAGTAGCTTAGTTGAATAGCCTGGCTCTTAGACATTTGTTCTTTATTGCTATTCTCTGACTAAAATGAGTTACCTTTACTGATTTAGAATGCTAGAAAAGAGATAGATTATGGGGCATGCTTTATGCAATGTTCTGTAATACTGTAATTCTTATTTGACTAATAAAGAAAAAGATTTAAAACTTATGAGCAATACAAGTTTAGAATTCTAACTGCAAAATTTTTATCATTAACTCCTAAGAATTAATAACTTTGTAAATTTTATACATTTATGTTTTGTTTTCAGGTTCATTCAAAGATCCCCTACTGGGTATCTAAGAGTTGCAGAGGGATTTATAAAGTTAAGTTTCTCCATGATCCCAGTATTGCTTGTGATTTTTTTGTAATATGAAGGCAAATCTGGCAAGCACAGAAATCAAACCTAAAGCCGGATGCTGACACTCAGTGAAGTGGAGTGGGAAGAAAGACACATAACTTTAGAATCTGACATATGCTTACAATAGAGAATGATTAGGGTTTAGAATTCTCAGACAGAAGCCTCAGATCTTCTTCTAATGATGGCGCTGGCTTCCCTTGTGGTTTCTTTTTAAAATAGAAAATGTGTAAGCATTTTTTTCAAAGATCTGTAAGGAAAGAAAAATAGCATTTCAATATCTAAATGCATGCAAGATTGCCTATTAACATTGATAAATCTTTTTTATGAAGTTCATTTCTTTGATAAACATTACTCTTGCACATCTAGCATGCCAAGACAAGACAAGCTGACTTCCGCTACAGAGCAGTTAATAATTCAGAAAATCAGTAGGCGTGATGGCAACATTAATATAACATTACAAAAGAGGCCCAGCTGAAAGAGCTACCACAGGATGGATAGGAAAAAGGATTTTCCGGTTAGAAAAACCCTAACCCACCAGGGTGACCCATTGGTGGCATGCTTCATCACTGGGTTTCTTCCCGTTCCGCTATGGAGCGGGGTGTGCTACGACCTACAGGACACATGAGAGCACTGATGTAGTCTCATCAATGTGAATCACAAGAGGGATAGGAGTGGTGGGGTCTTGGGTGAGTTAAAAATACCTGTCTCCCAGCAATTCCAATGATTTAATAGTTCTCTCGGAGGCTGTTTGATTAAAAGGGGCTGTGAAAGTGGTGGATGTAATCTACCTGACTTCCTAGTGTACATGTTTCAGAGCCTTACCCCTAGATTCCTTTTCGGGACCAGGTCTACTCTCTGGTGCCACTCCTTGTTTGACTACCTCCTATCCATCCTGTGGTAGTTCTTTTAGTTGGGCTTCTTTTGTAATGTTATACAGGCTATATGGAGGAGAGAGCCAGCCCCACAACCTCCTTCTCCCTCTTTGTTTTTGAACATTAATATAAGGCTATTATCAGAAGACTACATGATTCTATTGAGTGTTTCTCACAACACAATGCAATCTTTGACGACAGGCGCTTGTTTCCACTTGGATGTATTATATTGTAAATTAACAAAAAAGTAAAATCATTTTACGTAGGAGTGGATCAAAGAGTAATTAATATATTTTTTTTAATTAAGGGGCATATTTATGAAAAGTGCTGCACCTAGTGCAGCACCACTTTTCTTGCACCCTTTAGTGCCCCCCCAATGCCACCATGGTAGCACTGTATTTATAATGCAGTGAACCATGGCAGTAGTTAGGGTGACTAGCATCACAATTTGTGACCCTAGTCCGGTGCTTTGCAGTACTAGTGTCACAAATGATGACGCTAATTCTGCAAAGCACCCAGAGGCCCATTGTAATCAATGGGAGCCTCTTTTTAACATCTGCACTTAGCAGCCACTAAAAAATGCTGATAAAAATGGCACAAAGGAATCTCATAGATTCCTCTGTACATTTTTACGGCCCCACGAGAGCCGGAACGCCCCCTTGCATACATTATGCCTGGCACAGGCATAATGCGGTGCAAGGGGTTACAAAGTGGCGCAATTCAAGTATTGCACCACTTTGTAAATGTGGTGTGTGGGAAATGACACCTTAACCCCTTCTGTGCCCAGGACGTAATGGTTACATCCTGAGGCATAGTGCTCGTGTGCCCAGGACGTAACCATTACGGCCTGGGCACAGAGCCCAGAGGGAGCGCTAGCGCTCCCTCTGTGGGGTTGCCGCCCACCCCCCAACGCAGGGATGGAAGGGGAAGACCTTCCCCTTCCACCCCCGACCCCCCCATCCCCCGTGACATCAGCACACGATCACACGCTGATTGTCACAGAGGGCCTCCTCTATTTGGCTGGAAGCTCAGCTTCCAGCGCGATCGGAAGAGAAATGCAAAGCATTTCTCTTCCGATCACGTGGAGGAGGCAAGAGAGGCTTCAAAGGGAAGGCAAGGAATTTCCTTCCCTTTGAAGTCTCTCTCAGCATTTCAAAAGCTGGATTGTAAAGCAATCTGGCTTTTGAAACACCCACTAGACCCCAGGGATTTATTTTCATAAATGAAACTGGCATGAGGGAGTGACCCCTTGGGCAAGGGTCGCTCCCACGGGGGGGCATTTTATTTAAGGCCTTTTCTGCCCCCCCTGGGGGCAGATTGGCCTATTGTTAGGCCGATCTGCCCCCAGGGGGGGCAGAAACCTCTAGGCGCCAGGGCAATTACTTTTTGTTTTTTTAGAGATGGTGAGCGACCCATTAGGCAAGGGTCACTCCCCTGGGGGGCAAATTGTATTTAGAGCATTTCTGCCCGCCTTGGGGGCAGATCGGCGGGTTTTAGGTCAATCTGCCCCCAAGGGGGGCAGAAACAACTCGGTACCGGGGATTTTTTTTTGCGCCAATGTCACGCAAGGGGAGCGACCCCGTAGGCAAGGGGAGCTCCCCGGGGGGGTTGGGAGGGCAAATTTATTTAGGCCATTTCTGCCCCCCCTGGGGCCGGCTGATCTAGAGGCCAAAATACACAGGTAGGCACTTTGCAAAAAAAATCTCTGTTTTCTGTGAAAAAATGTGATGTGTCCACGTTGTGTTTTGGGCCGTTTCCTTTCGTGGGCGCTAGGCCTATCCACACAAGTGAGGTACCATTTTTATCGGGAGACTTGGGGGAACGCTGGGTGGAAGTACATTTGTGGCTCCTGTCAGATTCCAGAACTTTCTGTCACCGAAATGAGAGGAAAAAGTGTTTTTATGGCCAAATTTTGAGGTTTGCAAAGGATTCTGGGTAACAGAACCTGGTCAGAGCCCCACAAGTCACCCCATCTTGGATTCCCCTAGGTGTCTAGTTTTCAAAAATGCGCTGGTTTGCTAGGTTTCCCCAGGTGCCGGCTGAGCTAGAGGCCAAAATCCACAGGTAGGCACTTTGTATAAATCACCTCTGTTTTATGTGAAAAAATTTGATGTGTCCACGTTGTGTTTTGTGCCATTTCCTTTCGTGGGCGCTAGGCCTACCCACACAAGTGAGGTACCATTTTTATCAGGAGTCTTGGGGGAATACAGAATAGCAAAACAAGTGTTATTGCCCCTTGTCTTTCTCTACATTTTTTCCTTCCAAATGTAAGGCAGTGTGTAAAAAAGACGTCTATTTGAGAAATGCCCAGTAATTCACATGCTAGTATAGGTACCCCGGAATTCAGAGATGTGCAAATAACCACTGCTTCTCAGCACCTTATCTTGTGGCCATTTTGGAAATACAAAGGTTTTCTTGATACCTATTTTTCACTTTTTATATTTCAGCAAATGAATTGCTGTATACCCGGTATAGAATAAAAACCCATGGCAAGGTGCAGCTCATTTATTGGCTCTGGGTACCTAGAGTTCCTGATGAACATACAAGCCCTATATATCCCCACAACCAAAAGAGTCCAGCTGACGTAACGGTATATTGCTTTAAAAAATCTGACATCGCAGGAAAAAGTTACACAGTAAAACGTGGAGAAAAATGGCTGGTTTTTTCACCTCAATTTCAATATTTTTTTATTTCAGCTGTTATTTTCTGTAGGAAACACTTGTAGGATCTACACAAATGACCCCTTTCCGAATTCAGAATTTTGTCTACTTTTCGGAAATGTGTAGCCTTCTGGGATCCAGCATTGGCTTCTCACTCATTTTGGTCACTAACTGGAAGGAGGCTGAAAGCACAAAAAATGGTAAAAATGGGGTATGTCCCAGTAAAATGTAAAATTTGAATTGAAAAATTGGGTTTTCCAGTTCAAGTCTGCCTGTTCCTGAAAGCTGGGAAGATGGTGACCTTGCCATCACAAACCCTTTGTTGGTGCCATTTCCAGGGGAAAAAACACAAGCTGCCTTCTGCAGCCCTTTTTTCCCATTTTTTTGAAAAAAAACCAAAATGTTCACTGTATTTTGGCTAATTTCTTGGTCTCCTTCAGGGGAACCCACAAAGTCAGGGTACCTCTAGAATCCCTTAGATGTTGGAAAAAAAGGACACAAAGTTGGCGTTGGTAGCTTATGTGAACAAAACGTTATGAGGGCCTAAGTGCGAACTGCCCCAAATAGCCAAAAAAAGGCTCGGCACAGGAGGGGGAAAAGGCCTGGCAGCGAAGAGGTTAATGCCACATTTGCGTTGAAATAAATATTGCGAATGTGGCACAAGGTGGCGCTAGGGGCTCATAAATATCCTCTTAAGTTTTGGAATGGCAATCTAGATTTACTGATAAATGAAAGGCGTGTGAATTGGTCGCTGGCATATAGAATCATAAGAGCTAGATTTGTTTTATATGGTAGTTCGTATGTGGTAATTTGAAAAAAAGAAAAAATAGCCTATTATAAAAATGCCGTCTGAAAAATAAGTACATAATTCCATATAATGTTTGGTTGTGCATTTTCACAACATTGTTTCTTCACAGCTCAAGTACATATTTGCACCAATAATGCAGAAAATGTGGATTATGCACAGTAATGTAGCATGGGTGCCACTGACACCCAAGAAAGTAAGCCAATAATCCCTTGCTCTTCTTTTGGATAGTAAATTTTAACCACATTTGGGTGGAATTGATCCCTCCTATTCCTGGACCCAGATGCCCAGATACTAGTGCGCTAATGACAGCGACACTGCAGATTGTGTAAAGAATTAATGTGTGTGTGTATTTTTATCACACACACATATATATATATATATATATATATATATATATATATATATACATATTTACATATATATATTAAAGTAAATTTGATAGGGTGATCTATAACATGGCAATTGTTCCACGATGAACAGAGTGGGGTGTTTAACAAGAAATCTTTTCTGCCTTTCTTGAAGGCAATGTTTGAGCTTGCTGCTTTGAGCGCTGGGAGAGTGATGTTCATCATGCATGCACCATTAGCACATTTTTTTTATATTTTATTTATTTGATTTTACATAAGAAACATTTACAAACAAACTTCATGCCATACATATAGTCAGGATATAGTCAAAATATGCTTGCCGAAACCCAATACAGTTGTGTACATGCATCTTTAAATATAACATGATACATAAGGTCCCACGATTGGGTTGTTAACAAGGTATCATTATCGTTACTTTTCGAGGCAAGACCTGGAGGATGCGGACCTATATGTACTTGATGCCTTGAAATTGGGCATAGGCCAGATTGCGGGTGGTGATCTCAAGCTAGGGGTATTACGGCTGGAATAATTGGGTGATGCTATGCGCCTGGGTGCCTACACCACCGTCGATGATGTAATGGCAGCTGTCACAGTGGTGGGGGAAATGGACCTGTTCTGAGCGAGTAGATAAGTGCAGAGGGCCAACCAATTTTCTCTGGATTCCGAGCATGGCCGCATTAGGTCCCAATATGCGTCTAACTGTTCTTGGCTTTATATGACGTCACACAGTAAGGCGTTAGTTGTAGGGGCAGGACCCTTCCCCAGTGCATGGCCACTCTCTCTTTTGCTAACAGGAGTAGCATGGCTGTAAGGCGTCTATTTTCAACAGGTACCTTCCCAATGTGGCCCAATAATGCCACCAATGGCGTCTGGGATGGGCGGTGTCCAGCTATTTCCTGTCTGATTCTATAAACCTCCTCCCAAAATGACATTATTTGCGGGAAAAGCAATGTCAAGAACAGAAAGGAGGCTTGCGCGTCTCCACATCTAATGCACTACGCATCTGAGACCAAACCTATTTTAAATAGTTGTAAGGGGTATTGGTAAAGGCAATGCAAATAGTTAAGAGTATGCGGCATAGTCTGTAATTGGGATAGAGATGTTCCAGTTGACTACAGCAATAGCCCTATTGTTCATCAGAGAGTGTGGTGGAAAGGTAATCATCCCACCCGGCATGGGCTCTAGATGCAGAGAGCGCGGCAGAAGCCTGAGTAGAGATATAGAAGCTGGTGATCAGGTGCCTCGGTGACGGGATGTGAGAAAGATTTCCAGGGATGGCAGTGTGAGTGATGCAGCTGGGAAAGTGGGGTGTATGGTGCGACATGTTGCCTGAAGTTGGTAGTACATCAATGTGTCTAACAGGGTATGACATACACCCTCTGCCTCAGGCAATTGTGCAATGAAATGACCATCAGGGTATACATCTGCAAAGTGAAAGATATGGTGCTTAATTGCACGGGCTCTGGTGCCAGGTTCCTGAAGGGGTGGGATTGTTGGGTTCTTAAACATTGGGATGGATAGCATTACAATAAGGGTAAACTAGTTTGTTTACGCAACTCTTCCCATGACCAGGGAACATAAGCGACTGTGTCAATCTCAGCTCTGGATGTCTTCTAAGGACTGAACAATGCTGTCCTGAGAGGGCACGGTGCTGCTCTACTCACCTCAATTGCATTATGTGCTTGATATGGGGTAGGATGCACCCAAAAGTGTTGATAGTGAGCTTGTGCACAGTATTAGTAAAGAACCATGTCTGGCGCACCCAGACCTTCCTTAGCCAGTGGTAAAGTAAGAGGTTCCCAGGATATCCGAAGTTGTTTGCCCACCCAAACTAGGGTTCTCAGGTTGGATTTTAAACGTTTGAAGAAGGTGGCAGTCAGGGGATAGGATTGTTGAGGAAAAGATAAAGGAATTTGGGGAGGACCACCATCTTTGCACTCTTACCAATGCGAGGGTGTACAATAGATGGATCTGTTTTTGAATAGTAGACTGGGGCCTATTCTGGCTAGAAGAGAAAAGAGGTAGGACCATTCTAGTGTATCAAACACCTTGGTAAGATCTAGTAGAGCAGCTGTTGCCTGAATATATGGAGCAAGATGGTGCATGATCGTAAAAATAGTGCGGAGATTATGGGAGGTGGACCAACCCGGTATAAAACCAGCCTGATCTGTTTGGCCTAAACATTTCGGTAAGCGTGGTAGTAATCGATTGGCTAGCACCTTAGTGTATATTTTATTGTCAACATTGATGAGGGAGAGTGGCCAGTAAGAGTCACAGTGTTATGCTGCTTTGCCCGGTTTGAGTGAGGTGACTATCATGGCTTCACGTGGTTAGGCAGATATGCAGCCCGGAGTTAGGGAATCCTGATACATGGGCAGGAGGTGCGGAGCCAGCAGGGGGGCAAGCTCTTTATAGAATAAAGTTGTGAGGCCACCTCCACCCTGCGCTTTATCCCTTGGGAGTACCACAATTATCTGTATTGTCTCCTCAATCGTGAACAGGGCCTCGAGGTAAGTGCGATGGGCGCTGTCCAACCACACCAATTGCATCATATCAAAGTAATTGGTGAGTTCCGGGCCATCCAGCACTGAGGTCTGTTGGTATAATTTAGCATAGAATGAGGAGAAAACATGTGCTACCACTGGTGTGGTGGTTACTAAGCTATTGTCAGAGTCTAAAAGTTCAGTGATATGGGAGGAGGCTGGATTGGGGCATAATAATCTTGCCAGGGTTCCGCCCAGGCTGCCACCCTCACCATATGTGCAACCTTGAGTTTCCTTATTCAGGTAGTGAGTCTCCTGGATGGCCTCTTCCTGGAAATCTGTTAATTTGGAGTTTATATCGGCCAACATATTGACACTTTTTGAGTGAAAATAATGAATCTCAAGGGTACGGATCTCATGTCTGAGGTTGGCCAGTGACCTACAGATGGATTTTAGAACCCCTGCCTGCTTAGCTACACATGCCTCTTATAACCACCTTAAAGGCCTCCCACAATGTGGAGGGAGAATCAACGGAGTTCACATTGTGGGCAAAAAACTCAACAATATCCTTTTGAATCTCTTCATGGAACACTACGGGGGTCATTACGACCCTGGCGGTCATGGACCGCCAGGGCCGGGGACCGCGGATGCACCGCCAACAGGCTGGCGGTGCATCCAGGCCTATTCTGACCGCGGCGGTAAAGCTGCGGTCAGAAAATGGAAACCGGCGGTTTCCCGCCGGTTTTCCCCTGGCCTGAGGAATCCTCCATGGCGGCGCTGCAGGCAGCGCCGCCATGGGGATTCCGACCCCCTTACCGCCAGCCTGGTTCTGGCGGTTTTGACCGCCAGAACCTGGTTGGCGGTAACGGGTGTCGTGGGGCCCCTGGGGGCCCCTGCAGTGCCCATGCCAATGGCATGGGCACTGCAGGGGCCCCCTAACAGGGCCCCACCAAGATTTTCAGTGTCTGCATAGCAGACACTGAAAATCGCGATGGGTGCAACTGCACCCGTCGCACCCTTTCCACTCCGCCGGCTCCATTCGGAGCCGGCATCCTCGTGGAAGGGGGTTTCCCGCTGGGCTGGCGGGCGGCCTTCTGGCGGTCGCCCGCCAGCCCAGCGGGAAACTCAGAATTACCGCGGCGGTCTTTTGACCGCGCAGTGGTATTCTGACGGCGGTACTTTGGCGGGCGGCCTCCGCCGCCCTATAAAAGTCAGAATGAGGCCCAACGTCTCATAGCGCACCCGCAGGTAGGTGCCAAGAAAAGGGCCTGGACTTTGAGTGGTGGAGCTGGAACTCCAGCAAGACAGGCACGTGGTCTGACAGGGTATGAGGATGATGAGTAGCCCCAATCGACCATGTCCTTACCTCTGGGGCTACTATCCAAAAATCAATACGGACCATGATCCTTGGTATCTGGAAATGCAGGTTCCCTCGAGTACGTGTGGGTGCATAAGTCTCCAAATGTCTTGTAGCTAATTATCAGTCATGATCGTGTGGAGCATTTTTGAGGCGTGAGGATGAAGGTCCCGGAAACCACCTGATCTATCTTGCCAGTCCTTCAGGACGACATTGAAGTCACCACCCCAGATGAGGGCCCGCAGTCCCAAACACTGTATCTCAGACCACAATGCAAAGTAAAATTCAGGATCATCCACATTTGGTCCATATACAGCTGTCAGTGTGATTGGGTGTCCTCCTTATGAGCCTGTCAGGAGTATGTATCTGCCCTCAGAATCAAGTATAGTGTGAGCAAGTTGCCAGGCGAGACCATGAGTAAAAGTATCATGACCCCCCTGGCATAATTTGAATATGTTGAGGAATAAGCTGTGTCCCAGCCTCTAGCTTCCAGGTGGTGGGATTTGGGGTCAGCTAGGTGTGTTTCTTGTAGGAAACAAATGTTGATTTTGTGTCTATTAAGATAAGAGCACACAAGACGAGCCTTCCTAGCGTCATTAAGGCTGTGTACATTCCAGGTTAAGCACTTCAGGGTGACCATAGCGATAAGGTACGTGCTAACTTAACGTCCCTGGGCCCCCTAGACAAGTATTGTGGTTCGGTGAAGCAAGCGGTGTGTGGGAAAAAGCTAATCGTGTACCTCAGCGGAAAGGACATAAACAAACAGTCAAAATGCAGAGCTGTACTACAAACACCCGACCCACCCCCACCCACTCCACCCACTCAAACCCCCAAGCTTGCTTGAGATAATATACCCTTCTACCCTGTCTACCCCATACCCTCGAAAAGGAAATAAGCATGAGAGACCTGCCTTGGGGCGAAGTGACTGTGGTCATTAGCCCAACCAAATGGCTGGGTGGCTGGACCTCGGATACAAGGCCATCTTGAGATACTGCGAAGAAGTAGTATTGACACAGTACACATGTAGACAAATTGAAAACAGAGGGCCACACAGGCGGCTCATTCATTGTCACTTAGGGAGGCGTGCTCGGCAGCCCCCGGCAAATCCCTCGCCGGACAGCATCTCTTGGCAGTGATTTTAGCAAACTTCAGGGCAGACCTGGCATCCGTGAAGAAATGTGATTTGCATTGACAGAGATCCTGAGATATAATAATGCAATTGTTATTTCAGCCTTCTGCAAGAGTGTTTTCACAGGTAGGAATTTGCGGTGGGCAGCCTGCACATCCAGAGTAATGTCAGGGAAGAAAAAGATGACAACACCATGGTGCTGCAATGGGCCCTATTCACAAGCTAAATTTCATACTGTATCCCTGACCCCTTAATTCAGGTTAGCGATTATTAGTCTGTCTGGCGTCCCTAGTGGGTGATCGAGGGCCAAGCAACCAATAGGTCAGTTCCACTATAAACACTGGAGATAGATCCTCACCAAACAGGCTACGTATCATATTCTTAACAAAGTCATCCATTTTGGAAATGGAGGTGGGCTTCATAACACATGTGATCCAAAGGTTGCTACATTGGGATCTGGCCTCCAAATTTTCATTCTTGGCCTTAATATTGTGGAGTATCTTGTCCATTTTTAAAAGGTACTCCTTGGATTCAGACTGTTGGTCATCAATGTTAGATATCTGGGTTTCCAGGCACTCCAACCTGGACTCATATGTGTCTACCTGCTGTTTGACCTGGTCGAGGTGGACAGTGAGGAGGTCCAGCTTGTCGTCAATGGTTTTAAGACTGGTTTTCGCATCGAGGATATTTTCTTAAACTCTAGCTCTCCAGGGTCCTCTCCTCCATCTGACAGATCGTATTCACTCCAAAGGACCTCTCGCCATCTATATGCCGGATGTGTTTTTTACCCTCAAATGTGAGCTTTGCCTGCCTGGCATCTGTCTTGTCCATTATCTCACCCCACCTCCATGTTCTTTACTGGGGCATGAGCAGGCTCCTGCAGCAGTCCTTATTGGAGGATGGGCACCGGTGCCGCTGAGGGGTATCAATCCAAGCGCGAGTTCGTCCTGCCCCCACAACACACATGAAGTTGGCTGCCCTATGAAACAGTCATCAGGGACAGCCATTTAGGGAGTGTTGAACAGCCTAGGTGTCCACGGGCTTCCCCTCCACAGTTAGCAGGGGTGCTTTCACCAATCTAGGGAGGGGGCAGTTTCAGTCTTTCAGCACCCACCGGGCCTCATTCCCATAGGCCTGGAGCCCCCTCTCCCGCACCTACCGGATTTCACCTTCTTCGTTGAAGCACTCAAGTACGTGAGCCGGGTGTACTCACACCACGCTTCTTATCTCCAGGGAGCGCAGTTGAGCGCAGGCCTCATTCCTCGCCGCTGGCCCGATCTCATGCACAACAGCACCCATGGTCATGTCACATGGCTGGTCTCCCCTCGTCTCCCTGCTCTGATGGCTCAGGAGTGTCGACCGCCCACTCGGAGCAGTGAAGTGACCAATACGGCCCTTAATGATTCTCAGGGCGACACCAAATGCCAGACTGGCAGCCAGCAGCTCCACCAGGCTGTGCCCAGCTCTAGCTTGGCCCAGCAGTCCCCCGGGACATCAGCGACCAGCAGGGGCTCTTAAAATTATTGTTCGCTGCTTCAGAATGCTGCGGCATGTGTTGGATCCGTTGTCCTCTGTATGCGCATATTTTTTTGAATTATTACTGTCGGCCTGCAGAGCCCTCCAAGGAGCGGCCATCTTGCGGCCCTGCAAGACCACGGCCCGTCACCATTATCATGGTTAAGATAAATATGGTTTGGCACTATTGAATTGATACCCCATTTAATGAACAAAAGAATACAACTCCATTTGGTGGTAAATAAAAAGCTTGCTAAAGCTTACAAAATGCTCCCCTAAACACTTCTGAATGTGGAAATGATTACTACTTGCTTGGTGTTTCAAACGTGAATTGTCTCCCCTTTGCCACTCTCCTCGGTATATCAGTCATTCCATATCTAATAGGAATTCATGTGTGCGTTGTGCATAATCTAAGCATGTAACACATACAGAGCTGGTGGTAAGGGGGTGCGACCGGTGAGCCTGCACTGACTGCTGACCTGGAGGGGGCGCTGACTTCAGAGAGGGGCGCTGTGTTTAGCAATAACTTACGATTTGAAAGCAGCTGATGCAGAGTTATTTTGCATGCAGCTTTCAGGCAACAATACAAATGTCAAGATATATGAGATTAAGGTTCCTACTAGAGAGAGAGGTGGGGTTTTATCTAGTGGCAGTTCTGATTCGCCATAAAGGAGCCAGAGGGTTACTATGCCTTCTGCAAACAACAGACCTGTATTTTGTGTGGATAGGTGAGTTTTTCAACGATATTTCGTTGTAAAGGCATTCCTGATAAAATCATTAGCAATAGGCACCATTCACCCTACATCCCTCACCCCACCCCCCCAACCCCACCCCAAAACCTAAAACCCGCTGACCCCCCACCCACTCCCCAAAACCAAAAACGCCCCACCCCCCAACCCCACCCTAAAACCTAAAACCCCCTGACCACCCACCCACTCCCCAAAACCAAAAACGCCCCACCCCCCCAACCCCACCCTAAAACCTAAAACCCCCTGACCCCCCACCCACTCCCCAAAACCAAAAACGCCCCACCCCCCCAACCCCACCCCAAAACCTAAAACCCCTGACCCCCTACCCCCTCCCCAAAACCAAAAACGCCCCACCCCCCCAACCCCACCCCAAAACCTAAAACCCCCTAACCCCCACCCCCTCCCCAAAACCAAAAACGGCCCACCCCTCCAACCCCACCCCAAAACCTAATACCCCCTGACCCCCCAACCCCACCCCAAAACCTAAACCCACCACTTACCTTCGCCAACTCCCTTCTTTGTACCTTAACCACGCATGTTCGTTGTTCAGAACATACGTAGTTAAGGCACAAAAATACGAAGTCGTGGTTAAAAAAAGCGTTGTTACGCTTTCGTTAACCACGACTTTCGTAATAAAAAAGTCGTAAAAAAGGATGTTTCCCAATAAGATGTATGTGAGTCAGGGGCTATGGAGAAATGAGGGACATTTCTTCTGAGTGATAGTGAGGGAATCCCAGGGGGAGTCATGGGGGGCACCAACGAAATTGTCATACCAGGTGCCACCAACGCTAAAGCCAGCCCTTAGCACATACCTCACACAATCACAGCATACATGTAGAAGCATACAATAGACTTGTGCTTTCTTTTGTGGATCCTTAATTATGCCTCTGGAGGAAAGGGCTAGTTTGTTATGCCATAAGACTACATAAGCAGGGCAAAAGTCATGGATCAACTTACATATGGGTACTTAGTTCAGGCAATTTTCAGTCCATAGCTTTTAACTAATTTATACCATTACAGACCTTCAGTCTAAACATGCAAATCAGACTTTTATAAGCCTACATTACATTAGCTTAGTGAATCAGCTCTAAAATGTCCACCAATACATGTATCCATAGTATTTGCCTACTGTCTTTGAGTAGGTTTCAGCCTAAGGGAATTTAACCCCTTCGCTGCCAGGCCTTTTCTCCCCCTCATGTGCCGGGCCTTTTTTTGGCTATTTGGGGCAGTTTGCACTTAGGCCCTCATAACTTTTTGTCCACATAAGCTACCCATGCAAAATGTATGTCAATTTTTTTCAACATCCTAGGGATTCTAGAGGTACCCAGAGTTTGTGGGTTCCCCTGGAAGAGGCAAAATGCAGCAAACATTTTTTTTTTTTTAAATAAGAAAAAAGGGCTGCAGAAGAAGGCTTATGGTTATTTTTCTTGAAAATGGCACACACACAAGGGATTGCTAAAATCACCATCTTCCCAGCTTTCAGGAACAGGCAGACTTGAATCAGAAAACCACATTTTTCAACACAATTTTGTCATTTAACTCGGCCATTCCCCATTTTTACTATTTTTGTGCTTTTAGCCTTCTTCCAGTTAGTGACAGAAATGGGTGTAAAATCAAATCTGGATCCTGGACAGCTAAACATTTCTGAAAAGTAGACAAAATTCTGAACTCAGCAAGGGATCATGTGTGTAGATCCTACAAGGTTTTCCTACAGAAAATAACAGCTGAAATAAAATAAATACTGAAATTGAGGTAAAAAAACTGCCATTTCTCTCCACGTTTTACTCTGTAACTTTTTCCCAAGATCTCAGATATTCAAAAGCAATATACTGTTATGTCTGCTTGACTCTTTTGGTTGCGGGGATATATAGGGCTTGTAGGTTCATCAAGACCCCTATGTACCTAGATCCAATAAAGGAACTGTGCCTTGCAATGGGTTTACATTGTATAGCGGGTACACAGCAATTCATTTGCTGAATTATAAAGAGTGAAAAATTGGTATCAAGGAAACCTTTGTATTTCCAAAATGGGCACAAGATAAGATGTTGAGAAGCAGCGACTATTATCACATCTCAAAAATTTTGGGGTCCCCATACTAGCATGTGAATTACAGGGCATTTCTCAAAGATGTCTTTTTTACACAGTGCCTTACAGTTGGAAGGAAAAAATTTAGAGAAAGAAAAAGGTCAATAACACTTGTTCTTTGATTCTGTGTTCCCCTGGGTCCCCCAATAAAAATGGTACCTCATGTGTGTGGGTAGGCCTAATGTCCACGACAGGAAAGGCAACATGGACACATCACATTTGCACATTGAAATCAGACGTGTTTTTTGGAAAGTGCTTAGCTGTGGATTTTGGCCTCTAGCTCAGCCAGCACCTAGGGAAACCTACCAAACCTGTGCATTTTCCAAAAATAGACACCTAGGGAAACCCAGGATGGGGTGACTTGTGGGGTTCTCATCAGGTTCTGTTACCCAGAATCCTTTGCAAACCTCAAAATGTGGCAAAAACACATTTTCCTCATATTTTGGTAATGGAAAGTTCTGGAATCTGAGAGGACCTACAAATTTCCTTCCACCCAGCCTTCCCCCAAGCCTCCCGATAAAAATGGTACCTCACTTGTGTGGGTTGGCCTAGTGCGTGCGTCAGGAAATGCCCCAAAACACAACATGGACACATCACATTTTCCCAAAGAAAACTGACAGTTTTTTTGCAAAGTGCCTAACTGTGGATTTTGGCATCTAGCTCAGCCGGCACCTAGGAAAACATAGCAAACCTGGACATTTCTGAAAACTAGACACATAGGGAAATTCAGAATGAGGTGACTTGTGGGGCTCTCACCAGGTTCTGTTACCCAGAATCCCTTGCAACCTTCAAAATGTGGCAAAATAAAACACTTTTTCCTCACATTTTGGTGATGAAAAGTTCTGGAATCTGAGAGGAGCCACAAATTTCCTTCCTCCCAGCGTTCCCCCATGTCTCCCGATAAAAATGGTACTTCACGTGTGTGGGTAGGCCTAGTGCCCACAACAGGAAATGTCCCAAAACACAACATGGACACATCACATTTTCTAAAAAGAAAACTGACCTGTTTTTTGCAACGTGCCTAGCTGTAGATTTAGACCTCTAGCTCAGCCGGCACCTAGGAAAACCTTGCAAACCTGGGCATTTCTGAAAACTAGATACCTAGGGGAATTCAGAATGAGGTGACTTGTGAGGCTCTCACCAGGTTCTGTTACCCAGAATCCTTTTCAAACCTTAAAATCTGGCAAAAAAACACTTTTTCCTCATATTTTCGATGATGGAAAGTTCTAGAATCTAAGAGGAGCCACAAATTTCCTTCAACCCAGCACTCTCCCAAGTCTCCTGATGAAAATGGTACCTCACTTGTGTGGGCAGACCCAGTGCCCGCGTTAGGAAATGCCCCAAAACACAATGTGGACACATCAAATGATCTATTACAAAACTACCTTTTTTTTGCAGGGGGGGGCACCTGCGTTTTTGGTCCAGTGTGCGGCGGCCATCTAGGGAAACCTACCAAGTGCAAATATTTTTGAAAACTAGACATCCAGTGGAGTCCAGGGAGTTGTGATTTGCGTGGATCCCTCAACATTTTCTTACCCAGACTCCTCTGCAAACCTCAAAAACACAGCTGTCAGGGCACCCATGAATATGTAATTCCAAGTGAGTAATGTATCAATATGTAATGTATAATGGCATTAAATACCATGGAGAGTTTCAAGCTCAATTTATTCTTCAACAGAAAAGTTCATCATAGTAACCACAGAATTGTCCTTTGACATCCATGTTCATGTAGTAAACACAGTCTTGAAGTCAGTATCCATGTAGCACATACAGCCACAGCCAACACGTGTTTCGTCCTATGAGAACAGTACTCTCGCGGACTTCATCAGGGCTGAAAATAAGTGAGAACAGTCACTACTTCATAACATGTGTACAGAACCTCTGCAAACCTCAAATATAGCTAAAAAAAAATCACATTTTCTACACTTTTCTTGTAGGAACACTGTGCCAGTACAAATTTCCTACCACCCAATGTTCCCCTCGGTCTGCCGATAAAAATTATACCTCACTTGTGTGGATGGCCCAGGTGCCTGCAGCAGGAAAAGGCCAAAAACATGTAGAGATTGAGGGGGTAGCACAGCAAGCTGATAAGCACAATTTGTTTAACACATTTTTAGGCTGACTCTGCTTTGGGGACCCACACAAGTGAGGTATAGTTTTACTTAAGAGACTAAGGGGAACGCTGCGTGGTAGGAAATTTGTGCTGCTGCAGTGATCCTTCAAAGAAAAGTGAGGAAAATGTGCTTTTTTGAGCAAATCCCGAGAGTTTGCTGGGAGTACGGGTAGGAAAACGTTGGGGGATCCACGCAAGCCACACCTCCCTGGACTCCACCGGGTGTCTAGTTTTCAAAAATGTCTGGGTTTGGTAGGTTTCCCTAGATGACTGCCTCACCCGGGACCAAAAACGCAGGTGCCCCCCTCCCCAGAAAAAGAGGTAGTTTTGTAATAGATCATTTTGATGTATCCACATCCTTCTGTGATGTTCCAAACACTAAAATTGTGAAAATAAACACACTTAGCTTATGTTAAAAAGACCCCTCACCCACCAACCAAGTTGGTGGCATGCTTCATCATCAAGGACCCACCTGAGACACCTAGCATGTCACAGGTGTGCTTCAATGACTGATTACAGCGGAACAGGTTTTGTCATTTTTACCACACATACTGGTTAGATTTGGCACAAGGGTGAGTGGTGGTTCAGTAGATCAAATTTTATTAACAAGAGATTTCACAAAAATGAAAGGCACTGTTAATAACTGAAATGCCAAAAAACTGAACCAATTACTCACAGCTCGTGAGCTGTAAAGCCGCATCAAGGCACCAACCGCTTTACAGTCCATTCATACACCTTTCATATATGACATGCACAAGACCATTCACGACGCCAACCTGCTGGCCCAGCATATAACAACACTCGCATCAACAGACAGTGCCATTCAAGGTCCCATTACTTTCATATGCCCACATGCCTGATACAGCAATCACACCAGCTGATGGGAGTGTGAGGACTGGCGTTTGGCTAGCAGTGTGTTGCAGTGGCCAACAGCGAGTCACTATTTACACCGTCAGCCAAGTGTCACTCCACACACACCGCCAGCGAAGTGTCACTCCACACACACCACCAGCCACGTGCCACTCCACACACACCGCCAGCCAAGCGCATGTCCACGCTCACCGCCAGCCAAGTGCCACTCAACACACACCACTAGCCAAGCGCCACTCCATGCACACCGCCAGCGAAGCACCACTTCATGCACACCGCCATCACTTTTTTTAAAACAACAAATAAACCACTAACTAATTATAAATAAGTGCAAAACTACAAACACAACAGCCCTAACTGAATACATGACAGTAATGCCAACGTGAAACTGAAAATATGAAAATATAAAATAGGCGGTTTACGCTCACAGTAGTTCCCAGTATATCTTCTGGGTGTGGTAACTCCTGAAACAGCCAGCCACACACAGCCCAGGCTTTGACGGAAATCTGGGCAGTCCATCCAAATCTCCCTCCGGATACCTCTTTGGGCAGAGACTCTATATTTCTTAGTGGGTAAGTCTTTTTTGGGAGTGGGAGGAATGTGATCAGGAAAGTGGTGATTTTTCAATCCAGCCAAATCCTCCACCATTGCTTATCTGGGAAATCTTGCCTGTTCCATTACAATGAGGCTCTCTATCACTGACTCCGAAAATTTAACACCTTTCATCCTTGACTCAGGGGAACAATCCTTGAACACAATAAAAGCATTAACAGTTGCTAAATAAACAAATGAATTGCAAACTTTGTATACCACACGTAAGACTTACGAACAGCCATGTGCTTATTGTAGTCCAAAATGCACGCAGGTTTGTGCACTTCCGCAACCTGACCCCAAAAAGTCACAGGGGAAGTACTCTCATCATGGATGGTAGTTAGCATGTACACATCCCTCCTGTCTGCAAATGTCAGAGCTAGCAACTCTTTATTACACAAGGCACTGCACTGTCTCCTCTCAAGTTTTTTAGAGACAAGCTCCCTTGGATAGCTTTTGCGGTTAGAACGGATTGAGCCAAAATTAACAGTGTCCACTCTGATCAAATCCTTGAGCAACTTCACTCCTTTGTAGACATTATCTACTTGCAAATGGTGGCCTTTGTTGAACAGTCTACCAAGTTCCCACACAATTTTCTCACTAGCTTCAAAACTGAGCAGACACCATGGGGGTCAATACTTGAATCCCTACCAGTGTGGACCCGGAAATTATACACATATCCTGTACTACTTTCAGACAGCATATACATCTTAATTCCATACCGTGCCCTCTTGCTAGGAATGTTCTGCTTAAAAACCAAACACCCCTTAAACAGAACCAAAGACTCATCTACAGATATTTCTTTCCCTGGAACATAGACCTCTGAAAAACGATCTACAAAATGATCAAGGCAGGCGTAATCTTGAAAAGACGGTCACAATCAGGGTGATCTCATGACAAGGCTAAAGCATTGTTAACAAAATGCAGCATCCGAAAAAGAAGCAAATACCGATTATGATTCATGGTTGCAAGAAATATAGCCGTTGCCATCAAGGCACTAAGAAGTCAGTGACGGCTTCCTTTTCAACCCCGTCAAAAAAGACAAACCCAGGAACTTTTGCAACCCTTCCAGATTTGTGGGAATCCACTGGGTAGCTCTAGACTGAGGTCTAAGACTGGCAGCTTTGTCCTTCAAATACTGCTCCACATACAGGTTAGTCTGCTCAACAATCTATTCCAAAAATACATTGTCCAGAAACAACTGTAAGAAATTGACAGGCAAAAGGTTTTCTGTATTCATTCTACACCCTGGGAGACCAGTAAAGGCAGGCAACTGTGGCTGCTCCATGTTTGGAGCAACTCAGAGTTCAGGTCTTACAATGGGAAATCTTTCAGCCCCAGGTTGCTTTACTATTGGCACATCAGTCTCCTCCTTTAGAACAATCCCTTCATGTGCACTGAGTGTGGCTTTCTCATCAGAAGATTCCTCTCGGACAGAACATTCACTGTCAGAATCTCTCACTTCCTCCTCTGCCTCAGATGCAGAGTCAAATCAAATCAAATCAAATCATTAACATTTATAAAGTGTGCTACTCACCCGTGCGGGTCTCAAGGCGCTAGGGGAAAAGGGGGGGTTATCGCTGCTCGAACAGCCAGGTCTTTAGGAGTCTCCGGAAAGCGGAGTGGTCCTGGGTGGTCCTGAGGCTGGTGGGGAGGGAGTTCCAGGTCTTGGCCGCCAGGAAGGAGAAAGATCTCCCACCCGCCGTGGAGCGGCGGATGAGAGGGACAGCAGCGAGTGCGAGGCCAGAGGAGCGGAGGAGGCGGGTGGGGACGTAGAAGCTGAGGCATCTGTTGAGGTATTCCGGTCCCTTGTCGTGGAGGGCTTTGTGTGCGTGGGTGAGAAGTCAGAAGGTGATCCTTTTGCTGACTCGGAGCCAATGCAGGTGACTCAGGTGTGCAGAGATGTGGCTGCTGCGGGGTACGTCGAGGATGAGGCGGGCCGAGGCGTTTTGAATGCGTTGCAGGCGATTTTGGAGTTTGGCTGTGGTCCCGGCGTAGAGGGTGTTGCCGTAGTCCAGGCGGCTCGTGACGAGGGCGTGGGTCACGGTTTTTCTGGTGTCGGCGGGGATCCAGCGGAAGATCTTGCGGAGCATGCGGAGGGTGAGGAAGCAGGCGGAGGACACGGCGTTGACTTGCTTGGTCATGGTGAGAAGAGGGTCCAAGATGAAGCCGAGGTTGTGGGCGTGGTCTATGGGGGTCGGTGCGGTGCTGAGGGCCGTGGGCCACCAGGAGTCGTCCCAGGCGGACGGGGTGTTGCCGAGGATGAGGACTTCTGTTTTTTCAGAGTTCAGCTTTAGGCGGCTGAGCCTCATCCAATCTGCGACGTCCTTCATACCCTCTTGTAGGTTGGTCTTGGCGCTGGCGGGGTCCTTGGTGAGGGAGAGTATAAGTTGGGTGTCGTCGGCGTAGGAGGTGATGATGATGTCGTGCTTGCGTACGATGTTGGCGAGGGGGCTCATGTAGACATTGAAGAGTGTCGGGCTGAGCGATGAGCCTTGAGGTACGCCGCAGATGATCTCGGTGGGTTCTGAGCGAAACGGAGGGAGGTAAACTCTTTGGGAACGGTTTGCGAGGAAGGAGGCGATCCAGTCCAGGGCCTGGCCTTGGATCCCGGTGGAGCGTAGGCGGGTGATTAGGGTGCGGTGACAGACGGTGTCAAAGGCAGCCGAGAGGTCGAGAAGAATGAGGGGGACTGTTTCACCGTTGTCCATCAGGGTTCTGATGTCGTCTGTGACTGAGATGAGGGCGGTTTCAGTGCTGTGGTTGGTTCGGAATCCGGTTTGTGAGGGGTCGAGCAGGTTGTTGTCTTCCAGGAAGGTGGTCAGCTGTTTGTTGACGGTCTTCTCTATTACTTTGGCTGGGAAAGGCAGAAGAGAGATGGGGCGGAAGTTTTTCAGGTCGCTCGGGTCAGCCGTAGGTTTCTTTAGTAGGGCGTTGACTTCGGCGAGTTTCCAGCATTCGGGGAAGGTAGCAGAAGAAAAAGAAGAGTTGATGACGGTCTGGAGGTGCGGGGCAATGATGTCGTCGGCTTTGTTAAAGATGAAGTGCGGGCAGGGGTCCGAAGGGGCGCCGGAGTGGATAGAGTTCATGATGGATTTAGTTTCTTCCGTGTTGATGTGGGTCCAGTTGTTGAGGGTGATGGCCGGAGATGCGGGTTCGGTGGTGTTTGGTTGGGTCTGGTGTCCGAAGCTGTTGTGGAGGTCGCTGATCTTGCGATGGAAGAAAGTGGCGAGGGATTCGCAGAAATCCTGTGAGGGCGTGACGGCGTTGGCGTTGGCGCTGGGGTTGGAGAACTCCTTGACGATGCTGAAGAGTTCTCTGCTGTTGTGGCTGTTTTTGTCCAGTCTGTCGGTGAAAAAGTTCCTTTTGGCAGCGCAGATCAGGTGGTGGTGTTCGCGGGTAGCGTTCTTGAGGGCGGTCATGTTGTCAGTGGTGTGGTCCTTGCGCCAGGCTTTCTCAAGGGCACAACAAGTTTTCTTTGATTCTTTGAGGGTGTCAGAGAACCAGAGAGGTTTTTTGGTGTTGGTCTGTCGATGCGTGCGTTTGAGGGGAGCAAGGTTGTCTGCGCAGTTGGAGATCCAGTTTGTGAGGTTGAGGGCTGCGTCGTTGGGGTCGGTGGTGAGGGTGGGTTGGTTGGCGGCGAGTGCGGGGAGGAGTTGCTCTTCAGGGATCTTGTTCCACTGTCGACGAGGGATGGGTTGAGTGCGGAGGTGGCGGGTCTCGCGTCGGAATGTGAAGTGGACGCAGCTGTGGTCGGTCCAGTGTAGGGCGGAGGTGTGGCTGAAGAAGACGTGTTTGCTGGCGGAGAAGATAGGGTCGAGCGTGTGTCCGGCGATGTGGGTGGCGGTGTTCACCAGTTGTTGTCGAGGTTGTAGAGCAGGGTGGTGGTGTTGGGGTCGTTGTTTTGTTCCAGATGGAAGTTGAGGTCGCCTAGGAGGATGTAGTCCGGTGAGGCGAGGGCGTGCGGGGAGATGAAGTCGGCGATGGCGTCGCTGAAAGGGGCGCGTGGTCCGGGAGGACGGTAGACGAGGGATCCTCTGAGGGTGGTCCTCGGGTCGGTGCGAATCTGAAAATGCAGGTGTTCAGCGGCGAGAGGGGTGTCTTCGGTGGAGGTGGTGACGCTGATGGAGTCTTTGAAGACGATGGCGATACCTCCTCCTGCTTGGTTGGTGCGGTCTTTCCTGGAGATCTTGTAGCCTTCGGGGATGGCGGTGGCGATGTCTGGAGCAGAGGAGGCGTTCATCCAGGTCTCCGTGATGAAGGCGACATCCGGTGCTGTGGAGTCCAGGAGGTCCCAGAGTTCAACGGCGTGTTTGTGGATGGAGCGAGCGTTGACTAGGATGCACTTGAGGTGGTTGATGGCGCGTGGGCTTGTGGTCGTGGTAGTTGCGTGGTGGAAGATGCGTTTGCAGGAGTTGCAGGCGAAGGGTCCATGGGTGCGTTTGGGGTGAGCTTGGAAGCAGGTTTTGGAGCGTCCTGGGTTGAGGGCGTGGAGGGTGGTGGGGTCGTAGCGGATCAGCGGGGCTTGGGAGAGCTGGGGACCAGGGGTCGTGGCGCTGGGCGCGGGCCAGGCGCGGACGGGCGCAGACCGGCTTGCCTCTGGCGCGCCAGCGGCGCGCCCTCTGCGCGGTTGCGCAGCGGCCGCCATATGAGGTAGGGGGGGGAGGGGTCAGCTGGGGGCGAATGGGAGCTGGGGGGCGGGGGCGTGCAGGAGGTCGCGGCGGGAAAGCGCGAGGGAGGGGGGGATAGGTAGAGTGAGAAGAGCTGGGGGAGGGTGGTTTAAGGGTGGAGGGGGGTGAGTGTTCGGAGGTTTAGGAGATTAGGGAGAAAGATAGGAGTAGGGTTGTGAAGATAGGGGAGGGGGGGTTGTAGAGGTGGGTGAGGGTGAGAGGTAGAGTGAGAGGATAGGAAGATAGGTAATAGAGGGGGTGGCGGGAGGGGGGAGAGATAAAGAAATAGATAGAGAAAATAGATAGATAGAGAAATCGATAGATAGAGAAATAGATAGAGAGATAGGAAGATAGGAGGAGGTGGAGAGTGAGGGAGTTAGATAGTGGGATAGAGAGATAGAGAGATAGAGAGATAGGTAGATAGGAGGAGTGAGGGAGGTAGATAGTGAACGGGTTAGATAGGGGAGATAGAGAGGGGGATGCGAGTGAGGGAGGGGGATGAGGCAGGAGCAGGAGGGCAGGCATGGGGAGAAGAAGACGGAGGAGGCAGAAGAGCCGAAGGCAGAAGATAGAAGACAGAAGACCAGAAGACCGGAAGAACAGAAGAACAGAAGAACAGAAGAACAGAAGAACAGAAGAACAGGAGACCGGAAGAACAGAAGAAAGGAAGACCGGAAGAACAGAAGAACACAGAAGAACACAGAAGAACACAAAAGAACACTGAAGAAGATACAGAAAACGAAGAACAGAGGGCAGAATACCACAGAAGAAGATGAGGAAGAAGAGAGGCGACAGGAGAGGCTGAGAAGCACACAGAAGAAGAGAGAAGACGGGGAAAAGAAGAGTACAGAAGAAGATTACAGACGAGGAGCGAGGAGGAAGAACAGAGAAGAAAAAAAGAAGAAAAGAAGCAGGAGAGAGGGTGAGTAGCGCGGGGCAGGGCGAGGGGCTGGGAGGTGGGGGGTACTTACTGTGAGGTGGGTCTCAGGAACCTGGAGGAGCTGCAGCAGCAGGGGGAGCGACCTACCCTTGGGTCAAGGGTCGCTACCACTGTCGCGCAGCGGCCGCCATATGAGGTAGGAGGGGGGGGAGGGGTCAGCTGGGGGCGAATGGGAGCTGGGGGGCGGGGGCGTGCAGGAGGTCGCGGCGGGAAAGCGCGAGGGAGGGGGGGACAGGTAGAGTGAGAAGAGCTGGGGGAGGGGGGTTTAAGGGTGGAGGGGGGTGAGTGTTAGGAGGTTTAGGAGATTAGGGAGTAAGATAGGAGTAGGGTTGTGAAGATAGGGGAGGGTGGGTTGTAGAGGTGGGTGAGGGTGAGAGGTAGAGTGAGAGGATAGGAAGATAGGTAATAGAGGGGGTGGTGGGAGGGGGGGAGAGATAGAGAAATAGATACAGAAAATAGATAGATAGAGAAATCGATAGATAGAGAAATAGATAGAGAGATAGGAAGATAGGAGGAGGTGGAGAGTGAGGGAGTTAGATCGTGGGATAGAGAGATAGAGAGATAGGTAGATAGGAGGAGTGAGGGAGGTAGATAGTGAACGGGTTAGATAGGGGAGATAGAGAGGGGGATGCGAGTGAGGGAGGGAGATGAGGCAGGAGCAGGAGGGCAGGCGCGGGGAGAAGAAGACGGAGGAGGCAGAAGAGCCGAAGGCAGAAGATAGAAGACAGAAGACCAGAAGACCAGAAGACCAGAAGAACAGAAGAACAGAAGAACAGAAGAACAGAAGACCGGAAGAACAGAAGAAAGGAAAAACAGAAGAACCGAAGAACACAGAAGAACACAGAAGAACACAAAAGAACACAGAAGAACACAGAAGAAGATACAGAAAACGAAGAACAGAGGGCAGAATACCACAGAAGAAGATGAGGAAGAAGAGAGGCGACAGGAGAGGCTGAGAAGCACACAGAAGAAGAGAGAAGACGGGGAAAAGAAGAGTGCAGAAGAAGATTACAGATGAGGAGCGAGGAGGAAGAACAGAGAAGAAGAAAAGAAGAAAAGAAGCAGGAGCAGGAGAGAGGGTGAGTAGCGCGGGGCAGGGCGAGGGGCTGGGAGGTGGGGGTACTTACTGTGAGGTGGGTCTCAGGAACTCAGGAACCTGGAGGAGCTGGAGGAGCTGCAGCGGCAGGGGGAGCGACCTACCCTTGGGTCAAGGGTCGCTACCACTGTCGTGCAGCGGCCGCCATATGAGGTAGGAGGGGGGAGGAGGGGTCAGCTGGGGGCGAATGGGAGCTGGGGGGCGGGGGCGTGCAGGAGGTCGCGGCGGGAAAGCGCGAGGGAGGGGGGGACAGGTAGAGTGAGAAGAGCTGGGGGAGGGGGGTTTAAGGGTGGAGGGGGGTGAGTGTTAGGAGGGTGAGAGGTGTGAGGGTGCCAACATCATCAGATTGCAGGGAGGAGGTGTTGGGTGAAAGGTGAAGCAATTCTGCTTTGATCTGTGACAGGGGGTTGTGGGTGGAAGGCCCACAGGGGAGCGCTCCCCGTGAGACAGGTGCAGGATGAGCTGGTTTCATCCTCGTCACATGGGAACCGTGGCCGAGAATGAGACCAGCTTGTACTAGGCACCCAAGGGGTTAAAGAGTGTTTTTATTCAGTGAAAATATCAATATTGCTAAACCTTTCTCAAATAATGATTTCAAGTATTTTGGATGTTGTTTTCTTCCTCCTCATCGATGCCAGACAGGGGTATCCAGGAATAGGAGCCCTTACCCTGCCCTTTGGTAACGTAACAATGCTCTTGCTTCCCATGGTCTCGCTGATTATAAAGGCAGCAATAGAAACAGAAAGTAGACTGGACTGTAAAAGATCTTTTAACTTTCTGTAGTTTCTACTTTGTGCTATTTTAGCGATTCCTTAAAATTGCTTTCAGAATGCCTTTGATACATTCTGAAAGGGCTTTTTGCATTCGCAAACTGGCATTCGCGCCGTTTGAAAATGCAAAAAGCTTTGATACATCTGGACCATTATGCTGTACTTTGACATAACTATTGCACACCAAAAGTGAAGTGGGAAATGGATTGGTTAAAATTACAATGTTTAATAGTTTCTTCCAACCGTGGTGTGTACAGAAGTGCTTCACAGTTCCTCATATGTACTCTGAAATGTGGAGCAGATTGTATTAATTTATTTAGCTTTTTATGGACACTGACATCTGCACAACGCTCAGTTGAGTCGGGTACAAATGTCTCTTTTATTTTCCAGCAAAACAACATGCAATACAAATATAGGCCCTCATTTTGACATGGGCGATATAAACTGCCTACCGCCGCAGCGACGGCTGCCAAAAGACCGTAACCGCGGCTACCAGCCGTCCGCCGTATTATGACCACAGCCGGATTTCTGCCACAAGAATGGCGGAAATCCAGCTGTGACCATGCCAGCCGATGGCGATAAGGTGGCGCTGCTGCCACCAGCAGCGCCATGCCAGTAGACCGCCGCCAGCCATATTATGACCAATAATACGGCCTGTCAGTGTTCTGCTGGCGGGTGCTGCTGGTGGCAGCAGCGCCCCATCCCATCTCCTGCCAGAGGACCCCAGAACACAGGTAAGTCAGGTCTCTGACAGGGGAGGGGGTTAGGGGGCATTGTGTGTGTGAATGTGTGTGCATGGATGCTGGTGTGTGTTGCGTGTTGACCATGTGTGTGCATGTATGGAGCTGTGAGTGCGTTTATGTTGTGTTATGTGAATGCGTGTCTGCGTGAATGTTTAAAAGTGTGTGCGGATGTGTGTGTGAATGGATGTGTGCATGAGTGGAAGCATGTGGAAATGGGTATGTGTATGAATGTGTGTGTCTGTGTGGGTGTGAAGGGGGCGTGAATGTATGTGGTGGTGGGGGGCTTTGGAGAGGTGGGGGAGGGTACCTGGAGAGGAAGGGGGGAGACCCCTATCAGTGACAGGGAAGGAATTCCCTGTCACTGATATGGCCTACCGCCATGGTTTTCGTGGTGTTACGAACCCCACGAAAACCATGGCGGTAGGTGGGGGTCATAATCCCACAGGCGGAACAGTGACAGCCACCAGACTGGAGATGGATATCTCCAGCCCGGCGTCTGTTACCGCCGTGGCACTCGGAGTGGTAAGCCAACCCACCAATATCATAATATGGCAGTACGTACCTCCAGCCTCTTGGCTGTACTTACCGCCATATTAACGCTGACCGCCAGGGTAGTAATGACCCCCTGTAATGTACACAAAATGCAACATTCAAAACACGTCTAAAGCAGACCGAGCACGTAGAAGGAAACTAAAAATGTAAATGAAGATTTGCCACAGCCTTTTTCTGAAACCAAGAAAGTATGGGATAATATTCTTAGCAGAAGCAAAACATATCCGAATTGGAACATTATGGCCTCATCAAGAGTGGCTCCAGATATTCTCTTAGAAAAATCAAATCCTTAATTACAAGCGGGGAGTAAAATGCTGTTGCAGCTTTAAACAGAAGCTTGCACAGGGATTAGCATTCTGAGTTGAGTGCTTATTACCTCACGCCTAACCATCCCACTTGTAATTGTTTTCCAAACCTACAAAGGTAAGTCCTGCGGAGCTGAAGGGCCCAACCAAGATTTTTAATTTCTCAGACTGGTACATAGATTATTTAGTAAGAATATCGTTAGAAAGATGGAAGTTGGTTTCTGATTTACAGTGGATGTCAAATATTTTTCTGCAGAACACAAGTGGCTTTACGAAGAGTCGCTTTCAGGGAACTGAAACTGAAAGGAAAAACACACATGGCATTCCTTTTGGCATTTCTTCAAATTAATTTGTAGTATATTGTTTTTATTGCTAAATCATTCTCTGTGGCAATAGCGTACCCTGAATGCCATAGGGCCTAATTCAACCAATGAGAATGGACACCCATTGCATGGTGTGGCAGTAAAAAACAGCTATATTTAACAGTGCGGTAAGCGCCTCCATTCCTTTTAACACCTGAGCCCCTGCAATTGCTGAACTATTGAGAGCAATGTCCCTGTTCTGTGGTACTGAACATAGGAACAAGTGATCATACCTAAGAAATCTTTAAATATTTGTTCTTTAGTCTCTGAATACACATCACGCAGGCAATTCTTTCACCGTTTATTATTATTTGTACAGATTGTTTGCTAAGCTTGGAACATATTTATTTAGTGCCACCTATTTCCTCCCGGTAGCTTCAGAGCGCTAGATAGAACGCCGCATTCCTACGGCAAGTTACACAAAAGTCAATTACAGTTTGTAAATATACTCCTTTAATTGTAAGAGTAATGGGCTATTTGAAAAAGCCTGTGTAATAAAAATGGCAATTTGTCTCGCCCACTTTGTACTAGAAAGTAATGGTTTTCTGCAAGGCAAATCCTACTAATCAAACGCATTACACTACTTCCGAATATGATGATAAAGTTAATGAAGGCATTTTAGCACACTTATGTTAAAGATTCAATCAAAGCTGCGAAAGCATTGATCAGGGAGAGAGAACCATAGGAAAATGGATTCTAACTGAGCGTCTTATTTTGTCTGCACAAATCCATGTTTACACTTGTAATAACAGCTTAATGATTAATTGTTATTTTGCACTACGGTGAAGCTACCAAATGGTGCAGCAGGGTCAGTGGCACCGGGCCCAGAGGCCTTAGTGGACTACGGAACCCTGTTTATTGTATTTTACCTGCCACTTTTGCTTGCAACTAGGCCTATTGCACGCTTGCTACGCCACTGGTTTTACCAACACGCCCAATATTCTAAGCTGACAACAGATTGTAAGAAGAATCATGCGTAGATGTTATGGAGACTGCAAGTACCAACCATACCAACTTTTCCTTGTATCCGTATCCACCACTCGCCCTGCCCTTGCTGCAGGGAGGAATCCCAGCACAGATACAACTAGCATATCCACCATTGACACCAGACTGTCTGACATCATGGGACAACGGGGAGAGTTGGAGAAAGATATATGGCTAAGCTGAAGCGCATGTTTTGGAAAGTAAAGACTGTGGCCTTCATTTAGAAAATATGTAGTTATATCAACTAGATGACCTTGACGATCTGCACGCATCTTTTGTTAAACGTTGTGTAGATGTCAGAGTAGAGGGGATGTGGTACATAGGCGGGGTATGGACACGTGGAAAATCCCTACGCAGTTGAGGCCAGTCATACAGCTCACCAAGATGACATCAAAGTAAACGTAAGCAACAACTCATATAAGTATTTGGGTCACAGTGCTGCAGGCGTCCTTCACTTTCAGTTCATGGTCGCCTAATGTCCTTTTATGTAGAGGTGTGGAGCAGAGATAACTGATTATAGTGGTAACTAGGCAGACATCGCTAGTGGTAACGAGGTAGATAATGCTAGATGTAACAAGGTAAACATTGCTACTAATAACGAGGTAGGCAATGCTAGCTGTAACACGGTAGACATCGCAGAAACGAAGAAGGTAATGCTAGTGGGAATGAGGCAGACATTGCTAGCAGTTACGAGGTACACAGTGCTAGTGGTAATGAGGTAGGCAATGCTAGCAGTTACAAGGTAGACACTGCTAGCAGCAACAAAGTAAACAATGCTAGTGGTAACGAGGCAAACATTGCTAGCAGTAATGAGGTGCGCATTGCTAGTGGTAACATGATAGATAATGCTAGTGGTAACGAGGTAGACATTGCTAGCAGTAACGAGGTAGACATTGCTAGTGGTAACGAGGTAGACAATGTTAGCTGTAAGAAGGTAGACCAGGGGTCTCCAACCTTTTCAGTAACTAGAGCTACTTATGCTCATTGCAAATCATCCCGAGCTGCTAATAATATCAGTGTCATACACATAAGCAAACGTTATATTAGTGGCTAATCGTATGCAAGACTACCAGACATGATCAGCTCAGTGCAGGATTACTAGCAGTAATGTAAAAAAAAAGGCGTTTTCAATTTTGAATGCCTCTACAAGAACAATTCATAACAACCACAGGTGGAATGCCTAAAGCACCACAGTAATAATACCAATATTATAATATTAGTCATAAATCTCACAATCATTCAAATATCAGTTTTAAATATAGTATGGAAGTGATGGGTTTTTAAAATAGACACATTTTCATCTTGAATACTCAATTTTAAATTTCGATATATAGATATTAATTCAACCAAGCAAAAGCTTCTAGTTTAGTAGGCTGGCCTGGAGCCAGGAGAGCTACTTAAAGGTAGCTGGAAAGCTACAAGTAGCTCACGAGCCACTTTTTGGAGAAGCCTGAGGTAAACATTGCTAGCGATAAAGAGGAGGACATTGCTAGTGATAACGAGGCAGATATTGCTAGGGGTAATGAGGTACACATTGCTAGTGGTAACGAGGTAGACAATGCTAGTGGCATCAAGGTAGACAATGCTAGTAATAACGAGGTAGATATTGGTAGCGGTAATGAAGTAGACATTGCTAGTAGTAACAAGGCAGACAATGCTAGCTGTAATTAGGTACACATTGCTAGTGTTAGCAAGGTAGATTGTGCTAGTGGTAACAAGGTTGACATTGCTAGTGATAGCAAGTTAGACATTGCTATTGGTAACGAGGTAGAAATTGCTCAGATAAGAATGGGCAGCAGAGGCAGGGTTTGTATTTGTATGTGGATCGGTGTGACAAAAGAAATGAAGAGGATAGGACTACAGTATGTAGTGGTGATGTGTAAAAGTCACGTCCCAAGGGTAGTACAGGTATACAAAAGAATGCTTGGAGCACATTATCCACATCACTCAAATATAAGCAACTACTTTGGCACATTTTAATTCACTTATATGCACTAGTGTTATCGCTTAGCAGCAACGACTAAAAATAAAAAGAAAATACTCACTGTTTCTCAGTGAACACGTCTCTCAAATCTATAACCAGAGCCCAGGCATCGTGTGGAAAAAGCAGTCTGGCCCAGGCAATGCCAAGAAACAACAGAGTTCATAAAAAGGGAACAGTCTAAGCATTTTGGAAATCTAAGTTCGCAAAGTTGGGGAGGTGCACCAAAGAGGTGCTACAAGGTGAGAAGTCCCTTGATGGAATGAAGAGAATGTGGATGTAGGTGAAGGTTTTTTTTTAGCACATTAACGTAAAGTGCACGTAATAAAAAATAGAGATGTCAGGCATGATGGAGAATGAATATAGATTCTAAGATTGTCTCTTGGGATGTTAAGCTATGTTATTTTATTTTTTGAGCGAAACATTTATTAAAGAATTCATCTTGGTGCTCTGGAAGAATACCTTGTGACTTATGATATGAACTGATAGGGAACAACAGGGTTTTAAGTTTCAAAATGCAGCTGAGGTAGAAAAAGGCCAATTACTAGCACAGGGTGATCCATAAAGGGAAGTGTTGGGAAGTGTTGTGATCTCCAAAGTGACACTCAAGAAGGAGAATGATCAAACCTATCACATATCAATGTAAAAGGAAGCCCCTCTTCCAGGTTGGTTTCATGGGTAACAAATATGTCGTTGAAAAGAATTTGTTGCTCCGTGGAAAGCCAATACAGACGGTGCAAGGCTGTGATAATAGGTTGAAACTGAAAAACGTTCACCAGCAGCAATAGTACAATTTCACACTTTGGGAGAATGTGAATTGAGAATGTGAAGAGTGTAAAGTGGATAGAAGTAACTCCAGTGCTAAATTTGTAAAAGAATAAGTGCTGGGCCCCATAGTTTTGCTCAGTGCTCGGACAGTGCTATCAAATG
Source organism: Pleurodeles waltl (assembly GCF_031143425.1). NCBI lineage: Eukaryota > Metazoa > Chordata > Amphibia > Caudata > Salamandridae > Pleurodeles > Pleurodeles waltl. The sequence goes on along the minus strand of NC_090447.1, from coordinate 996,448,756 downwards.
TTGTGGGTGCCGAATACCAAGCTGCATAGTCCTCTTTAATCCATCAGCAGACACTCCTGCATCTTTATCTCACTGTAGCATGATCCTGCTTTCTCTCTATGTCACTTCTGTAAGTCTTTTTCTTCTTTCTTGGTCAAAAATTTGATTATTATTGTATTGTATTGTATTGTATTGTAATAGTATTTATATAGTGCTTACTACCCCTGATGAGGCGCCGAAGCGCTTTTTGGCAAATAGCACGCTACTCCGGAACCCAACATGAATTAGTGATGGATTAGTAACGGGAAATATGAGTACAGTTGTATTATTATGAGTTAATTTGAGCCGGGGATATGAGAGTTTGTTAGTTAGATTGACTGGAGTAATGGAGGGGTGGAGGAGGAAAGAAATCCAGAAGTGTTATAAGAGTATATCCCTCATTTACTCATTTAAAATGCTTAGTAGGGTTGTTTGGGAGGTCATGGTAGTAGAGTGAGGTTTGGTGAGTTAGATATGGAAGTGGAGGGAAGAGCTTAGGGAGAGTTATTTAGGAGATGAAAGTAGTAGAATGGATTTGGGATGAGTCAGAGTGGGAATGGAGGATAGATTGATAGAGACATGACATATGATGATGGGTAGATAAGTGTGATAAGATGAGAGCAGGGATTCATAGATATCTAGTATAACAACCCACCCAGGAGCCATGCAATGACCCACGAATATGCCAAGCACGGACCAACATAAACACATACATACATATATATATATACATACACTCATACACACACACATACATATATGAATACACACACATATGCACACATATATGTACATACAATATATAATTAGAACCATGAGTAAATATACTTAGTCAAACAGGTTTAAAGAGTGTGTGTGTATTTTATTGTTATGACATAGTAGCGATACATATTTTCTAAAGAACTATACATAACTAGAAATAGACACATAGGCCCTCATTATGACCTTGGCGGGCGGCTTCAGCCGCCTGCCAAGATCTGACCGCATGGCGGCCGCCAATGCGGGCGCACTCCCGCCGTGGTCATTATGAGATCCCTGCTGGGCCAGTGGGCGGAAACCTGGTTTCTGCCCGCCGGCTCAGCAGGGATCTTGGCCGCAACACAGGAGCGGTGTTGCGGCCGTGCGATGGGTGCAGTAGCACCTGCCGCACTTTTCACTGTCTGCACAGCAGACAGGGAAAAGCTGTATGGGGCCCTGTCAGGGGGCCCCTGCACTGGCCATGCCAGTGGCATGGGCAGTGCAGGGGCCCCCAGGGGCCCCGACTCCCCGTACCGCCAGCCTTTTCCAGGAAAAGGCTTGCGGTCGGGGACTCGTAATCCCCTGGGCAGTGCTGCAAGTAGTGCTGTCCTGGCGGATTATCACCGCCGGGGCAACTGTGGCAGGAAACCGCCGGCCCCGGCGGTGCGACCGCGGCGCTTCTGCTGCGGTCAAAATACCCAAGATTGCACCGCCAGCCTGTTGGCGGTGCAATCACCAAAACAGCCTTGGCGGTGTTTGACCACCAGGGTTGTAATGAGCCCCATAATCAGAAAAAAAATATTTATCAACATAGGCATATGCAGTCCATAGTTGTTTGAATATGGTGGTTATGAAGGAAAGAGCCAAGTCTTGAGTAGTTTACTGAAGACAAGAAAGTTATCTGTGGCTCTTATAGTTGGGGGTAATTAATTCCACAGTTTGGCTGCTTGAACGGAAAAGGATGTACCACCTATAGTCTTTTTCTTGTATGGTGGTGTTCTAAGGTGGGGTGCCAATCTTGAGTGGAGGTTTCTTTGTTGGATGTATTTTGTTATTTTGTTTCTGATAAAAAGTGGTCCTGTTCCATGTATAGCTTTGTGGGTGATACAGAGCAGCTTGAAAGTGCCTCTTCTGGCAACAGGTAACCAGTGTAGTGCTCTCAAGACGGTGGAGATGTGGGCTTGAGGCTTTACAAGTAATAGTAGCCTGGCGGCGGAGTTCTCAATAGGTTGTAGTTTTTTCATAATAGATAGAGATGATCCATGGTAGAGGCCATTGGCATAATCCAGTTTGAATAGTACAAGCGAGATAGTAGCTTGCACCTTGTGTGGAAATCCGAGGTGAGGGAAGATGCGTTGTAGAGTCTTCAAGGTGATGAAGCTTATTCATGCTAATTTGTCCACTTGGGCATTCATAGTTAACTTGGAATCCATGGTGATTCCAAGGTTTTTAACTTCCTTGGATAATTGAGGAGGTGGTCCGAGATCGTCAGGCCAGACGCACAGAAGATCATAACTTTTCCGGTCACCATATATGAGTATTTCTGTTTTGGAGGTATTTAGTTTGAGATGGCTCCAGGTCATCCACGGATCAACGGCTCTGAAGCAACTGAAGATTTCTGAGTTTTCAATCTTTTTGGGGCATTCTAATTTAAGTAGTACCTGTGTGTCATCTGCATAATTGTAGCATGTGAGATGAAAATCATTGATCAGTTCTGGCAATCATATCATGTAGATGTTGAAAAGCAAAGGTGAGATGATTGATCTTTGGAGGACCCCTGCTTTTGTGAGGTAGGGCTTGGACGAGAAGGGGGGCGAGATGATATTAGATCTTTTTTGAAGATAGGAAGTAATCCAGTCGAGAGCAGTCCCTTGTATGCCGGCTTCGTGGAGTCTTTGAATTAGGGTGTCATGGTCAACGGTATCAAAGGCAGCCGAGAGGTCCAAGAGATTTAGTGCAGCAACTCCATTGCGGTCGACTGTGTTTTTAAGATCATCCCAGATTGCTATGAGTGCCAATTCAGTGCCTCTTCCTGGGTGGAATCCAGTTTGGAAGTCTGAAAGTATAGAATTGTCTTCAATGAATTGTGACATCTGGGTGAATGCTGCTCTTTCTATCAATTTGTCCAGGAAAGGTCCATTTGTGATTGGTCTGTAGTTGTTGTGGTCTTGCGGGTCTAGGTTTGTTTTCTTTAATAACGGTCGTATGTATGCCTTTTTCAGGTCTACAGGAAAAGTTCCTGTAGTTAAAGAGTTGTTGATTATTCTTCTTACATAATGGTAAGAAGGCAGCAGAAGTAGATAGAAGAATGTTCTTGAAGATTTGTGGTGGGCAAGGGTCAGAAGGGCAACCGGAAGGTCTGCTTGCTTTGACCAAATCCATAAATTCACCTTGGGATATTTGTTGAAAGGACTGTAGAGACTGGGTTGGTTTATTCTTAGAGGGTATTTTAGAAAAAAGGGGTTGGTGCTGATGGTTTTCTTCTGTTTTAAATAGGAGTCCAATGTGTCTGCCTTGGTTGTGTAGTGAGTTGCCAATTTGTTTGTGAAATCTTGTGTAGTTGGATGACTTCCTCGGATGCATGTAGGTTTTCGAAATTAATTGAGGATTTTATAAAATTCCTTGGTTGTAGATTTAGCATTTTGAATTCTGTCAGAGTAGTACCTTTTTTTAGCTTTTTTGATTGAAGATTTGTATATTCTGTTAAGTTTGTGTAGCTTCAGTTTGTCTTGACTGTTGTTTGTTTTGAGCCAGGTCTGCTGCAACTTTCTGATTTGTTGTGTTATTTTTTTAAGTTCTGTTTTCCTCCAAGGTGTTGGTTTTCTTTTGTCGTGTTTAGTTTTTCTGAGTGGTATTAGTGTTGTATACTAGCAACCTCTATGGAGTTTCAGTTTAGAATGTTATCTTTGAAAAAGGACCTGCAGACCACGGACGACTTGGTTGTCCTCTCTGTAATCTGGCAGGGGTTGTATCTGCTTACTTGAATAAAGGAGTTTCTCATCCACGACCCAAGTGCTTCATGCTATCTTAACATGGCGATGAGGATGGGATACATCTGATAGAAACATAGGGCCTACGCCAAGTGTTAACCCCTGTCAGAAGAAGAAGTGTTCATAAGACAAAGTGAAAGCGCCAGGTGAAACTGTGTGAGCAGTGTGTTTCCGAATTAAGGACGTTAGCTGCATCGTACAAATTTAGAGATTTACAGGAAGAACTGATAAGAGAACAATTCATTAACAAAACAAACAATTCCAAGATTCAGGAGCGTTGGTAGGAATTGAAAGATCCCTCATTACAAAAGTCTGTCAACATAGCTAGACGAATATAAAATACATCAAAGTATTTGACAGAACTTAATCTCAAACACAATAGCGACAGTTTTTCAAAGGACATAAATATAATTACCAAGGCAAAGAAGGGTAAATCTGTAAAGTGAAAAAAAAAAGAAAAGGAATGTTACAGATGTAGAAGCAAGTAAATGTCCTGCAACATTTGTGAAGTGTTTCCAGTGTAAAACAATAGGACACTTTGCACGTGTGTGCAGAGCTGGGCGAGTGCAGAGTAAACGTCAAAAGCGGTCAGTGAACAGTATCAAAACATGCATGGGTGTACAGTCGGAGGAGGAGGAGGAGGATGATGATGAAAATGTTGAAGTCTTAACAATAGATGAATGTGTAGGGGCAATTGGAGATAAATACACTCCCCCAAAGTGTAAAGTAACTATGAATGGTAAAGAAGTGGAGGTGTGGGTGGATTTGTGTTCACCATATACTATCGTAAACAAACAAGTGTGGAAGGATTTGGATTGCAGTGAAGTATTGCTTTCAAATATAAAACCGGTGGGATATTGTGGGGGCTAATCACCTCTAATTGGTTATGTGGTGTGTAAGATTGATTTCAAAGGGAGATGTGCAGATGCACCCGTGTATGTTGTGGAGCATGGAAAGAGCCTATTGGGGTGGAGTGAACAAAAAACTTTGAACATAGTATTAAATCCCAACCATCCTGAACAGGTATTGTTGGTAGATGATGTAGAGAAGAACAAGTGGCGCGCAAGATTTCCTAATTTGTTTTCTGATAAGTTGGGATGCCTTAAGAAGTATGAGCATCGAATTGTAGTTAAATCGTGTTGTGCTCCTAAGATACATAAGGTGAGAAATGTGCCATTTGCTTTGAGGCCACAGTTGAAGGAGAAGTTGAAGAGATTGATGCCAAAGTTATCGAACCCATTAAGTCATCAGGGTGGCTCAGTCCTATCGTTTTAGCGCGAAAACCTAATGGAAAGTTACGCATATGTATAGACTTTAGGGATCTTAACAAATGTATTTAGGTAGATCGTCATCCCCTGCCTCACATCAATGAATTATTATCATCTGTTAAGGATGCAAAATATTTTTTATCGATTGACCTGTTGAATGCGTACCACCAGATTCGGTTACATCCTTCGTCTAAAAAGTTAACATAATTCATTACACCCGAGGGCATGTTCCAGTGTGTTCGGATGCCGTTTGGGTTAGCATTAGCCTCTTCAGTTTTTCAAAGAGTGATGAACAACATATTGATGGGAGTTTGGAAGGCAGTAGTTTTCCAGGATGACATTTTAGTTTGGGGCACGGATGTGGATGACCACAATGATATCTTATTGGAAGTTCTACAAAGGTTACAAGATTCAGGTCTCACAATCAGTTTTGATAAGTGCAAATTTGGTGTGAGGCAAATAGAATATCTGGGTCACACCTTATCCGAGGAAGGAGTAAGACCCAAAAAAACGTTGCCTGATGCCATTGAAAATGCACCAGCTCCCAGGGATAAGGATCAACTACGGTCCTTTTTGGGTCTGGCAGGGTATTATTCAAATTTTGTACCCCAATTTGCTGAAAAAGTAAATGTATTGAGGATTCTCATGAAATCAAATGTTCAATTTTACTGGTCAAAGGAGTGTTAGGAAGCCTTTGATTTTATAAAAAAGGAAGTTGTGTGTTCAGTGACTCTGAAACTGTTTGATCCCAGAGACCGATCAATCATAGCTGTAGATGCCAGTGCTCATGGTCTTGGGGCAGTGTTGATGCAAAGAAGAATGGGACAGGAAAGAGTGGTGGCTTTTGCATCACATACACTTAAAGGAGCGGAAGCTACATATTCTGTAATTGAGAAAGAGGCCCTAGCATGTTGGTGGGGTGTTGACTATTTCAAAATATATGTGTGGGGCAGTCAATGTGAATTAAGGATGGACCATAAACCATTAGTAGACATATTTTCCACCAAGGGAGCCGGCAAAGCAACACCAAGGATAGCCAAATGGCTTTATGGAATACAAGAGTATGATTTCAATTTGGTGTACGTTCCGGGGTTGGTTAACAGATATGCTGATTATTTGTCGTGCATTCCTGTGCAAGTCAAGATGGATAATGAGGGTTCTCAGTATGCTGAGGAATGGTTGGTTGCCAGTGTTAGTGAATCATGTGGAAGTAGCATATGTATGGAGGAATGGTTGCAGGTGTTGAAGGATGATGAAGTTTTGAGCACGTTATGTGAGTACATGACAGATCCAGCTAAAATACATAAATCGGATGACAAGTTGGGTGAGTTTAGTAAAATGTGGCCAGAATTATCTATTATAGATGGGGTGTTAAGAAGGGGTGAGAGATTAGTAGTACCTGTGAGTTTGAGGAAAAAGTTGGTGAACCTGTTACATGAAGGTCATGGTGGAATGTCAGGGATGAAAAGAAGGGCTAGAGTAGACTTTTGGTGGCCATGTATGGACAAGGATATAGAGAGGTGTGTACGCCATTGCAGTGCGTGCATGTGTAGCAAAAAATCTCACGTAGTGAGTGAATCATTTATATCATGTATCAAATTTCCGGAAAGACCCTGGCGGAAAGTGGCTATGGACATTTGTGGTCCGTTTATTTCCAAAGGTATAGTGGGGAAGATTGCACTAGTTTTGGTGGATTCTTTTTCTAAATGGCCAGAGGTAGCTTTTATGAGAGAGGTAAAAGCTGACAATGTAATTAATTTTTGTGAAGAGGTGTTTCGCAGAGAAGGTTATCCTAAATGTGTGGTTACCGATAACGGTCCCCAGTTTGTGGCAGAACAGTTTAGGGACTACTTGAAGAGTTTTGGAGTGGAACATAACACCACCGCTGTGTACAATTCCAGAGAGAATGGTCTTGTCGAGAGATTCAATAGAGTGTTGAAGGAATGTGTGCAATTGGGTGATGAACAAGGCATGCATGGTAGAGAAGCTGTCAAAGAAATGATATGGAATTATCATAATACCCCTCATTTGGTTACTGGTGACACCCCTTTTAGCTTGTTAAAAGGGAGAGTGGCAGGCACTAAATTGACACCAGCATGGATGAACAAAGCAAGGGTCAAGACGACATACAGGAGTGAGATTGGGGAGAAAGTTGAGGAGTATCAGGACAAATATGTTAGACGACATAATAACGGTGTGAAGAGAGTTCATCATAAGTACAAAAAGGGGGACTGGGTTAGATCATTTGTACCATTTGGTCAAAGAAGGAGTTTATCTAAGTGGTCTAAACCCAAACTAGTAGAGGGTGTAAAAGGTAATTGTGTATGATTAAGTGATGGTAAGAATTGGAATGTGCGAAGATTGACAAGCTGTAATGAGACGGAGAGTGGGGTAAAGTATGAGGAGATTAACAGAGGAAGTACTGGTCAAGTGGATCGCTGCATGAGGAGTAGTGGTAGAGCGGCAGCCAAACCGTCATGGATGAGAGATTATGATTGCAATTAGCATGTGCAAATAACAGTGTTTTTTTGTATATATAATGTGTGTTTAGTTTACTTTGGGCATCTATTTTATACACCGCCTTTGTTGCTTTCAATTTATTTTATCATTTGTTTTGGGTGTTGAATAAACAGATGGGGGATGTGTTGTATCCCAGCAACCTCTATGGAGTTTCAGTTTAGAATGTTATCTTTGAAAAAGGACCTGCAGACCACGGACGGCTTGGTTGCCCTGTCTGTGATCTGGCAGGGGTTGTATCTGCTTACTTGAATAAAGGAGTTTCTCATCCATGACCCAAGTGCTTCATTATATCTTAACAATTAGGATATCTAAAGCTTCCTGTAGCCACTCATAGATTTTTGGCCCAGATTTTATTGTATCTAGATCTGTGTTGGCTGCTGGTTGTGTTTCTAAGTCATCAAAATTGAGTTTGCTCCATGGTCGATAGGTGCATGTACATAAGTAGTTGTGGGGTGTGTTGATTTGTGGAGTTTTATGTTGGAAAGTTATCAAAAGGTGGTCTGACCAAGTGATTGGCATGATGTTATGAATGGAAACTAGTTCAGGCTTAGCAAAAATGGCATCTAGGATGTGTCCAGTGATGTGCGTGGGATTGTGTACAATCTGATGTAGGTTCAATGCGACTAGGCGAGTGGTGATAGCTTTTGGATGGGGCATATTGGGTTTGTCAAACCAAATGTTTAGATCCCCAAGAATGCATAGCTTGGAGTATAGTGTAATAAGGTTTGAGACTGTATCTAGAAAAGCATCTGGGAATGTGGAGTTGTTAGGTGGAGGTCTGTAAAGGAGGAGAAAGTTACAGGAGGAAGTTGGAGTAGGGTGGCATCTGTTGAGAAGGGCTTCACAATTTTGTATGGAGATGTTGTCTGTTTTACTGAGGTTCATAGCCTGTTTGAATATAATAGCTAGTCCACCTCCTCTCTTGCGTATACGGTTTTGGGTGATGGTTTGATAGCTCGGAGGAATGGCTTTGTGCAACACTGGGGCCATGTCATCTCCCAACCTGGACAGTTTTTTTTTGCACTGGAGTGGTGCAAATTGGAATATGGCAGATTGTTCTGGATTGAGTGGAACAGATTGGAGAAGGGCAGATTGTTTTGTATTGGAGTGGGGCAGATTGTTTTGTATTGGAGTGGGACAGATTGTCTTTGATTGGAGTGGGGCAGATTGCTTTAGATTGGAGTGGGGCAGGTTCTTAGGAATTGGAGTTGGGCAGATGGTTTTGGAGTGGGGCAGATTGTTTTGGAGTGGGGCAGAATGTTTTGGACTGGAGTGGGGAAGACTGGAGTGAGGCTGACTGTTTTCAACTGTAGTGGGGCAGGTTGTTTTGGATTGGAGAGGGGCAGGTTGTTTTGGATTGGAGAGGAGCAGGTTGTTTTGGATTGGTTGGAGTGTGGCTGATATTATTTGGATTTGAGTGAAGCACATTGCTTTGGATTGGAATGGGGTATATTTTTTGAATAAAGAGGGGCAGATTGCTTTGGAATGGAGTGGGGCAGATTAGAGTGGGGTAGATTGCTTTGGATTGGAATGGGACAGATTGGAGTGGGGCAGATCATTTGGATTCGAGTGGGTCACATTGGAGTGGATTGGGGTTGGAAAGATTGCTTTGGATGTGAATGGGGCGGATTGAATTGAGACAGATTGAGTAGGGTAGATTGTTTTGGATTGGAGTGAGGCAGACTGAAGCAGTGTGAATTGTTTTAGATTGGAGTGGGGCAGATTGCTTTGGATCGGAGTGAGATAGCTTGTTTTTGGATTGGAGTGGGGCAGATTGTTTTGGATTGAAGTGGGGTAGATTGTTTTGGATTGAAGTGGGGCAGATTGTTTTGGATTGGAGTGGTGCAGATCGTTTTGGACTGAGTGAGGTAGACTGGAGTGCGGCAGATTGTTTTGGAAAGGGATGGGCAGATTTTATTAGATTGGAGTGTGGCTGATGGTTTTAGATTGGAGTGAGGCAGATTGTTTTTGTAGGAAAGTCCTCCTTCTTGCCCTGGCCACCCCCACACCTTCTGGACAGGTACTAGTGGTTACTGACTTTTGGCTGTGCCCTGGGTACTGCTTACCAGTCCCAGGGCCAGTGTTCGCTGTAAAGTGGATATGCAAATAAGGCTAATTATAACTGGCTAAGTTAACCTACCTAGTACCTAGTATATGGTAGGGCATGTAGGTTTAGGGCCTGCTCCATAGAGGGGCCGACCTGCCGCAGCAACTCTAGCCGGCTTGCCTCAAACGCGACCCGGCCTGATATGCGGGTTCGTCCCGGTGAAGAAAATCTCCAAAAAAGAGACTAAGGGGGTTATTCTGACCTCAGCGGTAAAAGGCGCTTACCGCCGGTCAGAAGACTGCCATAACACCACCGCGGTCACAGTAAACCGCCACGGTCATTCTGACCCACAACTGGCAAACCGCCAAAAACCCGACATCCACAAAAGTCCGCCACACCAACGGGCAGCGCAAAACAGGCGATGACCAAACCTCCACTGTCACGCCAACAGAAATACGCCCATGCCATTCCGACCCACAAATCCCCGCAGCGGTCTTTCAACCACGGTATTCCATTGGCGGTACACACCGCTGCGGTCAAAATACACACACCTTTACAAAACACTTCCACATTGGACAAATCAAAATACACACACCTGAGACACATACACACACCACTCCCACACACCCAATTAAATATAAAACACACACCAACATCACCCACAAACCCTTACGACCACAATTGCGACTGAAGGACAGAGAGAGACAGCACAGCATAGAGTAGACCATCACACAGAGGCAAATCACAACATCACCCACACAATTTCCACGCACAAAACACCATACACCACCACACTCACCACACTCTACAACACATACACCACCCCTCACCTCATCCACACCACCCCATGGCACCCCAAAGACACCCCAGGTTCTCTGACGCAGAACTCAGGGTCATGGTGGAGGAAATAGTTCGTGTAGAGCCCCAGCTCTTTGGTGCACAGGTGCAGCACACCACCATTGCCAGGAAGATGGAGCTATGGAGCAGAATAGTGGACAGGGTCAATGCTGTGGGACAGCATCCTCGCAATCGGGACGACATCAGGAAGCGGTGGAACGACCTACGGGGGAAGGTGCATTCCATGGTATCAAGGCACAACATCGCGGTACAGCGGACTGGCGGCGGACCCCCACCTACTCCCCCAGAATTCACAGCATGGGAGGAGGAAGTCTTGCACATCCTGCATCCTGAGGGCCTCGCAGGAGTAGGAGGAGGAATGGACTCTGGTAAGTCAAATCTCCACTACTTCATTCCCCCCACCCCACCTGCATGCCAAATCATACCCCCACCCTCACCCCCATCACACCAACTCCTTGCAAATGGCTCACCATCACAACCCACCCATCCCAAAACCTAGCCCTGCATGCGTCCCCAAAGCATGGACACCCATCACCAAAGCATGCCCACTGCACACACCCATCACCCCCACAAGCCACCGTCACAAAAGCCCCCACAAGGGAATGCCAGCACTGGGGTACATGGCCACCCACCCATTACACGAAATGCCACACACAGAAGCATTAACCATACTCTTATACCCCTGCAGGACCCGAACGCCACCACACCGCCACGGAGGGTCCAGAGATGTCCATCCCACCCCCAGAAGAGGCCCCCAGTGATGACTGAAGCTCTGTCTCCCTGGACCCAGATGACCAGCCCGGCCCATCGGGGACCTCGGGACAGTCGGTTCCCCACAGACAGCCACAGGCTACACCAGACCTAACCCCCTCTGGGAACACCAGCACAGCTCCCACCCAGCGGGCCCATGCCTCTGTCTCCAGGACACGTCAATCAGCGGTGTGTCCACCACTACAGGGCACCCAGGTTGACCCACCACCCCAACAACAACAGGGACCTGGGGGCAGTGGTAGTGGGCACACCGTCCAGGGGACAGAGGCCCAGGGAAACAGGGGAACTGGGAGGGCTGCTGTGCGACAGGGGGGGGGGGGACAGGCCCAGGGAACCGACTCTCCAAGAGGCCCTCTCCTCCATCATGGGAGCATACCACCGCTCCCAGGAGACGATGGCTACGGTACTGGCCAGGTTCCAGGAGATCCAGGTACTGCAGGAGGAACAGTACATGGGGTTCAGAGAAGAACTGAGGAACATTAGTTCCGCAATGGGGACCATCGTCGTGGCCCTTAACCAGATAGTCACCACATTGCGGGACCATGTGGCACCACAAAGGGCCCCTGTCACTAGCCTGGACCAGGAACAGCCTACCACCTCCACCGGCGCTAGTGGACAGGAGGCCCCCACACAACGACAGGCCACCAGAACCCCACCTCCTGCAGAAGAAGAACCACCCCGCAAGCGGCACCTGAGATATCACAAGAAGACAGAGTAGGATGCCAAGACCCCCGCCAGCAAAGGATACCCTCTGATGTCATCCCACTGTCCCACATTGTCACCCTGTTCAACCTTGAACTGCCCCTACTCCATCCTTCCACAGGCATATGGACAATGCACCTGTGAGACTGAAAACTGGACTCTGCCATGGACATTACTCCACCATCACCCATCACCGTTTTACAATCATGTTCCTAAATGTAGCACTTTAATAAAATCACTTATTGCACTTAAAAAATCTGGAGTCTGCTTGTATTTTGAACACATGTATTAGACATAACGGTGCAATAATGTTCAGTCACTGTCACAGAGCTGTAGTCCATGGGCAAACAAAGCAGAGGTCACGCAGTGGGGCCCACAGCTCTGAAAACGGAAGGGAAAGTCACAACTCAGTTAACAGGAACTGGGGGGAAACTCAGACAGTAGAGAGGCAGGAGACTTTAAGTAAATGTAAAATGGCGTGGTTGATTCGTACCTGTGTGCTCCTGAAAATACTGTTGTATCACTGTGTCCCTGTTGTCTGTGTCGTCCCCGTCGTCTTCCTCCTCTTCACTCTCCACAGGCTCCACAGCTGCTACAACACCACCATCTGGACCATCCTCCTGCAGGAAAGGCACCTGGCGTCGCAAAGCCAGGTTGTGAAGCATGCAGCAGGCCACGATGATATGGCACACCTTCTTTGGTGAGTACATTAGGGATCCACCTGTCATATGCAGGCACCTAAACCTGGCCTTCAGGAGGCCGAAGGTTCTTTCTATAATCCTCCTAGTTCACCCATGGGCCTCATTGTAGCGTTCCTCTGCCCTTGTCCTGGGATTCCTCACTGGGGTAAGTAGCCATGACAGGTTGGGGTAACCAGAGTCACCTATTAGCCACACACAGTGTCTCTGTAGCTGTTCCATCACATAAGGGATGCTGCTATTTCGCATGATGTACGCGTCATGCACTGACCCAGGGAACTTGGCATTTACATGGGAGACGTACTGGTCAGCCAAACAGACCACCTGGACATTCATCGAATGATAACTTTTTCTGTTCCTGTACACCTGCTAACTTTCACTGGGGGGAACCAAAGCCACATGAGTCTCATCAATGGCACCAATGATGTTGGGGATATATCCAAGGGCATAGAAATCACCCTTCACTGTAGCCAAATCGCCCACCTCAGAGAAAACAATGTAGCTCCGCATGTATTTCATCAGGGCAGACAACACTCTGGACAAAACCTTAGAAAACATAGGCTGAGACATCCCTGATGATATGGCCACTGTTGTTTGGAATGATCCACTTGCCAAAAAATGGAGTACTGACAGAACCTGCACCAGAGGGGGAATCCCTGTGGGTTGGCGAATGGGGGACATCAGGTCTGGCTCCAGCTGGGCACACAGTTCCTGTATAGTGGCTCTGTCAAGCCTGTATGTCAGTATGACATGTCTTTCTTCCATTGTCGACAGGTCCACCAGCGGTCTGTACACAGGAGGATTCCTCCATCTCCTCGCAAGTCCCAGCGGACGGTGCCTAGGGAGGACAACATGGAGCACAGAGTCAAGCAACCCACAGGTACGTAACCACAGCTTGCACAGTACACGATTCGCTATGCATTGAATGGCTTGTATGATTGGCAATGCAAGGCCTAGGCCTGTGTGACGCTGTAGAAATTAAGCCATGTGGGCCCTTGAAATGGCGGCTGCCTGACCTGTGAAGTGTGACAATGGGATGTGAGGTCAATGCGCTGCCGTGGCACACCGTGGCGGTAGGCGGTCGAAGACCGCGGCGCAAAGCAGCATTGGTTAACATTGAACCCTATGGGTCTCAGGAGCCAATGACGATGTGCGCCGGCAAACGCGGTACGCACCACCGCGGGCGTGACCGCCATTTTCTATCTGCTTAATCACTCGAGACCTGATCATCCACAGGAGAGGACCTATACTGCAAGTGCTCCTGTGACCTCGGTCTGGAAGAGACAATGGCTGCTGCGACTGGGGAAAGGGCCCCTGCCTTCACATCTGAGGAATTGGAGAAACTTGTTGATGGGGTCCTCCCCCAGTATGTGCTACTCTACGGTCCTCCAGACCAACAGGTAAGTACACAGGGAGCACGTTGTATGGGCTATGCCTGTGTTGAGTGGGGTGGATGTAAGATGGTGGGGAGGGGAGCGAATGAGGAATGCAACGCACGACAGATGAGAGCATGTGCCACATGGCAAGGTTGGGGAGGGGGGGCCACTCACATCGACCATGCAGAAAAGTGATGATATTTCTTTTCCCACCCTGTCCATGTCACATAGGTCAGCGCCCATCAGAAGATCGACATTTGGCGTGCCATCGCCAAGGACGTCCGGGCCCTGGGGGTCCACAACAGACGGGGAACCCACTGCCGCAAGAGGTGGGAGGACATCTGCCGCGGGAGCAGAAAGACCGCTGAGGCTCTGCTGGGGATGGCCACCCAACCTTGGAGGGGTGCCACACGGCAATTGACCCCCCTGATGTCCCGGATCCTGGCGGTGGCCTACCCCGATTTGGATGGGCGCGTGAGGACATCACAGCAGACACAAGGGGGTGAGTCTCAGCTCATTCTGCTATATCAGCGCACAGTGGTGGTGTCTGGGTGGTGGAGGAGGGCTGTGGCTATCTCTAGGCCAGGGTGGTTTCTGTAGGCTAGGCCCCTCCGTTAGGCATGGCCCTGTGCCCCCGCCCCCCACCTCTGTAGGGTGCTAAGTACAGCTATCCATGGCCCGGGCTCACCTATGTGTGCAGTTGTCCTCCATAGACTTGTAGGCCAAGTCACAATAATTGAGTAGTGTACCCCGAGTGCGCGGCGTAGTGCAGGGGGCTTCTGTGTCTGTCCTCTCCGCCAACGGTGCTGCCAATGCATGCACTCAACATGTCTTTCTTTCTTCTCCCCCCCCTCCTTTTTTTTGGTTTTCCTGTTCATGTGTGCATTAGCATCATCAGGCGGAGGAGAAGTGGCATCGGCGCACGAGGGAGCTGCATCTCACATGGCCCCGGAGGGCCCTGCAACTGACTCCGAGTTCACCAGTGAGACAGAGGGCGAGGGGAGCTCCACAACGGGGACCGGTGGAGACGTCAGCGACACCGACACGTCCTCGGAAGGGAGCTCCCTTGTGGTGGCGGCAACATCCGTGCCCACCGCAACAACAGGTACAGCTGCCACCCAGCGCACCAGCTCCGCCCTCCCAGCAGCCCCTCAGCGTTCGCCCCGTGCCCGCTCGGCCAGGAAGCCGGGCATCTCCTTCGCCCCAGGCACCTCAGGCCCTGACCCAGTTACCCCTGCTGCCCTCAGTGCGGAGATCATTGACCTCCTCCAGACGCTCATTGTTGGGCAGTCTACCCTTTTGAATGCCATCCAGGGGGTAGAAAGGGAGGTGCATCGGAGCGATGCAGACCTGGAGGGCATTCATTCGGGTCAGGCTGCCCATCAGCGATCGTTCAATGCTCTGGCCTCAGCACTGACGGCAGCCATTGTCCCTGTCTCCAGCCTCCCTCCTCCAACTCCCTCCACCCAGTCCCACTCCCCTGTTCCTCTGCCTATCCCAGACACACCTAAAGACCAGCCTGCACACACATCAACACCCAAGGGCAGCTCATCCAGACATAAGCACCACAGATCACACAAGCATTCACACAAGCAACATCCACATGCAGACATGCCAACAGCCACTGCCTCCTCTGTGTCCCCCTCCTCCTCGTCTCCCTCCTCCCTCCCTGTGACGTCTCCACTCACACATGCATGCACAACATCATCAGCCACTACGTCCATCACCAGCACACCCACCAGAACATTCCGCACACGTGCAGTCACCACCCCACTGCCATTTACACGTCCCCTGTGTCCTCTCCCAGTGTGTCTGTCACCCCCTCTTCCAAACCACACTAACGCAGGCAGGCAGCCACCCACATAACAGCCATCCACCTCACGACAGCCTCCGTCACAAGCACCTGCACCCAAAGACAGCACACTTGACTCTCCTACAACCACATCCTCTTCCTCACTCCCATACCCACTGCACCTACCCTTCCCATTGCTCCTAAAAAGTTTTTCCTCTCCAAAATTAACCTCTTTGCATCACCTGACCCACCCCCTCCATCTCGTAAGAGTCCAAACAGCACCTCAGCCACCACAAGCCCTGCACCTACTAGGACCATAGTTCAGGGCTATTGGAGTCCACCAGCTCCTAGGGCCGGAACATCGGCCAGCAGCTAGGGGACAGCCAGCCCACCCCCTGGGAAAAGAACCAAAAAAGGGAAGGGCTGACGCGACAGGCCTGAGACGGCTGCCCCCAAGGACACTACCCTTGCACCGTCACCTGGCACATCCACAAAAGGAGGCAAGGGCCCCAGAGATTCGGCGAAGGAGGGCAAGGGCAGCAGGGCGGACAAGTCCGGCAGAAGGCGAGCTGCCCAGGAGAGCCCCACCAGCCAATTTCGGGTGTGACGGAGGACACCCATGTGCCCAGGACTCCAGCACAGGAGGGCCCCGCTAGCGAAAGGTCGGATGGCGACTGAGCGGGAATTATTGGCCAGATCCGGTTCCCCAGGAACACAAGACAAGCAGCGCTGAACAGGGCCCCGCCGTGACAAGCACCGCTGAACAGGGACCCGCCGTGACAAGCACCGCTGAACAGGGCCCTTCCTGTCAAGCACCGCTCCGCTGGGCCCTTCATTTCAAGCACCGCTCCGCTGGGCACCGCCATCTCTGAACTGCTCCACTGGGCCCTTCCTGTCAAGCACCGCTCCGCTGGGCCCTTCATCTCAAGCACCTCTCCGCTGGGCCCTTCCTGTCAAGCACCGCTCCGCTGGGCCCTTCATCTCAAGCACCGCTCCGCTGGGCACCGCCGTCTCTGAACTGCTCCGCTGGGCCCTTCCTGTCAAGCACCGCTCCGCTGGGCCCTTCCTGTCAAGTACCGCTCCGCTGGGTCCTTCCTGTCAAGCACCGCTCCGCTGGGCCCTTCATCTCAAGCACCGCTCCGCTGGGCCCTTCCTGTCAAGCACCGCTCCGCTGGGCCCTTCATCTCAAGCACCGCTCCGTTGGGCCCTTCACCTCAAGCACCGCTCCGCTGGGCACCGCCGTCTCTGAACTGCTGCGCTGGGCCCTTCCTGTCAAGCACCGCTCCGCTGGGCCCTTCCTGTCAAGCACCGCTCCGCTGGGCCCTTCATCTCAAGCACCGCTCCGCTGGGCCCTTCCTGTCAAGCACTGCTCCGCTGGGCCCTTCATCTCAAGCACCGCTCCGCTGGGCCCTTCATCTCAAGCACCGCTCTGCTGGGCACCGCCGTCTCTGAACTGCTCCGCTGGGCCCTTCCTGTCAAGCACCGCTCCGCTGAGCCCTTCCTGTCAAGCACCGCTCCGCTGGGCCCTTCCTGTCAAGCACCGCTCCGCTGGGCCCTTCATCTCAAGCACCGCTCCGCTGGGCCCTTCCTGTCAAGCACCGCTCCGCTGGGCCCTTCATCTCAAGCACCGCTCCGCTGGGCCCTTCATCTCAAGCACCGCTCCGCTGGGCACCGCCGTCTCTGAACTGCTCTGCTGGGCCCTTCCTGTCAAGCACCGCTCCGCTGGGCCCTTCATCTCAAGCACCGCTGGCCCATTGGCAGGGCCGGATCTGTGTCGGGCAGGGCTTCACGAAGCACTCTGGCCAACATGCCTCCTCCATAACCAGTGGAGTCTGTAATCCACCTGATGGACTGTGGCTTTGCACTTCCCAGGATGTGACAGTGGTCAACCAACCCACTGTAGAGACTTGAGAGACTGTGGCTTTGCACTCCCCAGGATGGTACAGTGGGCAATCCACCCACTGTAGAGACTTGAGAGACTGTGGCTTTGCACTCCCCAGGATGGTACAGTGGGCATGGAGGCCCCTCGTGGATCTGGCGTCGTGGACTCATGTGGCTGAGGTGCCCCCCCTTCCCTTCCCCCTGAGGTGCCTGTAGTTTTATTATCTGATGCCCCAGCAGTGTTCTCTCCAATGGGATCGGGTCTCGTGTGTGGGCTTTGCCCATGTGTTTATGCACATTGGCCCACGAACAATGGAAGGTAGCCAATATGTGCCGGACTTTTGGGCTATGTATATATTGTTCATGTTGTAATATATTTTATTTAGATATTTCACTTGACTTCAAATATGCTATAATATACTTCAATTTTAAGGGTCAATTTATTTTGTCTTTGCATTCTTCCGGGGGGTTTGGGGGGTGTCACTCTGACTTGTTGCTCTGCATTGGTGCGTAGGGATTTGGGGGGGTGGGGGGGTGGGTGTGTCGCGTATGTGTGTGCCCGTAACCTTTTCTCCTCCCCCCTCCCCTGTGTCGTAGGTGCAGTACTCACCGTTGTCGTCTGCGCCTGCATTCGTGCTCCTGGTAGAGGAGCAGGTAGACAATAGCTGGTAGGATGTTTAATTCGGGTTCCATGCTGTCCAGATTCCTCGTGGAGAGTATAGAGGTGAGCGTTTTCCCGTTCGTAGTCTGTTTCCACCGTGTTTTTATCGGCGGGGCTCCCGCACCGGAAAAGGTGGCAGATTGGTGGGTCGTGATAGGGTGGGCAGTACATTGTCTGCCGCCTGTCTGTTGGCGGTGACCGCCGCGCTGTTTGTTTGTCCCGCCGTGGCGGTCGGAGTGTTAAAGTGGCGGGCTGTGTTGGCGGTTCCCGCCAGGGTCAGAATTCCATTTTTTTTACCGCCTGCCTGTTGGCGGGTTGGCCGCCGCTTTAACACCGACCGCCAGGGTTGGAATGACCCCCTAAGTCTGAATGTACAAAGTTGACTGGGACCTCCCAGCCAGCGTATCCGAGGAGGGCTCCAAGGACGTCGGATCAAGATCCAGGTTTACCCTGGTCGAAGGATTTTCACCTCGAAAAAACAACTAAGTCCGAAGGTAAAATCTCCACCCAGGATTCCCGCGATGTGTATCTGGAGAAGGGTTCCAGGAGGTCGGATTGGACTGGCAGGTTCGTCCCGCTGAATAAAATCTACAGAAAAACGACTAAGTGCGAAGATAAACTTTTGACCGAGGCCTGTAGCAGAGCGGGCTCCATCGCGGTCGGCCTTAGATTTTGACTTTGCCCTGTTTGAGGTGCAACCAGGTGGCCCGATTGGCGCTTTTTGTTTCTAGGTGCTAAAAAACCAATAATTATTTAAAAATTCATATCTCTGGTTCCCCTCATCTGATTTTATTCGTTTTTGTGTCATTTTAAAGATACAAATATAATCTATTTGTATTCATTGGTTTTGGATTTTTACACTGTTTCCTGTGTTTTATTTAATTACTGTTTTGTGATATTTGAATGCTTTACAATCTGTCTCCTAAGTTAAGCCTTGTCGCTCGTTGCCAAGCTACCAAGGGTTGAGCTGGGTTTAATTTACTGAGACCTAACTGTAGTGGAGGTTAGTGGCCTATTGCTAAGTGTAGGTACTTACCTGCCCTTACCAATAACCCATTTTCCAAAAATGTTTGGTGCGCAGTGGTGGGATCCTGTACTTGTGTTCAGTATCACATTACAGTTTTAAGTAAAACAAATTAAAAATCCTTTAAATTGTCCTAGTGCAAAAAGTGTTTTTAAATTTTTAATTCAGATTAATTTCAATTATTGAATTTTTTTGATTTTTCTAAATTCCTGTTTCCAATTTTTGCAAAAAGTTTTTGTTGACACAAAACTAGGGAACCATGGAGCTTGATCTGGCTAGCCTACCCACACTGACAGTAGTCTAGCTTAGGGGGTTGTGTACTGAAAGAGGGTTGCCTGCAACCACTGGCCTCAGGAAGCATGTCCTGATCAAACCCCTGACAGCATGGGCTGAGGCCCTAGAGGTAGACTCAGAGGAAGCTCCAGAGGAGGGAGAAGTAGGAGAGGATGCTAGCTCCAACCACTCAGGGGAGGGAGGGTATCTGAGCATAAGTGAGGAGGAGGAAGACAGGTCCTCACTGCACACAGTTACTAGGGTCATACCCAAAGCTGGTTGGGGGAAGGGGGTCCCTTCACGAGGAGAGAACATGTCCCCCAGGGAAAGAGAGCTGGAGGCCCAGCTAGCATTTATAGCTTTAGAAGCCAAGAAGCTGGCCCTAGAAGAGAAAAAGTGGGCAAGGGAAGAGAAAAGCGATGGTGGCAGCGACAGAGAAGCTGAGGTGTCCATGGGTGGTTTTTTTTGCCCCAGATTACGCAAGGGTGTGGTTCCTGCCTATGTGGAGGGGGATGACATAGACAAGTGGCTGGAGGCCTTTGAGAGGGCCCTCCAGATGAGGAGAGTCAAGCCTCAGCACTGGGGTTCACTTCTTTGGGAGTTGGTCCCCAACTCTGGGAGGGATAGGCTCCTTACCTTGAGGGGGGAGGAGGCAGATTCATACCCCAGTATGAAGAGATACTTACTAAAAAGTTTGGTCTGACCCCAGAGGAGTATAGGCTCAAGTTTAGGGACACCCAAAAGACAAGCACCCAGTCCTGGGTGGACTTGGTGGACATCTCAGTAAAAGCATTAGAGGGCTGGATACAGGGCAACACGGTAAGTACCTTTGAGGGGCTGTACAATTTGATTATGAGGTAGCACTTTCTAACCAATTCTGTCCACGAGAAGCTCTGCCAGTATCTAGTTGACTCTAAGTTGACCAACCCAAGAGAGCTGTGGGAGGCAGCAGATGACTGGTTAAGAACTAGGGTTAACCAGAAACCCCCAGGGGGTGATAAGAAAAAGGGAGAACATGGTTCTTCTCAGGGGAAGAACCAAGGGAAAGATGACAAAAAGCCCAAGGAGTCCTCACAAGAGTCCCCAAAAACTTCTCAGGGTGAGGGAGACCCGAGCCATTCCACTTCTAAGGGGAAAGGGTATCAGGGGAAGCATTATGATCCTGTTAAAGCAGGACAGTTTCAGGAGCTTGCTAAGGCCGGCAAGTGTTTTGAGTTTCATCAACCTGGACACAAAAGAGGAGATGCTATCTGCTCCAAGAAGCCCTCCACTGGTGGGCAATCCCAGGGGATTGCTAGTGTAGGGATGTGGTGGAAGTTGGCCCAGGGCTGGGATCAGGGTACACAGAGGTCACCTTAGTGTCCGTGGGTGGGGTGGGCATTGCAACTATGGCCGCCTTACCTCCCAGCATGGAGAGGTATAGGCAGAGGCCTAAAGTCAATGGGACTGAGGTGGAAGCTCTGAGAGATACAGGAGCTAGTGTGACAATGGTCACAGAGAAGCTGGTTTCTCCAGAACAGGTCTTAACTGGTGTCTTCCACCAAGTAACATATGCAGATAGCAGAACCCAACTCCATCCCATGGCCACGGTGAGCCTGGAATGGGGAGGTGTGACTGGCCCTAAGAAGGTAGCTGTAGCTCCTGCCCTCCCAGTAGAGTATCTGCTGGGAAATGATCTTGAAGCATATGAATGGTCAGAGGTGGAGAGAAGGGTCCATGCACAGATGCTGGACCTCCCTGAATGGGTGTGTGCTGTGACCAGGTCACAGGCAGCACAACAGGGAAGTGCTGGACACTTGGACCCTGGAAAAATGGGCCAAGCCTCCAAGAAGAAGAGAAAGGGCACTGGGTCTGGCTTGCCAGCCCCTACAAGTACAGAGGATCAGGAGGAATCCAAACCTGAGGGGGAGGATCTGACCTCTGAGGGAGGGCCACTTCACCTTCATGCTCTGCCTGACTTGGCAGAGCTGCAAGGGGCAGGTGGGCCCACCAGAAAAGAGTTGTGCCAGGGACAAAGAGAGTGTCCCACTCTTGAGGGCCTAAGGCAGACTGCCGCCAGGCAAGAACAAGGGGATACCAGTGGGACCCACAAGGTTTACTGGGAGGATGGAGTTCTCTATCCCGAGGCAAGGGACCCCAAACCAGGGGCAACCAGGAGAGTAGTGGTCCCCCAGAAGTATAGAGAATTCCTCCTTACTTTAAGCCATGATATTCCCTTAGCTGGACATTTGGGACAGACCAAGACATGGAACAGGCTGGTCAACCATTTTTATTGGCCCCAAATGTCAGGAAAAGTCAAGGAGTTTTACATTCCTGTGTCACCTGCCAAGCCAGTGGCAAGGCAGGGGGCAAGCCAAAGGCTCCCTTGATACCACTGCCAGTGGTTGGGACTCCCTTTGAGAGGGTGGGGATTGACATTGCTGGTCCCATAGACCCACCAACTGCCTCAGGTAACAGGTACATTTTGGTGGTTGTGGACCATGCCACCAGGTACCCTGAGGCAATACCCCTCCGGACAGTCACTGCTAGGGCCCTACTTGGTGTGTTCACCAGAGTAGGATTCCCAAAGGAGGTGGTCTCAGATAGGGGCACAAATTTTATGTCTGCCTATCTGAAAGCCATGTGGGATGAGTGTAGTGTTACTTATAAGTTCACCACCCCCTATCATCCACAGACCAATGGTCTGGTGGAAAGATTTAATAAGACCCTGAAGGGCATGATCATGGGTTTGTCTGACAAACTCAGGAAGAGATGGGATGTTCTCCTCCCATGCCTGCTGTTTGCCTACAGAGAGGTGCCACAGAAGGGGGTTGGATTCAGCCCCTTTGAGTTACTGTTTGGGCACCCTGTAAGAGGCCCATTGTGCTTGGTGAGAGAGTATTGGGAGAAGCCTCTCAAAGAGTCCAAGGAGAATGTGCTAGATTATGTGCTGGGCCTGCGGTCAAGCATGGCTGAGTACAGGAAGAAGACAAGCAGAAACCTTCAGGCCAGCCAATAGCTCATGAAGCTCTGGCATGATCAGAAGGCTACCATGCCTGAGTATCACCCAGGACAGCTGGTGTGGGTTTTGGAGCCCATGGCTCCTAGGGCACTTCAGGCCAAATGGACTGGGCCCCATCCAATTATGAAGGAAAAGGGTGAGGTCACCTACTTGGTGGACCTTGGCACCCCCAGGAATCCTCATAGGATCCTGCATGTTAACAGGTTGAAACCCCACGAGGACAGGGCAGACATGACTATGCTGATGGTCACTGATGAAGGGAAGGAGGAGGAGAGTGAACCTCTGCCAGACCTCTTGTCCTTAAATGAGCAAGATGGGTCAGTGGAGGGAGAGGAGGGAGTGGTACTCTCTCCCAAGTTGACAGATCAGCAACAGAAAGACTGCAGACAAGTTTTGGAGCAGTTTGCTAGTCTGTTCTCCCTGACCCCTGGACTCACCAATTGGTGTGTCCATGACATTGACACTGGTGACAGCTTACCTGTCAAACACAAGCTGTACAGGCTGTTTGACCATGTCAAGGCCAACATCAAAGCTGACGTGGCTAAGATGTTGGAGCTCAAGGTAATTGAGACCTCTGACAGTCCTTGGTCCAGTCCAGTGGCCCCGCGCCCAAACCTAATCCCCAAGGTGGGAAGAAGGAATTTAGATTTTGTGTGGACTACAGAGGTCTAAATGTAGTCACTAGGACTGATGCTCACCCCATACCTAGAGCTGATGAGCTCATTGATAGGTTGGGGGCTGCCAAATTCCTGAGCACATTTGGTCTGACCTCAGGATACTGGCAGATTGCCTTAAGTCCAGGAGCCAAGGAGAGGTCAGCTTTTTCCACTCGAGAGGGCCACTTTCAGTTCAAGATGATGCCCTTTGGCCTGAAAAATGCTCCTGCCACCTTCCAACGGTTGGTGAATAGAGTCCTGTCTGGGTTGGAATCTTTCAGTGCAGCTTATCTGGATCATATAGCTGCATTTAGTTCCACCTGGGAGGACCACCTGGTCCACCTGAAGGAAGTGCTTCAGGCCCTAGTTCAAGCAGGCCTGACTATCAAGGAAAGCAAGTGCCAGGTAGGGCAAAGCTCAGTTGTGTACCTGGGCCACCTTGTTGGTGGAGGCCATGTACAACCTCTCCAGCCCAAGATCCAGACTATCCTGGATTGGGAGGCTCCTAAAACCCAGACTCAGGTCCGGGCTTTCTTGGCCTGGCTGGGTACTACAGGAAGTTTGTTCAGAATTATGGGACCATAATGGCCCCTCTGACTGAGCTTACCTCCAAGAAACAACACAAGAAGGTCACTTGGACCCCAGAGTGTCAGAAAGCTTTTGACACCCTAAAACAGGCTATGTGTTCAGCACTAGTGTTACTGGCCCCTGACCATAGCAAGGAGTTTATAGTGCAAACAGATGCTTCAGAAGAAGGGATTGGGGCAGTGTTAGCACAAGTTAATGAGGAGGGCCAAGATCATCCAGTTGCCTTCATCAGCAGGCGACTACTCCCCAGAGAGAAAAGGTGGAGTGCCATTGAGAGGGATGTCTTTGCTGTGGTCTGGTCCCTGAAGAAGTTGAGGCCATACTTGTTTGGTACTCACTTCCGTGTACAAACTGACCACAGAGCTCTCAGATAGCTGATGCAAATGAGGGAGGAGAACCCAAAACTGTTAAGCTGGTCCATTTCCCTACAGGGGATGGACTTCACAGTGGAGCACAGACATGGGACTGCCCATGCCAATGTAGATGGCCTTTCCAGGTTTTTCCACTTAGCTGATGAGGACTACCAGGGTGTAGGTTAGTACCCATCACCTTTCATCTGGGGGGGCAGTGTAGGAAAGTCCTCCTTTTTGCCCTGGTCACCCCCACACTTTTTGGACAGGTACTGGTGGTTACTGACTCTTTGCTGTGCCCTGGGTACTGCTAACCAGTCCCAGGGCCAGTGCTCTGTGTAAAGTGCATGTGCAAATTAAGGAGAATTATAATTGTCTAAATTAACCTACCTATAAATCCCTAGTATATGATAGGGCATGTAGGTTTAGGGACCACAGCATAGGTAGTGCACCCATAGGTGCACTGCTGAGGTTCCCAGTGTCATTTTAAAGGCAGGCCTGCCTTGCTGGCTGCTTTTAAATTAAAGTTATATGCAAATTCTACTTTGGAATTAAAAGTAGTTCCAAAGTCTTAAACTTCCTTATTTTTACATATAAGTCACCCCTAAGGTGTGCCCTTTGTGCCCCTAGGGCTGGGTGCCATGTAACTATAAGCAGGGACCTCATAAAAGTCGTTTTATAAGCCCTGGTGAGGTAAAAACAGCCAAATTTGTTTTTCCCTCATTGTAGTGAATGGTCTTCATAGATTAGAATGGGGAGACTTTATTTTAATTTTGAAGTCCCCTTAAATGACAGATGCGAAGAGTTTGGTATCAAATTAATTGTTATAAGAAATCCCACAACTTCCAGTTGTTGGATTTAATATAACTTGTTCAGGTAAAGAGTTTTAAACTTTACCTGAAAAGTTGCCAATTTCAGCCCTGTATTGTTTCTGCTGCTGAACCCTTATTGGTCAGCCTCTGGCAGCCTATCCAGGCTGCCTTGATGAGGTGTGAAGTGGCCTGGCTTCACACAAAGAGATGTGCCTGTGGGAGGGAATTTCCCCTCAGCAGATGGTGAGGCAGGAAGGGGGAGAGCTGCCAAACTGGTCTTCAAAGGCAGAGGAGGACATTTGGAACAACCCAGCAACACCCCCACATCCTGCAACCCCAGACAACTAGGTGCCCCCTTGATTAGATTAGGAGAGTGCAGGAGAGGTGTGTGTTTATGATTTTTAGCCACACCAGTGTAACCAGATGTAACCTCCAAAATTCATTTTCGGCCATGAAGTATTTTTGAAGAATGTAGCGTCCTGGGATTGATTATTGCCACACTTCCCAGGAAGTGGTCATCACAGGGGGAAGGACTCTGCACCTGATTGGAGAATCAGGACCCCCCTGTTTTTCACCCAGGAGCAAGGATAAAACTGGCAGACCTGCACCCACACCTCAGATAGCCATCAGATTCCAACAAGGAAGAACCAAAGGAGAAGAAGGACTGCCCTGCTGGACCCCTGGCCTGCACCTGGAACCTGCACTCAGAAGGACTGCACCAGCTGCACACTTGGGCTTCACAACAAGAAGGACTTTGCCTGGTTTCAACTGGTTCAAGGAGGGACTCCCTGTTTGCTACAGGTGAAAAATTGTTAACCAGAGTCCCCTGCACCAACTCCTAAAGAAATCAACCAGCTGACCACTGCCCAGTGGCCAAAAAGGAGTTTGCGCCAGGTGCATTCTGGGAGTTGTAGTCCACACCCCCAAGGATCATCTCAGAGCTTCTGGACCCTTGGGGTGAGCTATGGACCCCAAATGAACCTTAAAAGGACATCTGGGAGAAGACCAAGAAGTTTGGAGAAGTTTGGAGAACTTTTGAAAAAAAGCTCCATAGAGGGACTGACCCGCCGCGGCAACTCTAGCCGGCTTGCCTCAAACGTGACCCAGCCTGATTTGCGGGTTCGTCGCGGCGGAGAAGTGGCGGTAAGACCGCCAACAGGCTGGCGGTCTAATTTTTTAAATTATGACCATGGCGGTTACCGCCATGGTCATCCGCCGCTTCTCCATTCCTCCCGCTAGGGTGGAGATGACCGCTGGGCTGGAGACCTGGGTCTCCAGCCCGGCGGTTGCCACTGTACCGCCGGCGGTATTTGGACCCGGCTGACCGCCATGGATTTCATGCGGTTTGGAACCGCCATGCAATCCATGGCGGTAAGCACTATCAGTGCCAGGGAATTCTTTCCCTGGCACTGATAGGGGTCTCCCCCACCCCCAATCCGACTCCCTCCCCTACACGCCCCACCACCCCTGCCACCCCCAAAGGTGGCAGGACCCCCCTCCCCACCCGACCCCCAACATCACATCACTCATACACACACGACATGCACGCAGGCACCACCAACACACATACACCCACACACACCGACATACATGCCAACATCCACACACACAGTCAGACACGCATACCCACATTCAGACATACACGCACACATCCTTACAGACATACCTACAGACATAGACGCACTCATTCCACAACACACAACACCCCCACAAGCATACATGTACTCACACCCCCCTCTACATACACACACGCACACCCCCATGCACGCACACAACACACAACACCCCCCCACCAGCCTCCCCTAATGGACGATCGACTCACCTGGTCCGTCAATCCTCCGGGAGGGGACGGGATCCATGGGGGCTGCTCCGCCGACAAAACACCGTCAACAGAACACCGCCATGCCGAATCACAGGATGTGATTCGGGGGGCGGTGTTCTGTTGACGTGGCGGTGGAGGTGGAACAACCTCCACTTCCCCGCCGCCCACCAGTATGGCTGTTGGCGGCTCTCCGTCCGAAAAAGGACGGAGAGCTGCCAACAGTCATAATACGCCGAGTGGAAAACCACCAGCACTGGCGGTCTTCAGCACGGCGGTCCCTCGGCGGTCTTGAAAAAAGACCGCCGAGGTCAAAATGACCCCCTAAGTCCGAATGTACAAAGTTGACCGGGACCTCCCATCCAGCGTATATGAGGAGGGATCCAAGGATGTCGGATCAAGATCCAGGTTTATCTGGGCAAAGGATTTTCACCTCGAAAAAAGGACTACGTCCAAAGGTAAAAATCTCCACCGAGGATTCCCGCGACTCATATCCGGAGAAGGGTTCCAGGAGGTCGAATTGCACTGGCAGGTTCGTCCCGCTGAAGAAAATCTTCAGAAAAACGACTAAGTGCGAAGGTAAACTTTTGATCGAGGCCTCCCACGGCCTGTAGCCGAGCCGGGCTCCATCGCGGTCGGCCTTAAGCTTTGACTTTGCCCCGGTCGAGGTGCAACCAGATGACCCGATTGGCGCTTTTTGTTTCTAGGCGCTATAAAAACAATAATTCTTTAAAAATTCATATCTCCTGTTCCCCTTATCCGATTTTATTCGTTTTTGTGTCATTTTAAAGATGAAAATATAATCTATTTTTATGAATTGGTTTTGGATTTTTAAACTGTTTCCTGTGTTTTATTTAATTACTGTTTTGTGATATTTGAATGCTTTACACTCTGTCTCCTAAGTTAAGCCTTGTCGCTCGTTGCCAAGCTACCAAGGGTTGAGCTGGGTTTAATTTACTGATTCCTAACTGGACCTAAGTGGAGGTTAGTGGCCTATTGCTAAGTGTAGGTACTTACCTGCCCTTACCAATAACCCATTTTCCAACAGTTTTGGATAGGGGGGCAGACTGGATGGAGGCAGACTGTTTTGGAAAGCAGTGGGTCAGAGTGTTTTGGATTGAAGTGGGGAAGACTGGAGTGAGGCAGATTGGACTGGGGTGGAGCAGATTGTTTTGGGCTGGGGTGGAGCAGATTGTTTTGGATTGGAGTGGGGCAGATTATTTTGGATTGGACTGGGGCAGATTGTTTTATTTCAGAGTGGAACAGGTAGTTTTGGATTGGAGTGGGGCTGATTTTTTATTGCAGCGGAGTGGGACTGATTGTTTTAGATTAGAATGGGGTACTTTGTTTTGGAATGGAGTGGACAGGTTGCTTTGGAATGGAGTGGGGCAGATTGTTTTAAATTGGAGTGGGGCTGTTTTTTTTTTTTTTGGAGTTCTGTAGGACTGATTGTTCTGGATCGAAATGGGGCCCATTGTTTTGGAATGGAGTGGGGCAGATTGAGGTGGGGCAGACAGGAGTGGAGCAGATTGTTATGGATCGGATTGGAGTGGGATAGATTGGAGTGGGGCAGACTGTTTTTGATTTGAGTGGGTCAGACCGGAGTGGAGCGGATTGGATTTGGGCAGATTCTTTTGACTGGCATTCGGCAGACTGAGTGGGGCAGATTGTTTTGGATTGGAGTGGGGCTGACTGGAGAGGTGTGGATTTCCTTGATATGGTGTGGGGCACATTGTTTTGGATTGGAGTGGGAGAGGTTTGCACTGGGGCAGATTGTTTTGGATGGCAGCGGAGCAGATTGGATTT
The DNA here is from genome assembly GCF_031143425.1 of Pleurodeles waltl. Taxonomy (NCBI): domain Eukaryota; kingdom Metazoa; phylum Chordata; class Amphibia; order Caudata; family Salamandridae; genus Pleurodeles; species Pleurodeles waltl. The sequence goes on along the minus strand of NC_090447.1, from coordinate 996,420,107 downwards.
GGGCACATTGTTTTGGATTGAAGTGGGGAAAATTGTTTTGGATTAGAGTGGGGCAGATTGTTTTGAATTGATTGGGGCAGGTTGTTTTGCATTGAGTGGTGCAGCTTCTATTAGATAGGAGAGGCAGATTAGTCTGGATGGCGGTTGGGCAGACTGGAGTGAGGCAGGTTGTTTTGGATTAGAGTGGGGCAGATTGTTTTGGATTGGAGTGGGGCAGACTGGAGTGATGCAGGTTGATTTGGATTGTAGTGGGCAGGTTGGAGTGGGGCAGACTGCTTAGATTTAAGTGGGGCAGATTGTTTTCGACTGCAGTGGGGCAGATTTGAGTGGGGCAGGTTATTTTGTATTGGAGTGAGGCAGGTTGTTTTGGATTGGTGTGGAGCAGATTGGAGTGGGTCAGATAGTTTTGGATTTGAGTGGGTCAGATTGGAGTGGAGCAGATCGATTTGGATAGGAGTTGGGTAGATTGTTTTGGATTAGAGTGGAACAGATTGGAATGGGGCAGATTGTTTTGGAATGGAATGGGGCAGATTGGAATGGAGAAGATCGGTTTGGATAAGAGTTGGGTAGATTGTTTAGGATTGGAGTGGGACAGATTGGACTTGTTCAGGTTGTTTTTGGACTGAAGTGGGGCAGATGGTTTTGGAGTGGAACAGACTGGAGTGGGGCAGATTGTTTTGGATAGGAGTGGGACAGATTTGAGTGGAGCAGATCGGTTTGGATAGGAGTTGGGTAGATTGTTTTGGATTGGAGTGGGTCAGATTGGAGTGGGAAAGATTGTTTTAGATTGGAGTGGGGCAGATTGAAGTGGAGAAGATTGGTTTGGATAGGAGTTGGGTAGATTGTTTTGGATTGGAGTTGGACAGATTGGACTTGTGCAGGTTGTTTTTGGACTGGAGTGGGGCAGATGGTTTTGGAGTGGAACAGACTGGAGTGGGGCAGATTGTTTTGGATTGGAGTGGGGCAGATTGGAGTGGTGCAGATCGGTTTGGATAGGAGTTGGGTAGATTATTTTGGATTGGAGCGGGAGAGATTGGAGTTCTGCAGGTTGTTTTTGGACTGGAGAGGAGCAGATGGTTTTGGTGTAGGGCAGATTGTTTTGGACTGGAAAGAAGGGAAGATTGTTTTGGACTGGAGATGGGCAGACTGTTTTATATCGGCGTGGGACAGATGAGGCAGGTTGGAGTGGGGAGTGTTGGGATGGTTGGAGTGTGGTGGGTTGGAGCAGATTGGGGTGGATTGGATTGGTCTGATGTCAACTGGACTGAGTTATGTAGATCAGGGTGGGGTGAGGTGGGGTGGATTTGCATAGATTGGAGTGGAGTGGGTTGGGGTGTACTGCACAATTATGTGTTTTTAAGCATAATTTCGGAAAGTACACATAATAAAGAAACAATGTTGCTTTGCAATATTAAGAACAAGATAATCGTCTTATTTGGAGAACATCACCCAGGAGCCAACACAAAACACCATGAGTGGAAAGTGAGAAAAGAAGATTTGACGAAATAAAAGAAAACAGTCAACGTTTTTGGCAGTCACACGCCTTCTATTTGCAGGGCCCTAGAAGTCAAAAAGATGTACCTCAATCATGTTGGGAGCAGTGGACGGCACTAATTAATTTTGATCAGTCAGTGCTTGGACCCTTTTAAAGAGTGAAAGGAAGATGCCGTTTAAATGGTGGCGGGTGTCTCCAAATAGGAGCCAGGTGTAATACTCCAGAAGCAGCTCATTAAGCCAAACACAGGTAAAAGATGAACAAGAGCCCATATGCACCTCATCCATATGAAACACACGATCATGGTCAATGCACAGCGTATGTCATTGCAGAACTGGCCCAGAGCACACTCATCAACTCATCACATATAAAGCCTTCAATTCCAAGCCATTTGTGGGGTTCTAATACTTTCAAATATTATCATACATTACCATGAGTCCTGACCATGGCCCCACCCTGCTAAGATGCATGCCAGTGCCACATATACCCGGGTCTGGTTTTATATTGTCGTAAATATATATTACACTTACACTTTTCGGCACTTAGCGTTTTGATTTTGGGGAGAAATTGAGAGTCGGTATGTCTGAGATTATAACCTACTTGCTGAAGAAACAGCCTTTCATGCAAGGTCGAACAGGCCGACGCCAGTGCAATACAAAGTAGCGGTCTGACTCAAAAGCAGAAGGTACAGATTTGGGTCATAACGGTGTTGCACATGTAATGGCTTTTCTCAGGCTTGTGCTTTCTTCTTTGTCACGTTTTTCAGTGTTGTTGCTGCAATAGTTATCTGGAGGTCCAAATTGTAATTATAGATCTTAACATACTAGCTTTCCTCACTCTAAGGAACATAATAGTTATTCCCAAAAGGTCAGTTTCATAAGACACAATATTGTACCGCTAATGAATGATAAATTGAGTTGGGCACTGCCACTAAAAGGGAGCTGCAGAAGAGTGAAGATAACATGCATAGACTTAGACGTTTGTGTACTGTATGCTCAAATGTTCTGATTCCTGCGTTTATAAATGGTTGGATGGGTCAGATATGTTAATGTAATGCTCTCAAAAAAGATCTCATGTGAAAAAAAATAATTAATTTGTAAACTTCAGATGCTAAATTCTCGCCTTTGTGCTATGGTAACTTTTAGCCTTTTCTCTGTCACACCACGTCCTTCTATAACAAATCCCCTTTTATCTTCCACCCACACTGTCAATCTACCTCCCCTCCTCTGTCTCTTCATCCTCGTACTCGTCACACCTGGTCACCCCTATCAGCTATCCTCCTGTCTCAGACACTCTATCATGTCATGAAAACGTTCAACATATTCATAACTTCGGCCTCTCTATGACGCCACCCATTCTGTAACCTTCCTCACAAACCCTGTCCTCCATCTCCATGTCACGCAGTGCTCCCTATCCCCGGAATTCCTCATGACTACCACCCCCTTACCACATGCCAAACCCATCACCCATACTCTCAGTCACTCCAAATCCCTCCTACCCACGCCCGCCGCGTCACCTCTTGACAAAAGCACTACACATACTCCTCTTGCCACATCAACACAGGTGTCTTGGTTCCCATGCAACAGAGGTCTCTTAGCTGAATTGACTGAGATTCCACTTCATGACCATAAGAAACGAATGAGGTTTTGTTGTGATGAAAGTAGGAGACGATGCGAAGATTTACATAAGTTTATTTCCATGAAATCAAAGACCGCCGCTGTCACGTCCTCCGGCCTCGCAGCTTTCCAACCGTTTCTCTCACGCTCGAGAGCACGGGAGAACGCAACAGCCGGCAGCACGCAACATAGGTTCGGCACGCGGTAATGTTGCCGTGTGCCAAACAACACTGAACACAACATAATATCTCCCTTTTTTTATTTTTTTTTATCTACACACCCCAACCTAAAAGATAAACAACATAACATTAAACCACTAAACAATATTGGCGAATGTAACAATAACAACAAGTAGATTTCCTGCTAACAACCATGAGATTCCCTAAGTTTGAGCGGCACCCATCTCACTCGAACAGATCTTCTAAGTGTTTGGGGAACTCCCAACTTAGTGTTTGGCTCTGATCGTTCCTGAACCATTCCCTCAGCTACCGCTCTACTACCCCGTTTCATTCCACAGTCACTGTCGTCATTCACCTTCACAGCTTTACTCACATTCCACCACTGACCACCCTCAACCATAATAGCATTACCACACACTTTCCTCACAGTAACTGGACTTCCATAACAAGCTTCCCCTTTCCTCACAAAGGTCTGTAGCTTAATGCGCACAACATCACCTGGTTGAATAGAGCATTCTTTTGTAGAATTTTTCTGGTCATACCTAGCTTTCATCCTATCCTGATATTTCTTTACCTCATCCCTAACTATATCCTTGTCCACTGCATCTGGAAATTTACCCGACACGATCCTGGCTAACCAAGCCGGGAAAAGTTTTGACGTACTACGCCTACCTTTCAAAAGTTCAAATGGGGAGATTTTTGTCACTGAATGTGGTGTGGTACGATAAAACCACAACATCGAATTCACAGCCTCTTCCACATCCAATCTACTTGCTTTATCCCACTTTATGCATTCCACAACCACTCTGTTCATTCTTTCGACTAAACCATTCGTTTGAGGATGGTACAGAGAACTCTTCAAATGTTTCACACCAGACTCTCTTAGAAAGGTTTCCATCTCATTGCTCACAAACTGTACACCATTATCCGAGACTAAATATTCTGGAAAACCCTCCCTCCACAAGATCTCTTTGAAGAACTGTGTGGCAGAACTTGCCGAAGGCTTAGCGAAAAACCGCAATTCTGGCCACTTACTAAAGTAATCCATCAGTACAAAGGCATAATGCATGTGACTAGGGAGAAAATTGAAAGGCCCAACCATATCAACACCTACTTTAAACCAAGCCTTATCTGGTAAAGGTATGGGTTGTAATGGTGGCTTCACAATCTTCAACCCTTTTTCGGCACAATTGCACACAACACATCCATGAACTGCCCTTTCCACATCTTTATCCATAGAAGGCCACCAATAGAGCGCCCTGATCCGTCTTTTTGTCATCGTGCTACCAAGGAGCCCATCATGTGCATGGTCCACCAATTTTTGTCTAACCTCGCACGGAGGTACACACTTATCGTTCCTTAACACAATGCCATCCTCAATTGATAACTCATCACTCACCTTGGCATACGGTTGGACCTCTGAAATCAAATTCCTTTCCTTAGGCCAGCCGTTGACTATATACTGCTTAACCCTGGATAGCACCTCGTCATTGCTTTCAGCCATCTTCCATACCGTTTCCGTGCACACTTGCCAAATAACACTGAACACAACAGGTTTACAGTTGGCTCCCTAATTCGAGCTTTCCTGGCGGGATCAGAGAAAAAGATTACGTTTACACTCGGCATGGCGCGCCCAAGAACCCAAGATTAAAGCCAGACTTTTGGACAGCAAATAACTCTTCTCATTATAATATATATATATTTTTTTTAGGTACACTTGGATTCCCCTGAAGTAAACTGGAACGTGAACGAAGACCGATTTCCGTGAAATAAATGCAAAAAGAATACAAAAAGAAAATGCAACAACAGGCCTTTCCTGTCTAATCCCAAAACAGATCCGCTCGACTGACACCCAGGCCTGAAGAAGCAGGCACAATACTAAAATGCGCCCAACCAGGTCTCCAGAGAGTGAATCTCTCTGTGCTTATTGTAATGAGTTTTGTGGAGTAAACTCCTGGTCACATTATCCACTTGTCACCCCTTCAGCTATAATCCCTTAAAACACCCCGCAACAACATGGACAACTTTGTGACCCCTTCCTTCTCTGGTACGCCACACACTTCCACCAGTTCGCTAGGCCACAGGGATACGCACCTTTCTGGGCTCATCATAACCGAGACCAGATATTGCAAACCTGTTTAAGCCTGCCTCACTAGGCCTAGCGAGGAGGCGCCACCATGGGCTCGTTTCAGCGTGGACAAGGGATCACCCTAATTTCTGTGATGGTACAAACTAAGCATTTCTTGTTTGAACTTCTAAGTTTTTCTCAAAGATGCCAGGCTAAAACTTACCTCAACACTCTTCCAGATAGCACAGGAGAGCATAAATTACCTTGTACTGGGTCAACCTGACTCACAGAGCATTCTGTTCAATAGATTTGCCCCAACTGAGCCTACATAGAGCAAGCTTGCCCGTTTCAACTTGGGTTTCTGAATGTTTAAATCTTGGGCATAACCCAACCCCGGGGGTACCAGCAAAGGCTACAGAGACTGCTCCTTCCTGGGATTCTCCTACATTGGCCTAAAGAGTGTTCAACTGTGTAGGTTGTCCCAAGCAGGTCAGCTAATGCTCCTGTCCGCATCTGCTCCAAATTACGACCGGGGCGCACAATTATCTGGACCTGTCTGGACTGGTGTGCAAGCACTGGGACATCCAGAATATGTATGTACCTCTTTAAGACTGTCCCAAATGACCTCACAGAGTGTACCATCCTGGACAAATCCCAAACAGACGGAGTGAGCACACACATTTCTGGATCTCTTCTAAATGGGACTTATGAGGCACACACATTTATTGTCCCCTCTAACTGCTCCCACAGAGGGCGCTTACTTATAGGCATCCACATACCACACCTTCTACAGGCCCACCTTTCTGGCACTGTCCTCATCTAGCCTACAGAGCACTGAATTCTGAAAGCCTAAAAAGAGTGTGGCTCCGGGAGAGAGTCACAAATGGACTTGTGAAGTACACGACTCCGCAGGCTCGCACAGTTCGCACCTCTCTTGCTGTAAAGTGTTTTCTACTCTGATTGGGCTCCTTTGTTGGCACGTGTGCTCATCGAGTAACGTCAGATTTGTATTGCTATCTGACACATAAACCGAGCACATCTCTGTTGTCATAATTGTGCAAAATAACCTTACCACCTAATGTCCGTGAAACAAGAAGTTATGCCTAACAATAAAAAAATCCGCACACAGGCTGTGCACCCCAGCTATGTTTTCAGATTTGTTTTTTTGAGAGAAGGTCCTGTAACTTCGGAAATGTGTGTAAAATTCAGGCACATGTAACCATATTGTTGGCCCCTAAAAGGCATAACCCCATGAAAAAAACAGGTGAAAGTAATGCAGCGTAACCATATATTTAGGCCCTAAAGGGCTTAGTGCATTATACATTTACAAGTCTAACAGGTCTATTGCAATGATATTATAAACAAGGCTCATAAAACATAATTTCTCCAACCATGAGAGCTTAAAAGATAATGATAATTGGACCACAGCCAAGCTTCAGAGAAAACTCCAGAGAATCCAGAACACAGCCGCACGTCTCATCACTCCCTCACCACGAACACATCTCCACCCACCTCAGATCCCTACACTGACTGCCCATCAACAAAAGGATAATTTTCAAAATCCTTGTCCACGCTCTCAAAGCCCTCCACGACACTGGTCCGGCCTACCTCAACGAACAAATCAACTTCCACATACCAACTCGACAGCTCCGCTCCGCCGACCTCGCCACAGTCCCCCACATCCAACGCACCTGCTCCGGCGGCAGATCCTTCTCCCACCTCACCGCCAAAACCTGTAACTCCCTCCCCAGCAACCTAGGCAAGACCCAGGACCTCCTAACCTTCAGAAAGCACCTCAAAACATGGGTTTTCGAGCAGTAACCCCCCCACCCCCCAGCGCCTTGAGATCCTGTTGGGTGAGTAGTGCGCTTAAGAAATTTATTTGATTGATTGATTGATAATGGTGGTAGGGGGTATCATTTTAGAGTCCCCACTAACATAGGCGCTCATCATGACATTGGCAGCAAATGCCGCCTATCGCCACGGCGACGGCCACCAACATACCGTCGCCATGGCTACCAGGCACCCACCCGCATTATGACCCTCAACGGAATTCCACCAGAAGGCTGGAGGAATACTGTAGACGGTCATGCCAGCAGACAACTGTAAGGTGATGCTGCTGCCAGCAGCAGCACCACGCCAGCAAAACAACGCCTACCGCATCATGAGCAATGATACGGCCTGGCGATGCCCTGCTGGCGGACGCTGCTGCTGACAGCAGAGTCACGTCCTGTCTCCTACCGGAGGACCCCCTGCAAGCAGGTAAGTCAAGTCCTCCGACAGGAGAGGAGAGTGGGGGGTGGTGTGTGGGGCTGTTGTGTGCGTGTGTGGGGTGTCTGTTTTTGTATGCGTGCATGCGGGCGTGAGCGTCATTGCATGCGTGCATGAATGAATGTGGGTGTACGTGTACGTGTGTGTTGTGTGTTGTGAATGCGTGTGCGCAATAATGTATGTTGGTGTGTGTTGCAGTGTGTATGAGTGCATGCGTGGGTGGATGTGGGTATGCGTGTGTGTATGATTGTGTATGTGTGCACATGTGGTTGTGTAAATGTGCAAGGGGGGCAGGAGTGGGAGGGTGAGGGAGGAGTCTGGGGAGGGGGCGGGTGAGACCCCTATCAGTGCCAGGGAAGGAATTCCTTGGCACTGATAGTGCCTACCGTCATGGTTTTCGTGGCGGTAGGCTTGCCACGAAAACCATGGCGGTAGGCGGGGTCATAATCCCAAGACTTTGGTCTCCAGCGCAGCGGCCATTGCCGGAGTGGTAAAAGGTACCGCCAGCCTGTTGGCAGTACCTTTCCCCAAATTACCGCTGACCGCCAGGGTCGTTATGAGGGCCATAGCGTTGGGACCCAGACATGATGTAGACAGAAATAGCATGCCATGCTGAACGTTTTGGTGGTGGTCCCATTGTCCCAGGACCAACACAGGCTGATTTATGAGCAAAAATGTTTTGTAAAAGTAATGTCCTGAAAAGCATTAGGGGGTAGGTTTCTATGTGTCACAAATATTTTAGTATGTTGATATGAGTGTAATGCTTAGAACAGCCCCTAGAGGACACCACAAAGAAAAAAGCATTTGTAAGAAACATGGTCATTTAACTCTATAGTTAACCCCCAGACGGCATACCCACACAAAAAGAAAATGACATTAAAATGTAGTGTAACCATATATTTAGCACCAAGAGGATGTAGTGCATTACATATTTTTGGGGGTAACAGGTCCATAACAACAATATTACAAACAAGGCCAGACAAGGCCCTTAAAACACAAACTACTCCTAGCTGTGAAACAAAAGTTCCAGCCATGAGAGAGCTTAAAAAGACAAAGAATGGTGGAAGGGGTTATTATTTTGGGATCCCCACTAACCTAGTATGAGGATCCAAAGATAATGTAGACAGAAAGAACACGTCATGCTGAACATTTTGGTGGTGGTCCCATTGTCCTATGGCAACAACTGGATGAGTTATGGACCAAAATATTTTTTTTAAGTAATGCCCTGAAAAGCATTATGAGTCAAGTTTTCCCCAGCCATTCTTGCTTTGACGATTTCTGTTATACCATAAAGCATTTACCAATTTCAAGTGTTTTAACGGGAAAGCCACAAGAAATTACTCTGATTAGGTAACTGTGAACAATTTGCCCAGTGCTTCAACAGCATGAATCAAGTTCACACTTTTGTGCCTGGTCGTGCTGTGAGCACCATGGCCGCCATGCAGCACAAAAGAGAGAGACAAAAGAAAAAAAATAGTTTGCCTACACTGAAGTATATCAGCGATCGTGCAATAATCCATGTAACAGGGACAGTCTGCATGGTGTGACAAATACAGCTTCAAGGCAGGACAAATGTAAAGCATTTATCAATTACATCAAGTGATTTTTGAAAGGCAAGACCATGAACAAGTGAAAGTGATGGGCATGGTTAAAAGCCCACAGCACTTACAACAGGTCAAAGCGCTCGATTAAAACTGACTTTATACCCTATCACTTTGGAGTACCACAATCAGCCCTTTATTTAACAGATGCAGGAAAATATTGATGGCAAATAAGACAACCAATCTTTTCTAATTGTACAGTTCTTGGCCTTTAACTCCTGAGCCCAGACCTAAAAGTATCCCTAGACATTATTTAGATACCAGAACCATTTTACTCCAAACAGGCTATGGCAGCGACCATGCCAGATATCATGTTCGCCTAAATAAAAAAAAAAAAATTAAATGGGGGCTAACAATTCAGTTTTATAAATACGTAGGCTGAAAAGGCCAGAAGTTTTACAGAACAGAATATTCCAGCATTTGGCATAATACCCAGCAGCATCTTTTCCCTGCAGCAGAAAATTAAGCATCTGTCTACAAGAAATATGTGCTGCAAACTCCAGGTTGTGTTCAGAGCAAGATGGCCTGAGTATCTCTCAACCCATACATCCTGAAAGCAGCAACTTTAAACCTCCATGGGATTTCCCTATGTACCATATGAACTGTCAATTTGTCTGACTAGCTCTACGTCAGGGGTCTACAACATTTTCTGTAATTAGAGCTACTCATATTTAATTGAAATCATTCCGAGCAACTAAGATTATTAGTGTTGTGAAAGTGACCTTCTCAGACAATATTATATTCGTGTCCTCCCTATGCAAGAATACCAGCAGTGATCCCCTCAGTGGATCAGGCAGGCTGCCAATAGTAATGAGAAAAAGGACTTTTCAGTTTGGAATGCCCCTTCAAGTGTAATACATGGCATCAATAGCTGCAATGTCTCTGGCACCAAGGTCATAATATTAGTGATATTGCATGATTTATCACTCAAACATCAGTTTTAAATATATTTTGGAAAAACATTTTTCTCAAACAGAGGCTTATGAATTCTGAAAATACCCACACCTTCATCTGGAATTTTCAATTTTGAGATAATTGTATTAATTGAACCAAACAAAAGTTGCTAATTTAGAAGACTGGGCTGCACACTGGGGAGCTACTTCCAGGTATTTGGACAGCTACAAGTAGCTCCTGAACTACTTGTTGGAAAAACCTGCTTCACCTGGTCTCCAGAGTCCTTACCTAAGTCAAGCTCAAAACTTCTTTAATTATCTTAGTGATTTGAAGCAGTCCATATATTTATCACCGTTTCGGTGAAAACAATAGTTAAGGGATTGCTCGCTTTTGAGCTCTAGATACACAATCTGATCACACCCTTGACAGTACTTACTCTTCAGATATGTAAGGACCATCATTTTATCACTCATCAAAATCCAAACTGAGCACATTTAGGGTCTTGCAAGTCTAAAATCCAATTTCTGAGGATGCCCATTCGTGTCTGTCTTTGGAGCTCATTTCTGAAATGCCCTTTTTCTAGTTTCATCATTTTATTGCCTACAGAAATGATCTCAATACTTCTGATGTAAACCTCAGACACATAAAAATTACTTCAGATACAGTCTTCATAACTGGATACAATACTGACAATGATGCATAACAAAGAATTTTGGCAAAATGTGTTTTTTTCTGCTGGCTACCTCACTCTGTAAAAACCCAATATTTTGCCTGACTCTCGAGGATGCCTAGGCATATTCATTGGGCACTGTGAGGAAAAAGGACACAATAGCCGTAAGAACCCTCTTCTGTGTAACAGATTTGTGTAGTTTCGCCACATGTTATACTGCTGACCAAGGTTACTCCATCCCACTCGTATGTACCTGCCAACCATGTTCTTTAATTAATGACTCATGTTCAATGTTGCACGGCTACATAACTCACTCTGCTCATGATATACGTAATGAAGTATTGTTCCACGCTGCACACCAAGCTCTGTGCTCACAGTATACTCTACTTCCTTTCTAACAACATCGACACACCTAACCCAGCATGCCTAATTAAGAGTACAACACACAAGCAAACCACATGTAATCAGAGTGGATCTGTGTAGATAATCTTCTGAGTTCTGGCTTCAGTGAATGGAAGCAGCCCTGCTGCTGCTCTTCCTACATGACATCTAATCCTAAATGTCAACACCAGTAAACATACACCCAAAGGAAATTGACATTTTCGGAGTCAAACATGAAGGTGAGCAGTTTGGGAGCTTACAGATCAAAGTTAAAGCTCTCTTTGAGCACCATTTGCACTTGATGCATGACTTATCCTCTTGTTCTCCAGTGGAAGCAAGATAATCTTGAGAGCTCCAGAAGTTTTAGCCCCACTACAATGGGACATGAGGAGCACAAGTACAAGTGAAGGCTGAGGCCTCCCTTGAGGAAGCAATAGGCAAATCCCATTTGCAAGCATGAGCGATATGGGGCACCGGTCCAGAAATAGCAGCATCACAAACAAAAGTCACAAGTGGTGAAGCTAGGAGGAGTTACTACTTAACATATATAGACTTTGAAAAACATTTTATATTCATTTAGGCTTTGCTGCTCAATTTAATGTACTGAATGTATTACCTTGTTAGGGTCCCTCCTGGGGGTTCCTAAAGAAACCATTAGGTAAGTCCATCAACAATACTAAAAATGTTAACAAGTTAAAATCCAGGAATCCCTTCCAGACGCCGTACAGGACTTTCTGCAATGCAGGGCATGGATTTCAACATGCAAATACTCACCACAGAATCTAATGGGAGACACCCCCGTCTACCCAAGAGGAAAAGGGTGTAAAGGGCTTCCACAAAAGACTGTCAAGTGATGTAATAATCATTGCCCTTCGGCTCCTGTAAAAGGAGAAACAAACTTCTCCATCAAGAATCCAAAGGGCCACTACAAACACGTCTGCTTTGCCTCTATTCATGACTTGGAGGTTGTAAATTTTCCACCTAGGACCATGTGTTGAAGAAATTTACCATTGCCTCTGTGCATCACTTTTGTCAGTAAAAGAAACATCTTGTGTACTTATAATAATTTTTTGTTGTGCTGTTGCGTCCTATTTGCAACACAGCACATAACACTCAAGCTTCACCTACCCTCTAAACCCATCTACATCACACTGATAAATCCCAAACAGGGCTAAACAATGATGAACATCATGGCGGGATGCCGGCTGGTAGACACCTGACACTGCTTACAGAATGTGACAGTATTATGGACATTTTTATAATTGAAAGCCTTGAGCCTAAAAGTGAGGGGGCTTCCCTGTAAGAACTGAACCAACAAACTCTTAGAAGAATGTCCTGGATCCACATCACTAGACTTGTGTAACAGGTCCATGGCTCTTAACTTCTGTGTAACTGTTGAGATTCCACTGAACTCTAGGGTTGCATGGCCGTGCCTTCTGTATACTGCACTTGAAATGTATCAGCACGCCGTCAAACCCCTTGCTTCAGACTTGTGTCTGATCCGGTGCACTGGTTATTTGCACCTGGCTTGGATCCACAGCACTAGAGTTGTGTATGCATGCCTAAGCAGCACACTAGACTAAGAACTGCACCTTTGATCCATCGCACTAAATAACTGCAAAATCCAGTGTAACAAGCATCTGTTTACATATCATGGAGCTACTGAAGTACCCTCAGATGTGCACATTCAGGACAGAATGAACTGAACCTGTTCTGGTTGTCACAACAGAAAGGTGGTGGATGTAACGCTTGAATGAATGTCAGCCACTTGCAATAGTTCAGACCATATCCCATTTCATCTTTTTTCTGCCCACCATGTCACCTCAGTTTGAATCCAGCCATATGCACATCAGCCCTGACCCTGCTCCCCATGGGAACAGCCCAGCCACAACCGCCAGGCCAGGTCCCCCCCGAACCAGAACACAAGCAACCTAGGACCGGTTTCACCCTACTTAAGGCTCTTCAACCAGGTACAGCATAGTTCCTGTGGCACAGTGAGCCCAGAAGCACATAATACTGCAAATACAAAAACAAAAATGCGATGGATGGAAAGCTTGATTGAATCTCAGACACTGGCAATTGCTCAGGGCCACATCCTAGTCCTCTGGATTCAAGCTAGTCTGTCTGATGAGGGGTGATACCCAGAAACCGGTCGCAGGACGCCTTTTTCCAGTCCAGGGGGGACCCCGGACTAGCAGTCCTGGCTGGACTGCTCCCACGGAGAGCAGGGCCAAGACTGACCCACATATGGCTAGGTCCAAATTGGAAAGGCATGGTGAACAAAAAAACAATGGCTTTAGGCCCTGATCTCTGACTGGGGGTGAAAGTTAGACATTGTTCAGCATTCCATTTGTCATCTGTTCTTTTTGCATTTGTCACTTTAAGTGGAATGGGTATGCTCAAATGTGGGTCCTGTGTTCGTCTTCCCACTGGATTCAAGCTAGCCTGGCTGATGAGTGACACCCCAAAACTGGTCCCAGTGTGCCTGTTTCCGCTCCAATGAGGACCTGGCCAAGCAGTTTGGGCTGGACTGTTCCCATGAGGAGCAAGGACAAGAATGATTTGCATATGGCTGTGTCCAAACTGGAATGGTGCAGTAAGCAAACAAAAAAAAACAATGAATTTAGGCCAAGATCTCTGACTGGGAGTGAATGTTTGATATTGTTCAGCATTCTGTCCATCATCTGTTCTTTTTCTATTGTTCAGGATTGCACACCATTTGACTTTTGTGCACACTTCCTACACAGTAATTAGTTTAGACTGCTCCACATGAGGTTGATAGTGGTTGATAGTGAGATGGCTTTCCAATGTAAGCATGCATGCATGAAATAAGGTTAGTTCCATGACCAATTTTCATACTGGAAATGTATTTAATAAAGCAAGATGCTTTAAAATGCTGTGAAAAAAACAGTCTGATGGTCGTACTGTCGAATTTCAATATGTTCATGCAGAAATTGTTATGTCAAGAGTTGCATGATCTAAAAAAAAAAGTGCGGCGGCCGCGGAATTCCGCCACAGCTATCATGACCCACATCTCGGAATCCGCCAAAATACAGACACCCACACAAGTCCGCCACACCAAAGGTCAGTGATAAACTGGCGAAAACAAAACCTCCACCGTCACGCCAACAGAAATACGCCCACACTATCACGACACACGAATCCCCGCGGCGGTCTTTCAACCGCGGTATTCCATTGGCGGTACACACCACCGCGCTCAAAATACACACACTCTTACAAAACACAGCCACATTGGACAATTCGAAATACACACACCTGATACACATACACACACCACTCCTACACACCCATTGCAATATAAAACACAAACCCACATCACCCACAAACCCCTACGACAAATTTACCGAGAGAAGGCCAGAGAGAAACACCACCAGCAAGAACAACAGCATCCACAGGCACACAACACCATCACCCACAGAACTTCCATGCACCTCACACAACACACCACTACATATCACCACACACTCCACCCCACACATCACCCACACCACCCCATGGCACGGCAAAGACACCCCAGGTTCTCGGAGGAGGAGCTCAGGGTCATGGTGGAGGAAATCGTCCGGGTAGAGCCACAGCTATTCGGATCACAGGTGCAGCACACCTCCATTGCAAGGAAGATGGAGCTATTGCAAAGAATAGTGGACAGGGTCAACAACACCCAAGAAATCGGGAGGACATCAGGAAGAGGTGGAACGACCTACGGGGGAAGGTGCGTTCGGTGGTCTCAAGACACCACCTGGCGGTTCAGCGGACTGGAGGCGGACCCCCACCTCCTCCCCCACAACTAACAACATGGGAGGAGCAGGTCTTGGTGATTCTGCATCCTGAGGGCCTCGCAGGAGTAGCTGGAGGAATGGACTCTGGTAAGTCAAAGCTTTACTATTACATCCCCCACCATACCTGCATGCTATCACATACCCCCACCCTCACCCTCACCCCCAGCACCCCTACTCCTCACAAATGTCCCAACATCAGAAACCACCCATCCCAACACCAAGGCCTGCATGCAAAAACAAAGCATGGACACACATCACCAAAGCATGCCCACTGCACATACCCATACACCCCCCTAAACCATCATCACACAAGCTCCCACACAGGAATGCTAGCACTGAGGTACACGGTCACCCACCCATTGCACACCATTACACACACAGATGTAATAAACATCCTTTTATACCCCTGCAGGACCCCTACCCAACGTCACCGGACAGGAGGGTCCACACATGTCCACACCATCAACAGAAGAGGCCCACAGTGATGACAGCACCTCTGTCCAACTGGATCTAGATGACCAGCCCAGACCATCGGGGACCTCTGGACAGTCAGTTCCCCTCACACAGGCACAGGCCACCACAGACCTTCCCCCCTCTGGAAACACCAGCACAGCACCCACCCAGCGGGCCCATACCTCCGTCCCCAGGACACGTCAATTAGCTGTGTGTCCACCACACAAGGAACCCAGGATAACCCACCACCCCAACAACACCAGGGACCTGGCGGCAGTGGTAGTGGGCACACGGTCCAGGGGACGGAGGCACTGGAACACACGGGAACTGGGAGGGCTGCCGTGTGCGACAGGGGGCAGACAGGCCAAGGGAACCCACTATCCACGAGGCCCTCTCCTCCATCATGGGAGCCTACCACCACTCCCAGGAGATGATGGCAACGGTACTGGCCAAGTTTCAGGAGACCCAGCGCATGCAGGAGGAACAGTATATGGGCTTCAGGGAGAAACTCAGAACCATCAGCTCCACCCTGGGCACCATCGTAGGGGTGCTGAAGGAAGTACTCAACACCAGAAGGGACACTGAGGCACAACAAAGGGCCCCTGACAGTAGCCTGGACAATGAACTGCCCACCACCTCTGCCGGCACTAGTGGACAGGACACCCCGCCACAGGACCACCACACCAGCACCCCACCCCTGCAGAGGGAGAACCACCCCGCAAACGGTCCCTGAGATCCAGGACAAAGACAGAGAACGATGCCAAGACCCCCGCCAAGAAAAGAGACCACCCTGATTGTCATCCTTTTGTTCCACTTTGTCACCCTGTCCATCCTCAAACTGCCCCAGCTCCACTTCCTATGCTCATTTGTGCAATGCACCTGTGAGACTAATAGACTGGACTCTGCCATGGACATTCCTCCACCATCACCCTTCACCATTTCACTACCCCCTCCAATTTAAATAAACACACCTAAAGCACAAAATGATCTGGAGTCTGTCTGTGATTTCAAAATAGTGTATTAGAAATTACAGTGACAAAATGTTTTTTTAAATAGTAATGTCAACATACCTATGTCACACAGCTCTAGTCCATGAGGAATCTAAGCAGAAGTCACATAGTGGGACCCAAATATGTGAAACCGTAAGGGAAAGTGACAACTCAGTGACCATACACTGGGTGAAAACGACAGACAGTAGAGAGGTAGTAGTGTTAAAGTACATGTAGTAGGCAGGTTTGTATTCTTACCTGTGTCTCACTGGAAATATTGCAGGATCACTGAGTCCCTGTTGTGCATACCTTCTTCCTCTGCTTCCTCCTCATCACTGTCCACAGGCTCCACAACTGCAAAAACACTTCCATCTGGACCATCCTCCTGCAGAAAAGGCACCTGGCGTCGCAAAGCCAAGTTGTGAAGCATACAGCAGGCCACGATGATCTGGCACACCTTCTTTGGTGAGTAGAATAGGGATCCACCTGTCATATGGAGGCACCAGAACCTGGCCTTCAGGAGGCCGAAGGTCCGCTCGATCACCCTCCTAGTTCGCCCATAGGCCTCATTGTAGCGTTCCTCTGCCCTGGTCCTGGGATTCCTCACTGGGGTCAGTAGCCATGACAGGTTGGGGTAACCAGAGTCACCTACAAATGGTGAGGGGCAACTGTTAGACACACACTAACCTGGAGGGATAACCCCAGACCCAGACAACCATTCCCACTGACTTGCTTCCAGGTGCTCACCTAATAGCCACACACGGTGCCTCTGGAGTTGACCCATCACATAAGGGATGCTGCTATTCCGCAGGATGTAGGCGTCATACACTGAGCCAGGGAACATGGCATTCACATGGGAGATGTACTGGTCTGCCAAACATACCATCTGTACATTCATAGAATGATAACTCTTCCAGTTTCTGTACACCTGTTCACTCCTGTGGGGGGTACCAAAGCCACATGTGTCCCATCAATGGCACCTATGATGTTGGGGATATGTCCCTGGGCATAGAAATCACCTTTCACTGTAGGCAAATCCTCCACCTGAGGGAAAACGATGTAGCTCTGCATGTATTTCAGTAGGGCAGACAACACTCTGGACAATACATTGGAAAACATAGGCTGGGACATCCCTGATGCCATGGCCACAGTTGTTTGAAATGACCCACTTGCAAGGAAATGGAGCACTGACAGCACCTGCACTTGAGGGGGGATTCCTGTGGGATGGTGGATTGCTGACATCAGGTCTGGCTCCAACTGGGCACACAGTTTCTGGATAGTGGCACGGTCAAGTCTGTAGGTGATTATCAAATGTTGCTCCTCCATTTTCGACAGGTCCACCAACGGCCGGTACACCGGAGGAGGCCACCATCTCCTCACATAACAGCGAGCACAGAGTCAAACAACTTAGAGGTATGTACCTACAGTTTACCCAGAAGACCAATCATACACAAAAGGTGGCCTGTATATGTGTTGAGTCTAGGCCTAGGTAAGTGTGACGCAGTTGAAAATGAAGCCATGTGGGCCCCTGAAATGGCGGCTGCCTGACCTCTGAAGTGGGACAATGGGATGTGAGGTAACTGCGCTGGCGTTGTATACCGTCGCAGTCGGCGGCCGAAGACCGTGGCGCAATGCTACATTGGTTAACATTGGACCCTATGGGTCCCAGGAGCCAATGACGAAGTACACCGGCGGTGGCGATACGCACCGCCACGGACATGACCGCCATTTTCTATCTGTTCAATCACTCGACAATGGCTGGTGCGTCTGGGGAAAGGGCCCCTGCCTTCACATCGGAGGAGTTGGAGAAGCTCGTGGATGGGGTCCTCCCCCAGTACACGCTACTCTACAGTCCTCCAGACAAACAGGTAAGCACACAGGGAGCATGTTGTATGGGCTATGCCTGTGTGGAGAGGGCTGGATGTAAGAAGGAAGGGGGCAGAGTGCTGCGTGCATGAAAGACGGTGAATGCATGTGCCACATGGCAAGGGTAGGGATGGGGGCCACTCACTTTGACGGTGCAGTTGGTAATAACTTCTCTTCTTCCCCTGTACATTTCATGTAGGTCAGCGTCCGGACCCTGGGGTTCTACCACAGACGGAGCACCCACTGCCGGAAAAGATAGGAGGACATTCGCTGCTGGAGCAAGAAGATGGCGGAGGCTCAGCTGGGGATGGCCTCCCAACGTGGGAGTGGTGCCCGTCGCACCATGACCCCCCTGATGTTCAGGATCCTGGCGGTGGCCTACCTGGAGTTGGATGGGCGCTTGAGGGCATCACAGCAGAAAAAAGGGGGTGAGTATACTCTCATTCTGCTGACTTTGCGCACAGTGGAGTTGTCTGGATGGGGGAGGAGGGCTGTGGGTTTCCCTAGGCCAGGGCGAGTTCCGTAGGCTAGGCCCCTCCGTAAGGCAGGCCCTGTGGCACCCCACCCCACATTTGTAGAGTGCCAAGCACAGCTATTCATGCCCCTGTGTCATCTATGTGTGCAGATGTCGTCCATAGCCTTGTAGGCCATTTCCCAGGAATTGAACTGTGGAGCCCAAGAGCGCGGCGTAGTGCAGGGGGCCTCTGGGTCTGTCTTGTCTGCCGACGGTAGCGGTAATCCATGCACTCAACATGTCTTTCTTCTGCCTCCCCCCCCTTTTTGTGGTCTTCCTGTTCTTGTGTGCATTAGCATCATCAGGCGGAGGAGAAGTGGCACCGGAGCACGAGGGAGCTGCATCCCACATGGCCCTGGAGGGCGAGACTACGGACTCGGAATTCACCAGTGGGACGGAGGGCGAGGGGAGCTCCACAGCGGGGACAGGAGCTGAGACCAGCGACACAGACTCGTACTCTGATGGGAGCTCCCTTGTGGTGGCAGCAACATCTGTGCCCCCTGAATCTACAGGTACAGCCGCCACCCCCCCCTACCAGCACCGGCCTCCCAGCAGCCCCTCAACCTTTGCCCCGTGCCCGCTCACCCAGGAGGGTGGGCATCACCTTTGCCACAGGCACCTCAGGCCCTGCCCCAGTCACCCCTGCTGCCCTCAGTGCCCTCAGTGAGGAGGCCATTGACCTCCTCAGGTCACTCACTGTTGGGCAGTCTACCATTTTGAATGCCATCCGGGGTGTAGAAAGGCAGTTGCAACAAACTAATGCATTCCTGGAGGGCATTCATTCTGGTCAGACGGCCCTTCACCGAGCCTTTCAAACTCTGGCATGAGCACTGATGGCAGCCATTGTCCCCGTCTCTAGCCTCCCCCCTCAAACTTCCTCAACCCAGACCCAATCCCCTGTACCTCTGCCTATGTGGCTTTGCACTCCCCAGGATGTTACAGAGGGCAACCCACCCACTGTAGAGACTTGAGAGACTGTGGCTTTGCACTCCCCAGGATGGAACAGTGGGCATGTTGCCCCCTCGTGGATTTGGCATCGTGCACTTAAGCGGCTGAGGTGCCCCCCCTTTCCCTCCCTCTGAGGTGCCTGTTTTCTTGGTATCTGATGCCCCTGCAGTGTTCTCTCCGTCATGGTCGGGGATCTTGTGTGGGCCTCGCCCATACCGTGTGGTCCCAGTGTTCCACGGACTTTCTTTGTGCAATACCTGGACTTCTATGCCTGGTATATATTTTGTACATGGTATATATATATATATTTCTGCCTACTTGTTTGTAATATATTCCGATGGTTACACCCATTTTCTTTGGTCTTTGCAGTCTTCTGGGGTTTTTTGGGGGGGTGTAATGTGATATATTGATATGCATTAGTGTGTGTGTTGTAGTGGGTGAGGGTGGGGGTGTTGCGTGTGTATGTCCCTGTTTTTTCCCTCCCCTGTGTCGTAGGTGCGGTACTCACCGTGGTCTTCGCCGCCGGCATTCGTGCTCCTGGTAGAGGAGCAGGAAGACTATCGCAGGTAGGATTTGGAGTTCCGGTTCCATGGTGTCCTCGGTCCTCGTGGAGTGTGTAGAGGTGAACGTTTTCCCTTCGAAATTCCTGTATCCGCCGTGTTTTTATCCGCAGTGTATCCGCCCCGGAAAAGGTGGCGGATTGGCCTGTCATAATAGTGTGGGCGGTACATTGTCTCCCACCTGTCTGTTGGCGGTGACCGCCGCGCTGTTTGTACCGCCATGGCGGTCGGAGTGTTAAAGTGCTGTCTTTGTTGGCGGTTTCAGCCACGGTCGTAATTGCTATTTTTTTACCAGCCGGCCTGTTGGCGGTATTACCGTCGCTTTAACACCGTCCGCCAGGGTTGTAATGACCACCATAGTCCAGAAGGGGGAGCACTGACGGTCCCACATTTACTATGGAGTTTTGCCACAGAAATAAATGTGGAAAACGGACTGTTCTGTTTACAAATACATTTAACTTACAGAACAAGAAAAACCTGTTCAAGAAACGGCTTTTCAATTTCTAATTCATCCTCGGTATGCAATACATGATCATAAACGTGTTACAGCAAGCAGTAAACACAAAGACAGTCAAATTAACAAGGCTCACTGCCAGCTGCTCTCCCGTCATGAGCTCTTATGAGACTGAGAGGTCTCTATGGTTGGTTACACAGTTCAGGAGTTTTTTTTTAAAAGACTGAAGAGCACAAAAATATGCATTTTAATACCAAGTGCAGTCTACCATATTATAATGAATAGTATTGTATTGCAGCATTTTTATAGCACCTTCCTACCTCTTGTCGAGATCGTAAGCCCTATGCGGATCAAGTCAATAGTTGTGATTAGAGGTTGCCTAGATGTCAAGTCAATGGTTGTGATTAGAAGTTGCATAGATGTCAGAAGAGTGTTGGTAGTGGTGTCATCTATTATTTTGGAGTATTCGTGTCATGTGTGATGCCCGGAGAGGGTGTTCCAAACAGCATCGTGAGAGTCCATGTTACGTGTGTGGCAATAAAGAATGTAATAAGGTGAAAGGTTTCCATGGAGTCCACACAAACCAGTCAGAACTGGTTTCTTAGAGGTACTTCAGCCTAGTTCAGAGTTCTCCCAGTAGTTACCCTATGTGCAGCTCAAAATAATAAAGACAAATAATTTGTTTGATTGCGTTAAGTATGTTCCCAAAGTTGAAGTTGAAAATTATGCATTTAACGGGAAATTTTTGTATTTCCAGAGCTGATATTTGCAGATAAAATATATTGTAGGCTGCTTTTTTAAATGGTAATTCATGCTATGTTAGGCGTCTTATTACTGATGCTATTTCTTAGGTGCCGGGGGCCATGCGTACATCATTGCTTTGACATGCAGAAACATTCGAAATTGAAATTCATACATTTTTTTCAATTATTGCTGTTGACCTTGCCTGCTAGGTGGCCATTGCTAGTAATCCTGCAGGCAATGGTCACTAAAGGAATCCTGTCTGAAGCGGTCACTATTGTAACTCTGGTAATTTGTGTTAGTACCCGGCGACGATTTTTATTGAACAGAAGTAGCTCTTAGAATAGAAAATGGTGGAGATCCTTGGTCTAAATAAAGCTAGATTGCAAACCGTAGAGAGCCTGGTGTGCAGTGCAGAGTACTCTGAAGGATAGTCTTCTGAAAAGGTAGGTAGTGTAGTGGTTTGAAGGCAAGGATACTAAAGTTCTGTGTATTTGAAGACTCATCTAGCAACCGTGTTCTGTATTCTTCGTAGATTTTCTGGTGTGTCCAATATAGGGTGAGGTTGCATAACACAGAATCGATCTAACAAGCACCATGGATGCCCAGATCCGATTTGAGAACCTTAAATAAAGGTAAATGCCTCATTGGATGGTCACTGTGCAGAAAAGAGTCCCATGTTCCTTTTCTGATTTGAAATTGTAAAGACAATATTGAAGTTCATGCTAATAAGGTTTTCTACTTCAGTCGTAATAGTAAGTGCCAATCCCATTTCCTCAGCCAAGAGGATATAGGATTATCGTTTTACCATAATCCGTAGGTAAGGGCTTCCGTTTATGAAGGGTTAACTTTGAGATTATTCTCAAGCATCCCTTATTCCACAGCTAATACATGCATTCCCAGAGTTTTGAAGTATTGACCTGTATGGCATTTTGGATGTTTTGAATGACCTCAGTGTCATTAGAGTACTCACAGCAAGTGAAACTGAAAATTAAAAAAATTAAAAAAAAGAGAAGCAAAGTATATGCAGAAGGGTAGGAATGCAACAGTAGACTTGAGGAGCACATATTGAACAGATGTTTGCGGAAGAATTGAATGGTGGCAGTGAGACAATTTGGGGCCCACCCTTGCAAAAGGATTGTATTCACTTGAGGACTGTATCCTGAAGTTGTATAGCCTAGGGTGATTTTATCAAATGCTGACAACAAGTTGGGCAGTAATAGAGCAGCAACCCCAGTGTTGTCAACAATGTTACTAATGGCATCCCGTGTGGTGATTAGTGCTGACTCCATGCTTTTTCCTGGCCTGAATTAATTCTGTCTGCCTGATAGCAGATTATTATTTTCAATTAATGTTGATATCTGAGAAAGGGCAACCTTGCCTATTGTACAAAAAGAGGAAGGGCATCATCTAAAGCATGGGTACTCGCAAACATTTTCCCAGGGGTCAAGAAGTTTGGTCTGTGACGTGCCTGGGGGCCGCATTGGTGCCAGGGCAGTGGCGGTCGGGTTGGGTGGCTGGGGGGATTGGTGGCAAGGTAGGTGGAGTAGGCAGTTGCCCACTGTGAGATATCAAACTAGTTCAGTGTAGGTTTGATGAAGTTTATTCAAGCTTCATCAAGAGAAACTCCTCAGCCACCCTGCAGCCACCTTAAGGAATAATACCACTATTTGTCCTAGTGAACCACAAAGTCACCAAATTAAACTGCACTCATTCCTGTGGTAGCTATGGCACAGAGCAGAAAAGCTTAATTTAGGGAAATGTGTGAAGCATTTATGCAGTCATGAAACAGTAATAAACTGAAAAACAAATCCTAACCCAAATTAGAACACTAGAGTAAAAATGAATCATCACAATGGCACCAAAACAACACAAAATCGATAAGGGGAACCAGAGAAATAAATGTTTTACACTTTTAAGTAAAAATAGTATAACAAAATCACTAAGTGACCAATTTAATGATAAGTGGACGGCCCATTTCTCCCCCAGGGCGATGGAGTAAATTACTCTGTTGCCGTGACAAAGATGGCACCCCAGAATAGATACAGGCTGATTAGGCAACAGTCAACAAATGGAGGTTTGGCCACCACTTAGGAAGTTCACTCAAAGTTTTCCCCAATGTGGCTTCTGGCACGGGCCCAGGTCTGCAAAGCATGGAGGAGGGTTGCTGTAGGAAACATGCTGATCACAGACACACACTGATCACACTAGCACCCACCCAGGCCAGGCACTCTAGTGCACAAATAGTTACCAATTCTGCACCCCCTGGAATGAGGCACATTATCTGGTACGTGATGACTTGAGTCACACCAGACAATCCGGTCACACAGGAAGTGTCACTAGTTCCATGCCTCCCTGGAAAGAGACACAACATCTGGTGCGTGATGCCCTGAGTTGAACCAGATGATTCCTATTACCTACAAATAGTTACCAAATGCAGTACCTCCCTGGCATGAGGCACAACATCTGGTGTGCCATGACTTGAGTCACACCAGACAATTCTGAGTGTACATGAAAAGTAACCAATGCCGTACCTCCCTACAATGAGGCATAACATCCAGTGTGTGATGAGTTGAATCACACCAGACAATTCTACTCACATATGGAAAGTTACCAATGCTGTACCTCCCTAGAATGAGGCACGACGTCTGGTGCACAATGACTTGAGTCGCACCAGACACTTCCAATCACCCACAGAAAGTTACCAATTTCTGTACCTCCCTGTGATGAGGCACAACCTCTGGGGAGCAATGACTTGAGTTGCACCAGTTTCAAACACACATGAAGAGTTACCAACTTCCATACCTCCTTGGAATGAGGCACATTGTCTGGTGTTTGATGAATTGAGTAGCACCACACAATTCTAGCCACACTCAAAAGATGCAAGTTCAGCTGTGCCACACCAGGTAGAAGGCAGCACTGCTCCAGGTATGCCCCCACCTCTGAGGGTGACAACCTGTGAATTGAGTACCACATACAATGAGTGTGCAGTCAGCATGTCGCACAAGTGAATTGCAGCATGTTCGACAAAGTGGACCAAGCTGGGTCCCAAAACTGGTGAATCC
Organism: Pleurodeles waltl; assembly: GCF_031143425.1. Classification (NCBI taxonomy): domain Eukaryota; kingdom Metazoa; phylum Chordata; class Amphibia; order Caudata; family Salamandridae; genus Pleurodeles; species Pleurodeles waltl. The sequence goes on along the minus strand of NC_090447.1, from coordinate 996,395,545 downwards.
ACTTACAACAAACAAGATGCTTACGTATGTTGTGGCCCCATGATGAAGGGCCACACTCCTTGAATGCAGGCAGTACTTTGAAGGCTCTGCATCAGGCAATTTGATCTTCATTCACAATACTTAGTTCCATGCTCACACCACTGCTGCCAGGTGGAATCCAGCAGATGAAGTAGGTGCTTAAGAGGGCACCACTCTCCAGATGACACAAGTAGAAGGTATAGGTCCCTCTCAAGAGGTCTTTTATGTCCCTGAGACCTCCACCTAGAACAGAGGGCAAGCCAACAAGCCCTTGGAGAGCAGACTTCAGAGTGCCACACAGCAGCAGGCAGTTTACTAAGGCTAGCCATGATGCAGTACGGGTGCACAGTTCCTTCCAAGGGCAGTAAATACTCCTGTGCACATCAGTTCCTCTGGCATTGTGCACCATGTGGTCCAGGGTCTCCGGCCCAACGTCCCTGCAAATGTATCTCTAATTTGCTGCAGTGGGACACTAGCAGTTACACTGTAGTTTGCCTTTGAAGGTGGGGTGGTTCAGAGGGTTCCCTTTTGAACCACAGATGTCTCACCTAAATTTTAGTCCTGTCTGCCATGGGGCCATGCAATGCAGATCTTAATCTTTAGTGGGTCCATTATCTGGCCCGAAAGGCCAAGGGTCAAAACCTCTCTCTCCAATCTATCGAGCCAGGCCCTCAAATGGCAGAGGACTGTCATTACAGTTGTGTGCCCAAAGTTTATAGCTGTCACTGGGGAATGGGCAGATGTTCTCCTCAGCCTCCAGTGTGGAATACAGTTTAGTTAAAAAAGGCACACAAAGGGCCTCAATAGCATTAATTATCTCAATTACAGTTATGTGTAATAATCTTGGTAGGTATTGTAGATATCCTGAATGAGATATGCTGTTAGCTTTCATTTGATTATCAGGGATATTTACAGTTATGGCATAATTAGTGATTAAATAGTTTGTGTGCTGCTGGCTAGGTACATGCACAGTGATGACCAAATATCTCTTGGCCTCGAGCAGGCTGACAAAGGAATGCATAAATGGTCTGACATGATGTTACAGTGCATTAAATCTTTAATCCATTCTGCAAATATCTGCACAGGGCCTCCCCCATCACATTGCAACGCTCTGTTTAGCAAGTCATATGGGCAGAGCTATGTATTTATGGGTTGGGACTGTGTATCTTTTACGTATCCCTGTAATGGTCTGAGAGTGTTAGGTGCTACTTGCACGTAAATCAACTTGTTCAGTTCCAAGAAGAACACCTCAATCCAGTAACTGTGTATGCCTGGCATTTCCATGCTATGTGTAAAAGTGTAAAACAAATCTACAGCATCCTCCCCACATTGCTGACATTTGGCATCTAATTTCAGGCCAAATCTGTGCAATCTAGTTGCTCTGGTATCCCGTGAGTATTTAAACTAGGTGCCTCCAACCAGATGATCTCAGAGATCTTCAGAGTAGCTCACAGACTTGAGTTCATTTTTCAACAAGGGCAAGGTCACATTTTCCCCTTAAAGTTAAGGGATAAGGTGTTTATAATGAATTATTGTCATCAGGCTACAGATAGCAGGGCCTAATAATGAGCAGTACTCAGTCAGCTTTGTGACCCAGGCTGGGACACAGAGATGACGAACAGAAGCACTGAGGTATTTAACTCTTACATAAAAGTATTTGTTAACTCAATATTGGAAGATGAGAACAAAATCATGTTTCTGAATGTTTTTAAAAGGGAGAACATTAAAATGAAGAGATAACAATGATTATGTTAACTCATTTTAATTTTCAAATTTTTCTTGTAAATGTTGCACATTAATATGAGATAATTTTAAATGATGAGTTCTAAGAAATCTATTCAAACAAAAGGTTAACTCTTCAGTTTAATTTTCTCCCATTTTCTCCCATTTCAAATTGTCACCTTAACACACATCAGGCATCTTGCTCCCTGGTAGACATGGTGCTATATTTACAACTGAAAAATACAGCCATTATTTTAAGTGGGAGAAATATAAATTGCTGAAAAATGTTGCATGTTATGAACATTTTGGCAGAACATTTTTCTGCACTTTAAATTTCTTCCATTTAAAGAAATGGTTGTATGTTTGTGTTAAACAGTGCTACCTATTGCGAAAGGTATGTCCTGTGCCACAAGTACATCCAAGAAAGGCTTTCAATCTTCCATATACAGATATCCCATTTACTCACACACATGTTCATACATCCCAAAAGGCCACACTTTCACTGACACACATGGCAGCTATGCCATAGCGTCCCTAGTCAAAGCATTTTGTTGAAACCATACAATCTGGATCTATGGACATCTGGGTGTGGGGGTGTCTGGTAACACTGCACGAGTTGGCTTTCAGTAGCTCATGATGATTTTCACTGATTAGAAGTAGCTCTCAGTATAGAAAAGGTTTGGGACCCCTGATTTAAACTGTCTTAACATGTGTTATGCATTTAAAGAGACATTTTTAATAGCCTGATAATAAAGGCACCATTGTTCATTCGTAATTTCACTGTCAGTCTGTTATTGTTGTTGAGATTTGTAAGCATTAAGCCACACTCCACGATAGTTAGGTAAAAAACGGTATTTCAAAGAAGAGCTCCGTACAAGGTGTGTTAATAAGTGAAAAAGTTCAGACTGATAGGGAAAGGCTTTGAAGCTGTTCCAGAGTCATAAAGTTAGTCCCAACAAATAGGTCTCGGACCTTTTCCATGTGGAACGTTTTCAGGAGTATTTGTGTCCCCTTATCCCAGAACACCAGGAGCTAAGCACACCATTCCATTAGTGTGTGTGAAGAGTATATCTTTACCATGCAGCTCCTTAGCAGCCAATGTCAAGTGTACACTGTGTTACCTATCGGATGTATTCTGTTGAACTTCCTAGCAAGGGCATGATCAGTCTACCGGTCAATGGAGAGGGGACTGAGGCATCTCTCTTTATCCACACATGTGGATTATCAGGCAATGGGATTGTTCAACAAGTAATACAAACACTGCAGAAAAACTACCATATTCATAATGGTGACTCTTCCTGACAGTAATAGCAGAAGTAGGATCCATGTATTTATGTTATCTGAAAGTTTATCTGGAATCTCTCAGAACATTGATACCTAAGTAGTGATGTGCTGCTTAGGCTGAAAGAACAAGCTGATATCTGACGGCGCATGCCAGTGGTTCGGCAATCAGTACATACAACAAGGGGAAAGGGGACATCTCTGACGAGAACCTCTACCTACCTGAATGGTACATGTTGTTTGGTCATTGATACGGATATGAGGTGTAAGAATTGTTCATATCTACTGCATCCAGCTTTCTCAGTAGAGCAAACAAAGCTCAGTTTGACCAAAAAAAGCCTTTTCAGCTTCTAGGAAGAGAGCTGTTGCTTGAATTTTGGGGTGGATTTGTGCCATTGTTCCAAAGAAAATTCTGAGATCAATGGCTGTCGTCCTACCAGGTATGAAACCTGCTCGTTCCAGTAGAACTGGACCTTTCATTAAGTGACTGAGATGGCTGGCCAGTATCTTGGCAAAAATGTTGTATTGGGATATGAGAGTAGTTGATATGATGAGCCTTGATCTGCCAGTTTATCTGATTTCAAAATTATAATAATTAATGCTTCTCACATGGGAGTATCCACTCTTAAGTGTAGCATCATATGGTATCATAATGAACAGAGTCAATTCTACATATTTCTTATAGAAATTGGAGGTCAGCCTGTCTGTGCCTGGGGCCCGTCATTTAACATGCTACAAATAACCTGTTTAATCTCTTCAGGAGACACTGTCATCAGTAAGTACTCACTATGTTCATTGTTGTGTTATGCCATTGTTAATTCATCAAGATGTTTCTTTATATCTACAGGCTGAGTCATGCGTCTGGAGGTATATAGTTCCTCATAATATTATCTGAATCAGCTGGCTATCAGAGAAGGAGTCATGCAGTGGGTCAGCCTGTGAGGACTATATACAGGTCACCATCCAGTCAGTCCATTTGGGGGTGCATAAGTCTGGCAAGACATCTACTCAGACACCCATCCTCTCCCATATACGCGGGTCACCGCATGTTTATCAATGTGTTAAACTTTTCGCTCCTCAGTCTCGATGTATTCACAAATCTTATTTTGTATATTGTGCAATATTTGTGGATCACTGGTTGGCACAAATGCCTTCTGCATCCTGTCTAACTTGCTATCCAACTGTGCTGAGGAAATTCTTCAAGAGCATCAAGGCCACATCTGGACTAAAACACTTTCATCTCATGGGGCCAATAAGAAGAGGGTATTGACTCTTCCTGAAGTTGTACAAGGTCCCCCACCAACAGGGCTGAACTGGCAAAATGGCCACCAGGTGTTTTGGTGAAGTGGCGGAGTGGGGACCAGTTTCACTGCTAGTGGGGCTTGGTTTTATTGTGAGTCCCTTCCAGCTATGTATGCCTTAAGCACATGTTAAAACTATTTGCTTTTCAATTGTTTATTTAGAAGCACTACAAATAAGAACATGGCCAGCAAGTCCCCAGCAACAAAACTGACCCTCACAGCAGTGAAAATTAAACATCCTGACAGCCCACTGAACTGCTTGGTAGCCATAACAGCCCTGCCTGCCAACACGGGTAATGTCCCTGTTCGTTAACAGGGGGCTGGCGGGCTCCGTATTTACCGTATTTACCTTAAAAGAATTGTCTCTTTCAGCAGGTACAATGTGTCATAGGAGCAGTGGCAGTGGGTTCCCCGGGTCCATGGAGATCATACGGAGCCACCAGCAACAGGTGAAAGGGATTTCAGGGAGGACACTGCACAGATCCACAGCATGGTCCAGTCACACTTCTCATCAGAGTCTTTCTCACAGCTGATTTATTGGCCCAGTGTTCACACTGTGGCAATGAGTCCCTCAGCAAGCAGGGCATCAGCAGTCACCTCTCAGGCACATTAGTCACTGCTGAAGCTCCTTGGCATTTCAGGACTCCACTCATGGCTCCAAAGCTAGACCATTGGCTAAGTCTACTCTGTCTTTCATGCATCTGTTGTATGCCAGACCTCCAAGACAACTCAGGCAATCATCCATCCCACCTTGTGTTTACCACCTTGTGTTTACAGGCCAGCAGTAGTGAACTATGGTATAGGAATCCAATGGGGCTGCATATGTGGGCTAAATGTAGGATTATTGGCACAGCCAAAGAAGCCACAATCGAGTGTGCCCCTCTTCCAGCCCAGGTGGATCACCTCCTTACCTTCTTACTTGCTCTTTTTTATGGACCATAGAATTCTTCAGCAGAAGAAGCCTGAAGCTGTATTCCATAAAATTGCATCTAAATAGGTGTCATTTCTGGCTCTGTAAGTCTTGGAATTCCAAAAATGTTCTAAATCCCAATTTCTCAGGGTTTCATTGAGTAGTTACTTTGGTTCACTTCTAAGACTCTGAGGACCTTGGGGACAGCATTTAGGATCAGAGCTCAGACCAGCAGAGGCCACCAGCATGGTCCAGTCCAGATCCAGTTGGTACTGGTCAGCTGGTCACATCAGAAAAAAGGCCTGCTGCAGCTTGTTGTGCCCCAGTAGCATTGCAGGAGGTCAGCCAAATCACCCTTGGAGTACACTTCTTTCTCCCGAGTGTAAAAGGGAACAGACCCAGTTTTTTATGGTTCTGCTCAGGTTACAGCAAGAAGGGGACAGTTTCTCTTTTGATCTTCCACAGGCCGTGGGCTGCCACACTGATAGTTGGCACCATCTCTTTGGTAGGAGTGACTCCTGTCGCTTCCCTAAGCAATGGGATAAAAGTTCCCAGGGGCAACCTGTAGGAGGCTGGCCTGGTTTGTAGTGGGTACCAAGGGGTACTTACACTCTACACCAGGTCCAGTTATCCCTTATTAGTGTAGAAGAGGTGTTCTAGCAGCTTAGGCTGATAGAAAAGGTAGCTTAGCAGAGTAGCTTAGGCTGAACTAGGAGACAATCAATCAATCAATCACAATATTTATAGAGCGCACTACGTAACCGTTAGGGTTTCAAGGCACTGGGGGGGGGGGGGGGAGTCTGCTACTGGTCGAAGAGCCAGGTCTTGAGGAGTCTCCTGAAGGTGAGAAGGTCCTGGGTCTGTCGCAGGGCGGTCGGGAGGGCGTTCCAGGTCTTGGAAGCGAGATAGGAGAAGGATCTGCCGCCGGAGGTCTTGCATTGGAAGTGGGGAACGATGGCGAGGGCGAGGTTGGCGGAGCTGAGCTGGCGGGAGGGGACGTAGAAGTTGAGTCTGTAGTTCAGGTAGGCTGGTCCGGCGTTGTGGAGTGCCTTGTGAGCGTGGGTGAGGAGCTTGAAGGTGATCCTCTTGTCCACTGGGAGCCAGTGGAGGTCCTTCAGGTGGTGGGAGATGTGGCATCAGCGGGTTACGTCGAGGATCAGTCGGGCGGAGGCGTTTTGGATGCGTTGGAGGCGTCGGATGTCTTTAGCTGGGATGCCTGTGTAGAGTGCGTTGCCGTAGTCCAGTCTACTGCTGACGAGGGCCTGGATCACAGTTTTTCTGGTTTCCGTCGGGATCCATTTGTAGATTCTACGTAGCATGCGGAGGTTGTTGTAGCAGGAGGAGGAAACTGCGTTGACCTGCTTGGACATGATGAGGGCGGAGTCGAGGACGAAGCCCAGGTTGCGTGCGTGGTTGGTTGGTGTTGGAGGAGGTCCCAGTGCGATGGGCCACCAGGAGTCGTCCCAGGCCGAAGGGGTGCGTCCGAGGATGAGGACCTCCGTCTTGTCGGAGTTCAATTTCAGGCGGCTTTTTCTCATCCATTCGGCGATGGACTTCATTCCTTCATGGAGGTTGGCTTTGGCGGTGTGTGGGTCTTTGGTGAGGGAGAGGATGAGCTCGGTGTCGTTGGCATAGGAGAGAATGTTGAGGTTGTGCTGACGGACCAGTTGTGCGAGGGGGGCCATGTAGACGTTGAACAGCGTTGGGCTTAGGGAGGAGCCTTGGGCTACGCCGCAGATGATGTTGGTGGCTTCGGAGCGGAAGGGAGGGAGTCGGACTCTCTGGGTTCTGCCGGAGAGCAAGGAGGAGATTGAGGGCTTCGTGGAGGCGTGTTAGTAGGGTGTGGTGGCAGACCGTGTCGAAGGCTGCAGAGAGGTCCAGGAGGATGAGGGCTGATGTTTCGCCGTTGTCCATGTGCTGTCTGATGTCGTCTGTGGTGGCGAGGAGGGCAGTTTCGGTGCTGTGGTTGCGTCTGAAACTGGACTGGGAGGGGTCCAGGATGGAGTAGTCCTCGAGGTGGTGGGTGAGCTGAGCGTTGACGATCTTCTCGATGACCTTTGCCGGGAAGGGGAGGAGGGAGATCGGGCGGAAGCTTTCGAGGTCGTTGGGGTCTGCCTTGGGTTTCTTGAGGAGGGCGTGGATTTCGGCGTGCTTCCAGCTTTCCGGGAAGGTTGCGGTTTCGAAGGATAAGTTGATGATCTTTCGAAGCTGGGGGGCGATGGTAGAGTCGGCTTGTTGTAGACGTGGTGGGGGCATGGGTCTGAGGGGGATCCTGAGTGGATGGAGTTAATGTTTTTGCAGGTTTCCGAGTCGTCTACGTGGGTCCAGGCGGTCAGGCGGTTGGTGTAGGTGGAGCTGTCGGAGGTGGGGTCTGGCGGAGACGTGGTGTTGAGGCAGTCATGGATGTCGGCGATCTTCTGATAGAAGAAGGTGGACAGGGTCGTCGCAGAGTTCTTGGGAGGGTGGGATGTCGTTGGCGCTGGGGTTGGATAGCTCTTTTACGATGCAGAAGAGTTCCTTGCTGTCGTGTGCGTTGTTGTTCAGGGGTTCTGTGAAGTGGGAGCGTTTGGCGAGTTGGATTAGCTGGTGGTGCTTGCGGGTGGCTTCCATGTGGGTTGTCAGGCTGTCTGGTGTGCGCTCGAGGAGCCATTTCTTCTTGAGTTTCTGGCAGGTGCGTTTGGAGGTGATGAGTTCGTCCGTGAACCAGGCGGCTTTTTTCTTTCCTTTGTTGTCGGTGGGCTTTTTGAGAGGTGCGAGGGTGTTGGCGCAGTCGTTGATCCACCGTCGTAGGTTGATGGCGGCGGTGTCTGGGTCGGTGGGGTCGGTAGGCGGGTTCTGGGCGAGGGTGCTGGTCAGTTGGTCTTCGGTGACTTTGCTCCAGCGGCGGTGAGGTGGTAGTTGGGTGCGGTGGTGTTCGGTGTGCTTCTTGAATGTGAAATGAACGCAGTGGTGGTCGGTCCAGTGGAGTTCGGTGGTGTGGCTGAAGGTGACGTGGTTGCTTGCGGAGAAGATTGGATCAAGCGTGTGGCCGGCGATGTGGGTGGGTGTGTTGACCAGTTGTCTGAGGTCGAGGTTGGAGAGGTTGTCGATCAGAGATGTGGTGTTGGCGTCGTTGTTGTTCTCCAGGTGGAAATTGAGGTCTCCAAGGAGGATGTAGTCCGTAGAGGCGAGGGCGTGGGTGCTCGTGAGGTCGGTGATAGAGTCGCTGAAGGGTGCTCGTGGTACTAGGGGTCGGTAGATGATCGTTCCCCTGAGGGTGGTGTTGGGGTCAGTGTGGATCCGGAAGTGCAGGTGTTCGGCTGTCTTGAGGGTGTCGTCCGTGTGGGTGTGGATTTTGAGGGTGGATTTGTGGTCGATGGCTATTCCTCCTCCGATTCCGTTGGGGCGATCTCTTCTGGTGATCTTGTAGCCATCCGGGATGGCTATGGCGATGTCAGGTGCTGAGGAGTCGTTCCACAAGGTTTCGGTCAGGAAGGCTACGTCTGGGGCGGTGGTGTCAAGCAGGTCCCAGAGCTCGATGGCATGCTTTCGTGCGGAGCGTGTGTTGAGGAGTATGCAGTGGAGGTGGTTTGTGCTGGTTGTTGCAGGTTTCCTTGTTTTGTTGCGGGTGAAGTTGCAGGCGCGGCAGGAGAAGGGTCCTTTGGTGTTCTTCGGTGTGGCCTGGAAACAAGTTGTGGAGGGGCCGGGGTTGAGGGTGATGAGTTCGCTGGCCGAGCAGCGACGTCTGTTGGTGCGGGGGTCGCGTGGACCAGGGGGGTGGCGCTGGGCGCGGTCCAGGCGCGGACGGGCTTGCCTCTGGCGCGCCTCCGGCGCACCAGCTGCGCGGACGCACAGCGCCAGCCATTAAGGGGGGAGGGGTAAGGGAGGAGCAGCTGGGAGGCGGGAAGGAGCGGCGAATGGGGGCGCAAGGGGGGGAGCGCAGGGAGGCAGCGGCAGGGAAAAGCGGCAAGGGGGAGCGCACAAGGTGCGAAAAGCGGAATGCAGCAAAAAAGGTACAATTGGAAAAAAGCACAAAAGCACAAAAAAAGCAAGGCACAGAATGCAGAAAACAATCACAAATACTGCGGACACGGCAAAATGCACAGGCGGATTATAACAGTCTTAAAAAGGCACAAATGGGGGCAAAAACGCAGAGAAGCAGGCACAGAATACAGAATACAATCACAAGACATGCAAAGCTCCTACTATACCACTGGTGTCATATGCACAATATCATAAGAAAACACAATACACAGATATACTAAAAATAAAGGTACTTTATTTTTATGAAAATATGCCAAAAGTATCTCAGTGAGTACCCTCAGTAAGAGGATAGCAAATATACACAAGATATATGTACACAATACCAAAAATATGCAGTAATAGCAAAAGGAAGTAATACAAGCAATGTACAGTCACAATAGATTGCAATAGGAGCACATAGGTATAGGGGCAACACAAACCATATACTCCAAAAGTGGAATGCGAATAACGTATGGACCCCAAACCTATGTGAGCTTGTAGAGGGTCGCTGGGACTGTAAGAAAACAGTGAAGGTTAGAAAAATAGCCCACCCCAAGACCCTGAAAAGTAGGTGTAAAGTGCACCTGTATTCCCCAGAGAGCACAGAAGTCGTGATAGGGGAATTCTGCAAGAAAGAACAACACCAGCAATGCAACCAAAGTGGATTTCCGGACGAGAGTACCTGTGGAACAAGGGGACCAAGTCCAAGAGTCGCAACAAAGTCGAGATTGGGCAGATGCCCAGGAAATGGCAGCTGAGGGTGCAAAGAAGCTGCCACTGGATGGTAGAAGCTGTGGATTCTGCAAGAACGAAGAGGGCTAGAAACGTACCCTTTGGAGGATGGATGTCCCACGTCGTGAAGAAGCTTGCAGAGGTATTACCACCCAGAAAGACCACAAACAAGCCTTGCTAGCTGCAAGAGTTGTGGTTAGGGTTTTTGGATGCTGTTGTGGCCCAGGAGGGACCAGAATATCGCCAGTTGCATGAGGAGACAGAGGGGGCGCTCAGCAAGATAGGGAGCCCTCACAGAAGCAGGCAGCACCCACAGAAGTGCCAGAACAGGCACTACAAAGAGGAGTGAACCAGAGCTCACCCGAAGTCACAAAAGAAGATCCCACAATGCCGGAGGGCAACTCAGAAGGTTGTGCACTGCAGGTTAGAGTGTCGGGGACCCAGGATTGGCTGTGCACAAAGGAAATCCTGGAAGAGTGCACAGGAGCCGGAGCAGCTGCAAATCACGCGGTACCCAGCAATGCAGTCTAGCGTGGAGAGGCAAGGACTTACGTCCACCAAACTTGGACTGAAGAGTCACTGGACTGTGGGAGTCACTTGGACAGAGTTGCTGAGTTCCAGGGACCACACTCGTCGTGCTGAGAGGGGACCCAGAGGACCGGTGATGCAGTCTTTTGTTGCATGCGGTTGCAGGGGGAAGATTCCGTCGACCCACGGGAGATTTCTTCTGAGCTTCTAGTGCAGAGAGGAGGCAGACTACCCCCACAGAATGCAACACCAGGAAAACAGTCGAGAAGGCGGCAGGATCAGCGATACAAGGTTGCAGTAGTCGTCTTTGCTACTTTGTTGCGGTTTTGCAGGCGTCCTGAGCAGTCAGCAGTCGATTCCTTGGCAGAAGGTGAAGAGAGAGAAGCAGAGGGACTCTGATGAGCTCTTGCATTCGTTATCTAAAGAATTCCCCAAAGCAGAGACCCTAAATAGCCAGAAAAGGAGGTTTGGCTACCTAGGAAGGAGGATAGGCTAGTAACACAGGTAAGAGCCTATCAGAAGGAGTCTCTGACGTCACCTGCTGGCACTGGCCACTCAGAGCAGTTCAGTGTGCCAGCAGCACCTCTGTTTCCAAGATGGCAGAGGTCTGGAGCACACTGGAGGAGCTCTGGGCACGTCCCCTGGGAGGTGCAGGTCAGGGGAGTGGTCACTCCCCTTTCCTTTGTCCAGTTTCGCGCCAGAGCCGGGCTGGGGGATCCCTGAACCGGTGTAGACTGGCTTATGCAGAGATGGGCACCATCGGTGCCCATCAAAGCATTTCCAGAGGCTGGGGGAGGCTACTCCTCCCCAGCCCTGACACCTTTTTCCAAAGGGAGAGGGTGTAACACCCTCTCTCTGAGGAAGTCCTTTGTTCTGCCTTCCTGGGCCAAGCCTGGCTGGACCCCAGGAGGGCAGAAACCTGTCTGAGGGGTTGGCAGCAGCTGCAGTGAGACCCCAGGAAAGGTAGTTTGGCAATACCCGGGTCTGTGCTAGAGATTCGGGGGATCATGGAATTGTCTCCCCAATGCCAGAATGGCATTGGGGTGACAATTCCATGATCTTAGACATGTTACATGGCCATGTTCGGAGTTACCATTGTGACGCTATACATAGGTAGTGACCTATGTATAGTGCACGCGTGTAATGGTGTCCCCGCTTTCACAATGCCCTGAACAATGTGGGGGCACCTTGGCTAGTGCCAGGGTGCCCACACACTAAGTAACTTAGCACCTAACCTTTACCAGGTAAAGGTTAGACATATAGGTGACTTATAAGTTACTTAAGTGTAGTGGTAAATGGCTGTGAAATAACGTGGATGTTATTTCACTCAGGCTGCAGTGGCAGGCCTGTGTAAGAATTGTCAGAGCTCCCTATGGGTGGCAAAAGAAATGCTGCAGCCCATAGGGATCTCCTGGAACCCCAATACCCTGGGTACCTCAGTACCATATACTAGGGAATTATAAGGGTGTTCCAGTATGCCAATGTGAATTGGTGAAATTGGTCACTAGCCTGTTAGTGACAATTTGGAAAGCAAAGAGAGAGCATAACCACTGAGGTTCTGGTTAGCAGAGCCTCAGTGAGATAGTTAGGCATCACACAGGGAACACATACATATAGGTCACAAACATATGAGCACTGGGGTCCTGACTAGCAGGGTCCCAGTGACACATAACAAACATACTGAAAACATAGGGTTTTCACTATGAGCACTGGGCCCTGGCTGGCAGGATCCCAGTGAGACAGTGAAAACACCCTGACATACACTCACAAACAGGCCAAAAGTGGGGGTAACAAGGCTAGAAAGAGACTACTTTCTCACACAACCCTACCCACTTTTGCAGCACTTCTTGTTTGCCTCCTGCAAACAATATCATAGTGCACCTTACGGTGAAAATTCAAGATGGAGAAACCTTTCCTCCCTTGTGCTTTATAAATGTTACATTTCCTTAATATTTACTAAAAGTCAGACTTTACCTGCCATTAATAAAAGTGAAATATTGAAAGACTATTTTAGCCATTTCCTGTCAAATGTTACAGATTAAAATGTATAACCTGTACTTTTACATTTTCTAGAATTCAGCAACACCCTGCCTGTGAATGTGGTTTTAGTGCCTAATCAATGGAGGAACATGCCAATTTTAATGGTGCACAGGTTCCATTTTTAAATATCAGGGGCCGTATTTATACTTTTTGGCACACAACTGCGCCAACGCATTTGTGCGTCAAAAAATTTAACACCAGCTAACGCCATTCCAAAGCGCCATGCGGGCGCCGTATTTATGGAATGACGTTAGCCGGCGGAGCTGCCTGGTGTGCGTAAAAAAAAATGACTTACACCAGGCCTGGCGTAGGGGAAAATGGAGCTTGGGCGCCAAAAAATGGGGCAAGTCAGGCTGAGGCAAAATTTTGGCCTCAACCCGATTAGCGCCATTTTTTTGGACTCCCAACCCCCATTGAAATTACTCCTGTCTTAGCAAAGACAGGAGTCATGCCCCCTTGCCCAATGGCCATGCCCAGGGGTCTTCTGTCCCCTGGGCATGGTCATTGGGCATAGTGGCATGTAGGGGGGCACAAATCAGGCCCCCCTATGCCACAAAAAAAATATAAAAAAAATACTTACCTGAACTTACCTTAAGTTCCCTGGGATGGGTCCCTACATCCTTAGGTGTCCTCCTGGGGTGGGCAAGGGTGGCAGGGGGTGTCCCTGGGGGCATGGGAGGGCACCTCTGGGCTCCTTCCAAGCCCACAGGTCCCTTAACGCCTGCCTTGACCAGGCATTAAAAAAAGACGCTAAAACGGCTGGACGTCATTTTTTTTGACCCACCCACTCCCGGGCGTCAGTTTTGCCCGGGAGTGTAAATACGGCGCACATGCCTCGGAGTCATTTTTTAGACGGTAACGCCTACCTTGCATATCATTAACGCAAGGTAGGTGTCCACGCTAAAAAATGACGCAAACTCCAAGATCTTTGGCGCTAGACGGGTCTAACGCCAAAGTATAAATATGGAGTTAGTTTTGCGTCGGAATTGCGTAAAAAAAAACGACGCAATTCCGGCACAAACAGAGTATAAATATGCCCCCAGGTACCCTCGTCTGTGGGCAACAAGATGTATTTATAGGTAATGTTAATATTTAAAAGCAGTATTTCTTGCTTTTCAAAAAGGGTTATTTTGACAGACTTGGCAGCAGGGTTTTAGGCTACAGCAGCCAGGCTGTACATGGGAGGCACTCCACCATGTTTTACAGGCCCACTCTGTGGAATGTACAATAGGTACTGCTGTCTACAAGTGGTATTTAACTTCCAGGCCCTGTTTTCATTTTCTATACCATATACTAGGGTCTTATAGTCAGGTTAACTATGTCAGTTAGGAGTAAGACAAGTTAGCCATGTTTAAAGGGGGAGCACCAGCACTTTACTCCTCTTTAACAGGGCAAAGTGCACAGAATTTAAAAACAGCAAAAGTAAGGTCCAGAAAAGGGAAAAGAATCCAAAGGGGTCACATAGAAAATGCAGATTATTTACTATTTCCTTCCTTCCTTGTGTGTTTTCCCCTCTCTTTCTCTGGATCAAATTCTGTTGAGGAATAATATGTGGTAGTCCTCATAAATGAGTGCCAGTGGGCCCCACCTGCAACCACCAACTCAAATTAAGCACTGAGTAAATTTTACAACTGAAACAACGTGACAGAGCAAGGATACTAAGAGCCTGATTTAAGAAAAGTGGTGCTGCATCCACTGCAGTGCCACTTTTCTTGTGCCCCTTAGCGCCACCTAACGCCACCATGTGTGCGCTGCATTTAATATACAGTGCACCATGGTGGTAGTTAGGGAACTAGTGTCAACATTTTTGATGCTAGTTTAGTGCTTTGCGGGATTAGCATCAACATTACGTTAATCCTGGCAAAGCACATTGAGGCCCATTAGAAATAATGGTGTGCCTCCGTTTAACGCCTTCTCTGTGCAGGCATTAAAAATGCACAAAACAATGTCACAAAGAAATCTTTTAGGAACACCCCTTTACATACATTATGGCTGGCACAGGCATAATGTGGTGCAAGGGATTACAAAGTGGCGCATTGATGTATTGTGCCACTTTATAAATCTGGCTTGGCGATTTTGGCCTCATTGTGCCATATTAGTGTAAAACAAATGATACTAATGTGGTGCAGGGAGTCTCTAAGCCCTCTTAAATCTGGGCCTACAAATCAAGAAGAAGACCAAGATCCTGCATTTGTCTCCTGAAGTAGGGCAGACATCACAGATGTTGGCTGAATAGACCATCACAATTGCAATGGATTAACTTTTAGCATAAAGATGTTCATCTATTTGTTGTGAAAAACTATTTATATAAGAGAGAGAGATTGTGTGTGTGTGTTAGAAAACAGAGCTAACAGGAACCCATAATATAATTTCCAACTTTTGCAAAACTGACATTCATCATGATAACCTCTCCAGATCTGCACTCTTGTAATGAAGGCCCATTATTAGCTAAACATTGCAGGAGAAGCTTCAAACATATCTGAGCTTAGCACTGAGCATTATTTAATTAGAAGTATATTTATGAAAACTAAGAAAACATGAACATTGTTCATGTACATTGCTGAAAGTTGCAAGGTCGTTTTAAAATCTCTGGGCATAACCACTGTATATTGTTTGATTAGAGGGCTAAAAATGAAGGTTCTAATCTTCAGTTCAATTTTAGCTCTTATCTTGCTTGAAGTAGCATCAACAATCTCTAATTTCTCTGTTTCAAAATAAACATGTAACATGAAAATACACAAAGGGTAATTTGTGTAATATGGCCTATATGACCAACTCGGGGTTCTGGGAACATTTACAAACCACTTGGCCTGCAGCCTAATGTTTTATGAAGTCACCGTACCCCATTGATGCCAATATTCGATCATATTACATAGTTATAAGTAATAGATATAACACAGGCGTGATAGAGTCTGTGTAGGTATGGTTACTTCTGACTTTCCGTTAAAAACATGTTTCTTGCTTTCTTGATAACTTTGGTGCAGTTCAACAAATCTGCACAAAATTCTTCCAAAAAAAGGTCATGTCATTTCAGCTCTGCATTCAAGCTTCTTTTGAATCACCCAGGGAGGGGGAGCAAAGAAAACGTGGAGAGGTAAAAAAAAAAGTGACAATTGTCATAAATGAACTTTCAACTCCATTTGAAATCTTTCCTCTGTGCTACAGAAAAAAACCATCTGAATGGAATTACACCACCCTTTGCATGAAAGTAGATCGTTACTTAAGGAACTCAATTTTCTTGGTTTGGTGTAAATCCATTGTGTAGTTTTTGAGAAATTGATGTTAGAAAAGTGTATCAGCCATGAAATTCATGTGATCTGCCAATCACGTCATAGATATTTGGATGCTTAAACCACATATGGTCCATGATCCCAGGTACCCAAACCCTTCACAAACCCAAATTTCCAAAGCTTAAATCTAATTGGACACAGTAGCTTTTTCATCTATCTTCCATTTTGAGTCCATGGACCCCAGCCTCCTGATTGGTTGGCTGAAACTTGATGAAAAATGTTGTGCCCACCATTACAGGATGTGAGGACTTGTGGCCAACCCCTGCTGCACCCAGTAGAAGGCACTGCAGTTCGTTGGGTGAAGGTTGCTTCACATTCCTGCTGTGGGGGGCAGAAGGCTGTGCAAAGAGGGTTACACTGTCCGTGGAGGGTTGGGCACTGTGCCTGCCTGATGGGGACTATCTAAATTAAACTTACATTTATTATATAATCACAAAATATAAGAAATTCACTGTGCGCCCCCCAGACCCTGAGCAATTATAGGTCCAGGGGAGCCTACCTCTGAATCTGAAATATGCCATACGGTCCCCCTCGTCATTCCTCAAAAAGGCTGTAGGGACCCCATTTCCCGGGGCGGTAACATGTTAGAAAAAGTGAGGGAGGCCTCTCGGCCCCACTCCCTGGGCCATTAATTGCCCCGGGATTCCCATCACCTGGGCTGGCTCACGTTCTTAGTCCTGTGGAGCTCAAGCCCGGGACACAATGGTTGCCTTACCCTCACCAGTGTCGGCAGGGAAATCTATGTTTGTTCCCGCCACGTGGGAGCAAACACAAACTCTGCTCCCAGCTACGGGAGCTTTGAAAATGCTTCTGAGGGCTGGGAGCAGACTTGAGATCTGTTTCACTGCTTGCAGTGATGTGGGCAGTGAAACAGATCAAGAGATTTGTCCCACACATAGGGACCAGCATAAGTAGCCGACATTGCTACAGTGAGTCAGCTGGGGGCCACAAGGGGCCCTGAGGCTTCTCCCACAGCCCCCAATGAGTGTATGGTGGGTGCCCTTGGTGGGCATCAGGGCACCCACCTTTAATTAATCCTGGCCCCAGAGAAGGGGTCCTCAAACCCTATAATGGCTTGGGGAGAGGGGCTGCACAGCTCCCCTCCCCTTTATGTGAAGTAGCAGCCCTGAGGGATGGGGTCCACATGTCCCAATAAGACTTGCAGAGGTGGGGGGGCACATGACCCCTCTCCTTTAATTAAAAAAAATGTCTCTGGGTGAGGGAGTCCCCAGGGCTTAATAAGACACTGGGAGGGGGCAAGGTGACCCTACTCCCCTTTAATTAAAAAAAGGCCCTCGGGGATGGGGTCCCCAGGGACTAATAAGGCTCCGAGAGGGGGCCATGTGGTTTCCCTCCACTTTAAAATAAATTGGGCCCTGGGGGGTGGGGTCTCTAGGGCCTAATGAGGCTCAGGGAGGGGGCTACATGGTCTCCCATCATTTAAAATTTCTGTGGCCTCGGGGAGATGGGGTTCCAAGGTCCCGTTGAGGCTCAGTGAGGGGGGTGAGTAGCCCAGCCCCTCATGAGGCTTAGGGAGGATGGCTGTGTGGCCCCTTCCCCTTAAAAAAATAAATAATGGCCCTGGGGGGTTCCCTTAGCCTAATAAGGCTCTGGGCCACTGAGCACCATCCCCTTTAAAACAAAAATGGCGTTAGGTGACAGGGTTCCCAGGGCCTAATGAGGCACAGGAAGGTGGACAACGCAACCACTTCCCCCTTTAAAAAAATAAAGCCCTGAATGATGGGGTCCCCAGGGCCAAAATGGGATTGGGGAGGGGGGGCGCAGTGCCCCCTTTAAAAAAGATACACCTCCGAAGGATGTGGTACCCACAGAACTTCACCAATAGTTACAGTTACCTTAGGGCATGAGTAATTTTTACTTAAGATAACTATCTTGCGCCCTCCCAATACACTGCTAATTACCCCACATAATTCATCACTCATGATATCTTATATGACATTGATAATATAACTGCAACATCTGCTGTGAAATTATTGTTGAGAAAACTGTGCATGGCGGAGGTGCGAGTTATAGTCACCGTAGGGCAAAAGTTCAAGTTACGTGCAAAAACTATTAATATAACTGGAGAATTTTTTTGTTTTTTCTAGTTTAAAACATTACTTTGTTGCTGAACTTCAAACCAGTATATAATATATATGACCTACTAGTGATTGCCAGTAGGTAGTTCTAGTTAGGTCTGCTTTACCATAGATGGTACATTTTTTTGGTTTGCTAATAACTTTGTCCAAGTCTGATGAATCTTCACATAACTTTAGAAATAAAGTTAATCCACCTCAGCTCCATCCTGGAAGGTTTCAGGGTGATCAGTCAAGCAGGAGCTGAGAAAAAATGGGGATCTCAAAAGTTAAAATCACCATGCATTTTCCATAGACTTCTTCAGGCATGCTACAGCAAAAACTCATGAACGGAATTACACCAAATTAGTCAAGAAGCTAGATCTTGGTCTGCAGATTGTGCCTTTTGTGATGTGATGCAAATCTATTCAGTAGTTTTTGAGAACGTAAGGGTCAAAAATAATTGCATATTTAGAAAGTTGGGCTATAAAGAGTCACAGAGAGAGTGCAAATTTAAAAGTGAAGGCATGTGATTAGTCGAGAGGACAGTTTTTCCAGTGAGCCTTCACACTGTCATGGGAATGAGAGACTCCTGCAGGTCTTGCATGCTCTCTGATTGGCTGGCTGTTGGAATGTTAGAAACAAAATGGCTGCCATTAATACTGTGAAAAACGGAAGGTGTTGTAAAAATGAAGTAAACAAGCTATATAAAGGGGCAGTAGAAGGGTATACTACAGCACTCGCTTTAGAGAGGAGGTGTCTAAGGGATAACTACTGTGAAGATTATAAATGTATCCTGTTTTTAACTAGTATTTATGACCTTGCAGGACCCTTGCTGGATCCTAAATAGGAAAAATGGGTAGATGAGTTCATAATACATTTTATGAAATGGGATGGATATTGTAGTGTTTGTTTTTGAGAGAACGTATGTAACAGATAAGTACTGTGATGAGTAGATGGTTAATTCTTATTTTTTTAAAGATACAATCTTGCAACAATATTGTGACAACAGGTGAGAGCAAGCTGTTAGGTGCTCCCACTCTTAGGAAAGTGTCATGCAAATTTGTAAGAAGGAAAAAGGTCAACAGTGCAAATAACATAGATCCTGAAACCACAGTGTAGCTCTGAAAAGAGTAATTTTTAATAACAGTTTTCAACAATTCTACTTTTGTTTGTGTTTACAAATACTTTTAATACGTTTTTGGAATTTTAAAGTTTTTTCAAATGGTAGGAAAAAACATAACTTGAGGTATGAAACAAACACCAGCAGCATCTCCTTAAAAACAAAAAGGAAAAAAGGAGAAACATTTACAAAAAACGTTTTTAAAAACTACTGCCTGGTGCATCACTTGTGATCTTTGACAAGCTTGTCCATGACAGACCTGCTTGTCTCTGAAGAAGCAGCAAGGCATCGCTTTATTAATAAAAGCAGGGTTATTTTCCACTTGGGCACTTACAACCTGCCCAGTATTTCCTGGACCAAATGATGTTGAAGCACCTGTAGAGTTGTCTAGCTCTGCAGCACAAGTTAATTTTGCCTGTCCAAGCCTTTGTGGGTGCGCAGAATACTCCACATGCCTGTAGTACTCACACTGTATGATTTATTTCTGCTCCCCCCAGCTAAACTCTTTGCTGCAAAGTTTAGAGGTAACATACTTTGCACAAACCTTCTTGGCACCTGGCCTCATATCAAAAAAATTGCCACACCAAGAATTAATTGAGCCTGAGGTGGCTGAACAGGTGCAAAAGCCCCTGGATCTTCATCTGAATCAGGTGAAAACATATTTCTCTTCAAAGCTAAACAGGAAAGAGAGAGCAAGCCTCCAGATATATCTACTCTCACTAAAGTCCAATGGTGAAATAAGCCAAAAAGGATGGAATCTACTTCTTCTAAATATGAACCAATTCAGATCCTTTCTTAGGTTGTGCTTCCTACCCTAGACCTCTAGCAAGAGTGTGGGCATCTCACACGATGTAAAAACAAATGCCTGCTTTATCTCATATAGAACAGCACACAATTCATGTTTATACCTTAAACAACATGTGTAGAGGTTCATTTTATTAAAAATTATAGAATACACAGTAATTAACTTAATTCTAAATGTACAATTTTGTGAGCGGTTCACAGAAGCCATATAGTAAGTACAACCCCCTCAGAGTCCACGCAGAGTAGTGTGCCTCTGGCTCTTGCAAGCATCTCACATGAACCATCACTTAAAAA
This sequence comes from Pleurodeles waltl, assembly GCF_031143425.1. Lineage (NCBI taxonomy): Eukaryota > Metazoa > Chordata > Amphibia > Caudata > Salamandridae > Pleurodeles > Pleurodeles waltl. The sequence goes on along the minus strand of NC_090447.1, from coordinate 996,375,425 downwards.
ACAAAAAGTAACATCCAATTATGTTTTATTCACTACTCTATTATAGATTAGCATTAAATAAAAATTAATTTACTTAAATGAAAAAGAAACCTAGAAATTCACTGAAAAATAAGGTTAAAGTATTGTTATAGTACGGTGCAATACAAATATCTGTTTACATTTTTAAAAACCCTTAGAAATTCACTTAAAAAACTAGTGACAACGTCAACATTTAGAACTAAAAAAAACTGAAATTAACTAGTTATAGTTATCTGCAATAACTGTAACTTGCGTCCCCACCATGCACTGTTTATGGCCTTGCATATGACAGCACTCAAGCCATGTTCCACGACATCATTTATGACATCACTAATGGTATTCCAAATGACATCATTGATGACATCATCCAATGAGTGTGCATGTTTGTTTTACAGTTTACATACTGGCCAATGACTACATTATTACTTTTCTACTAAATTTTGTACAGCTTGGGTGAAGCTTATAGGTATTAGTGTTCACAAAATACATGCGCTTCTAATGCACCATAGCTGTGTAGAGGTATTGAATATATTATAAATGTTTACAAGTTATAGTAGTGCTGCTAAGTATAACTGGTGAATTTATTTGTTTCTTTAGTTCAAAATGTTAAAGTTGTCACTGAGAAATAACATTACCTTAACCTTTGTTATTTATAGTGAAAAAAATAAATATATGTGCATATATATATATGTATATACATATATAGATGTATATATATGTATATATATATATATATATACATACATATATGTATACATATATATATATATGTACATATATATACATATATATATATATATATATACATGTATATATATATATATATATATATATACATGTATATATATATATATATAATATATATATATTTATATGTTACGAATCTTCACAAAATTTTCTAAACTAATTTGCCACTCTCTTCAGCTGATATTTGGAAAATGCATGGGGTGATTTGCCAAGCGGGGACCGAGCAAAAGGGGGAGTCCCAAAATGCATATTGTCTATGCAATCTCCTGTAGGGGTTTTAGACATGACTCCAACCCAAAATGGTAAAATGAATTACACCAAATTTGGCAGAAAGCTAAATTGTGGTTCAATAAGAGCCCTTTTTGTAATTTGATGTAAATCTGTTCAGTAGTTTAGGAGTTATTAGATAAAACAGATTTATGTATATCTAGAGATGCAGATCCACACTCCAACAGCAATGCCATGATAGGCTGGCTCAACCTGAGAGAAAAGTTGTGGCTGCCATTTTGTGTATTGGACTCAGTCCTGAGTGGAGGAGTAAAATTTATAAGTGACAGAGGGGCAGGGTAGAGGTACCCTGACCCCATGGGACTGAAAGAGGGGTCTGTGAGAGATTCCTCAAACATTTTTTTGGGGGTGCACAAGTATCCTCTGTTCCTCCGTCATTCTCAGTGTTGCACCCTCATGTGAATCCACAATGGATGTGCAGATACAAATCCCAATTTAAAAAAATACACCCACTCATAGACCCACTCACACACCCAATCACACATCCATACAAACACTCACACACCCATTCACAGACCCACAAAACCACTCACACATCCATGCACAGGCCCACACAATCACTCACACATGCACTCATGCACTCACTCACCCACTCATACAGTCACACACCCATTACACACCCACACAACCACACACATAACAAGTCACACACCCATACAGCCAATCACACAGCCACTTGCAGACCCACAGCATGGGATTGGCTACGTGTGGGGGACTGGCTGCAGGTCCTGGCCATACACAGCTCTGGTTGGATTAATGTATGTTCATTGCATATCACTGTATGTTAAAAACACCTAGAAATTCACTGCAAAAAATAAATGCTGCAGGGGCATTATAGTTAGGAAATAGAATTTTAAAAACCTTATAAATTCAGTAAAAAACTAAAAGTTACAGAGGCGTTATGGTTCCGATTTTACACACAAACAAGAGAAATTCAGTGGTTATTGTTATATTGATCTCCAGAAACTGTAACTCGTGCCCTAAGGCAACTATAACTCGCATCCTCACCATGCACTGCTAAATACCCCACGTATTACATCGATCATTACATCTGGTATGACATTATGGACAATTGCACTGCAACATTTGCAATGTGAATATAAATGTATTAATAAAATTACTGATGAGAAAACTGTGCCTGGGAGGGCACAAGTTATAGCTACCTTAGGGCATGAGTCATAGTTTCTTGTGATAAGTATAACTATAAATGATGAAGTTCTAGCAAGCGGCAGCATTTTGACAGCTCCCACTTGCTGGAAGTGAAGTGTTTGCTTTTGCTTGGCAAGAGCTGTCACAGCCAAGCCAAGCAAAAAGCTTTCTCCTGAGGGTGGGTACCTTGAGAGGTACAGGAGCTGGCCCTGGGAGATGATGGTCACAGGGCCATAAATGGCTCCAGGAGGGATGCCCCATGGCCCCCCTCCTTTGTTTAGCATTGACTGGCCCAGGGGAGGTGGTGGTCCCCGAGGCTGTATATAGTCCAATATTCCTTTTTGTTTAGTTCCCCAGGGAGGTGGTGTTGACCCACCCGGGGCCTGGTTGGGTCCACATTCACCCAATTCATTTTTAATAAGTTGTCCCAGATAGGTGGTGGTCCCCAGGGCCCGAGGTGGGTCCGCGCACCCCCCTGCTGATTTATATTATGTAGCCCCAGGGTGGTTGTGGTCCCCAGAGTGTCTGCGTGAACCCCCTCCTGCATATTTGTAAAATGTAGTCCCTGGGGAGGTGATGGTCCCAGGGCTTCTCAGAGCCCTAGGAGGGGGACTCCATGCACCCCCTCTTTAATAATTAAACTCAGCATACCCCGAGACCTGGCCAACCCGGGACCATAAATAAAAGCAAGCTGTGATGGCCACACTTGTTTTTTTTTTTATTCACCGTGAAATTCATGAATATTTGTGAATTTCTTAGTGAATTTAAAAAAATGCTTTTTTGCCCTTAATTGGTCCCAAGGGGAATCTTGGACCAAGGCTAGGGGGTTAGGGTGTTCCTACCCGGCACCCTTTTCTATTTTTTGTGAGCCAAGACCCAAAATGGCTGCTAATACTGCCTGTTTGAAATGTTGGCAGCCAATATAATTTCTGCACGAGCTCTGGACTATTCACGAAGTAATCACACTTCCAAATGTATAAATCTGGATTTACCTTAATATCTCGAAAACTACTAAATGGTTTTACACCAAAAAGTGTGCCAGATTCAGTGTAATGCAGTCCAGAAATTCTGGCTGTAGTTGTGTCTAAAATCTCTATGGGAATTAACAAGGGGAATGCATTATTGAGCCCCCCTTTTTCTTGGCCCCCGCTTGACAGATCACCCCAAAACTTTCCATGCACACTTCAACTTAACACTTTTTTGGGAAATTGTGTGAAGATTGATCAAACAGCGCCAAAGATATAGCCAAGTCAAAAAAGTATTTTTCTATGGAAACTATGGGGGTCATTCTGACCTCGGTGGTAAAAGGCGCTTACCGCCGGTCAGAAGACTGCCATAACACCGCCGCGGCCGCGGTAAACCACCACGGTCATTCTGACCCGCAACTGGCAAACCGCCAAAAACCCGACATCCACAAAAGTCTGCCACACCAAAGGTCAGCGAAAAAATGGGGATGAACAAACCTCCACCGTCACGCCAACAGAAATACGCCCATACCATTCCGACCCACAAATCCACGCGGCGGTCTTTCAAACGCGGTATTCCATTGGCGGTACACACCGCCGCGGTCAAAATACACACACACATAGAAAACTCAGCCACATTGGTCAGTTTGAAACACTCACACCTGATACACATACTAACACCACTCCCACACACCCAACACAATATAAAACACACACCCACATCACCCACAAACCCCTACGACCCAAAATTATTGACGAAGGCTAGAGACAGAGCACAGAATAGACAATCCCACAACACAGAGGCACACAACACCATCACCCACACAGAATCCACGCACCAAACACCACACACCACCACACGCACCACACTCATCACCACAAACGCCACCCACACCTCATCCACACCACCCCATGGCACCCCAAAGACACCCCAGGTTCAGTGACGCCGAACTCAGGGTCATGGTGGAGGAAATAGTCAGTGTAGAGCCCCAGCTCTTCGGGGCACAGGTGCAGCACACCACAATTGCCAGGAAGATGGAGCTATGGCAAAGGATAGTGGACAGGGTCAACGCGGTGGGACAGCATCCACGCAATCGGGATGACATAAGGAAGAGATGGAACGACCTACGGGGGAAGGTGCGTTCCATGGTATCAAGGCACAACATTGCGGTGCAGAAGACTGGCGGCGGACCCCCAACTACTCCCCCAGAATTTACCGCATGGGAGGAGGAAGTCTTGCACATCCTGCATCCTGAGGGCCTCGCAGGAGTAGGCGGAGGAATGGACTCTGGTAAGTCAAATCTTCACTACTGCTTCCCACCCCCACCCCACCTGCATGCCAAATCATACCCCCACCCTCACCCCCACTCCCATCACACCAACTCCTAGCAAAAGGCTCACCATCACAACCCACCCATCCCAACACCAAGCACTGCATGCGACCACAAAGCATGGACACCCATCACCAAAGCATGCCCACTGCACACACACATCACCCCCACAAGCCACCCTCACAAAAGCCCCCACAAGGGAATGCCTGCACTTGGGTACACGGACACCCACCCATCACACGAAATGCCACACACAGAAGCAATAACCATACCTTTATACCCCTGCAGAACCCGAACGCCACCACACTGCCACGGAGGGTCCAGAGATGTCCATCCCACCCCCAGAAGAGGCCCCCAGCGATGACAGCAGCTCTGTCTCCCTGGAGCCAGATGACCAGCCCGGCCCATCGGGGACCTCTGGACAGTCGGTTCCCCACAGAGAAGCCACAGGCTACACCAGACCCAACCCCCTCTGGGAACACCAGCACAGCTCCCACCCAGCTGGCCCATGCCTCTGTCTCCAGGACACGTCAATCAGCAGTGTGTCCACCACTACAGGGCACCCAGGTTGACCCACCACCCCAACAACAACAGGGACCTGGGGGCAGTGGCAGTGGGCACACCGTCCAGGGGACAGAGGCCCAGGAACACAGGGGAACTGGGAGGGCTGCTGTGCGACAGGGGGGGGACAGGCCCAGGGAACCGACTCTCCAAGAGGCCCTCTCCTCCATCATGGGAGCATACCACCGCTCCCAGGAGACGATGGCGACGGTACTGGCCCGGTTCCAGGAGATCCAGGCACTGCAGGAGGAACGGTACATGGGGTTCAGGGCGGAACTGAGGAACATCGGTTCCGCAATGGGGACCATTGTCGTGGCCCGCACCCAGATCGTCACCACATTGCGGGACCATGTGGCACCCCAAAGGGCCCCTGTCACTAGCCAAGACCAGGAACAGCCTACCACCTCCGCCGGTGCTAGTGGACAGGAGGACCCCACACAACGACAGGCCACCAGAACCCCACCTCCTGCAGAAGAAGAACCACCCCGCAAGCGGAACCTGAGATCTCACAAGAAGACAGAGTAGGATTGCAAGACCCCCGCCAGCCTAAGATACCCCCTGATGTCATCCCACTGTCCCACATTGTCACCCTGTCCAACCTTGAACTGCCCCTGCTCCATCCTTCCCCAGGCATATGGACAATGCACCTGTGCGACTGAGAACTGGACTCTGCCATGGACATTACTCCACCCCCACCCATCACCGTTTTACAATCATGTACCTATATGTAGCACTTAAAATAAATCACTTATTGCACTTAAAATAACAGGAGTCTGCTTGTATTCTTAACAAATGTATTACACATAACGGTGCAATAATGTCCAGTTACTTTGTGATGACAACATACCAATTTCAATAAGCTTTAGTCAATGGGCAAACAAAGCTGAAGTCAGGCAGTGGGTCTTACAGCTCTGAAAAGGGAAGGGAAAGTCACGAATCAGTTAACAGGAACTGGGGGGAAACACAGACAGTGGAGACGCATGAGGCCTTAAGTAAATGTAAAATGGCGTTGGTGATTCTTACCTGTGTGCTACTGAAAATATTGTTGTATGACTGTATCCCTGTTGTCCGTGTCGTCCCCGTTGTCTTCCTCCTCTTCACTCTCCACAGGCTCCACAGCTGCTACAACACCACCATCTGGACCATCCTCCTGCAGAAAAGGCACCTGGCGTCGCAAAGCAAGATTGTGAAGCATACAGCAAGCCACGATGATATGGCACACCTTCTTTGGTGAGTACATTAGGGATCCCCCTGTCATATGCAGGCACCTAAACCTGGCCTTCAGGACCCCAAAGGTCCTTTCTATGATCCTCCTAGTTCGCCCATGGGCCTCATTGTACCGTTCCTCTGCCCTGGTCCGGGGATTCCTCACTGGGGTCAGTAGCCACGACAGGTTGGGGTAACCAGAGTCACCAATTAGCCACACACGGTGTCTCTGTAGCTGTTCCATCATATAAGGGATGCTGCTATTTCGCATGACATACGCGTCATGCACTGACCCAGGGAACATGGCATTTACATGGGAGATATACTGGTCAGCCAAACAGACCACCTGGACATTCATCGAATGATAACTTTTTCTGTTTCTGTACACCTGCTCACTTTCTCTGGGGGGAACCAAAGCCACATAGGTCCCATCAATGGCACCAATGATGTTGGGGATATGTCCAAGGGCATAGAAATCACCCTTCACTGCAGCCAATTCGCCCACCTCAGGGAAAATAATGTAGCCCCGCATGTATTTCATCAGGGCAGACAACACTCTGGACAAAACCTTAGAAAACATAGGCTGAGACATCCCAGATGATATAGCCACTGTTGTCTGAAAAGACCCACTTGCCAAAAAATGGAGTACTGACAGAACCTGCACCAGAGGGGGAATCCCTGTGGGTTGGCGGATGGGGGACATCAGGTCTGGCTCCAGCTGGGCACATAGTTCATGTATAGTTGCTCTGTCAAGCCTGTATCTAAGTATGATATGTCGTTCTTCCATTGTCGACAGGTCCACCAGCGGTCGGTACACAGGAGGATTCATCCTTCTCCTCGCAAGTCCCAGCGGACGGTGCCTAGGAAGGACATCATGGAGCACAGAGTCAAGCAACCCACAGGTTCGTTCACACAGCTTGCACAGTACACGAATCGCTATGCGTTGAAAGGCTTGTATGAGTGGCAATGCAAGGCCTAGGCCTGTGTGACGCAGTAGAACTTATGCCATGTGGGCCCTTGAAATGGCGGCTGCCTGACCTGTGAAGTGTGACAGTGGGATGTGAGGTCACTGCGCTGGCGTGGCACACCGTGGCGGTAGGCGGTCGAAGACCGCGGCGCAAAGCAGCATTGGTTAACATTGAACCCTATGGGTCTCAGGAGCCAATGACGATGTGCGCCGGCGGTCGCGGTACGCACCGCCGCGGTACGCACCGCCGCGGGCGTGACCGCCATTTTCTATCTGAATAATCACTCGAGACCTGATCATCCACAGGAGAGGACCTATACTGCAAGTGCTGCTGTGACCTCGGTCTGGGAGATACAATGGCTGCTGTGACTGGGGAAAGGGACCCTGCCTTCACTTCCGAAGAATTGGAGAAACTTGTTGATGGGGTCCTCCCCCAGTATGCGCTACTCTACGGTCCTCCAGACCAACAGGTTAGTACACAGGGTGCACGTTGAATGGGCTATGCCTGTGTTGAGTGGGGTGTATGTAAGATGGTGGGGAGGGGAGCGAATGAGGAGTGCAACGCACGAAAGATGAGAGCATGTGCCACATGGCAAGGTTGGGGAGGGGGGCCACTCACATTGACCAGGCAGAAAACTGATTTGATTTCCTTTACCACCCTGTACATGTCACATAGGTCAGCGCCCATCATAAGATCGACATTTGGCGTGCCATCGCCAAGGACGTCTGGGCCCTGGGGGTCCACAACAGACGGGGCACCCACTGCTGAAAGAGGTGGGAGGACATCCGCCGCGGGACCAGAAAGCCCGCAGAGTCTCTGCTGTTGATGGCCTCCCAACGTAGGAGGGGTGCCAGCCGCCAATTGACCCCCCTGATGTCCCGGATCCTGGCGGTGGCCTACCCCGATTTGGATGGGCGCGTGAGGACATCACAGCAGACACAAGGGGGTGAGTATCAGCACATTCTGCTATCTTTGCGCGCAGTGAAGGTGTCTGGGTGGGGGAGGAGGGCTGTGGCTATCTCCAGGCCAGGGCGCATTCTGTAGGCTAGGCCCCTCCGTTAGACACGGCACTGTGCCCCCGCCCCCCATCTCTGTAGGGTGCCAAGTACAGCTATCCATGGTCCGGCCTCACCCATGTGTGCATTTGTCATCCATAGACCTGTAGGCCTAGTCACAATAACTGAGTAGTGTACCCCGATTGCGCGGCCTAGTGCAGGGGGCTTCTGTGTCTGTCCTCTCCGACAACGGTGTTGCCAATGCATGCACTCAACCTGTCTTCATTTCTCCCCCCCCCATTTTCTTTGTCTTCCTGTTCATGTGTGCATTAGCATCATCAGGCGGAGGAGAAGTGGCATTGGCGCACGAGGGAGCTGCATCTCACATGGCCCCGGAGGGCCATACAACAGACTCCGAGTACACCAGTGAGATGGAGGGCGAGTGGAGCTCCACAACGGGGACCCGTGGAGACGTCAGCGACACCGACACGTCCTCGGAAGGGAGCTCCCTAGCGGTGGCGGCAACATCCGTGCCCACCGCCACAACAGGTACAGCCGCCACCCAGCGCACCAGCCCCGCCCTCCCAGCAGCCCCTCAGCCTTCGCTCCGTCCCCGCTCGCCCAGGAAGGCGGGCATCTCCTTCGCCCCAGGCACCTCAGGCCCTGCCCCAGTTACCCCTGCTGCCCTCAGTGAGGAGGTCATTGACCTCCTTAGGACACTCATTGTTGGGCAGTCTACCCTTTTGAATGCCATCCAGGGTGTAGAAAGGGAGGTGCATCGGAGCAATGCATACCTGGAGGGCATTCATTCGGGTCAGGCTGCCCATCAGCGATCGTTCAACGCTCTGGCCTCAGCACTGACGGCAGCCATTGTCCCTGTCTCCAGCCTCCCTCTTCTGACTCCCTCCACCCAGTGCCAGTCTCCTGTTCCTCTGCCTATCCCATCCACACCATCAGACCAGCCTGCACACACCTCTACACCCAAGGGCAGCTCATCCAGACATAAGCACCACAGATCCCACACGCATTCACCCAAGCAACATCCAGATGCAGACATGCCAACAGTCACTACCACCTCTGTGTCCCCCACCTCCTCATCTCCCTCCTCCCTCTCTGTGACGTCTCCACTCACACCTGCATGCACACCACCATCAGCCAGTACTTCGATCACCAGCACACCCTCCATTACAGTCCGCACACGTGCAGTCACCACCCCACTGCCATTTACATGTCCCCTGTGTCCTCTCCCAGTGTGTCTGTCACCCCCTCTTCCAAACCACACAAACGCAGGCAGCCACCCACCCAACAGCCATCCACCTCACGACAGTCTCCGTCACGAGCACCTGCACCCAAAGACAGCACACTTGACTCTCCTACAACCACATCCTCTTCCTCCACTCCCATACCCACTACACCTACCCGTTCCTGTCCTTCCCAAGTCCTTTTCCTTTCCAACCTTGAGCTCGTTCCAATCACTGACCCACCCCCTCCATCTGGTAAGAGTAAAAAAGCACCTCAGCCACCACCAGCCCTGCATCTACTGTGACCATAGTGCAGGGCTATTGGAGTCCACCAGCTCCTAGGGCAGGAACATCGGCCAGCAGCAAGGGGACAGCCAGCCCACCCCCTGGGAAGAGGACAAAAAAACAAAAGGCCCGGCGTGACAAGACTGAGACGGCTGCCACCAAGGACAGTAGCCTTGCCCCGTCACCAGCCACATCATCCAAGGGAGGCAAGGGCCACAGAGCTTCAGCGAAGGAGGTCAAGGGCAGCAGGACGGAGAAATCAGGCAGCAGGCGAGCCGTCCTGAGGGCCCCACCAGCCCCATTCCGGTTGTGACGGACGACACCCACGGGCCCAGGACTCCATCACAGGAGGGCCCCGCGACCGCAAGGTCGGATGGCGACTGAGCAGGAAGTCTTGGCCAGGTCTGGCTCCCTAGAAACACAGGACAAGCACCGCTGAACAGGGCCCCGCCGGGAGGAGCACCGCTGAACAGGGCCCCGCCGGGAGGAGCACCGCTGAACAGGGGCCTGCCGGGAGAAGCACCGCTAAACAGGGCCCCGCCGGGACAAGAACCGCTGAACAGGGGCCCGCCGGGACAAGAACCGCTGAACAGGGGCCCGCCGGGACAAGAACCGCTGAACAGGGGCCCACCGGGAGGAGCACCGCTGAACAGGGGCCCGCCGGGACAAGAACCGCTGAACAGGGGCCCGCCGGGACAAGAACCGCTGAACAGGGGCCTGCCGGGACAAGAACCGCTGAACAGGGGGACAAGAACCGCTGAACAGGGGCCCGCCGGGACAAGAACCGCTCCGCTGGGCCCTTCATCTCAAGCACCGCTCCGCTGGGCCCTTCCTGTCAAGCACCGCTCCGCTGGGCCCTTCACCTCAAGCACCGCTCCGCTGGGCCCTTCATCTCAAGCACCGCTCCACTGGGCCCTTCATCTCAAGCACCGCTCCGCTGGGCCCTTCCTGTCAAGCACCGCTCCGCTGGGCCCTTCCTGTCATGCACCGCTCCGCTGGGCCCTTCATCTCAAGCACCGCTCCGCTGGGCCCTTCATCTCAAGCACCGCTCCGCGGGGCCCTTCCTGTCAAGCACCGCTCCGCTGGGCCCTTCATCTCAAGCAACGCTCCGCTGGGCCCTTCATCTCAAGCACCGCTCCGCTGGGCCCTTCATCTCAAGCACCGCTCCGCTGGGCCCTTCCTGTCAAGCACCGCTCCGCTGGGCCCTTCATCTCAAGCACCGCTCCGCTGGGCCCTTCATCTCAAGCACCGCTCCGCTGGGCCCCACCGTCTCTGCACCGCTCCGCTGGGCCCTTCCAGTCAAGCACCGCTCCGCTGGGCCCTTCATCTCAAGCACCGCTCCGCTGGGCCCTTCATCTCAAGCACCGCTCCGCTGGGCCCTTCCTGTCAAGCACAGCTCCGCTGGGCCCTTCATCTCAAGCATCGCTGGCCCATTGTCAGTGCCGGTTCTGTGTCGAGCAGGGCTTCACGAAGCACTCTGGGCACCATGCCTCCTCCATTAACAGTGGAGTCGGTAATCCATCTGATGGACTGTGGCTTGGAACTTCCCAGGATGGAACAGTGGGCAAGCCACCCACTGTAGAGACTTGAGAGACTGTGGCTTTGCACTCCCCAGGATGGCACAGTGGGCAAGCCACCCACTGTAGAGACTTGTGAGACTGTGCCTTTGCACTCCCCAGGATGAGACAGTGGGCATGGAGGCCCCTCGTGGATCTGGCGTCGTGGACTCATGTGGCTGAGGTGCCCCCCCTTCCCTTCCCCCTGAGGTGCCTGTAGTTTTATCATCTGATGCCCCAGCAGTGTTCTCTCCAATGGTATCTGGTTTCCTGTGTGGGCTTTGCCCATGTGTTTGTGCACATTGGCCCACGGACTATGGAACTTTGACCGAATGTGCAGGACTTATTGCCTATGTATATATTTTTGACTATGTTCATTCCTTATTTTGTATCTTTCATATAGCATATTTCCCATACCTTCAATGGAGCTATTTATACATATATTTTATAGATCATTTTAATTGTGTCTTTGCATTATTCCGGTAGGTTTGGGGGGTGTCACTCTGACTTGTTGCTCTGCATTGGGGTGTAGGTATTTGTGGTGGGGGGGTGGGTGTACGGCGCATGTGTGTGCCCGTAAGCTTTCCTCCTCCCCCCTCCCCTGTGTCGTAGGTGCAGTACTCACCGTTGTCGTCTGCGCCGGCCTTCGTACTCCTGGTAGATGAGCAGGTAGACAATAGCTGGTAGGATGTTTAATTCGGGTTCCATGCTGTCCTCCTTCCTCGTGGAGTGTGTATAGGTGAGCGTTTTCCCGTTCGTAGTCTGTTTCCGCCGTGTTTTTATCGGCGGGGCTCCCGCCCCGGAAAAGGTGGCGGATTGGTGAGTTGTGATAGGGTGGGCGGTACATTGTCTGCCGCCTGCCTGTTGGCGGTGACCGCCGCGCTGTTTGTCTGTCCCGCCGTGGCGGTCGGAGTGTTAAAGTGGCGGGCTGGGTTGGCGGTTCCCGCCAGGGTCAGAATTCCTTTTTTTGGACTGCCTGCCTGTTGGCGGGTTGGCCGCCGCTTTATCACCGACCGCCAGGGTTGGAATGACCCCCTATGTCTTAACTATAACTACCTACTGGCGACCACCAGTAGGTTATATATGTACACACACACATATATATATATATATATTTATATACATATATATATATATATATATATATATATATATATATGTATATTTCTTAAGCCTACCTTAAAAGCAACAACATTGGTAATCAAGCACTTTATAAATCATGAAATATGTAGTGTAAGATAAATTCAGTGCCTGGTTGCTTGTGTGTATTTTACTTTCCTCATAATTTTTCTTTACAGACTGAGCACCTGCTACATTAATTCAACGCAGAAAATGCTTCACATGGAGCTGTTGCTTAGCAACTTTTGCATTTGTCACTCCTCAATGATCAGCACATAGGTGACTGCTTGTAGGTGGGGAGTTTCCATACAGCATATCTGCGTGAACGTATTTTTGGAAAATTTAAGAGATCAAATTGGTGAGAAGCATTTCATACACTAGTCAGGCGGATTAATACATTACTATGGTGATAGTTCTTTGAAATTGAATACATCTGAAGGCAATCATACAATTGCTAATAAATGCCATTTTAAAAGGCTCTGTCTTGCACAGACATTTACAAATAGTAAGTAGAAAAACCAATGTTAGTACTTTCAACATTATCCAGATTATATACATTGCACAGTCATATGCTTCTTGGATTTGACCAAACATCCAGCTTCGGTGCACTTTCTATTTAAAAGCTTTCCATCTTCTTTTTGTATATGCACACTCACCCAATGTTTGCGAACACATGAGTTCCCAACGTTCGACTATTCAGATTGGTATTGATACATCTAGTTGGCAGTGTGGACGTTTCCTAAAAAGGAATAACAGGTATGAATATTGTTTTATCAAAGAGATGTCAGAGGGGCTATTAGTGGTGCTATAACCTGCAATCATCCGGAAACAGTCAACAGGGAAAATAATATCATGAAACCACCTCTACAAATCAGACTGGCATTGAAGACATTTGAAAACATTTGTATTCAAATGTTGCGGTTGCTTCTTAGCAAAATGAAAATAAACTACCATTTCACAAAATGTATCTAGAGTAAATGTCAAGAACTAATGTCTTTGTCGTGAAAATGACTTAATTTGTGAGTAAACGATTCTGAAAAAAACATAAACAAATGGATTCTTGAAAAAAACTATTTTGCTAAAAATAATTGACTTGTGAGGAAGGCAGATCCCTGCAGGGGATGGAATCACCCACTCTGAGTTGTGACATCTGAGAGTGAGGCATGTAACGTGAGCGGAAATTAGTCTCCCGCTTTGTCACTCGATTGAGCATGCACAAAGGGGAAGCATTCATTCCTTCTGTGTAATACTGATGAGCATAAGGGCAGTGAGCAGTACTCTAGGGGAGTGAGAAACACAGGCCTTAGTGCCACTGCTGTGCTCGTCAGACAGTAATGGCTAGATGGAATTTGGCCCCTGAAGCACAGGAGAGGAAAGGTAGGACCAGAAGGTAGATGTTAATAGGGGTTCTTATGATGTTATTAGGGGTTCTTAATATACAGGAAATGTTCCAGAGGTGGTAACTTAAGCAAACCATAATAGGCAGGAGAAACATGTACAATAAATCCTGCTTTCAATAAATTCAAATATGGAAAATGATTCAGTTTTAATGATACAATTACTCGTATTCATTGATTGGCAATTCCAGAGAATGATAAGGTGGTACATGTGAATGCATAGTGTAAGTGAAGCTAAATGACAAAAGAAGGTGCAAAAATATATACAGTGTGCATAACACAAAAGTGTCTTAACAAAATCAAATACAGAGGAACAGAAATGAAATCAAATTCACGGTTTTTGTTCCAAGTTAGTAGTTTCATTAATATATGTGTGATTAAAACATAATAGTCGATGTTTTGACACCAAAGACATATTTTAGCATGGTCGTCCTCAGGACAGATGTATCAACCTGGCCAAGTATGAAGTCCTGTCTAGCAAATTAGACCATCAAATATGAAGAATGGTTGCAGAGGGAACATAGAAAAAAACCTGTTCATGAATTAGGGGAAAGCCACAGGAAGCAACACTTGGTGGGTGATGGATGTTGAAGTTTCAATGTGTTTTGTAGTTAAGAGATCACACAGAGCTTTGGCACCCCGCCTGCTACCTACAGCACTGGTATGGCTTGTGATAGCCTGGATTTCTAACTTTGAAGACCGAGGTGATCTTTCAGACAGCATGCAAACAAGGTCAACTGATGTACAGCTGATCCGCTGTATTACTGTTTCTGGACTATACATTTAAAGTTCAATAACAGAGTAGACCATTCCTTGAGGTCAACCAAAAACTGTGCAATGCAAATTCAATACCTGCTGTTCTTTCCTGTGTGATTTAAGGTCATCTACAGGCACAAGACTGTCTTTTTCAATACTCGGGAGAGTGTTTGGGAATGGTGAGAAGATCGACTCGGATTGTGACTTAAGTGGTCCTCACCCAGGAGATCTTCAGGGAGAAGATGCATGATATGTGTTTGGAAGCAACAACCCAGGTGCAAAAGGAGAAACTGCTGGTGCCTTCGGTCAGAAGAAATGACTTCCAACAACCCGAAAATACCCCATCATCTGTCAGATGATGATATGACAGGTGATACAGTAGATTAGACTTGAAGCGCCCCGCTAAGTACTTTTCTTTTTCTAAGATAATGTTGAAGTCTGCATTCATAAGAAATGCATACAAGATGCATCTTTCATGCTGGGATCAATTTCCATGCCATTCAGTTGTCTTAGTCAAATTAGGTTCCTTTGGTTTTCAGGATTCCTATATTTGTTATGCTGATCTTTTTTGCTCATTTCAGTTATATTTTGTTAGATTAATTTTATTTATTCGACAACAGATGATTCCAGATTGAATGAGTAGAGTGGGGATAGACAGGGGAAGATTTATGATGTGCAGATTTGGGTTGCACCACTTAACCACTGTGAGTACAGCACAC
Source organism: Pleurodeles waltl (assembly GCF_031143425.1). Classification (NCBI taxonomy): domain Eukaryota; kingdom Metazoa; phylum Chordata; class Amphibia; order Caudata; family Salamandridae; genus Pleurodeles; species Pleurodeles waltl. The sequence continues at coordinate 996,360,124 of NC_090447.1, read as the reverse complement.
ACATCCACAACTCCTGGATTTCATACACCCGATTCAAGGGCTAGGATGAGTGGAGAAGGATATAAGTTCCAGTTGTTCAATGTTAACAGACTAAACAACAGCATCTAAAGGGATGCAATTCTACAGTCTGCTAATTTCTTGTCCCTACATGCACTCTTCTTATAGGAGACACAATTTATTAGGTATTGCTGCACTATTTTAGGTAGATACAGTTTGATAGTATGTAACATACCTGCCCTACCTCTGGCTGTCCAGGAGTGGTCCTACTCCTCTACAACTGTCATGAATTGGTGGTCCATGAGGTCGAGACAGAAAATTTGGGTACAAGCATATTAATGAATGGGAAAAAAGATTGCCACCGCTGGTAGTGCGTATCAGTATATGTTCCACCAATGCTAGTCGAGTAAATCCTGACCTTCCTCATCACTTACAGGAGGAATGGGAAACTTCTAATTGGGGGTACCCACACAGACCATCTGCATCAAGGTCATCCAAACTGTCGGAGTGGGAGGTTGAAAGATGCTTGGCATAGCAGACAGAGGGAAGCTAAAACCTTCACATTCATATCTAGAGCTTACAGATCATTTTCAAGTATAGGCTATTCATTTCGCTCTTGCACTGATATACAAGATGTTGCAGATGTTACAATCCTCCCTAGGGAATCGCTGATTACTTCTCACATTATTTTGACTGTATGGGAGTCACAATGGCAGGCACAGGGGATGTGGTGACTAAACGCACAATGGTTGGTGCATGGTGACTTTGTTGCTGCATTTAAACTGGACACCAAGGTATTTTTTGCAGTGAATACTGACTCGCCTAGTCATCTGCTACTCTTTGGGGAGCTTTCAGGGTGGTAATAAGAGGCAAAACCACTACATATTTTAAGGACCATTGATGACGCAAAGGGGCTGAAATAATGACTCAAGATTCAGAGATAATCCAGCATGAACACCAGAGACATGAACTGGGGTCTGCACAGGAGGAGGAGCTCAAGACAACACGATTCCATAACCTCACTGTGGATACAGCTAAGGGGCTATGGTTAGTCTCACTTAGGCATGTGTACACATCTGGTGACAAGGCAGGCATATGGTTTTCCTGGCTGGCCATGAAAAAACACCTCCCCTCCCTCATGGTCATAGCTTCAGTACTAGAGATGGTGGGTCTGTCAGTAACAGAGGCACAAAATATTGCAGACGACTTTGCCTCAAACTACACTACATTGTCAGTGGAGTTCTTCAGAAGGTTTGTTTCGGTTCTTGCCCCACATCTGCTGGCCCTGTTTAGGGAGGAAGTGCAAAAGGAACACTTAACTCACAACCTTGATGAGACTACAATAGCTGTTATCGCCTCAGCTTCTACGCCCCCACCCGTCTCCTCCGTTCCTCGGGCCTCGCGCTCGCTGCCGTCCCTCGCATCCGCCGCTCCACGGCGGGTGGGAGGTCCTTCTCCTTCCTGGCAGCCAAGACCTGGAACTCCCTCCCCACCAGCCTCAGGACCACCCAGGACCACTCCACATTCCGGAGACTCCTAAAAACCTGGCTCTTTGAGCAGCAGTAACCCCCACCCCCTTTTTTTCCCCTAGCGCCTTGAGACCCGCATGGGTGAGTAGCGCGCTTTATAAATATTAATGATTTGATTTAATTTGATTTAAGTCTGGGAGGTCTTCTGATCTGTGTAGCTCATACAGACCCATATCCTTAATCAATTTTGAGTCTAAAATATTAGCCTAAATGCTTGAAAGTAGACTTATCCCGCAGATTTTCATACTGACACATAGAGACCAGAAATGTGCCAGGTTGCGTCACTATATATGGGGTCAGGACCTACAGATAACTCTAGATGAATGCCAAGAAAAAGGCCTCACAAAACTACTTTTACTTGGTTTTTAAAAAGTTTTTTGATTCAGTGAACTGGGACTTCCTCACTCAGGTGTTCCATAAAATTAATTTTGCCCTAGATTTATAACCTGGGTCAAGATACTACACCTGTCTTCTGGGTCCTGAGTGAGAATGAATGGGACCCTTGCTCCTCCCTATCCTATTTAGTGGGGCATTAGACAAGAACCCCATCCTGCCATTTGCATTAGTAATTAAACTCTTGGCCGATTGGCTATGGAGAGATGCCCTGCTACAAGGTTTTAAGTGGAGAGAGGGGATGGAGGATTGTGTAGCAGGCTATTCAAGTGACAGCCTGCCATTTGTGAGGGACTGCTTACAAAAAGGAGACAGGATTTTACAAACTCTAGACATCTTTGGCTCGGGCTCAATCTTGAAGTCAACTGAACTAAATCTCTTCTGGTTCAAATCAGGGCAGATACTAGAGGCTGGGGAAGACGTTCACAGCTAAGTATCACCAAAAGTCCCTTTAAATACATTGGAACTCACATACTCACACAAACACAAGATAGAGGTTCAAAATGGTAACTGTGCTGCACAAAGCAGAGCAGGTTTTCAAATATTGTATGGCACTGCACCGGTCTGTTTTGGGCAAGATAGCTCTTCACAAAATGATAATACTGTTCTGAATGCTGCACAGCCTCCAAAACTTTTCAGCATCAGTCCCAACTAATGTCTTTCAGAAAATCAGGGATGCATATGGGTCAGTTAACTGGCCGGGGAAACACCCAATGGTTTCAATGGAAAGTTCACCTTGGACACATACTATGGTGGGTTAGAAGGAACTTATATTGCTTACTGGCCTCCATATTTAGTAGTCATCAATGGCTGGCTGTTTGGTGACAAGAGTGATCTGACATATCGACTACAGAGGCATTTGTTTGGAAAGCAAGGTGCTAGACATTTAGGCCCATATTTGTACTTTTTTTAGCGCCGCATTTGTTTCATTTTGTGACGCAAAAGCAGCGCAAACTCACAAAATACAATTGTATTTTGTGAGTTTGCGCCGCTTTTGCGTCACAAAATGACGCAAATGCGGAGCTAAAAAAAGTATAAATATGGGCCTTACTATTTACTATATGACACTAGGATTTCAACCTACCTGGCGGAGACCACAAAATCTATGCTACGGGCCTGGTAGAAGGCAGTAAACACAGTGCTTGGTGGGATCCTCTCGGGGAGAACAGGGAGGTCAGCTAGCGAGCCAGTCACAAGAGTGCTCGTCAATTGAAGGCTGGAAGTGAGATTTAACAGTTTGATTCGCCAATTATGCTTGCGGACTAACCTGCAATACACGTAGTCCCCGTTGCTGCATAGCTACTGTGGGGGATGAGCCTCCCGCTTCCCCACATGCACCCACAACAGTGGAAGCAAATGCCAAGCTTAGGTGAGGTCCATGCTGGAGGTAAGGAAGGGATGCAGAGCAGTGGCATAGATCCACCTCCGGTACATGCTTGCTGTTAGCTCAGCATTAGATTCGCGTTTTGGAGCCGAAACAATGCAATAGAGCCAGCAACAAAGGAGAGTCATACAAGTCTCTCAGAGGTACCTGCGACCTGGAGAGGAGAAGGTAGGCTCAGAATAGACCAAGTTGAGAGGGGCAGGGCACGTAAAATGAAATAGGAACTCCTTGAGGAGTACAGCAAAAGACCATGATGTAGCTAAACGGTCTTGGAGCCCATTAAAATTAAGATAAGGAGCAGAGCGGAGAAGGGTCTGAACTCAGCAATTTTGCATGACACTCTCCCCCTTTAAAAGGCTTGGATACATGTAGTCCCTGTTTACCCTAAGAGCGCTGAGGAATTAAGGACTAGGGGTGCCTTTCAAAAATACCAGCAAATCAGAGTAACTCTTTCTTTGAGAAAGTTTTTTAAGATTTGCCAAAAGCTACTAGTCCTGGGAAGTCGGGGCATAGATACTCGAGAAACACAGGCCCCGGGGATCCTTAAAATAAGGCTTTAAGGAGCCTTCCTCAACAGCTTGGGAGCAGCGGTGAAAGTCAGCACTCCTCTTTAAGTGATTTGGAAATGGGTGGTAAATGAAGGCCTGCCAATATTAATAGGTACCAAGGACTAGAGGACATGAATGACAATAGGAGAGAAAGACACCCCAGAAATTATGCAGGAGAAGCTGGAGGGGGGTGGAGAAGGAGCTCAGACAACATCAATACAGAGATAGCCCAGGTTGCCCTACTGCTAACTATAGTGTTGGTGAGTCTAGTTGAATGTATGCTGCAGACTCTCTCAAAGAGGTTAAAAATGGGTTTTCCACTTTTGAAATTACCAGAGGGAGACACAAGGGGTGTGCAAAACGTTAGCTAAAAAACTAGACTAATTGGCACAAAGAACACAGGTCCAAGAGGAAATGGTGTCTGAGTTAAAAGTCTCATTTACAATGGACATAGAGGAGATCAGGGTAATGAAACAAAGAGACCAAGAATTTCAGGAAAAGCTAGAGACACTGGAGCATTGCACAAAAAGAAAAAAACATAAGGATTCTGAATGTACCAGAGGAGGATGACGAGGAGGATATTAAGATGTTTGTTGCAGCTCTCCTAAAGGGGGAGTACGGGAAGATATGGACGAGGACCTGGTCAGGGACATCCAAAGGGTGCATTGAGACCCATTTACAAAGCAGCCTGGTGGAAGTAAGTCAAGAAAGATTTTGGTGAACGTCCTCAGATACTCTATAAAAAGAGTGGATTTTGGCCAGTGCACTGAAACATAAATCACTGAAAGAAAGTGGATTTAACTTTGAGGTTAGATTTGCCATTTCAAGAACTAACTTGACCAGGCAATGGGAGCTTGGGAAAAGTTTAGAGAAACTCAACAAGCTAGGTGCTACACCCTGTTGATATTTCCCACCACTCCTAGGGTAATGTATAATAACAAAATGCATAACCTAAGGGGCCACAAGGAGGCAGTCAAGCCAATTGAAACTATAGGGAAAGGAAATCTACCACAAGGATAATACCATATGCTTTATTATGTTTCATGTGTCATAGCAAGATGATAGGGGTTTACATAAATGATCAATGGATGGTAATATTTAGGAGTCATTCTATCTTTGATTTCTTTCTTCTTCTGTCATTTATTTTTAATCCATCCTCATGAGCACTCAAAGGGCTTTACTGCCCATTAGAAAGTATGGGAGGGTTCTCTGGAGCGGGGAGTTGATAGCAAGGGGCTAGGGAGCACTAGGTGGGGAGCAAAAGGGTAGAAAATAAAAAAACAAGTCATCTGAAATATCTTTTAATACAAACAGGTGTTCATAACAAAGCCCTACCCAACAGTATAACAACGTACTGACAGACTTTAGAATTGGGGTCATGATAGTACCATTTCAAAGTCAATTGTGGAACATAAACGGGCTTAGGACAAAATGGTAGTATTTAAGGGGCTTAACATTTCTTACCCTTGTCTTACAAGAAACTCATTTAACTAGAAAATGATGTTTGGATTTGTTAGTGAACAGAAGTGGGTGCAACATGGTTTGCACTGATCAAAAGTATGAAAGGGATAGCTTTTTTCATGAAATAACAGGTGGAGGCAATAATAGTAGAGATTGAGACAGGCAAAATGGGCAGATGGGTTATTGCCACCCTCCAGCTGCACAGCAAAATATAGACCTTAGTGGGGTATTATGGGCATAATGGGGCATATATTACACCCCTTAATGGAACCTATTAAGGTTCTCTGCACCAATTATCATGGATGGGGATTTTAATACTTATGCTACAACGTAGGCAAATCAAACAATAGGAGGGCTAAAATGTTCACCAAATGCAATAATACCTTAAAACCATGATTAGACAGCTAGGTTTGTGGGATATTTGGAGAATAAGAGCCAGGAAGGACTGGGGATACACTTTTCAAAACAAAACATATGGTCAGTCATCTAGGGTAGATTTAGTTTTAGTTGATCAAGGTAAAAGTGAGGACATTAAAGAGTTTTAGCATGTGACAGCCCATCTCTGTGATCATGTGATGATTATTTTAGAAATGAGAGCTACTCTTTGATGAGGACCAAAGAAGTGGACCCTAGATTGCACCCTTCTGCTAGCTCAGGAGATCCATGACATTCTAAAAATAGAAACAGAGGAGTTAATGAACCACAATGTAGGCTCAACTCACTTGAATGTAGTGTGAGATGCCTTTAAGGTGTACATAAGGAGGAAGTTAATCAGCAGAGCATCCCAGCAAGCTACACAGAAGAGAGTGTGAGATACTAGAGAAAGAAATGGGCCACCTGGGGAGGCAACTACTGGCCCAGCAACAGTCAGTCGATAATAAAACATAATTGGAGAGATCATTTGAAGAAAGGAAGGATGAGGTCACATTATTATTGGAGACAAGAGTAAAAGCAAGATGGGAGGCAAGTAAGATGGGGCATTTTGAGTATGAGAAAGTGCTGGGAAGCTGCTACTATGAAAAGCTAGAACAGACCAAGCCAGGAATTTGGTGAAGGAGATAAGGAGTGAGGAGATAGGATTGAATTTAAGGAATGCCCAAGATATAGAAAAGGCCTTCTTTAAACTCTTCCGCAAGTTATAAATGAACAATTTAATCACAGAGTAGAAGGTTAGTAAGTGGCTGGAGGGTGACACATTAAATAAAGTTTATTGAGATCAGAAAGAACAAGTAAACAAAGATATCACGCAAAACCAAGTCTGGCAGGCAGTCAACTCTAGCAAGAGGGAAAGCAGCACACCGGGATGGTCTTCCCAGTGAATGTTTAAAGTGTTAGGAGGCATAATAATACCTCCCATGACTAGGCTTTTTGGAGAACTTCTAGATAATGGGGCACCATTGCCTCAATCATTAGGGGGAAGCTACAGTTACTCTAATTTTTAAACCAGGGAAAACCCTAGCTACTGGACACATATTACTCTTGAAAAGTGATTATAAAATCTTCACTAGTATCCTTAGCCAAGAGATTAAGCCAGGTTGTGGGGTACTTAAATCATGAGGATCAGAAGGGATTCATGAAGAGAACATTCTTGCATGAGCTGACTCACTGGTTAATAAGCTCAATAGGTCTTGCTACCAATTTCAAAGTCTCACTTGCTGTTCTAACATTGGACACTACTAAAGCTTCCAATAGGGTCAATTGGGTCTATCTGAATGAGATCTTAAATCTGTATAGCTTAGGGGGAACATTTTCAGAGAGTAATTCAGTCAATCTACACAAAACCCTCAGCCACAATCCTCATAAAAGGCAGGTTAACACCAGAGTTCAAAACTGCAAGGGTTACAAGGCAGGGATACGCTCTTTCCCTATTACTATTTAACCTATACATTGAACCACTGGCACGGAAGTTGAGAAAAGAGAGTGTGATGAAACCTTATAGAAATGACATCTGAGAAAAGAGTTTCCTTGTATGCAGATGACTTGATGATTTATACAACAGACCAACAAACTGCTCTTCCTAATATTGAACGGGTAGTACCAGGCTTTGTTGAGGTGTCCGATATGTAGCAAGTTCTTCGAAATCTGAAATAATGGTGTGGATAATGGAGGCGATCAGTCAAGTAGTTCAAGAGAGATGAAATACCTCTGGAAAAAAATCACGCAAGTTGAACACAGGATTGCAGAATCCAATTTGATGGAGGATACTAGTAAGTTATTAGCTAACTGGTCTCATTTGTCGTTAACAATATTTGGCAGGACCAACCTGATAACAATGACTATCCTGCCCAAATTAAACTTTCTTTTCAATACAAATCCTCTGTATTTTAAAAAAAGAGCGCTTAGGGAAGATACAAGGAAGTATTAATATTTGAGCGTCAAAGGTAACAAGGATCTCCTGGAAGAAGCTCCACAGGAGGCAAGATAAGGGAGGAGTCTCACTGCCAGACTTCAGATTTATGCATGGGCTTTTAATTTGAAAAATTATGGTTGTCTACTTAAGCAAGCTGCAGTGTTTGTGAGTCTGTTTAAGAAAATGGCAAAAGGTGTAAGAGGGTATGCCGTGATCCCGGGTTGCAGATCCAGACGCAGGTTTACTGGCAATGCCCATACATACTGAAAATCAGAATTGACTTTTCTAGCCTGGACTTCCCCGATGTGGCCCTACCATTAATTTTTGGAGGGTTTTTGACTTTTATATGTGATAAACTTCGCAATTCAAAGGATTAGGTATATTATTGGGTCCTGACGAATCGCATAAGGTAATTCCTTGATAACAAGCGAGAAACATGTTGACCAATCATATAGAGTGACACAGGGGATCCTGTGTACTCTGTCTTTTGAGGTTTATACCTACCTGGCTTTCATGGTAATTGTGGTCATTACTCCACCAATTCCCAACTTTATTTGATTTTAATCTTGTCAGAGGTTGAGTCATGAGCATTAAAATTATTAGATTCTACCTCTAGATATTTTTTAATTATTTTTTCCTATTTACCAATCCTTCACTTTATTCCTATTCTCAACCGGCCAGAAACGAGTTTTCTAAAAAAGATCTCCGGCAAAGAGCCCCCCTGTGGGGCCCGTCAGGCATTGCAGTGCCGGCCTGACGAGGAGCTGGCCCTATGATGAAGCATGTCACCGGATGGTGAGTGAGGGCTTTTGCTTCGATAAAGTTCGCCTTTCAATGACTCGCTGAACTATTTCCTTGAAAGAAACCCTTTAGCATTAGGTGGAACCGTGTGTAACCTTTTTTGATTTCGTAAGAGGGTATGCGCCTCACTTTTTGTATAAGTTTGGAGATTTGAAATTTTACAAGAAGGTGAGATTGAAAGCTTTGCAGGAGATGACCTGTCTTTGATCACAGATAAGAATGACCAAAAAGCCTCTGTATTATTGCAAGTATGCACCGGTATGAGAGTCTCCAGGTACACGTTAATGCTTAGAACAGTGGTTCCCAATCTGTGCGCCGCGGCTCCCCTGTGCGCCGTCAAAACTAGCCAGGGGCGCCGCACACAGTTTGTTAACCAATGCTATATTGCCCTCCACATTGAGTTAAATGACAATAATAAAAAAAATCCGTATCAGTGGAAGATCAGTATCAGCAGCCTGCAAGGGGCATAGCCACTAAGGAAGGCTCGCTCTATTTCGAGCACTAAAACAAAATCGTTTAATCTGCATTCCGTTGATTTTCCATTTTATGATTCGGACCTAAATAATGAAAACTAGTTTGTGGTGGATATACGCACTGTCTCCTATTTAGTAAATCCTGCAGCGCCCTCTAGTGGCCATGAACTGTCACCTATAGTCCTGGTGTGCTTCACTTCTCTGGGCTGCTAATTCAGAACACTGGCTCAATCAATGTAAATTTAAATAAAAGCAGTGGCCTAGCAAAGGTGTAATTAGCCCTAATGCGAACAAGACAATGGGAATCCCTTTTCCTCCCTGTTGGTTACTTAAAATAACCATGCTTGGGGTACAGTCCCCCTAGTATCCCTGTGCACCAGCTGCACGTACTGCACTAATGCATCATCTTACAGGGATCTGAGGTCCTTTTGATTTGAATAATTTAATCATTTTGTGGGCAAATAACGAGGTGCCTTTTAAATATGTTTTTTTTAGAATCTGCTCTGTTTTTCAGGTGATGATTTTCCACTTTTAAACTAATGAGACATTTACAAACCACTGAACCAAAGATAACAAATATAATATTTGTTGCATACATGCCAACCCGATTTTGACGAGATACTCCCAAATTTAAAAGCAAAATTAACTATTTTTAGCTGTCTCCTGTCTGAAATTGCTCTCACCTTAAATATGTCATTGAGGAAAATACATTTGCCCGATTTTGTTCTTAAAATTTACCACTTTCAGTTCTACAATGTTGGCATGTATGGTATGGCAATCATTATTGTGTAATATATGAAATTACCTCACGATGAAGAAAACCAGACAAATATCTATCAGATATTTGTCAAGTTGCTGTAGGAGAGGAGGAAGGAGAGGAGACAGCTCAATCTACTCGTGAGAATGTGGGTGCTCTTCTCATCAAATGATCCCTACCTCTTTCACTTATCTCTTCGGTACCATGAATTGCTAGGTGTTACGTTTTTTTTTGTAGAAGTGACTTAGCAAATCGACACCTATATGATGCCTCAGTAGGAGGGAGCCTAAATCTTGGTGAGCTGCCTACGTAACGTATACTAGTGGGGAGCATAAAGAGAGCACAGATTTTACAGACCTGTATAGTAATCCCTCAGCATTAGTAGGCCGTGCTCAGATCTTAGTGAAGCCTGATTAAGGCCTTTCTAGTAAAGAACCCAAATATCATTTATCGCTCTGCACAAGGAGTCAAGTGATTAGTATTATTTCCAGCGAAAAAAATAGGAGTACCCCCGAGGCCGTGCATACATCCACCCACCCATGAAAAAAAAAGTAACATAATGGGGAGCCACAGCTCACAGCCAATAGGTCAAGGGAGTCACAGGTCAAAAAAGTTTGGGAAACACTGGCTTAGAAGATAAACTAGCAATTTTAATGAAGGAGACCGGGATACAATGCTGGGGCCAATTACTCCAAAATGGTGATCCTCTTCCCTGGGATGATTTATAGATGGCAGCCTGAGGCAATATTTCTACCTTTGAGTTTCTCAAACTAAAAGGTTGGTCCTGAACTTTGAGAACTAAGGATAGAAATATGAACAAGCTTGAAGAACAACTGCTAAAAGTGAACTTGAAGAGGAAAGAGATGTCACAGTGTTATTGGCTGATTTTGGACATCATGAATGGGGATTTGGTTCTTCTGGGGGAGTTATGAAGAAGAGACTTCCCGAGGCTGCAGATCCAAGATTTATATCTATTATAAATGCACACACTATATAGCACAGTAAAACCTGCTTATTGAAGAAACCATCTGTTCTCCCTTCACAGAGTTTTCTGGACCCCAAAAAAGATCTTAAAGCTGAGGAAATGGGATTTGGCACTCTGTATGAAATGCAGCCTAGAAACGGTCAAAAATACCCACCTATTTATGGATTGCCCTAAAATACAGATAATTTAGATTCTTTGAGTAGACATCAGGGTAAGTTTTGGCTTAATTATTTTCGGGAACATGGAAGAGACAGTGAATTTAAACAAACACAACAGTAAGTAGGTTTTTTATTTGATATTGTTGGTAAGGAAGGAGAGTTGTAGGAGATGGTTATCAAATGTCCCTCCTACTAAAGTCGAGTGGTTGGATTCTGTAATGTACATTTTAAAAATGGGTACGCTCACCAATCCCATGATTACACCAGGCTTTGATCTCAGAGGCCCGGATGGTGTAGGTCAGATTCGAAAGGTCGACTGTGTCTTCCCAGGCTTGAAAACCTATGACCCCTGACAAGTTTAGAGGGTAGAATAAAGGGGCAGGAGATTGGCAGCTGGAGTCAAGCAAGGTAAATGAGGACAAAAAAATTTAAACAAAAAACAAAAAACATATTGCTGGGTTTTAAAAACCTGCACATGTGACACCACTCTGGGAGGAAAACTGGTTGGCGAATTCCTTGTTGTGCCACTGCTTGATTGATCCCAATATGTATTTCCCAGTTATGGGACTTATGGGCAGGGAGTTACATTAAATCATATGACTTCAAACAGAGGTTTATTAAATTGAAATTATTATTTACAACAATTAGATTAATATATACATTAATAAAATGTATGTCAATATTTATTGATCTGTTAAAATTGTAACGTGTTTTGTCAAAAAAAAAATCTTAGTTGTATTTTAGTTATGTAAGTTTTAAAAAATATTTTATTAGTATTTTTAATTTTGGGGTGCATTTCTAGCTGATACCTTTAATACTGAATGTTAGATTGGGTACACATTTGAAGTTCTTCCAAACTTACATTTTCAATTTACTTTAATAACATTTTGATTGTTTAATACATACATATTAACTATTTCAATAAATATTCATACGTTGTAAATAACATTTTACAATATAGATTATTCATTTATATATTCCATTCATTATGTTGTTATCATGTTTTAATTATAAACATTTTAAATATGTTTGTGGATTGGCAGTTTGAATATCGAATATGATCAACAAATGCATAAGCTTTCTAAATATGTGCGTTTTCCCCAGTGTTAGTTTGACAGAAGATGGAATAATTACTCTGGTCACCTATCTATTCTTAGTCACCCACATGTTATTTGAACTGGAGTCAGAATGGCAATTCTGATTCCTCACCCCCAAATATATATACAATATATCCAATGGTATTTGAACTGGAGTTAGAATAGTAAATCTAACCCTTTCTCCCTAACATAAACAGGTTCCCCAATGCATTTTGGACTGGAAGTGGAAGAGTTAACCTTACAGCCCCAAATATATTGACTTTTCACAATGTTATATATTATAATAATGGCGCACAAGGAAGACATTGTAAATATTGATCAGTCTACATCGGGAAGTATACAAAATTAAATGACTCACTTATAGGAGAAAGAAATCCACATAAAGTCCAAAAGTATTTTTCAGTGATATAGAATTGTCCCTTAAGTAATTATTTAAGGTTTTGTAAAAAGCCCAGTTCCTCAAATTGCTAACTCTTGAATTGCTGGCAGCAATAGTAACCCCCCAAAACAAGTGCATTTTCTTCAATGTTTGTTCGGCTGTAGTTAGAATATCCACATGACCCAAATACCAAATATTGGGGGTCATTCTGACCTTGGCGGTCCATGATGAGGTACTGGGTTTTTCAGAACCGGTACTGATCCGGTAACCCAGCGGTGCCAGGGTACACCCAAAGACCTCGGGTACTTTCCTGATTCAGACCACAGAAACTCAGAGTCTTCTGGGTGAAGTCAAAGATCGAATTTATTGGCTGCAGCCAAGTAACAAGCGGCGTAGAAGTACAACAGCACGGTTTGTATGTTCTCAGGAGACTGTGCGTCAATGCAAAGTCAGGTTTCCTTATATACAGTTTTTTAAGCTTCAGGCAAACATTCTTGACATTTTGGTTGGTCATTCACATGTTTTCACTACAAAGGAAAAAACAGTGTCATGATGAAACCTCATATTTCATGTCATCCAACCCATAATAAATTACCCGGCAAGGCCTAGTATTTTACATCAGATAAGTGTGGACCCCCAATAAAAACGGGCACCTCCCCCTTGTAAAGTAAGAAGAAGAAAAGAGCAGGTGCAGGTGTGAGCAAGATTAGGCAGGGTGTGTGAGCGATAATAAGGGTTTTATGGCATGGTGTGCCTTGATGCTATCTGATTCGGCCACTGGGAGAGGGACTGACCAAACAGGTTTGGCCTGAGGCAATGGTTCCAGCTTGCCCAGGTCAGAGAAAAGTCAATCAAGGTGTACGTGTCCTTGCAATCAAATCTGACTGTATTATAAGCCTATGTGAGGGCAACTTTTAAAAATGGCTGCCGTGTATAAAATGGGAGCCACGAGTGCAGGACGAAAATGGCAATTTCGAGGTGAAAAGGCTGCTGGAATTGAGCGAAAATGCTCATGCTTAGTGTACTAGTTACTATCGGTCTTTTGATACTAAAATCGTACTGCTGTGGCAAAGTAAATTACATGGGTCCAGAATTTTTAGAACCACAAACCCTCCTTTTGCCCTTACATAGGCAATAAACCTATTCTCATGCTAATCTGAGTCCAGGTCTATGTTTATAAGGCCATGGAGATGTTGCTGGAGCAAAATTCTAGTACTTGGTAACTCTCTCTGGACAGGTCTCCTCGAACATGAAGTAGCACAAAAGGCCACATATGGCAGGACAAAATAAGGAATACCTCTATCTGCAGTAGGTGGCATAAGATCACACACCCAACAATTAGTGATGTTCACTACTAACTAGTGTTGATGCAGAAGCTGTACAAAAGAATTGCTTACGAATTCTGATCTTCTAACCTGCTCATGTTCAGGAAAAGGGTGAAAAGAGTGCAAAGAAACAATAGTAGGAAAAGACATAGGTTGGGAAGTGGGTGCAGAAGTCAATTGAGTAGAGAAAAACAATCCCACCCATAAATGACAACGTCATGTTTAAAAGACACTAGAAAACACGTTATTAAGAACATATAGACAACGGGAGAAAGTAGTGACCACTATTACTAATGAAATAATAATTTTTCACAACCCTAACCAAAAAGCAAATCCTAAAATTATCTGGTAACATTTTTAGGGCTCCTCTGCATTTCAGTAATTTTTGTATGTTCAGGTGGAACAGTGGTGACTCTCATCAATGCTCTAAGGTGAAAAGGGGGTACTCTTTCCACAGAAAATGGACTTTATTCTGCCTTTACTAAACAGAATAGTACTTTAAAACAATGCCAGCAAAACAATCAGTCTCCTAACACCTAGTCTATACAATCACACAGAAACCTCTTGTGAAACCAACTATGCCCAGAGTCCGTTCAAAAAGCCTCTTTGGCAGGCTTCTATTGTCCATCAAATTTTCTTTTGTTGTTTTCTTTCGCATGGGCCTCTCAATTCAGGCCTCTTCGTGAGAAAAGTACTGCTTAGTTGGAGTGCCCTCCTGGCAAACACCCACAGCTCACTCGAAAGTCTCAATGTCTTAAAGCAATGCACCAGTGTCTCTCCTCTGTGGCAGACACTACAAACAATGTGCTCTTCATTGATCAAGGGCACAAATCATCTCGTGCAGACCCAAGCACCATTAATTGGGAAATAGCTCAAGCTCAGCAGCACTTTCAGACTCCAACACTCATTATTTAGTGTCAGAGGACGCTCAAGCTGCTCTTTCATGGGCACCACAATATAGTGCCTTTTTCCAAACTTGAAATCTCCGGTGCACTGCCCTTCTTCCGTTGGAGCAAAGAAAAGGGGGTGTGTGGCCAAAACTCAGGCCAAGGGGCTCAAGGGATTGCACACTGTCAGAGGTTACCAGCACATGACAGGTAGAGAAATGAAACCTCAAAACAGCTCTGCCATCAACAACAGGAATCCTTCTCTTTAGCTCCTTTACACTGAAACTTTGGTTTTGTGATGTCCAACGCCATCTGATGGAGCAAGTACGATACCATGCACTGGCGATCGCTGTCCAGCTTTGCTACTTTCTGGGTGCTGAGACTGTAGGGCCAAGACGTCCGTCTTTCATCTGTAGCTGTCACTGATGGGAATTAGGCTTAAATCAATGTCCTGCAGGTTATTATGACTTGATACCCGCAGAATCTAGTGACGTAGGAAATGTGCCACAGTTGTTAGTTTCCTTCAATTTAGTAAAAAAAAACAGTTCATGGTTTTTAACAAGGGGACTGCAAGCAGGTGGTCTGTAATCTTCAAAGGAGTAGCCATACACCATGGGCATAAAATACAAAGACAAAGGCAGAAGGGCAAAACAGGGTCTCTAGCATCTTTAATTGGGTTCTCTCCATTATTCTCTGCCATCTATAGCTACATGAGAATTCCATCTGAATGGATTTCCTCACACAGTGGCATTGTCTAATGGGATAAACACATATTTTCCTCAATGATTAAGTCTAGGTGTTCCTCCTTACCTTAGAACATCTCAATAGAGAAATCACATGATACCGATTATCAGGGACATGTAGAAACGTTCCTTTAAAAACTGTGCATCAGGTGCACTATGCAATACACAGGCTAATAGTCAAATGTGCAAACAAAAAGACAAGAACTAGAGGGTCCTGATATTTGCATGATTAGGACACATCTGATCCCACCAAAAATTAAAGTAGCAGGAACAGAAGGGAACCGAAAACCAAATTAAAATAGACATTGAAAATTCGTCATGTTCAAAAAGGTAAACATAAGATATCTCCTATTGAAATGGAAAACTTGTCTTACTATAATATTGAGTCAGTTAACCAGTCTATCGCTACCCTGACAGTCAGGCTGGAAAACATTGAAGCAAGCCTAAGGCAAATTCTTGAAAACCAGTCTGGTCATACCAAGGGGAATTATACATAACATGGGGGTCCCTGGTACATCACTGCAGTCTGGAAATGTGAACCTGAACAATACATCAATAATAATAAAAGGGCTGACTGGTGAAAGGAATTCGAAAAAGAGAAATGGGACTAGGACATAGCTAAAATCTCAATAACTAAGCATGATGCGACATTGGTCAGGGGAAGTAACAAAAGAAAAAATCTATAGGAAGAACAAAAAAAAAAATTATTTGGGTGATAGTCAGGCATGTGACACAACACCGAGAGTACGGGTGATACACAAAGGCCAAAGTTACACAAATTTTAACTCTACCGTTGGCGACTACACCATATACAGTACTCCTAGCTAATGTTTCAGTTCCTTCTTCAGGAAAAAATGAAAACCTGGTTTTTCTTTTAAGGAACGAAAGCCATATGCTACTTAGGAAACAGAACATCATTAACTAATGTAATATAGAAATTAGGCCACCTTGAGTCACAGATCCATAATTTCATCCTTAGGTCCAATCAAGGCTACATAAATGTAGGGCTGCCTGTTCCTTTAAGGGAAGGGGCAGTAACGTGACTAACTGCAGGTGACACACTTTGATCCTGTATACCTCTTTTTATTTTCCTTCAATACCATTATAGCCAAATAGACATGCACTGGTGAAGTGTTGTCTTTTATGTTCACAGCATGAAATATCATTATCTGTGGAATTTAGTAACCAGAACAAGTTCAACCAACTGTTGCGTAGAGATGGGCATCGTCATGACCATACCCTCACAACACAGGGGAGCTTGTAATAGTATCAAAAGCAGCAACAAAAATGCAAAAAACAAATAAAAAATAATAAAAACGCACAAAACGTCAAGCCATCAGATATACTTGCTGTGTATCAAGCACAAAAAGCATAGACAAAACAATAGCATGTGTGAATAAGCGGTGACACACAACACTATGTCATGTACTTTATGCACTGTAAACCTGCAGCCCAAAACCCAATATTTGGGCCTGTTTAATTTGTCAGGTTTAAAATCCTTACCCTCCTTTTGACAGTTGATCACCAGGCAATGGAAATCTGCTGTCAAATATAACTTTACTGTTTCTCTTCTAACATACAGGACCAGCAAGAACAATTCATGATAGGACCAAATACATGAAAATAAATTTCCATTACTTAACTGTTACCCTCTTGTCAGTTACTTCGCAACATCAAGCCACCTTAGTTTTACCTTTCTAAAAGTAAAAATTGTTACACTGACACTCCATATTAATTTGGCACCTACAATTTCCACTGTGAAAAATAAGTCTTAATTGGCAAATCGTTCTCATTAAGGCATGTAGCCTTCAAAATTTTTTAAAAAAGGGCTGCATCTTATTTTCTGTCTAAGACTTAATGCAACACTTCGTTTTCTGTCAAATAAAAGCAACTAGCAGGCATCATTTTATTTTTTTAGAGCGGAGACACAAATGTATCAGTTCTGCAGAGCATTTAACATGATGTTGGGACTTTCGAAGAAACCCCTTTTTTTGTATTTTCCCTTTGGAATTAAGTTCTTTAATTGTATTGATGTTCTTCTGGAGAAACCAGAAATCCCACTTTTAGAGGCCCGTAGGGTCATTCTGCATTTCACAGAGACAAGGCCCTAAGTTAAAAGGTCACAAGTGTCAACATGACAGCCTCCTCCATTGTTTATGGGAAAACTAAAGATAGCATCTCAGGAGCGTGACTTGAGCCAGCCTCTGTAGCTCTCCTAGCTTCTGCCACTCTGAATCTGTCAAAGACAGTAGGCCTTCCTATTTTCCTTCTAACCTGGAATAATTCACTCTATTTTAAAAAAAAATTTTTTTTTCCTTTTTAGGCGCTAAATTTTTTTTATCTCTATTTCCAGATTATTAAACTACATTTACTGTGAATAATTCACAAACCTTAATAACACACATACCAGTTGTTAGAATAAATGCTTGTTGCAATCAGATGCAATGGTACATATTTCATCAACCTCGAATGAATGAACGTCTCAGTAGGCCCAGCTGAAGTTAGAACCTTCAACCTTGATATTAAAACAAGCCTTTGTACTGGCACATTGACTCATTGAATCATAAGAAGGCACAACCTGCAAATATATATCAAACCTAAATGTATGCATTTACTGAAGCCTGAGACACTTTAAAAAGTACTCTGAATGAAAGAAAATGCAGTTTAAACAGTGCTTTTGCCCAAAATCGACTTTGATATTTTAGGCATTAAAAAATCAATATCCTACAATTTTCTTGCATAATATGCATTACCAGAATGTCTATTACACAATCCATGAGTCAGCCATTGAAAATATTAACTTATACTTTATAGAAATGAGCTTGTTTGCTCCTGCGCCAAGGGAAAATTGCACATACAAATGTCATTTTAGCGGTGCAACATAACTTAAATTAAATTTTAATGTTAACAGGTCATAGTATAGGTATTAAGCTTTATAAATATTAAAAAACGATTTGAAAGGCACGTATTTTTTAAATAATTTTTCCATAATTAATAATTTTCTTTAAAAAAACAAAATATATATATATATTCTTTTTTTTTGTTGGTAATTCCACCTATATAAAAGCAAGCTGCATCCCTTGCCTATTATTTGGGATACATTAACTCACAAGCCTAAGCGCATAAGCCTAACTTCAAATGCGTCACATTTTTGCGCCACTTTCATTTAAAAGGAAGGTTATGCAAAATTCCACCAATGTTTAACTGGGAAAGTGCTGGCTGAATTGAACATTCCTATCAAATATACTGCAGCTGAAAAGTTTGCCTGTGAACATCTAATACAATGCATCTAAGAAAAATGCTGTAAATGTATTTTTTTTTTTTTGCAAAAATAGATAATTTCGTTTTTTGGGGCCCTATTTATATCTATTGAATGTGTTTTCTAATTTATTAAGCATTTAACGGCAGTTTTGTATATGTGCACAATTGCTCATGCTATAAATTAAAGAGCAACATATAGCTATGTTAGCACGTCACATGGTTCATTTCTGGATTTTTTCTAAGTTTCTACCTAATATTAATTAACCAACATTTTACTTAACAAACTGTAAACACAAACCCACATTGAGCTCATTTCAGATATAAGCAGAAAACACTCAGTACACACAATACAGCGCGCTTTAGCCATTTTTCATAAATAGCGCCGTCGCAATTTACTTACAGAACCGTTTGCAGATCCTAGTTGTAAGTCATATTTACAAGAAAAAAAGAAAACTTTTCTCAATTATTTCCAAGAATAGCGGACCCATACTTTATTAAACGTGATGGGGCCTACTCCGTGCTTTACATATAGTTCATAGGTTGGAGTTCCAATCGGAGGAACCGGACATGAGTCCTCCAACCGGGAGTCCCTTTTACAACCAAGACAAAACAAATTTCCAAGTCTGCTAAGATAAGGCATCTTCGTTCACTAGTCTAGCTTCAAACTTCAAAGGATTATCGTTTACGATAGTCTCGTGAATACACGAGTCCTTCGGCTTTGGTACTTGCAAGTTCCAAATCAAAGTGATCCCAAAGGGATACCAAACCAAATGTCCAACTTAAGGACCAAACCAAGTGTCCAACTAAGGACTGGGAGACGCTCCACTTATACTTAACTGAAAATATCGATGACGTCACCAGAAGACTCGTCTTATCGTTTCGCTCTACCAAACATCAAGGGTCCAAATCAGGGCGATAGCCAGGGCAGCAGTCCTTCGTAGCCGTCGGGAAGCGGGGAACCTCGCAGCAAAGACTTTCGGACCACGTCGACATGCAGGGGTCGATGAAGTGGCGGCCTTCCTCCAGAATTTTCACACGAAGCTCCCCACGGACCTCAGGCTTGGACCGGTACCGCTGGTATCGCCCCACGTTGGGCGCCAACTGAGGTACTGGGTTTTTCAGAACCGGTACTGATCCGGTAACCCAGCGGTGCCAGGGTACACCCAAAGACCTCGGGTACTTTCCTGATTCAGACCACAGAAACTCAGAGTCTTCTAGGTGAAGTCAAAGATCGAATTTATTGGCTGCAGCCAAGTAACAAGCGTCCTAGAAGTACAACAGCACGGTTTGTATGTTCTCAGGAGACTGTGCGTCAATGCAAAGTCAAGTTTCCTTATATACACTTTTTTAAGCTTCAGGCAAACATTCTTGACATTTTGGTTGGTCATTCACATGTTTTCACTACAAAGGAAAAAACAGTGTCATGATGAAACCTCATATTTCATGTCATCCAACCCATAATAAATTACCCGGCAAGGCCTAGTATTTTACATCAGATAAGTGCGGACCCCCAATAAAAACGGGCACCTCCCCCTTGTAAAGTAAGAAGAAGAAAAGAGCAGGTGCAGGTGTGAGCAAGATTAGGCAGGGTGTGTGAGCGATAATAAGGGTTTTATGGCATGGTGTGCCTTGATGCTATCTGATTCGGCCACTGGGAGAGGGACTGACCAAACAGGTTTGGCCTGAGGCAATGGTTCCAGCTTGCCCAGGTCAGAGAAAAGTCAATCAAGGTGTACGTGTCCTTGGAATCAAATCTGACTGTATTATAAGCCTATGTGAGGGCAACTTTTAAAAATGGCTGCCGTGTATAAAATGGGAGCCACGAGTGCAGGACGAAAATGGCAATTTCGAGGTGAAAACGCTGCTGGAATTGAGCGAAAATGCTCATGCTTAGTGTACTAGTTATTATCGGTCTTTTGATACTAAAATCGTACTGCTGTGGCAAAGTAAATTACATGGGTCCAGAATTTTTAGAACCACAATGACCGCCATGGCGGAGGGCGGCAGAAGCACCGCCAACAGGCTGGCGGTGCTTCCTGGGCGATTCTGACCGCGGCGGTAAAGCCACGGTCGGAAAAGGGGAGCCGCCGGTTTCCCGCTGGCCCAGGGAATCCGCCATGGCGGCGCTGCTTGCAGCACCGCCATGGGGATTCCGAGCGCCTTCCCGCCAGCCTGTTTCTGGCGGTGTCCACCGCCAGAACCAGGATGGCGGGAACGGGTGCCGTGGGGCCCCTGGGGGCCCCTGCACTGCCCATGCCACTAGCATGGGCATGCCACTGGCATGGAATTAATTTCAGCCACTGACAATACCTCGGGCCGCATCCCAATCCATTGTTTTTCACCCACCATGACACCTGAGTTTGGACCCAGACAAATGCAAATCAGTCTTGACCCTTCTCCTTATGGTAACAGTCGAGCCCGAAAGACTAAGGGGGTCATTCTGACCCCGGCGGTCTGAGGGTCGGCGGGAGCACCGCCGACAGACCGGCGGTGCCCCGCAAGGCATTCTGACCGCGGCGCTATGGCCGCGGTCAGTGCAGGAAAACCGGCGGTCTCCCGCCGGTTTTCCGCTGCCCGTCAGAATCCTCCAAGCCTTGGGGATTCTGACACCCCCTACCGCCATCCTGTTCCTGGCGGTTCGCCCGCCAGGAACAGGATGGCGGTAGGGGGTGTCGCGGGGCCCCTGGGGGCCCCTGCAGTGCCCATGCCAATGGCATGGGCACTGCAGGGGCCCCCGTAAGAGGGCCCCGCTTGTATTTCACTGTCTGCATAGCAGACAGTGAAATACGCGACGGGTGCAGTAGCACCCGTCGCACCTTCCCACTCCGCCGGCTCGATTACGAGCCGGCTTCATGGTGGGAAGGTCGTTTTCCCCTGGGCTGGCGGGCGGCCTTTTGAAGGCCGCCCGCCAGCCCAGGGGAAAACTCAAAATACCCGCTGCGGTCTTCCGACCGCGGTACGGTATTTTGACGGCTCCCGCCGGGCGCGCGGTGACCGCGCCCGGCGGGAGTCAGAATGACCCCCTAAGTCAGTTCTTCCTTGAACCAGAACACAAGTGTTCCAGGATTGATTTTGCCCTTATTAGGCTCTTCAGCCAGGTATAACTTGGTTCCAGTGGCGCAACAAACCTAGGATCCACATCCATACCTGGTGCCCTTAAGGCATCAAATGCAAAAACTAGAAGAAGATGAATGGAATGCTTGAATTAATCTCAGTTATTGGCAATCACTTGGGGCCACATCTCAATACATAATTTTCAGTCAAAGACAAAGCAGCAGCCAGCTTGTATTGACATCCATTCAAATTTTCTGTGAAAAAATTGTACACTTTTATTTTGCAATGAAAATACTTTCCACATGCATTTTGGCGTGGAGATTGCCCAATGATGAAACAGACCTGTTTCATCATTGGGCAATCTCCACGCCAGACCGGTGCTGCAATGTCTGGCGGGCCGCCCCCCAATGGGGGTGGTACTATACCGAAGGCAATTTGCCAGATGTAGGTCTGGAATAAGAACTGACTAGAGAAGTAAAAAAGAATGTGTGAGTGAAGGAGAGTGAGGATAAAAATGGCTCTGAGCCTAAAACATCATTTTAATGTATCAGAAAAAAGGTTCAGGCCAAGATTAAAAACATTCAGAGTATTGGCGGGGATAATGTCCTGCTATGCTCTATAAAGAAGGAAGGGTAGTACACCTAATCCTATCTATTGTATGGTCAACATGTTTCGCGTCTTTTTTGGGTAAAAAATTATCCTGCGACGCTTCGTCAGGACCCGGAAACTTCTTCTCCTATTCAAAAAATGAAAACATGAAGTGCTGAGGTGTCACTTACAAGTTGAAGACAATTTGTCAAAGTCAGTAGGTCAATCAGTCGCCCTGCATGAAAGTAAAAAACAAGTACAAATTAGTGCCAACGTGCAAATAGGTACCTGAAAGGGTGTACTCACAAAACACAGCAAACAACCCCCCAAAAAAAGGTGCCACATAGAAAAAAGGGAAAACAAAGGCTTACCATCCCACATTTGAGATAGAGCTCCCTAGGAACGCGCTAGCCTCGACCAAAGAGGTGATACTACATGTAAAAACAACATAGTGAAAGAACAATGCATGTCAATATGTCAAAAACTGGCTGGTCAACAGGGGAGCGCCACAGGCAAGCTCAAATGGTGGCCATGTTCATGAAAAAATCAGAAATGTAACACTTGTTAAACATCAGTCATTCAAAACTGGTAATTAAGACAGTAACTTAATTCCTGTACAGGTTCAGAAGAAACAATATTATGTAAGTAGTGAAATTCCTGTGCACACAGAACTTGCTTGTATAAACACAAAAATAAAAATATGCATATGCACACAGGATGGGCTCAAAGTAAAAAGTTATTCATGGCCCATGTATGCTGACTCTGCTGGTGCCTCATATTAATGTGTGATTAAAAAAACGAAGGAGGGTTCACCCACACTAAACGGGAGCCAGATAGTAATGTAAGGGGAGGTGGGAGCGGGTAGCAGAGCCCCCACGTCTCCAAAATAACTTACTTGTCATCTCCTCCGGGGTCGCGGTAAACCTGCCCTGAAGCCACGCACCTCTAGACGCTCGAGCGGTGTCCTCGGGCGCTTTTTATGTTGCAGAGGAACCGCTTCATGCGTCCTGATCTGGAACCAACTAGCTGGTTGTTCCGGATCGTACTAATCAAGAAAGGACTACTATCCTGGCCTCGCGGCCATCTTGGAACGGGCTCCCAGAGGCAAGCTGGAGGGTCCTGGGGCCTAATAATGCGATATCGGCCATCATTTAACAGGCTCTGAAAAGCAAGTTCCAGGGCCCTGATGCATAATAATGCAAAATCGGAGGCCTTGGAACTATCAGACCCGTTAGTGACCATAGTCCAAGGATGTACAAAAAACACATTAACAAACAAGCAAAGCCAAATGTGTAAGAAAAATATTAGCCATCATCGTGGATGTAGTTAGATAGTCATTAACATACAGAAATGCCTAAGGTAGCTGTATGGAGTCAGTGTGAAATTACCCACCTAGGCAAATAGTGTATATCTAGCCATCCATCTAAGTAGATGAAGTCAAAGAGACATGGACATTTGGAGATGCCTAAGTCGACTGTATGCACTCAGTAAAAAATTACACAACCAGGTGAATTGTATATATCTATACTCAGAAAAATAGTAATGATAAAAATGCCAAGTTAATAAGAGCATACAGACAAGTGGAGGACAAAAGTCCCACAAATGACGATATGGCAGAGTTTAGTCAGGGGTCGCCTATCTCTGGGGTGTGTTCAAGTCAGGCCTGGTTGTTGTTTTGCCATCTTATGTGTGAGCGATCTGCCCGTTGGATTGCAATGGCTAAATGGTGGAGCATTGCCTCTGGCTGTGGCTGTAGGCAGTGCTCTCAGTTCTTCTGACGTGTGTTGTGCACCAGTGTGTGCTGGTGCTGTCTGCAATCACACTTTTGCTAGAGTGAGCGTTCTTTTCCACAGACTGCTGGAGTTGTCTGCACCCTCTTCAGTTGAGACCCATTGAGCACAAGTGGAACTGGAAGTACACTGCTGGATCCGGTTTTCATACACTTGGTGCAGTGTACAGTGGTGCCATTAGTCATTGGGAAGTGTGCGTGCATTCATCCGAACTAGAACCTGTTGCATACTTCATGCCTTCAACGGTTTTGGTTTTCTATGAACGCAGCTTTTTCTCCACATCACTGCACCAAACTTTACTCTTTGAAGGTAGTTGTGCCTTCATCCCTGTAAAAGGGGTACATACACTTCCATAATAAAATGTGTTACAAACTGAAAGGAGTTGTGCTTCTAGTGTCCTCAGGACAGAGTTTCCCTTAACTGTTCACCCTGTTCTTTCAGGATCATCAGAGACAATGTTCTGAACTTGGCTACACCCAGGGCCCTCCCCTGGAGGCAGATTCTTCTTCATGCCAGGTTCTCCTACAACCCTCAATTCTATGAAGAAGTTGTATTTATTACAAACACTAGATACTTAAAAAGGCAGACCATCTTAACTTTTACATCTGCAAATATTCACCACCACTATTTTAATCCTCTTTCATCTTAAAGACACCTTGCATCCTTAAATTTGTTCAAGATTTTCAAAGTCCTCTTAAATATTTTTAGACCACTCCTACTTACCTTGACTCACTTATGGCTGAAGCTAGTATGAAACAACCACCCAACCTTTTGGAATGACTTAGGTGAATCTTCCATACCCTGGAAACAATGAGTGCAGTTGTCTGAGTCTTATCTCATAGCTATAAGAGGAGAAAAATACTCCTCTCTTAGAAAACAGCACATCCTGCTTTGCAATCTGATAGTAGAGGGCCAGAAAGTATACACAGATCTTTTTGAAGTAACAGAGGATGAAGGCAGTGTAGAATAATTAGATTTAATCCCACCACCATTAAATAAATTAGAGAACTATTTTGGAGACACGATCAATGTTGTGGAAAGACATAGGGCCTGATTTAGATGTTGGTGGTAACAGTCCTGCCATTGACTTTTCAGCTGAAAACCCTTCCGCTGCCCCAATGGTCCACCCACCGTATTTAGAGGTTGGCGGTCCCATATATGAAAGCCTGCATTTGAACCACCGCATCTGTCAAGAAAGACCTCCCGCATCGAAGATGCAATAGGTAAAAGTGGCTGATGGTGGAACCCCAGACACCTTTCCTGTCATGCAGATTTGGATGTGCCTTACTGCCAAGAAAAAAGTGTCAGTCTGGCCTCCATCTTTGAGTTGGCGGATTAGTGGGAAAAGGGGGTGAAAACTCACCTTTTTCCCCCGTTCCATTCCTGTCTTCGAATGGAGACGACTGGACAACACTGACTGGATGCAAATGGACAACACCTCCCATTGCTGCTGGTACTGACCCACGTAGAAACTCAAAGGTGGGGACACCATATTGCCAGGGTATGTTTGGTGGGTGCTGCACTGTAGGTTGGGCCGCTGCAAACATATACTTGTCTTAATAATTTTTTAAAATCATCCTGACATGCATATGTTGGGGGCACGAGTGGGTCAGGCATGGATGAGAACACACTGGTACACAACACATATTGCACACATACACCACTGTCATTATGATGCCAGTAGTCACGTGCAAATGAATGCTGGCACCACAATGGTACATTCACACCTTTCAACTGTGTGCACATTGCCAGGTGACCTGTACCTGTCATGTTGTTCTGCGAGTTGTGGGTATGTCAATACTTATGTGTGCGATGCGATTGACTGAGGTGGAGGGAGCCACAGTGGGTGTTGTGGTTGTATCTGAATGTATGCCACTTGCATGTGAGACCAATGTTGTAGTGTATGTTGTGTTGCTATGTGTCACATTCAGGGGGTGTTGTTGTGTGGCTGTTGTTGTGCTGTGTGTAGTTGTGCTTGTGTGTGAGTGTGTTTGTGTAGCTGAGTGTATAGTTGTGTTATTTGTTGTGGTCTTGTCCTTTGCGGGTGCAGTATAAATGATGTGGGCTGTGTCATGGATGTATGGCAATGTTTTTGGCATGCATGGGTTGTGTTGGAATGATAATCAACAATAATGCATACGTGGTGTGTTGTGTAGTGTGTAATGCAGGGGGACACATATGGCTAATGGACAGTGAGTGTGTCACTTACCACTCTACCATGGCCCCTGCCATTGCACAAAGTCTATTGGGATCTACCACTGTTACCTCCATCAGCGGTCCTCTGTATTCAATCAATCCGATTGCAGAATGGTAACATCTAAATACCGCAGGGGAGCACAGTTGGCTTGACAGTCCTTTTGGGTCTACCGTTGACACTCCATTGTCCTTAATTATTTTGGTCTCGCCCATTCGAAAAATAAAAAGGCTTTGAGTTATATCACAGCCTTGAGGGGATTGTCAAATATTTGATACTTTGGGGGCCTATGTGACTCTCCGATAAGAGATCAGTTAAGGTGTAAATAATATTGAAGAGGAGGTAGGTGAGGGTGGAAAGCTTGTTTTCTAAGTCACTAGTGGTGCAAAAATGTTGAATACACTCTCACGTGAAATTTAAATTGATGACCAAAAGATTAAAGGGCTTCATTAGGAGTTTGGTGGTCAAACAAGCTGACCACCAAGCTCATGGGCAGGATGCCATCGTCATACCACTGGTACCCCCGTATGTATTACAATGTTCCCACCAGGCTGACTGGCAGGATCATTGTAATACACATTCCTACCAGGCTGACTGTCAGGAACATTACTACAATATTGACTTCGACTCCTTTAAGGGAGCCGAGGCCAATACCATAGCAAACCAGCACCATCAGAACGGTACTCTGATGGTGCTGGGCAGGGCAGCCCCCGGCAGTGGCTTTCGCCCCACTCGAGGAGGCTGGCCTGGTTTGTAGTGGGTACCTTGGGTACTTACACCTTATACCAGGTCCAGTTATCCCTTATTAGTGAAATGTATTAGTGTTCTATCAGCTTAGGCTGACAGAGGTAGCTATAGCAGTTCAGCCTAGGCTGAACTAGGAGACATGCAAAGCTCATGCAATACCACTTATAGTTACACAGTACTTATACACAAGTAAGGACAATCCTCAGTGTTACCAAAAATAAAGGTATTTATTTGGATGACACAGTACCAAAAATATCTCAGAAACAATACTCCTTCTGGAGGTAAGTATTACACACAATATATACACTAGACACCAATATTAGACAAGTAAATAGTCATAGAACAATGCAAACAATAGGAAATGCTTTAGACTGCAATGGGAGAAAATAGGTCTAGGGGCAACATAAACCATACACTAAGAAAGTGGAATGCGAATCACGAATTCCCCCCTAGACAAGTGTAGTGTGTGCAGAATTGCTGGGAGAGTAAGAATACAGTAATGGTAAGTAAATTACCCCACCCCAGAGCCCAGAAAAGCAGGAGTAAAGTACTGCAAGTTTCCCTAGGACACACTAATGATATGGATTAATGCAGTAACCAACCAAGTCTGCAAACAACAACTGCTGGATTCCTGGACCTGTAGACCTGTGAAAGAAGGGGACCAAGTCAAGAAGTCGAAAGAGGTTCCAGGAAGGACAGGAGCCCCTGCCAACCCAGAAGAGGGAACAAAAAAAGAGTCCTCAGTTAGTCAAAGACTGCAGGAATGCACCCTAAGAAGATGCCAGGGGGTTCCTGCATGATGCAAAGGATGTCCCACAACGTGAAGATGGATGCAGACGTGATTTTGTGTTGGAAGTCGCCAACAACCCTTGGTTACGACAAAAGTGTGGTTTATGTCAAAATGAAGCTGGCTGGACCCAGGAGGGACCTGGGGGCCTCAACTCTTTGTGAGGAGGAAGAGAGGGCTTAGCATTTTAGAGAGCCCTCAGGATGCCAGACAGCACCCACGGGAGTCCCAGGACACGGGGACAAAGGAGGTGCAAAATGCGGTCGGTGCAGCACAACAAAGGAAGGTTCCACGCCACTGGAGAACAACTGAGCGAGTTGAGCGTCGCAGGATGGAGTGCTGGGGATCTGGGCCAGGCTGTGCACAATGGAATTTTGCAAATAGTGCACAGAGGCCTCAGGGGGTGAAGAAGACGCAGTACACAGGTATACCATCGGTCTGAGGGAAGGCAAGGTCTTACTTCCTCCAAATTGGGTCAGCAGGACCTCAGGGCAGTTTATGTCGATCGGGTCCAACCTCTGTGTCCGTAGGAGAACGCTCGTTGTTGTGAGAGGAGTCCAAGGGTACCGGTCATCGTCTTAGAAGGTGCCTGCTGGAGCAGGGGAGTGACTCCGTTGCCCCACTGGAGATTTCTTAAGTCCTTCTGGTGCAGTCCTCAGAGCATGCACACCATGGAAACTGTTGCAGTTGCTGGCTGGAGCTGAAGTTGCAGAGGATACTTTGTTGTTGTTACAGCAGTTCCTGTAGCAGGCTGCAGTTGATCTGAGGTCAGAGGATGATGAGGTAGTTGCAGAGGATTTCTGAATGAAACTTGCAAGCAGAATCTGAAGAGAACCCACACGAGAGACCCTAGATAGCCCTGAGAGGGGGATTGGTTACCTTATCAGATATGGACCTATCAGGAGGGGTCTCTGACATCTCCTGCTGGCACTGGCCACTCAGAGTTCTCCAGAGTGCCCTCACACATTGCGAAGCAAGATGGCTGAAGTCTGGGACACCCCGGAGGAGCTCTGGGAATCACCCCTAGGTTGGAGATGGACAGGAGAGTGGTCACTCCCCTTTCCTTTGTCCAGTTTTGTGCCAGGCAGGGGACTAGGGGTCCCTGAACCGGTGTAGACTGGCTTATGCAGGGAGGGCACCATCTGTGCTCTTCAAAGCATTTCCAGAGGCTGGGGGAGGCTACCCCTCCCCAGCCTGTAACACCTATTTCCAAATGGAGATTTGGAATGGGGGGACAATTCCATGATCTTAGACATGTTTCCACGGCCATATTTGGAGTTACCATTGTGAAGCTACATATAGGTATTGACCTATATGTAGTGCACACGTGTAATGGCATTCCCACTCTCACAAAGTCCTGGGAAATGGCCCTGAAGTATGAGGGGGCACCTTTGCTAGTGCAAGGGTGCCCTCACACTTATTAACTTTGCACCTAACTCACCTCAGGTGACACTCCACGCCCAACCAATATACTAAGGACATCACAGTGGCCTCACTATACACACAGATGCACACACCACTACCAAACAATACCACACACAACCAAAACAACACATCACAACAAGCACATGGCACAAGTCATCAACCCAGTGCATGCAGCAACATAGATATATCCCATACACATACCTCACACATATCAAAGTATACAGATATAACATGTTGAATGAAATCAAGGACACTTCTTAAACTTGACATCCACAGCTATGTGGGCAGATGTATTTAAAATTAAAATAAATAATTAAAACCATTTACAGGTAAGGCCCTCTGGTCAGTCCGAATGTCTTAAGTGCCCCCAGTACATTGGGCACAGTCGCATGCCCCAACTTGACTCTTGACTGCAAATTGGCCTCATGGGGCAGGCAGGCATCTCAGGGGCAAGGGAGGGAGCGGTGGTGGGTGCTTGAGGTTGGAAGAGGGGTCCTTGGGTTTAGGTTTGTGGTGGATTTAGGCACATTTTGATTTTAGGGGAGGGGTTTGGACTTTGGGGTAGGAGTAGGGGCCTCAGGCTTTGGAGGAGTTGGTTTCTTTGCAGGGGGAGAGGTATGGGAGGACTGGGAGGTGGAAGGTGTGGGTTGAGGCTGGGAGTCATAGGGCTATGGGGCATCATGGGGTAGGAGAGGTGCAGGGAACAGGTCTAAACTGGCAAGGAAAACTTTTTTAGGTAAAGCGGGTGGTCATGGGTAAAAGGAGTGGAGGTAGAGGTAGAGGGAGTGGTTGTAGGAGGTGTTGGTGTGCTGGAAGTGGATGCAAGTGTGTGCAATGTGTGCTTGTGTGTGGTGGGTGTATGTTAAGTGGGTGAGTGAGTGTGGTTACTGGGAGAAGGGGGAAGAGATGCAGGGAGGTGGTATGCAAGATTGTGAGTGTATGTTGGGGTGGTGGCTGCAAGTAAGGTGGATGTGCCACATGTGGTCGTGATGGTTGTTGTGGTGAGTGCGGACTTGGTGTGTTGGGTGGATGTCTGCGGGTCTGCTTTTGTGGTGTCTGACGGTATGACAGGACTGGTGGCAGGATCACGGAGTGTAGATTGAGTGACTGCAGGTGTAAGTGGTGATATGACTGTGATGGAGGAGGTGGTGGGGAGACAGTGTAGGAAGTGGCTGTTGTAGTGTCTGCAGGTGTGTGTTGACTGTGTGCATGCTTGTGGTGTGTCCTGTGGTGTCTGTGTTTGTCTTTGCGCACTTTGACTGTTGTAGTGAGTGAATGCTGGTCTATTTGTGTGCTCTGGATGGAGGTGTTTGATTGGGCACAGGTAGATGGAGGGGGGACGTAAGATGAATGGCTGCTGTCAATGAGGAGTCCACATCCTGAAATTATCTCTGCAGGCCAGCCAAGGCATCGTGAATGCCTTCCAGGTAGGCATTACTTTGTTGCATCTGGGATGAATGCCTGAATGGCATTCACTGTGGTTTTCTGCCCCACAGAGATGGACCTCAGGAGGTCAATAGCCTTCTCAGTGAGGGCAGCAGGGCTGATGGAGGCAGGAGTAGAGGTGCCTGTGGTGAAGGAGACTCCCACTGTAGGAGGCTGGTGTGTAGTGGGTACCTATGGTATTTACACCTTATACCAGGTCCAGTTATCCCTTATTAGTGAAATGTGGGGAGTGTCTAGAAGCCAGGCTTTCTAGAGGTAGCTGTGGATGAGCAGTCAAGGCTTATGTAGGAGACATGCAAAGCTCATGCAATACTGCTGTACTCGCACAGTACTCACACACATGAAAGAAAACAATCAGCTCCATATTTATACTTTTGTTTTTGCGCCACATTTGCATCATTTTTTGACTCAAAAGTGGCGCAAACTTGCAAAATACAATTGTATTTTGTAAGTTTTGCATTTTTGCATCAAAAAGCAGCGCAAATGCGGCACTAAAGAAGTATAAATATGGGCCTCAGTGTTATAAAAATAAAGGTACTTTATTTTGGTGATACAAATACCAAAAATACCACAAAGGCTATACTCCCTTAGGAGTGAGTAGCGTGCTTAAGAAATTTGATTGATTGATTAGGAGGTAAGTACTACACAAATTATATAGATTAGTATGCAGAAATAGGCATAAAAACAGAAAACAGTTGTTAGAAATTGTGTTTCTGGTTGGCTAGGGTATGCACCTAAGCCAGGCAGAACCCACCCACTCTAGTAAGGGCAAGCAAGTTACACGTCCAAGATAACCCCTGCTCACCCCCTTGGTAGCTTGGCATGAACAGTCAGGCCTAACCCGGAGGCATTGTGTAAAGCGTTTGCACAACACACGCAACACACGTGATGCAAGATGTACACCACAAAGTAAACACAACACTGAGCTATGTAAAAATAAACTGTATTGCACAACACATAATTAGACCAAATATTACACATTAGTAATACCCTGCTACCTTAGCAGTTGCCAGAACGTGACACAAGTTACTAATACTCTGCAAGAATAAGCAGTTGTCACACGTAAGCACTCAGAATTCTGCAACATAAGCAATAGTCAGGAATCACAGTAAATAAATGCACTTGTCATAGAAAATATCATAAAGGCCTATATCAGGAACATTATCAAATAATATGTCAAGTAATGAGAAAGTAAACATACATCAGCGTAGCATTCCCATAACAGGAACATATAGCCAATATATATCATTACAAAAAAAAACTTGGAGCATACCGCCCTCCCAGTGTCCCCAAAAGTACCTTATTTGGTGGAACAAGGCACTCCTAGTGCCTGGAAAGTCGTGGTAGGGACCCCTGGTGTTACTATCCTCTCAACGGGGCCACATGTGGTTCCTAGGGGAGAGGGGCGGTCGTACCCTCTCTGATGTACCTAATGGGCCTCTCCACGTGCCCACGATCTCTGTAGCCCCCTCCTGGGCCTCCACTGGCCCCATCACCAAGGGGGGGGGCAAGGCAGCCCAACAAAGCAATGGGGGCTAAAAGAAGGGTCCTCCGCTGAGGCCTCCCTTATCTTTTTCACCCAGCCCAGGTCGGGCAAACAGGGAGTGAGACTCGGCGGCTGGGGGACCTCCGATGAGGTTTTTATTCCCCAGTCCGTGAGCCAAACGGGTGCCTTTCAGCACCTTCCAGGGGCTTGGAGAAGCAGGGGGGAGCCTCTCCCATGAGGCCTCATGTTGGAAAATGGGTTATTGGTAGGGCAGGTAGGTACCTACACCTAGCAACAAGCCACTAAACTCCACATAGGTACAGTTAGGTCTCAGTAAATTAATCCCAGCTCAACCCTTGGTAGCTTGGCAACGAGCGTCAAGGCTTAACTTAGGAGACAAAGGTGGTCATTCTAACCCTGGCGGTAAAAACCGCCAGGGCGAATGACCGCGGGAGCACCGCCGACAGGCCGGCGGTGCTCCCAAGGGCATTCCGACCGCCGCGGTCGGACCGGCAACACTGGCGGTCTCCCGCCAGGGTACCGCCGCCCTTTGGAATCCTCCAAGGCGGCGCAGCTAGCTGCGCCGCCGAGGGGATTCCGACCCCCCCTACCGCCATCCAGTTCCCGGCAGTCCGCCCGCCGGGAACCGGATGGCGGTAGGGGGGGTCGCGGGGCCCCTGGGGGCCCCTGGGGGCCCCTGCAGTGCCCATGCCACTGGCATGGGCACTGCAGGGGCCCCCGTAAGAGGGCCCCTACAAGTATTTCACTGTCTGCTTGGCAGACAGTGAAATACGCGACGGGTGCAACAGCACCCGTCGCACCTTCCCACTCCGCCGGCTCGATTACGAGCCGGCATCCTCGTGGGAAGGGAGTCTTTTGGCGACCGCCCGCCAGCCCAGGGAAAAACTTAGAATACCCTCCGCGGTCTTTCGACCGCGGAGCGGTATTTTGGAGGGGGGAAGTCTGGCAGGCGGCCTCCGCCGCCCGCCAGACTCAGAATGACCCCCAAAGTGTAAAGCATTCAAATATCACAAAACAGTAATTAAATAAAACACAGGAAACAGTTTAAAAATCCAAAACCAATTTATAAAAATAGTTTATATTTTTATCATTAAAATGACACAAAAACGATTAAAATCGGTTCAGGGGAACCGGAGATATGAATTTTTAAAGAATTATTACTTTTCTAGCGCTTAGAAACAAAAAGCGCCAATCGGGTCATCTGGTTGCACCTCGACTGGGGCAAAGTCAAACTTTCAGGCCGACCGCGATGGAGCCCTGCTCGGCTACAGGTCGCGGGAGGCCTCGGTTAAAAAGTTACCTTCTGACTTAGTCTTTATTTTGAAGTTTTTCTTCACCGGGACGAACCTGCCAGTTGAATCCTACCTCCTGGAGCCCTTGTCCGGATACGCGATGTGGGTTTCCTCGGTGGAGACTTTTACCTTCGGACTTAGTCGTTTTTTCGAGATGAAAATCCTTCGACCGGGGTAAACCTGGATCTTGATCCGACGTCCATGAAGCCCTTCTCGGATACGATGGCTGGGAGGTCCCGGTCAACTTTTTACGTTCGGACTTAGTCTCTTTTTTGGATGTTTTTCTTTACCGGGACGAACCACGAAGTCAGGCCGGGTCGCGGTTGAGGCAAGCCGGCTAGAATTTCCGCGGCGGGTCGGTCCCTCTCTGGAGCTTTTTTCCAAAAATTCTCAAATCTTTTCCAAACTTCTGGGGCTTCACCCAGATGTTCTTTTAAGGTTCTTTTGGGGTCCACAGCTTACCCCAAGGGTCCAGAAGTTCTGTGATGGTCCTTGGGGGGTGCGGACTTCAACTCCCAGAATGCACCTGGCGCAAACTCCTTTTTGGCCACTGGACAGTGGTCAGCTGGTCGCTTTCTTCAGGAGTTGGTGCAGGGGACTCTGGTTTAGCAATTTTTCACCTGTAGCAAACAGGGAGTCCCTCCTTGAACCAGTTGAAGCCAGGCAAAGTCTTTCTTGTGGTGAAGCCCAAGTGTGCAGCTGGTGCAGTCCTTCTGAGTGCAGGGTCCAGGTGCAGGCCAGGGGTCCAGCAGGGCAGTCCTTCTTCTTCTTTAGTTCCTTTCTTGTTGAATTCTGGAGGGGATCTGAGGTGTGGGTGCAGGTCTGCCAGTTTTATCCTTGCTCCTGGGTGAAAAGCAGGGGGGCCCTGATTCTCTAATCAGGGACAGGGTCGTCCCCCTGTGATGACCACTTCCTGGGAAGTGTGGCAAACATCCATCCCAGAAGGCAACAGTCTCTAAAAATCCAACATGGATGAATCTGATTTTTGGAGGTTACATCTGGCTGAGCCCACCCACTGGTGTGGCTAAAAATCATAAACACACCCCTCTCCTGCCCTCTCCTAATCTAATCAAGGGGGCACCTAGCTGTCTGGGGTTGCAGGATGTGGGGGTGTTGCTGGGTGCTGCAAATGTCCTTCTCTGCCTTTGAAGACCAGTTTGGCAGCCCTCCCCCTTCCTGCCTCACCATCTGCTGAGGGGAGATTCTCTCCCCCAAGCACATTCCTTTGTGTGAAGCCAGGCCACTTCACACCTAATCAAGGCAGCCTGGCAGAAGCTGCTGCAGGCTGGCCAATCAGAGCACAGCAGCAAAAACAATGCAGAGCTGAAATTGGCAACTTTTTAGGTAAAGTCTAAACTTTTTACCTGGACAAGTTATATTAAATCCAACAACTGGAAGTTGTGGGATTTATTACAACAATCAATTTGATACAAAATTCTTGGTATGTAATATTTAAGGAGACTTTAAAATTTTAAATAAAATCTGCCCATTCTAGCCTATGAAGGCCATTTACTTCAATGAGGGAAAAACGAATTTGGCTGTTTTTACCTCACCAGGGCCTTATAAATCTATTTTTATAAAGTCCCTGCTTATAGTTACATGGCACCCAGCCCTAGGGGCACATAGGGCACACCTTAGGGGTGACTTATATGTAAAAATAAGGTAGTTTAAGACTTTGGAAGTACCTTTAATTCCAAAGTCGAATTTGCATATAACTTTAATTTAAAAGCAGCCAGCAAAGCAGGCCGGCCTTTAAAATGACACTGGGCACCTCAGCAGTGCACCTAGGTGTGCACCACCTATGCTGTGGTCCCTAAACCTACATGCCCTACCATATACTAGGGACTTATAGGTAGGTTAACTTAGCCAATTATAATTAGCCTAATTTGCATATCCATTTTACACAGAGCACAGGCCCTGGGACTGGTTAGCAGTACCCAGGGCACCATCAAAGTCAGGAAAACACCAGCAAAAAGAGGAAAATGGGGGCAAAAAGTTATGGGGCCTCTGCAATCAGCCCTGTTTTCTCACACAACCCCCCCCCCCAGCCCACACGCCCAGGAGACTCAGCCCAACTCTGGGAGAGTCTTCCTGGCTTGTTAGGCGAGGAAGACAGTGAAGAAAACTGGCTGTCCCTTTACAGGGCCTACTCTGCCTTATATCCTCCTGTCAGGGTCACTCCCTATGGGTAGTGAAGCCATCCCAACAGTAAAAGGACCCAACTCAAACTGAAACTTTCCTCTAGGGGGGTCTTCCTCCTTTCACTCTGCCAACTTGGGTAGTGAGGTGCCCACCTCCCCTACTCCAAACTTTGCTAGGGCAACACCTAGCTTACCCAAAGAGGTCACCCAACACTTGAGCAACCCCACCATGACCAATAGGGTCAGAGGGCCTACTTTACTATTGGCCCTGGGGTCTGCCTCCCAGGCCAAGTACAGTGCTGCCAGGAAGGCTAGCACCTAGCAGAGGCTACTGACAGCTGTCAGTACCCAGAACCACACCCTAAGCTCTCCACTGACAGGTGGCTGAGCTGCTTTAAGGGCAACTTTGGGGTCCTGGCACCCCTCTTGCTGTCTAGAGTGGGGGGCTACCACCTCCTGTGGCAGACACCCTCCTTCCACTCTCCCTTCTGTCAGTGCAGGGGCAACACCTTGCATCTGGACAGCTGCCTGACTACTCAGGACTTCCTTGGGGTCAGGTGAGGCCTCACCAGTGCCAACTCTGGGCTCTCCCCCTACTGGGGCAGAAGGCCTTTGGCTCCCTGGAACTCTCTTTAAGAGTGGCCTACCCTTCCTTTTCTTCTTTCCTTTTCTTGGGGACCCCTGTCTCCTAACTGTAGGGACTGACTCCCCAGGACTTTGGGTTGGGGGGGCGCCCTGGGTGACCACCCCATCTGGGACCAGACTCACCTCTGGGAGGTCATTGCCCAGGATACAATCTAGGGGGAGGTCAGCACTGACTACCACCCTAATCCAGTCAAGGATACCCTCCCTCTCGAGGGGCACTATGGCTACAGGTTTGGAGGTGACCTCCCCTGTGGCTATCCTGACTTTCTTTGTCTTTCCTGGGACATACATGTCTGGGGTCACTAACCGGTCACTCACTATAGTGTGACTGGCACAGGTGTCTCTCAGGCCAGTGGTAGGGATCCCATTCACTTGAATGTGGTGGAAGTGCCTACTCCCACCCTCAGGGATCACCAGCTTACCATCTGGTCCTGTCTCCCAGCACAATGCTAGGAGGACTTCATCATCTGAGGAGTCCTCCTCTATGGCTACACTGGACAGCCCAGTGCTAACCACCTTCCTTGGACAGGCTGCATCTCCTCTGAAGTGACCTGTCTGCTGACAGTCAAAGCAAGCCCTACTGTCCAAGAGTTTTTTTAACCCTGGGTCTCCCTGTCTCTGCTTGTCAGAGTGGGAGTGGGATTTACTCTCCTCCTTCTTAGGGTTCTGGGGTACAGAGGGAGTCTCTGTGGTGGGCTTACCACCTCCCTCCTTAGGTTTTTGGGGACCTATCCCCCCCTTCTTGGAGTCTCCCCCCTGGGACTTGACAACCACCCTGGTTCTCAACCACTCATCAGCTGCCTCCCCTAGCTCTCTAGGATTGGTCTGCTTAGAGTCCACTAGATGCTGGTGTAACCTTTCTTGGGTACAATTGGTCAAGATGTGCTCTCTCATGATCAGATTGTATAACCCCTCATAAGTATCTACTTTGTTACCAATAATCCAGCCCTCTAGTGCCTTTAGTGAAATGTCCACAAAGTCAACCCAAGACTGGGTACTGACCTTCTGGGTGTCCCTGAACTTCATTCTATATTGCTCTGGGGTCAGACCAAACTTCTTGGCTAAGCACCTCTTCATACTAGGGTATGAATCTGCCTCCTCCCCCCTTAAGGTCAGAAGCCTATCCCTCCCTGAGTTGGGGACCAACTCCCACAAAAGGGAACCCCAGTATTGAGGCCTAACCCTTCTCATTTGGAGTGCCCTCTCAAAGGCCCCCAGCCACTTATCTATGTCATCCCCCTCTACATAAGCAGGAACTACCCCCTTGGGTAATCTGGGGCAAACTCCACCACCCATGGACACCTCAGCTTCTTTATCGCTGCTTCCATCTCTTTTCTCTTTGTATGCCCACTTTTTCTTTTCTAGGGCCAGCTTCTCTGCTTCCAAAACTATGTATGCTAGCTGGGCCTCCAGCTCTCTTTCTCTGATGGATGGGTTCTCTCCTCCTGAAAGGACCCCCTTCCCACCACTAGCTTTGGATCTGCCCCTAGTGACTGTGTTTACTGAGGACCGTTCTTCCTCATCCTCACTTGGGCTCAGATGCCTTCCCTCCCCTGAGTGGTTAGAGCTTGCATCCTCCCTTCTTTCTCCCTCCTCTGGAGCTTCTTCTGACTCTACCTCTTGGGCCTCAGCCCATGCTGTCAGGGATGTGATCAGGATTTGCTTCCTGAGATCAGTGGTTGCAGGCAACCCTCTTTCAATACACAACCCCCTAAGCTGGACTACTGTCAGTGTGGGTAGGCTAGCCAGATCAAGCTCCATGGTTCCCTAGTTTTGTGTCAACAAAAACTTTTTGCAAAAATTGGAAACAAGAATTTAGAAAAATTACAAAAATTCAATAATTGAAATTAATCCAAATAAAAAATTAAAAACAATTTTTGCACTAGGACAATTTAAAGGATTTTTAATTTGTTTTACCTAAAACTGTAACGTGATATTGAACACAAGTACAGGATCCCGTCGCTGCTACCAATTATGTTGGAAAATGGGTTATTGGTAGGGCAGGTAGGTACCTACACCTAGCAACAAGCCACTAACCTCCACATAGGTACAGTTAGGTCTCAGTAAATTAATCCCAGCTCAACCCTTGGTAGCTTGGCAACGAGCGTCAAGGCTTAACTTAGGAGACAAAGTGTAAAGCATTCAAATATCACAAAACAGTAATTAAATAAAACACAGGAAACAGTTTAAAAATCCAAAACCAATTTATAAAAATAGTTTATATTTTTATCTTTAAAATGACACAAAAATGATTAAAATCGGTTCAGGGGAACCGGAGATATGAATTTTTAAAGAATTATTACTTTTCTAGCGCTTAGAAACAAAAAGCGCCAATCGGGTCATCTGGTTGCACCTCGACCGGGGCAAAGTCAAACTTTCAGGCCGACCGCGATGGAGCCCTGCTCGGCTACAGGTCGCGGGAGGCCTCGGTTAAAAAGTTACCTTCTGACTTAGGGGCTGATTCTAATTCTGGCGGGCGGCGGAGGCCGCCCGCCAGAATTCCGCCCCCATAATACTGCTCCGCGGTCAGAAGACCGCGGAGGGTATTATGAGTTTTTCCCTGGGCTGGCGGGCGGTCTCCAAAAGACCGCCCGCCAGCCCAGGGAAAAACTCCTTTCCCACGAGGATGCCGGCTCGTAATCGAGCCGGCGG
The DNA here is from genome assembly GCF_031143425.1 of Pleurodeles waltl. Lineage (NCBI taxonomy): Eukaryota > Metazoa > Chordata > Amphibia > Caudata > Salamandridae > Pleurodeles > Pleurodeles waltl. Next base: position 996,321,328 of record NC_090447.1, on the reverse strand, counting down.
AGTGGGAAGGTGCGACGGGTGCAGTAGCACCCGTCGCGTATTTCAGTGTCTGCAAGGCAGACACTGAAATACCTTGCGGGGCCCTCTTACGGGGGCCCCTGCCGTGCCCATGCCATTGGCATGGGCACGGCAGGGGCCCCCAGGGGCCCCGCGACCCCCCCTACCGCCATCCTGTTCATGGCGGCTTTCCCACCATGAACAGGATGGCGGTAGGGGGGGTCAGAATCCTCATGGCTGCGGAGCGCGCTCCGCAGCCATGGAGGATTCAAACGAGCAGCGGAAAGTCGGCGGGAGACCGCTGACTTTCCGCTTCTGACCGCGGCTGAACCGCCGCGGTCAGAATGCTCGTTGGAGCACCGCCAGCCTGTTGGCGGTGCTCCCGTGGTCGGTGGCCCTGGCGGCCACCGGCCGCCAGGGTCAGAATGACCCCCTTAGTCTTTATTTTGAAGTTTTTCGTCACCTGGACGAACCTGCCAGTTGAATCCGACCTCCTGGAGCCCTTGTCCGGATACGCGATGTGGGTTTCCTCGGTGGAGACTTTTACCTTCGGACTTAGTCGTTTTTTCGAGATGAAAATCCTTCGACCGGGGTAAACCTGGATCTTGATCCGACGTCCATGGAGCCCTTCTCGGATACGATGGCTGGGAGGTCCCGGTCAACTTTTTACGTTCGGACTTAGTCTCTTTTTTGGATGTTTTTCTTTACCGGGACGAACCACGAAGTCAGGCCGGGTCGCGGTTGAGGCAAGCCGGCTAGAATTTCCGCGGCGGGTCGGTCCCTCTCTGGAGCTTTTTTCCAAAAATTCTCAAATCTTTTCCAAACTTCTGGGGCTTCACCCAGATGTTCTTTTAAGGTTCTTTTGGGGTCCACAGCTTACCCCAAGGGTCCAGAAGTTCTGTGATGGTCCTTGGGGGTGCGGACTTCAACTCCCAGAATGCACCTGGCGCAAACTCCTTTTTGGCCACTGGACAGTGGTCAGCTGGTCGCTTTCTTCAGGAATTGGTGCAGGGGACTCTGTTTTAGCAATTTTTCACCTGTAGCAAACAGGGAGTCCCTCCTTGAACCAGTTGAAGCCAGGCAAAGTCTTTCTTGTGGTGAAGCCCAAGTGTGCAGCTGGTGCAGTCCTTCTGAGTGCAGGGTCCAGGTGCAGGCCAGGGGTCCAGCAGGGCAGTCCTTCTTCTTCTTTAGTTCCTTTCTTGTTGAATTCTGGAGGGGATCTGAGGTGTGGGTGCAGGTCTGCCAGTTTTATCCTTGCTCCTGGGTGAAAAGCAGGGGGGCCCTGGTTCTCCAATCAGGGACAGGGTCGTCCCCCTGTGATGACCACTTCCTGGGAAGTGTGGCAAACATCCATCCCAGAAGGCAACAGTCTCTAAAAATCCAACATGGATGAATCTGATTTTTGGAGGTTACATCTGGCTGAGCCCACCCACTGGTGTGGCTAAAAATCATAAACACACCCCTCTCCTGCCCTCTCCTAATCTAATCAAGGGGGCACCTAGCTGTCTGGGGTTGCAGGATGTGGGGGTGTTGCTGGGTGCTGCAAATGTCCTTCTCTGCCTTTGAAGACCAGTTTGGCAGCCCTCCCCCTTCCTGCCTCACCATCTGCTGAGGGGAGATTCTCTCCCCCAAGCACATTCCTTTGTGTGAAGCCTAGCCACTTCACACCTAATCAAGGCAGCCTGGCAGAAGCTGCTGCAGGCTGGCCAATCAGAGCACAGCAGCAAAAACAATGCAGAGCTGAAATTGGCAACTTTTTAGGTAAAGTCTAAACTTTTTACCTGGACAAGTTATATTAAATCCAACAACTGGAAGTTGTGGGATTTATTACAACAATCAATTTGATACAAAATTCTTGGTATGTAACATTTAAGGAGACTTTAAAATTTTAAATAAAATCTGCCCATTCTAGCCTATGAAGGCCATTTACTTCAATGAGGGAAAAACGAATTTGGCTGTTTTTACCTCACCAGGGCTTATAAATCTATTTTTATAAAGTCCCTGCTTATAGTTACATGGCACCCAGCCCTAGGGGCACATAGGGCACACCTTAGGGGTGACTTATATGTAAAAATAAGGTAGTTTAAGACTTTGGAAGTACCTTTAATTCCAAAGTCGAATTTGCATATAACTTTAATTTAAAAGCAGCCAGCAAAGCAGGCCGGCCTTTAAAATGACACTGGGCACCTCAGCAGTGCACCTAGGTGTGCACCACCTATGCTGTGGTCCCTAAACCTACATGCCCTACCATATACTAGGGACTTATAGGTAGGTTAACTTAGCCAATTATAATTAGCCTAATTTGCATATCCATTTTACACAGAGCACAGGCCCTGGGACTGGTTAGCAGTACCCAGGGCACCATCAAAGTCAGGAAAACACCAGCAAAAAGAGGAAAATGGGGGCAAAAAGTTATGGGGCCTCTGCAATCAGCCCTGTTTTCTCACACAACCCCCCCCCAGCCCACACGCCCAGGAGACTCAGCCCAACTCTGGGAGAGTCTTCCTGGCTTGTTAGGCGAGGAAGACAGTGAAGAAAACTGGCTGTCCCTTTGCAGGGCCTACTCTGCCTTATATCCTCCTGTCAGGGTCACTCCCTATGGGTAGTGAAGCCATCCCAACAGTAAAAGGACCCAACTCAAACTGAAACTTTCCTCTAGGGGGGTCTTCCTCCTTTCACTCTGCCAACTTGGGTAGTGAGGTGCCCACCTCCCCTACTCCAAACTTTGCTAGGGCAACACCTAGCTTACCCAAAGAGGTCACCCAACACTTGAGCAACCCCACCATGACCAATAGGGTCAGAGGGCCTACTTTACTATTGGCCCTGGGGTCTGCCTCCCAGGCCAAGTACAGTGCTGCCAGGAAGGCTAGCACCTAGCAGAGGCTACTGACAGCTGTCAGTACCCAGAACCACACCCTAAGCTCTCCACTGACAGGTGGCTGAGCTGCTTTAAGGGCAACTTTGGGGTCCTGGCACCCCTCTTGCTGTCTAGAGTGGGGGGGCTACCACCTCCTGTGGCAGACACCCTCCTTCCACTCTCCCTTCTGTCAGTGCAGGGGCAACACCTTGCATCTGGACAGCTGCCTGACTACTCAGGACTTCCTTGGGGTCAGGTGAGGCCTCACCAGTGCCAACTCTGGGCTCCCCCCCTACTGGGGCAGAAGGCCTTTGGCTCCCTGGAACTCTCTTTAAGAGTGGCCTACCCTTCCTTTTCTTCTTTCCTTTTCTTGGGGACCCCTGTCTCCTAACTGTAGGGACTGACTCCCCAGGACTTTGGGTTGGGGGGGCGCCCTGGGTGACCACCCCATCTGGGACCAGACTCACCTCTGGGAGGTCATTGCCCAGGATACAATCTAGGGGGAGGTCAGCACTGACTACCACCCTAATCCAGTCAAGGATACCCTCCCTCTCTAGGGGCACTATGGCTACAGGTTTGGAGGTGACCTCCCCTGTGGCTATCCTGACTTTCTTTGTCTTTCCTGGGACATACATGTCTGGGGTCACTAACCGGTCACTCACTATAGTGTGACTGGCACAGGTGTCTCTCAGGCCAGTGGTAGGGATCCCATTCACTTTAATGTGGTGGAAGTGCCTACTCCCACCCTCAGGGATCACCAGCTTACCATCTGGTCCTGTCTCCCAGCACAATGCTAGGAGGACTTCATCATCTGAGGAGTCCTCCTCTATGGCTACACTGGACAGCCCAGTGCTAACCACCTTCCTTGGACAGGCTGCATCTCCTCTGAAGTGACCTGTCTGCTGACAGTCAAAGCAAGCCCTACTGTCCAAGAGTTTTTTTAACCCTGGGTCTCCCTGTCTCTGCTTGTCAGAGTGGGAGTGGGATTTACTCTCCTCCTTCTTAGGGTTCTGGGGTACAGAGGGAGTCTCTGTGGTGGGCTTACCACCTCCCTCCTTAGGTTTTTGGGGACCTATCCCCCCCTTCTTGGAGTCTCCCCCCTGGGACTTGACAACCACCCTGGTTCTCAACCACTCATCAGCTGCCTCCCCTAGCTCTCTAGGATTGGTCTGCTTAGAGTCCACTAGATGCTGGTGTAACCTTTCTTGGGTACAATTGGTCAAGATGTGCTCTCTCATGATCAGATTGTATAACCCCTCATAAGTATCTACTTTGTTACCAATAATCCAGCCCTCTAGTGCCTTTAGTGAAATGTCCACAAAGTCAACCCAAGACTGGGTACTGACCTTCTGGGTGTCCCTGAACTTCATTCTATATTGCTCTGGGGTCAGACCAAACTTCTTGGCTAAGCACCTCTTCATACTAGGGTATGAATCTGCCTCCTCCCCCCTTAAGGTCAGAAGCCTATCCCTCCCTGAGTTGGGGACCAACTCCCACAAAAGGGAACCCCAGTATTGAGGCCTAACCCTTCTCATTTGGAGTGCCCTCTCAAAGGCCCCCAGCCACTTATCTATGTCATCCCCCTCTACATAAGCAGGAACTACCCCCTTGGGTAATCTGGGACAAACGCCACCACCCATGGACACCTCAGCTTCTTTATCGCTGCTTCCATCTCTTTTCTCTTTGTATGCCCACTTTTTCTTTTCTAGGGCCAGCTTCTCTGCTTCCAAAACTATGTATGCTAGCTGGGCCTCCAGCTCTCTTTCTCTGATGGATGGGTTCTCTCCTCCTGAAAGGACCCCCTTCCCACCACTAGCTTTGGATCTGCCCCTAGTGACTGTGTTTACTGAGGACCGTTCTTCCTCATCCTCACTTGGGCTCAGATGCCTTCCCTCCGCTGAGTGGTTAGAGCTTGCATCCTCCCTTCTTTCTCCCTCCTCTGGAGCTTCTTCTGACTCTACCTCTTGGGCCTCAGCCCATGCTGTCAGGGATGTGATCAGGATTTGCTTCCTGAGATCAGTGGTTGCAGGCAACCCTCTTTCAATACACAACCCCCTAAGCTGGACTACTGTCAGTGTGGGTAGGCTAGCCAGATCAAGCTCCATGGTTCCCTAGTTTTGTGTCAACAAAAACTTTTTGCAAAAATTGGAAACAAGAATTTAGAAAAATTACAAAAATTCAATAATTGAAATTAATCCAAATTAAAAATTAAAAACAATTTTTGCACTAGGACAATTTAAAGGATTTTAAATTTGTTTTACCTAAAACTGTAACGTGATATTGAACACAAGTACAGGATCCCGTCGCTGCTTCCAATTATGTTGGAAAATGGGTTATTAATAGGGCAGGTAGGTACCTACACCTAGCAACAAGCCACTAACCTCCACATAGGTACAGTTAGGTCTCAGTAAATTAATCCCAGCTCAACCCTTGGTAGCTTGGCAACGAGCGTCAAGGCTTAACTTAGGAGACAAAGTGTAAAGCATTCAAATATCACAAAACAGTAATTAAATAAAACACAGGAAACAGTTTAAAAATCCAAAACCAATTTATAAAAATAGTTTATATTTTTATCTTTAAAATGACACAAAAATGATTAAAATCGGTTCAGGGGAACCGGAGATATGAATTTTTAAAGAATTATTACTTTTCTAGCGCTTAGAAACAAAAAGCGCCAATCGGGTCATCTGGTTGCACCTCGACCGGGGCAAAGTCAAACTTTCAGGCCGACCGCGATGGAGCCCTGCTCGGCTACAGGTCGCGGGAGGCCTCGGTTAAAAAGTTACCTTCTGACTTAGGGGCTGATTCTAATTCTGGCAGGCGGCGGAGGCCGCCCGCCAGAATTCCGCCCCCATAATACCGCTCCGCGGTCAGAAGACCGCGGAGGGTATTATGAGTTTTTCCCTGGGCTGGCGGGCGGTCTCCAAAAGACCGCCCGCCAGCCCATGGAAAAACTCCCTTCCCACGAGGATGCCGGCTCGTAATCGAACCGGCGGAGTGGGAAGGTGCGACGGGTGCAGTAGCACCCGTCGCGTATTTCAGTGTCTGCAAGGCAGACGCTGAAATACCTTGCGGGGCCCTCTTACGGGGGCCCCTGCCGTGCCCATGCCATTGGCATGGGCACGGCAGGGGCCCCCAGGGGCCCCGCGACCCCCCCCTACCGCCATCCTGTTCATGGCGGCTTTCCCGCCATGAACAGGATGGCGGTAGGGGGGGTCAGAATCCTCATGGCTGCGGAGCGCGCTCCGCAGCCATGGAGGATTCAAACGAGCAGCGGAAAGTCGGCGGGAGACCGCTGACTTTCCGCTTCTGACTGCGGCTGAACCGCCGCGGTCAGAATGCTCGTTGGAGCACCGCCAGCCTGTTGGCGGTGCTCCCGTGGTCAGTGGGCCGCCAGGGTCAGAATGACCCCCTTAGTCTTTATTTTGAAGTTTTTCTTCACCGGGACGAACCTGCCAGTTGAATCCGACCTCCTGGAGCCCTTGTCCGGATACGCGATGTGGGTTTCCTCAGTGGAGACTTTTACCTTCGGACTTAGTCGTTTTTTCGAGATGAAAATCCTTCGACCGGGGTAAACCTGGATCTTGATCCGACGTCCATGGAGCCCTTCTCGGATACGATGGCTGGGAGGTCCCGGTCAACTTTTTACGTTCCGACTTAGTCTCTTTTTTGGATGTTTTTCTTTACCGGGACGAACCACGAAGTCAGGCCGGGTCGCGGTTGAGGCAAGCCGGCTAGAATTTCCGCGGCAGGTCGGTCCCTCTCTGGAGCTTTTTTCCAAAAATTCTCAAATCTTTTCCAAACTTCTGGGGCTTCATGCAGATGTTCTTTTAAGGTTCTTTTGGGGTCCACAGCTCACCCCAAGGGTCCAGAAGTTCTGTGATGGTCCTTGGGGGGTGCGGACTTCAACTCCCAGAATGCACCTGGCGCAAACTCCTTTTTGGCCACTGGACAGTGGTCAGCTGGTCGCTTTCTTCAGGAGTTGGTGCAGGGGACTCTGGTTTAGCAATTTTTCACCTGTAGCAAACAGGGAGTCCCTCCTTGAACCAGTTGAAGCCAGGCAAAGTCCTTCTTGTGGTGAAGCCCAAGTGTGCAGCTGGTGCAGTCCTTCTGAGTGCAGGGTCCAGGTGCAGGCCAGGGGTCCAGCAGGGCAGTCCTTCTTCTTCTTTAGTTCCTTTCTTGTTGAATTCTGGAGGGGATCTGAGGTGTGGGTGCCGGTCTGCCAGTTTTATCCTTGCTCCTGGGTGAAAAGCAGGGGGCCCTGGTTCTCCAATCAGGGACAGGGTCGTCCCCCTGTGATGACCACTTCCTGGGAAGTGTGGCAAACATCCATCCCAGAAGGCAACAGTCTCTAAAAATCCAACATGGATGAATCTGATTTTTGGAGGTTACATCTGGCTGAGCCCACCCACTGGTGTGGCTAAAAATCATAAACACACCCCTCTCCTGCCCTCTCCTAATCTAATCAAGGGGGCACCTAGCTGTCTGGGGTTGCAGGATGTGGGGGTGTTGCTGGGTGCTGCAAATGTCCTTCTCTGCCTTTGAAGACCAGTTTGGCAGCCCTCCCCCTTCCTGCCTCACCATCTGCTGAGGGGAGATTCTCTCCCCCAAGCACATTCCTTTGTGTGAAGCCAGGCCACTTCACACCTAATCAAGGCAGCCTGGCAGAAGCTGCTGCAGGCTGGCCAATCAGAGCACAGCAGCAAAAACAATGCAGAGCTGAAATTGGCAACTTTTTAGGTAAAGTCTAAACTTTTTACCTGGACAAGTTATATTAAATCCAACAACTGGAAGTTGTGGGATTTATTACAACAATCAATTTGATACACATATCTTGGTATGTAACATTTAAGGAGACTTTAAAATTTAAAATAAAATCTGCCCATTTTAGCCTATGAAGGCCATTTACTTCAATGAGGGAAAAACGAATTTGGCTGTTTTTACCTCACCAGGGCTTATAAATCTATTTTTATAAAGTCCCTGCTTATAGTTACATGGCACCCAGCCCTAGGGGCACATAGGGCACACCTTAGGGGTGACTTACATGTAAAAATAAGGTAGTTTAAGACTTTGGAAGTACCTTTAATTCCAAAGTCGAATTTGCATATAACTTTAATTTAAAAGCAGCCAGCAAAGCAGGCCGGCCTTTAAAATGACACTGGGCACCTCAGCAGTGCACCTAGGTGTGCACCACCTATGCTGTGGTCCCTAAACCTACATGCCCTACCATATACTAGGGACTTATAGGTAGGTTAACTTAGCCAATTATAATTAGCCTAATTTGCATATCCATTTTACACAGAGCACAGGCCCTGGGACTGGTTAGCAGTACCCAGGGCACCATCAAAGTCAGGAAAACACCAGCAAAAAGAGGAAAATGGGGGAAAAAAGTTATGGGGCCTCTGCAATCAGCCCTGTTTTCTCACACAACCCCCCCCCCCAGCCCACACGCCCAGGAGACTCAGCCCAACTCTGGGAGAGTCTTCCTGGCTTGTTAGGCGAGGAAGACAGTGAAGAAAACTGGCTGTCCCTTTACAGGGCCTACTCTGCCTTATATCCTCCTGTCAGGGTCACTCCCTATGGGTAGTGAAGCCATCCCAACAGTAAAAGGACCCAACTCAAACTGAAACTTTCCTCTAGGGGGGTCTTCCTCCTTTCACTCTGCCAACTTGGGTAGTGAGGTGCCCACCTCCCCTACTCCAAACTTTGCTAGGGCAACACCTAGCTTACCCAAAGAGGTCACCCAACACTTGAGCAACCCCACCATGACCAATAGGGTCAGAGGGCCTACTTTACTATTGGCCCTGGGGTCTGCCTCCCAGGCCAAGTACAGTGCTGCCAGGAAGGCTAGCACCTAGCAGAGGCTACTGACAGCTGTCAGTACCCAGAACCACACCCTAAGCTCTCCACTGACAGGTGGCTGAGCTGCTTTAAGGGCAACTTTGGGGTCCTGGCACCCCTCTTGCTGTCTAGAGTGGGGGGCTACCACCTCCTGTGGCAGACACCCTCCTTCCACTCTCCCTTCTGTCAGTGCAGGGGCAACACCTTGCATCTGGACAGCTGCCTGACTACTCAGGACTTCCTTGGGGTCAGGTGAGGCCTCACCAGTGCCAACTCTGGGCTCTCCCCCTACTGGGGCAGAAGGCCTTTGGCTCCCTGGAACTCTCTTTAAGAGTGGCCTACCCTTCCTTTTCTTCTTTCCTTTTCTTGGGGACCCCTGTCTCCTAACTGTAGGGACTGACTCCCCAGGACTTTGGGTTGGGGGGGCGCCCTGGGTGACCACCCCATCTGGGACCAGACTCACCTCTGGGAGGTCATTGCCCAGGATACAATCTAGGGGGAGGTCAGCACTGACTACCACCCTAATCCAGTCAAGGATACCCTCCCTCTCGAGGGGCACTATGGCTACAGGTTTGGAGGTGACCTCCCCTGTGGCTATCCTGACTTTCTTTGTCTTTCCTGGGACATACATGTCTGGGGTCACTAACCGGTCACTCACTATAGTGTGACTGGCACAGGTGTCTCTCAGGCCAGTGGTAGGGATCCCATTCACTTGAATGTGGTGGAAGTGCCTACTCCCACCCTCAGGGATCACCAGCTTACCATCTGGTCCTGTCTCCCAGCACAATGCTAGGAGGACTTCATCATCTGAGGAGTCCTCCTCTATGGCTACACTGGACAGCCCAGTGCTAACCACCTTCCTTGGACAGGCTGCATCTCCTCTGAAGTGACCTGTCTGCTGACAGTCAAAGCAAGCCCTACTGTCCAAGAGTTTTTTTAACCCTGGGTCTCCCTGTCTCTGCTTGTCAGAGTGGGAGTGGGATTTACTCTCCTCCTTCTTAGGGTTCTGGGGTACAGAGGGAGTCTCTGTGGTGGGCTTACCACCTCCCTCCTTAGGTTTTTGGGGACCTATCCCCCCCTTCTTGGAGTCTCCCCCCTGGGACTTGACAACCACCCTGGTTCTCAACCACTCATCAGCTGCCTCCCCTAGCTCTCTAGGATTGGTCTGCTTAGAGTCCACTAGATGCTGGTGTAACCTTTCTTGGGTACAATTGGTCAAGATGTGCTCTCTCATGATCAGATTGTATAACCCCTCATAAGTATCTACTTTGTTACCAATAATCCAGCCCTCTAGTGCCTTTAGTGAAATGTCCACAAAGTCAACCCAAGACTGGGTACTGACCTTCTGGGTGTCCCTGAACTTCATTCTATATTGCTCTGGGGTCAGACCAAACTTCTTGGCTAAGCACCTCTTCATACTAGAGTATGAATCTGCCTCCTCCCCCCTTAAGGTCAGAAGCCTATCCCTCCCTGAGTTGGGGACCAACTCCCACAAAAGGGAACCCCAGTATTGAGGCCTAACCCTTCTCATTTGGAGTGCCCTCTCAAAGGCCCCCAGCCACTTATCTATGTCATCCCCCTCTACATAAGCAGGAACTACCCCCTTGGGTAATCTGGGGCAAACTCCACCACCCATGGACACCTCAGCTTCTTTATCGCTGCTTCCATCTCTTTTCTCTTTGTATGCCCACTTTTTCTTTTCTAGGGCCAGCTTCTCTGCTTCCAAAACTATGTATGCTAGCTGGGCCTCCAGCTCTCTTTCTCTGATGGATGGGTTCTCTCCTCCTGAAAGGACCCCCTTCCCACCACTAGCTTTGGATCTGCCCCTAGTGACTGTGTTTACTGAGGACCGTTCTTCCTCATCCTCACTTGGGCTCAGATGCCTTCCCTCCCCTGAGTGGTTAGAGCTTGCATCCTCCCTTCTTTCTCCCTCCTCTGGAGCTTCTTCTGACTCTACCTCTTGGGCCTCAGCCCATGCTGTCAGGGATGTGATCAGGATTTGCTTCCTGAGATCAGTGGTTGCAGGCAACCCTCTTTCAATACACAACCCCCTAAGCTGGACTACTGTCAGTGTGGGTAGGCTAGCCAGATCAAGCTCCATGGTTCCCTAGTTTTGTGTCAACAAAAACTTTTTGCAAAAATTGGAAACAAGAATTTAGAAAAATTACAAAAATTCAATAATTGAAATTAATCCAAATAAAAAATTAAAAACAATTTTTGCACTAGGACAATTTAAAGGATTTTTAATTTGTTTTATCTAAAACTGTAACGTGATATTGAACACAAGTACAGGATCCCGTCGCTGCTTCCAATTATGTTGGAAAATGGGTTATTGGTAGGGCAGGTAGGTACCTACACCTAGCAACAAGCCACTAACCTCCACATAGGTACAGTTAGGTCTCAGTAAATTAATCCCAGCTCAACCCTTGGTAGCTTGGCAACGAGCGTCAAGGCTTAACTTAGGAGACAAAGTGTAAAGCATTCAAATATCACAAAACAGTAATTAAATAAAACACAGGAAACAGTTTAAAAATCCAAAACCAATTTATAAAAATAGTTTATATTTTTATCTTTAAAATGACACAAAAATGATTAAAATCGGTTCAGGGGAACCGGAGATATGAATTTTTAAAGAATTATTACTTTTCTAGCGCTTAGAAACAAAAAGCGCCAATCGGGTCATCTGGTTGCACCTCGACCGGGGCAAAGTCAAACTTTCAGGCCGACCGCGATGGAGCCCTGCTCGGCTACAGGTCGCGGGAGGCCTCGGTTAAAAAGTTACCTTCTGACTTAGGGGCTGATTCTAATTCTGGCGGGCGGCGGAGGCCGCCCGCCAGAATTCCGCCCCCATAATACTGCTCCGCGGTCAGAAGACCGCGGAGGGTATTATGAGTTTTTCCCTGGGCTGGCGGGCGGTCTCCAAAAGACCGCCCGCCAGCCCAGGGAAAAACTCCTTTCCCACGAGGATGCCGGCTCGTAATCGAGCCGGCGGAGTGGGAAGGTGCGACGGGTGCAGTAGCACCCGTCGCGTATTTCAGTGTCTGCAAGGCAGACACTGAAATACCTTGCGGGGCCCTCTTACGGGGGCCCCTGCCGTGCCCATGCCATTGGCATGGGCACGGCAGGGGCCCCCAGGGGCCCCGCGACCCCCCCTACCGCCATCCTGTTCATGGCGGCTTTCCCACCATGAACAGGATGGCGGTAGGGGGGGTCAGAATCCTCATGGCTGCGGAGCGCGCTCCGCAGCCATGGAGGATTCAAACGAGCAGCGGAAAGTCGGCGGGAGACCGCTGACTTTCCGCTTCTGACCGCGGCTGAACCGCCGCGGTCAGAATGCTCGTTGGAGCACCGCCAGCCTGGCGGTGCTCCCGTGGTCAGTGGGCCGCCAGGGTCAGAATGACCCCCTTAGTCTTTATTTTGAAGTTTTTCTTCACCGGGACGAACCTGCCAGTTGAATCCGACCTCCTGGAGCCCTTGTCCGGATACGCGATGTGGGTTTCCTCAGTGGAGACTTTTACCTTCGGACTTAGTCGTTTTTTCGAGATGAAAATCCTTCGACCGGGGTAAACCTGGATCTTGATCCGACGTCCATGGAGCCCTTCTCGGATACGATGGCTGGGAGGTCCCGGTCAACTTTTTACGTTCCGACTTAGTCTCTTTTTTGGATGTTTTTCTTTACCGGGACGAACCACGAAGTCAGGCCGGGTCGCGGTTGAGGCAAGCCGGCTAGAATTTCCGCGGCAGGTCGGTCCCTCTCTGGAGCTTTTTTCCAAAAATTCTCAAATCTTTTCCAAACTTCTGGGGCTTCATGCAGATGTTCTTTTAAGGTTCTTTTGGGGTCCACAGCTCACCCCAAGGGTCCAGAAGTTCTGTGATGGTCCTTGGGGGATGCGGACTTCAACTCCCAGAATGCACCTGGCGCAAACTCCTTTTTGGCCACTGGACAGTGGTCAGCTGGTCGCTTTCTTCAGGAGTTGGTGCAGGGGACTCTGGTTTAGCAATTTTTCACCTGTAGCAAACAGGGAGTCCCTCCTTGAACCAGTTGAAGCCAGGCAAAGTCCTTCTTGTGGTGAAGCCCAAGTGTGCAGCTGGTGCAGTCCTTCTGAGTGCAGGGTCCAGGTGCAGGCCAGGGGTCCAGCAGGGCAGTCCTTCTTCTTCTTTAGTTCCTTTCTTGTTGAATTCTGGAGGGGATCTGAGGTGTGGGTGCCGGTCTGCCAGTTTTATCCTTGCTCCTGGGTGAAAAGCAGGGGGGCCCTGGTTCTCCAATCAGGGACAGGGTCGTCCCCCTGTGATGACCACTTCCTGGGAAGTGTGGCAAACATCCATCCCAGAAGGCAACAGTCTCTAAAAATCCAACATGGATGAATCTGATTTTTGGAGGTTACATCTGGCTGAGCCCACCCACTGGTGTGGCTAAAAATCATAAACACACCCCTCTCCTGCCCTCTCCTAATCTAATCAAGGGGGCACCTAGCTGTCTGGGGTTGCAGGATGTGGGGGTGTTGCTGGGTGCTGCAAATGTCCTTCTCTGCCTTTGAAGACCAGTTTGGCAGCCCTCCCCCTTCCTGCCTCACCATCTGCTGAGGGGAGATTCTCTCCCCCAAGCACATTCCTTTGTGTGAAGCCAGGCCACTTCACACCTAATCAAGGCAGCCTGGCAGAAGCTGCTGCAGGCTGGCCAATCAGAGCACAGCAGCAAAAACAATGCAGAGCTGAAATTGGCAACTTTTTAGGTAAAGTCTAAACTTTTTACCTGGACAAGTTATATTAAATCCAACAACTGGAAGTTGTGGGATTTATTACAACAATCAATTTGATACACATATCTTGGTATGTAACATTTAAGGAGACTTTAAAATTTAAAATAAAATCTGCCCATTTTAGCCTATGAAGGCCATTTACTTCAATGAGGGAAAAACGAATTTGGCTGTTTTTACCTCACCAGGGCTTATAAATCTATTTTTATAAAGTCCCTGCTTATAGTTACATGGCACCCAGCCCTAGGGGCACATAGGGCACACCTTAGGGGTGACTTACATGTAAAAATAAGGTAGTTTAAGACTTTGGAAGTACCTTTAATTCCAAAGTCGAATTTGCATATAACTTTAATTTAAAAGCAGCCAGCAAAGCAGGCCGGCCTTTAAAATGACACTGGGCACCTCAGCAGTGCACCTAGGTGTGCACCACCTATGCTGTGGTCCCTAAACCTACATGCCCTACCATATACTAGGGACTAATAGGTAGGTTAACTTAGCCAATTATAATTAGCCTAATTTGCATATCCATTTTACACAGAGCACAGGCCCTGGGACTGGTTAGCAGTACCCAGGGCACCATCAAAGTCAGGAAAACACCAGCAAAAAGAGGAAAATGGGGGCAAAAAGTTATGGGGCCTCTGCAATCAGCCCTGTTTTCTCACACCTCCCCTCTGCTTACAAACCTTGGCCATACCCGACACGGTGAGCGAGCCGCTCAGCTGCCTTCCCTCGTCTGAGAGGAAGGTAGCACACAAGTGGGTTCCCCCGGGGGGTGTCACAATAGGATTGCGCTTGCTCCTTTCCATGAATTAAAAGTGCCCCGGGGGCCCCATGGGCATTGCAACACTTGCGCTGAAGAAAGGCAGTCTCCCGGACAGCGGCGTTGAAATTGGCAACCAGAGAGTGCTTTTCACAGTGCTAGGATAGTTCTATGAGACTGGGTCGCGGCGGTGAGCTTATTTCATGGCGATTGTGCGCAGGAGGCGCAAGGGCCACCAGGAAGTGCACTTCCAGAAGCTTTCTTTCCCCACAGCAGCACTCCTTCGTGGAGGGGATCGTTGCAGGGGTCAGGGGCCACGGCACCCTGTCCCTGGGGACAGATGTAAAAAGGAGCACAGGGCTGGCAGACCCAGCTACAGGCCAGCACAAGGGTTGCATTTGGTGGCATTTCCTCCTAGTGACCAGGCAGGTCACAGATCAGCACAGCAGCAGCAGTCCAAGGTGGATCCTGGTGAGTCCTTTCAGCAGCGTCCAGTGTCCACTTTAAGGTAAGCTTCCTCAAGGTTCAAGAATGTCCAAATTGTGGGGACAATTCCCCTGTACTTATACTAAGTTTGCAGTGTCTTTAGCAATGAGGAGGGGGGGATTCCAGCCAGTTAAAACTGGTTCTGGGAGTGCCCCTTCTCTCCTCTAACACAGGCTCCAAACATCAGTGGGGGGTAAATGACCCTATTGTGTGAGGCCAGGGCACAGCCTTTATAAATGCAGGTGTGCCCAGCCTCTCCCTTCTCTCGGCCCAGGAAGACTAAACAATATGTGGATGCACCTCTGTGACACCTTCACCCTCCCTGTGTACAGGCTGTACAGGCTGTCCGAAAAGTATGCACAGAGCCCCAACTGTCAGTCTGCCCAGACGTGGATTGGAGTCAAGCTGCAAAAACACCAGAGTCATAAGCACTGATAAATGTGCACTTTCTAGAAATGGCATTTCTGTAATAGTAAAAAAAAATACAGCTACACCAGTAAGCAGCATTTCCTATCACTATCACAACCATGCCTACGCTATCCCTCGTAAATCAGACAATACCCCTTACACATAAGGCGGGGCATTTCCAATGTAATCCTATGAGAAGGCAGTACTCACAACAGTGAGACACCAAGTTAGGCTGTTTTTCACTACCAGGACAGGCCACGCAACCTGGCACATGTCCTGCCTTCTACATACATGGCACCCTGCCCATAGGGCTAGCTAGGGCATACATTAGGGGTGACTTGCATGTAGTAAAAGGGGAGTTCTGGGCCTGGCAAGTAAATTTAGATGCCAGGTCCCTGTGGCAGAAAACTGCCCACACAGGCAGTGCACTAGCAGGTCTGAGATAGGTTTGAGAGGCTACTTCAGTGGGAGGCACAAGCAACACTGCGGGCCTACCAGTAGCATTTAATTTACAGGGCCTGGGTATAGGGATACCACTATACAAGGGACTTATAGGTAAATTAAGTATGCCAATTAGGTATAAGCCAATCACACAAATTTTACAAGAGAGAGCACATGCACATTAGCACTGGTTAGCAGTGAGAAAGTGCTCAGAGTCATAACGTCAGCCAACAAAGGTCAGACAAATAAGGAGGTAAAAGGCAAAAAGTCTGGGGAATGACACTGTAAAAGGGCCAGGTCCAACAATAGTGCAATTAGTGAAAATCACAATAGTTAGAAATCGGCTTAGGGGGAACTCAAACCATATACTAAGAAAGTGGAATGCGAAAGTTGGTCTCCCACCTAGGCAAGTGTAGTGTGTTGAGGGGAGCTGGGAGTACTTAGAAAGCCCAAAGGTAAATACTAGAATCCACCCCAGTGACAAGGAAACCAGGATTAAATCACAGTAAGTTTCCTATAACACACACAGAAACAAAAAGAATGATTATGCAAGAACCAGAAGAGACTGCAAGACACCAGCAGTGGATTCCTGGACTAGAGGACCTGTGGAAGAAGAGGACCATGTCCAAGAAGCACAGAAGAGTCCAGGAGGAACAGGAGCCCCTGCTGACCCGGATGAAGGTGCAAAAGGAGAACCACCGGTGAAGAAGAACAGTCAGTACTGCACCCAAGAAGACAAAGTCGGGTTCCTGGAGAATGCAAGCGATGTCCCACACCGGATGGAGGATTGCAGTCTGGTTTGCATTGCTGGAGTCCGCCAACAAGCCTTGGTACACGCAAAGCTTGCGGTTAGTGGAAAATGTCGCTGCCCGGGACCAGGAAGAACCAGGTGGACTCTATCCAGGAGGGGGAGCCAGAGGGGCAGCTCAGCAATTTGGAGAGCCCACAGATGACCAGGCAGCACACACAGGAGTCCCACAGCACAGGGACAAGAAAGTTGCAGAAGAGGCCTACACAGTACTATAACTCCCATGCCGCTGGAAAACCACTCAGGAAGCTGTGCGTTGCATGATAAAGTGCTGGGGGCTGGAGCTACAGGATGCATGAAAGGCTTGGAGGAAGGATGCCAACAAGCCTTGGCCGTTGGAAAACATGTTGAGGGTATTGTCTTGTATGGGGAAGCAAGCTCTTACCTCCACCAAAGTTGGACGGTTGAAAGATAAGACCATCGGGACCACTTCAGTCCACCACCCATAATGCAGGATCCACGCAGCTTAGCAGGAGAGGGGATCCACACAGCCGGTCATCGTTGCAGTCAGTGTTTGCTGAAGCAGGGGAGTGACTCCTTCACCCCAAGGGAGATTTCTTCGCTCTTCTTGTGCAGGCTGAAGACGGGCTGTCCTCAGAGGATGCACGACAGGGAACCAGTTGCAGTTGTTGTCAGGAGCTGAAGAGAAAATGTTGCAGAAGGTGTCTTGCTTCTCTGTTGTAGCTTGTAGAGTTCTTGGAGGGTCCAGATGCAGTTTCTTCAGTGAGAAGTCGACGTGGAGAGTGCAGAGGATTCCTGCTGGAGTCTTGCAATCTGAATCTGAGAAACCACCCAAAGGAGAGACCCTAAATAGCCCTGAAAGGGAGATTGTTGAGCTAACCAAGTAAGCACCTATCAGGGGAGGGCTCTGACGTCACCTGCTGGCACTGACCTCTCAAATGCTCCCAGAGTTCCCTGTCAACCTTGAATCCAAGATGGCAAAACCCAGGGACCCTCTGGAGGAGCTCTGAGCACCACCCCTGGGGTGGTGATGGACAGGGGAGTGGTTACTCACCTTTCCTTTGTCCAGTTCCGTGTCAGAGCAGAGACTGGGGGTCCCTGAACGGATGTGGACTGGTTTATGCAAGGAGGGCCCGTCAAAGCATTTCCAGTCACTTGGGGAGGCTAGCCATCCACAGCCTGTAATAGCTGTTTCCAAAGGGAGAGGGTATAACACCCCTCTCCCAAAATAAATCCTTAGTTCTGCCTTCCTGGGCTCAAGCTTTTCAAGCAACAGGAGGGCAGAAACCTGTCTGTGAGGTGGCAGCAGCTAGGGCTTCCTGGAAAACCTCAGAAAGCTGTAATAGCAATACTGGGGGTCCTCTCAAGAGCCCCCAGAGTGCATGACATCATACAACCAATGCTTGCAAAAAAGGGGGGAGAGGGCCAATAGCTACCCATCTAGTACACATTCCAATAAGTAATCTACTCCTCCTCTGATGTGGCAAGGGATGACTGTGAAATATTGTCCCAAATCATTGGTTATGAAGACATAACCCAATATGCAAGCTGTTACCTCCTAATTCCTACAAAATAGGTTGGACATTCTGCAGTCTGTCATCAGTCATTCTACAATGGTAAAAACTACCAACTACCCACATATATGTACCAATCTGACTCTTTTGACACATTGTTTTTCAAATGTCTTGGATAGGTAAATTGCACCTAATAGGTAGGACAGCTTGGTAAAGGACTCATGATGTACACAAGTCCATTGAGAATGCAATGATTTCACAGTCAAAGTTCTCTACTCACAGGACTTATTACCCAATATCAGCCCTAACTAGATGACATTGGCTATCTAAATCAGACTCAGGAATAGGGAAATAAGGGTTTGAAATTACTCAACATAGGAGTGTGTCTAACTGGACAAGGAGGTATAGCACCAACATATTACTGCTTGCATGGTGTTTAAAATCTAACTCATACAACTTCTGGATAGTGGAAGTAATAGCCAGGACTATATTCTTATCTAATGTACACACACTTCATTAGTACCTACGTAATCTAACTGACACAATACAAGCCCATACAACTGGTATTAAAGAGTCTGTACTCATCCCATTGTGGCTGCTGTGCTGCTGTCAAGTGCCCAATTTTCTCTGGGTTGGCCACTGCCAATATGTGGATCATTAGGAGGGGCCAGGGTTCAATGGGCACCTCCCCTCATTAGGAGGACATCGCCAGCTGAGTCTCTGCGGTCTTCCGGGCCCAGTGTCCCATGTGCTCTCACCGCTTTCTGCAGTGGGTGCTCCACCGGCTATGGAATCCAAGAGTCTGCACTTGCTTTGTGATGGCTCTCCATAACCCCTTTTTCTGAAGGGCGCTGACCTGCATGGGAGGCACAGACAAAAGCAAATATTCATGTAGAGTTACAGTACACCTACAGCAGTGGCCTAGACACAGCATGCACAGTACATGCTCATACAGGGTCCAGAATACACCATTATCATTCATACAACACAACCCCAGCAATCATGCCATGTCTATATTCACACACTTTTGCCATCAAACACCACCCTAGCTGATAAGTATGCCATATTGTGCTGACCTGCTTATCTGGAGCCCCACACAACTGTCCATACAGGGATAGGACCCCTTCCACCAGTTTCTCCAGTTCCTCGGGGTGAAGGCTGGGGCCCTATCTCCTGCAGGACGAGCCATTGTGGCTTCCAGATACAGAACACAGCAGCTCGCGCAGTGGAGGTTTTGCTTGCTCGGATTCAAGTGAGCTGGGCTATAGAAAATGGCAGTCACGGCCACCGCAGTCATGACTATCACCGCCTGCAGTGATCATCATTGGCCCCAGTTTCCCATAGATATCAATGTTAACCAATGAGGAGTTGCATGGCAGTTCTGACCGTCTTCTGCAATGAAGGCTAACGCAGGCAGAATGAGGTTACTTCCATCTGTCCTCTGCATGCAAGACAGGCAGCTGCCATTTTACTTATTTTTAAGAAAACTATGTCATCCTAGTGCGTCATAGCATGAAGTTAATCACTAGTATGATGTATGATGTCAACTCATGTGAACTCACTAGTGAAGTGAGTGTCACCTGCCAAAATGTCTGATGTCAAATCTTTTCAATGTGTGGACGTTTGAAAACTGTACCCGACTTAGGGACGAGTTTGCTAAGTCAGACTTCGATCTCTGTACAGGCCCCTTGTGACAAGTATATCAATGGAATTGACAGCCAGGATGTCGCAGTTGTGTAGTTTGTGAATAACTGTTTTCCTGTGTCAGGTTTCAATTACCTTACATGACTTGTCCTGTTTTCCACTTCTATGGTGTACTTTAGTAACAACAGTGTAACATATATCCTGAAATGTGTTCTGTCCTATGCCTAGATACTATCCAACGGGAAGAATGAGAAATCCACCAGTCTATTGGCCCCTTTTTACCATGGAAGAAAGACACATTATACAGATGTATCGTTTGAACCTCCAGACCATCAGGGAACTGTTTACCCAGTTGGAGCCGGATCTCCTGCCAGCCATATGTAATCCACATGCCATCCCACCAACAGTATAGGTGTTATCTGTCCTGCATTGCCTCGCCTCAGGATCTTTTCAGTTGACAGTTGGACTGGCTGTAGGAATGTCACAGCCGATGTGCAGTTTTGTGTTACAGGATGTACTTGATTCCTTACTCAAGCACTTGCACAGCTACATCAGGTTTCCACAATGTGCTGATCTGTACACTGTGAAGTATGCCTTTTATGACATTGCACACATCCCACACGTAATAGAGGCCATTGATGGCACCCACATCACTTTAGATCCTCCCTTGGCCAATGAGCAGGTCTACATGAACAGGAAGAATCACTATTCGATCAATGTGCAGGTGGTGTGTCTTGCCGACCAATACATATCCCATGTGACAGCAAAGTATCCTGGATCTGTCCATGATTCTTACATCTTGAAGAACAGCATTGTCCCGCAAATGATGTCACAACTACAGAGAGAGAGGGCCTGGGTCATTGGTAAGTGTACCACTGTCTATGTCTAACTTCTGTGCTACTTCACTTCACAGTCAGCTCTATGCCTCTCATAGTTCCCTAATGATTTGTACCTTTTGGCACACAGGTGACTCTGGCTACCCCAAACTGTCCTGCTCCTGACACCAGTGAGGTACCCTGCAATGGATGGGGAGGACAGTTACAATGAGGCTCATGACTATATGAAGGTGTGTAATCGGGAGGACATTTGGGCTACCGAAAGCAAGATTCATATGCCTACATGTGTCCGGCGGTGCACCCTTACAGTACAGACCACAGAAAGCCTGGCAAATCATTGTAGCATGTTGCATGCTACACAATGTTGCCCAGAGAAGACACATTCCATGTTGGATGAGGAGGAGGTGGCAGCTGGACCAGTGGCTCAGGCTGATGACTCTGGAACTGATGAGGAGGCAAATGAGGAGGATGCAGCTAACTCTAGGCCTGAGTTGATTTGGCAATTCTTCCAATGATTGCCAGGTGTGGTCTAAAATTAATGGGTTCTCTAACCCTGTCTGCCTAGTGACATTGTCCCTCCTTGTGTTTTGCATCAGGGGATTTGAGTGTACTATATCCATCAGTCTGTGTTAAGCATTTTGATGGGATGCTGACTTACCATCAGGGGAGGTGTAACTGCTATACTGCCAAAGCCATGTGGTACTTGCTGTTGGCATGGCATGACTTCAGCCTAGGGTTCCCCATGTTGCATGGTTTCAAGACTGCAGTATGGATGTGTATGGTCTGGCCTAATCTTATCACATGACAGTCCAGCTACCCATCCACACTGCTCCCAAAACTGATGTCTGATACCTACCTGTTTTAGACATTGCAAGACAGGATTTCTGTTGGTGATGTTAGCTATGAGGAATAGTTATTTTACTCTGCATGTGTGTGACCTACAGACCTACCTTGTAGACATGTGGTGACCTCCCCACTGCAACATGATTCCTGTGGGTTGCATTATGTCCTATATGTGTATTGAATGGGCAACATGGGAGAAATCATTAAAGCTTTACCCTATCTTGTTCTATCTTCAGATCAGTTGTGTAGTTACACTCTGCATTCTGACATGAATGTTGGCACCCTTGGCATAGGATTACAGTACAGGAAGGATGTCATGACCAACCTGCTGGACATTCCTGCCACATCTGTCAGACTTATTGACTCCTATCTGTGCATTGCAATTTATAGCTATCACATTAAATGGTACTGGTGACAATGGTGACACATAAGCCATTACAGTGCTGAAATGTGTTTATTGTAATTCAAAGTGCATTTGCTGAGGTGTGAGGTCATGGGGTTTGAAAGCATCAGAGTAGGTGGCCCAGCTGCTGGTTTTACAGGTCCAGTCTCCAAGGGCCAAGGGGAAATGGAATTTTGGCAGTGGACAGTCAACTGGATGTCTCAGTGGCACACAAGGCAGAATGTTCAGGAAAGAGATCACTTCCTGGCGGAGTTTTTGGTCTTGGGCTCAGGTCCTGCAGGATGCCTGGATGGATGGCCTTGTTTGTGTGGGGGATCCTGAGCTGCAGGGTCAGGGGTGCTCATAGCCTGTGGGTCCTCTGGCAGGGCCTCCATTGCAGTAGCTGTGGCAGGTGTAGATGGCACAGGTAATGATTGACTACTGGTAGGGGCCTGCTGGTGAGTGGAGGACACACGCAGGTTGCTGGAAAGTTCAGTGAGCACCGCACAAATGGAGACCATGGTGGCATTGTGGGTCTGCAACTGCTGCATGGCCTCCTGGTGGTTTTCCCTATGCAGCCTCTGGTTCTCCTGCAAAATTGTCAGTATTTTACCCATCCTGTCCTGGGATTGCAGGTATGCTCCCAGGACTCTGGAGATGGCCTCCTGGCCAGATGTGTCCCATTGGTGCTTCATCCCTTGAACCACAGTTGCCCACCCACTGCCACTTGCCCCCTGTGCCTGTGATCCTGGCAAAGTGTCCATTCCCACTGACACCAGGACCATCATCTTCTTGGATGTTAAGGGTCGACTCAGGTCCCTGTACTGTGGGACACACTATAGATTGATCTGTCCTTGGGACACAGGTTTGGGGAGGAGAGGTTTCCTGTGCCGCAGTAGCTACTGAGGTGGGTAGGGTGAGGCTGGTGGTGGTGGACTGACCTGTCATCCCGGATGGGCCAGGTAAGGTGTCCAGACATCCAGAGTTGTAGTCCAAGCTTTCAAGAGGTTGTTCAGCTTACCAAATTATGGTTCACCAGCCCAAGTCCGCCTAGAATTTGGCCTGGTTAGGCAGTCTATAGCAAGGAAAGGGGCATTTATTGATCTAAGCCATAAACTTGAGGTAGCAATAGAAGGCTCCTTAAGCTCTCTTATTTGGGTGGAAATGACTTCGGACCCAACCTCCGCCTTCCGTCTCTACCTCGAGTCCTCCTTGAAAACATTGGGCCTGGTAGATCTACTACCCCGACTCAGCTCACACCAGCTTGTCAAACGTGCAACGACAGTAAGAGTCAAGTCTCTCTCACATCTTCAGGATAAAGAGGCTTAATCAAAACGAAGCCATGCGATACAGCTCTCTAACCCCACAATTCTATCTGGGAGCAGCAGTTAATCCATGGATTAAAGCAGCCTTTATGAAATACCGAATGGGCTGCCTTCCAACACACGCCCACCTCTTTAGGTGGAGGGGAGTCAATACGATGGACACCTGTCGACTATGTGGGCTTGCTCCAGAAACACTGATCCATCTGATATGCCTATGCGAAAGCACTACAACATATCGTAATAGGCTCCTACAACCAGTTTGGCTTCTAAGGGGGCTGCGCAGGTGCAGGCCAGCGATATTGGCAGGCTTTAAAGGGGACTACATGCAGCTCAGCTGCAGAGTGGCTAAATTCTTGGGTAAATTAGGGCGTCTTCTTCAAGAGGCTGAACAAGCAAGACAAGTGTGCTGAGCCAGCGTGCAGGCAACTTTGTAGTACTCCATAATTTAGCTGAACATTTTTTTCTTAAACTGATTTTATTACTGTATTTTATGATTCCTTGGTTTCCTTTTTTTCTTTTTTTCTTTTTACTCTTCTCTTTGTGTAATGGTTTTTATTGACCAAACATGTGATAAATACAATACCATACAATAGTCCTCAATTAGGCTTACTTCCAGGGGCTGACTGCCTGTCTCTGACATCCTCTGCTGGGTGGTAGTTGTAGGGATACCTGTGGATGGAGAGGAAGTGTGTTACATTGTTGAAATGTACTTGTTGTTAACATGGTTGTTTGCAATCATAGCCTTGATATGCTTTCCAGTAATGGCAATGACAGCTGCTTGGCAATGTTTAAGGGCTGATGGATATTGCTGTTGTGTGCCTGTTGTATAGTAGGTTGTGGTCACCAATGCTGTCATTACCATGTACCAGTGAGCAGTCCAAGTATCCTGTAGGTGAAGGGGGTGACATGGTTATTCGTGCAGGTGTCTTAAAGTGGAGTGGAATTGGCAATTATACACTGGTGGGGAGTGTTGCCTTGTGGTAGTTGTAGTACTTGCTATAGTGGGAATTATCTGTGCACTTGGTGGACCTGTGTTGGATTAGTGGTAGTGGGGATGTGTGACATGCATGGGAGGGTATTGGGTTCAGGGTGGGTTGGTGCACATAAGGGTGCTGTGAGGGGGTGTAAGGGTGGTGGGGGTATATGTTGTGCAGGAATACATGGTGCCCGGGGAGTGTTATTGACTTACCAGAGTCCGGTCCTCCTGGTATTCCAGTCAGACCCTCTGAGTGCAGGATGGCAATGACCTTCTCCTCCCACGATGTTAGCTCCCGGATGGAGCAGGGGGGGTCCACTGCCAGTCTTGTTGATGGCTATCTGGTGTCTTGTTGCCATGGATCGGACTTTCCCCCGTAGGTCGTTCCACCTGTTCCTGAGGTCCTCCCTTGTGAGTGGATGGTTTCCCACTAAGTTCACCCTGTCGACGATCCTCTGCCATAACTCAGTTTTCCTGGCTATGGATGTATGCTGGACCTGTGCTCCAAATAATTGTGGCTCCATTCTGATGATTTAATCTACCGTGGCCCTCAACTCCTCGTCTGTGAATCATGGGTGTTTCTGTTGTGATATGGTAGATGTGTTGTGAGGTGTGTATTGTGCAGGGGTGTGGGGTGTGCTGTTTGGTGAGGTGGGGTTGTGTGGTTCAGTGTGCTTGTGGTATGTGGTGGTTGTGTGCAGTGGTGACATGTTTGTTGTGTGCAGGGGTGCAGTTGTGTAGTGTGTGCTGGGTGTTAGGTGTGGTGGTGTCTATGTAATTCAGGTGCAGTGTCTTCTATTTGTGCGTTCTTCCATTTCTCTGTTTCAAATTTAGGGTGCAAGGGGTTGTTGGTATGTGTGTGGGGGGGGGTGTTTTACAGTGCAATGATCATTTGTGTGTGGTGTATGTATGAGTCTCAGCTGTGGGGTATTCGTATTGTCCAATGTGGTGTTATGTTCTGGTGGAGTTGAGTTTTTGACCACGACAGGTCGGACCACCAGAGGATTACTGCTGTACAAAGACCGCTGTACTGATTTGTGGGTCGTAATTTGGAGTGCGGGATGTTGCCAGCGTGGCCGTGTGGTGGAGGGACCGCCTCTCTCCAGCCCTCGGTAAGGCCAACGGTGTCAGATTTTGGGCTCATTTTGGCCAGTCTGCCGTTTGTGACTTATAATGCGGCGGTCTTGAGACCACCAACACCAGCTGTCTTTTGGCCCATGCACACACGGGGGTCTTCTGCTTAGACTGCCAAAGTCATAATAAGCCCCTAGGTCTATTTGTTGAAACTTCCAGTTAACACTTCATGTTTTATTTAGTTTTTGGTCTAATGAACACTCCTACACTTTTCAAGGCCTTTTGTATATGAACCCCATAAATCTCTTGAACTATTGCTTCTGACTCTGCTAGTTCTGTGGCTTCATGGATTCCTTTCCATTCATTACTGGAACCTAAACAAGGAAATCACAAGACTATGGGGGTCATTCTGACCTCGGCGGTAAAAGGCCCTTACCGCCGGTCAGAAGTCTGCCATTCTACCGCCGCGGCCGCGGTAAACCGCCACAGTCATTCTGACCCCCAACTGTGAAACCGCCAACAATCCAACATCCAAGGAAGCCCGCCTCATCAGCGGGCCGCGGAAAACTGGAGATGACCAAACCTCCACCGTCACGCCAACACAAACACGCCCATGCCATTCTGACCCACGAATCCATGCGGCGGTCTTTCAACCGCGGTATTCCATTGGCGGTACACACCGCAGCGCTCAAAATACACACCCAGCTCCAAAACACAGCCACATTGGACAATTTGTAATACGCACACCTGAGACACATACAAACAACACTCCCACACATCCAATCAACTATAAAACACACACCCACATCTCCCACAAACCCCCACTAGTTGGAAATCGGAGCGAAGGCGATAGAGATAGAGATAGAGAGAGCGAGCACAGCAAAAGAAAACCCGAACACACACAGGAACCCAACTTCATCACCCACACCACATCTACGCACACATCACCACATATCACCACGCACATCACCACAAACACCACCCCACACCTCATCCACACCACCCTATGGCACCCCAAAGACACCCAAGGTTTTCGGACCAAGAACTCTGGGTCATGGTGGAGGAAATTATGAGGGTTGAGCCCCAGCTCTTCGGCACACAGGTGCAGCACACCACCATAGCAAGGAAGGCTGAGCTATGGCAAAGGATCGTAGACAGGGTCAACGCTGTGGGACCGCATCCCAGAAATCGGGAAGATATCAGAAAGCGATGGAACGACCTACGGGGGAAGGTGCGCTCGATGATCTCCAGGCACAACATCGCTGTGCAGAAGACTGGTGGCGGACCCCCACCCACTCCACCCCAATTCACAGCATGGGAGCAAGAGGTGGTAAACATCCTGCATCCTGATGGCCTCGCTGGAGTAGGCGGAGGAATGGACTCTGGTAAGTCGAATCTCAACTACTTCACCCCCCCCAACCACCAGCATGCCAACCCCCCCCTAACCCCCAATCTCAACCCCCCAGCACACAACCTCCCTGCCAATGTCTCACCAGCACAACCCACCCTAAACAACACCAACCCCTGAATGCCAACACAAACTATAGACAGCCACCACCAAAGCATGACCATTGCACATACCCATACACCCCCCCCCCACCACCCTCACAACACCTCCCACAAGGGAATGCCAGCACTGGGGGACAAGGGCACTCAAAATGCACGCCATGGCACACACAGAAACAATAACCATACTCCTTTACCCCTGCAGGGACCGAAGGACAACACACCGCCACGGAGGGTCCAGATTTGTCCATCCCACCCCCAGAACAGGCCCCCAGCGAGGACAGCAGCTCTGTTGACCTAGAACCTGATGACCAGCCCGGACCATCGGGGACCACTGGACAGTCGGTTCCCCACACACAGACACAGACCACAGCAGACCCAAACCCCTCTGGGAACACCAGCACAGCTCCCACCCAGCGGGCCCATGCCTCTGTCTCGCGGACGCGTCAATCAGCGGTGTGTCCGCCACTACAGGGCACACAGGCTGACCCAACACCCCAACAACAACAGGGACCTGGGGGCAGTGGTAGTGGGCACACCGTCCAGGGGACAGAGGCCCGGGGAAACAGGGCAACTGGGAGGGCTGCTGTGCGACAGGGGGGGAGGACAGGCCCGGGGAACCCACTCTCCAAGAGGCCCTCACCACCATCATGGGAGCATACCATCACTCCCATGAGACGATGGCGACGGTACTGGCCAGGTTCACCGAGATCCAGGCACAGCAGGAGGAACGGTACATGGGGTTCAGCAATGAACTCAGGAACATCGCTACCGCTATGGGGACCATAGTCCAGGCCCTCAACCGGATAGAAACCACATTGTGGGACCATGTGGCACCGCAAAGGGCCCCTGTCACTAGCCAGGAACAGCCTACCACCTCCGCCGGCGCTAGTGGTCAGGAGGCCCCCACAGAACGACGGGCCACCAGAACCCCACCTCCTGCTGAAGAACAACCACCCCGCAAGAGGACCCTGAGATCTCAAAGGAAGACAGAGTAGGATGCCAAGACCCCCGCCAGCCTAATATCCCCCCGGATGTCATTCCACTGTCCCACAGTGTCACCCTGTCCAACCTTGAACTGCCCCTGCTCCATCCTTCCACAGGCATATGGACAATGCACCTGTGCGACCGAGAACTGGACTCTGCCATGGACATAACTCCACCCTCACCCATCACCGTTTTAATATCATGTACCAATATCTAGCACTAAAAATAAATCACTCATTGCACTGAAATCATTCAGGAGTCAGCCTGTATTATTTACAAATGTATAACACATTACTGATCAATAATGTTCTGTTATTTTTGTGATGACAACATACCAGTGTCAATAAGCATTAGTCCATGGGCTAACCAAGCAGAAGTCACGCAGTGGGTCATACAGCACTGAAAAGGGAAGGGAAAATCAAACATCAGTTTAAAGGAACTGGGGGGAAATACACAAAGTAAAGATGCAGGGGGCTTTCAGTAAATGTTAAATGGCGTGGGTGATTCTTACCTGTGTGCTACTGAAAATACTGTTGGATAACTCTGTCCCTGTTGTCTGGGTCGTCCTCTTCGTCTTCCTCCTCTTCACTCTCCGCAGGCTCCACAGCTGCTTCAACAACACCATCTGGACCATCCTCCTGCAGGAAAGGCACCTGACGTCGCAATGCCAGATTGTGAAGCATACAGCAGGCCAAGATGATCTGGCACACCTTCTTTGGTGAGTACATCAGGGATCCCCCTGTCATATGCAGGCACCTAAACCTGGCCTTCAGGAGGCCAAAGGTTCTTTCTATGATCCTCCTAGTTCGCCCATGGGCCTCATTGTACCGTTCCTCTGCCCTGGTCCGGGGATTCCTCACTGGGATCAATAGCCAAGGCAGGTTGGGGTAACCAGAGTCACCAATTAGCCACACACGGTGTCTCTGTAGCTGTTCCATCACATAAGGGATGCTGCTATTTCGCATCACATACGCGTCATGCACTGACCCAGGGAACTTGGCATTCACATGGGAGATGTACTGGTCAGCCAAACAGACCACCTGGACGTTCATAGAATGGTAACTTTTCCTGTTTCTGTACACCTGCTCATCGTCTTTTGGGGGTACTAAAGCCACATGGGTCCCATCAATGGCACCAATTATGTTGGGGATATGTCCAAGGGCATAAAAATCACCCTTCACAGTGGCCAAATCAACCTCCTCAGGGAATACAATGTAGCTCCGCATGTGTTTCGTCAGGGCAGATAACACTCTAGACAAGATTTTTGAAAACATAGGCTGAGACATTCCAGATGACATGGCCACTGTTGTCTGGAATGAGCCACTTGCCAAAAAATGGAGGACTGACAGAACCTGCACTAGAGGGGGAATTCCTGTGGGTTGGCGGATGGGGGACATCAGGGCTGGCTCCAGCTGGGCACACAGTTCATGTATAGTGGCTCGGTCAAGTCGGTATCGTAGTATGATATGGCGTTCTTCCATTGTCGACAGGTCCACCAGCGGTCGGTACACGCGAGGATTCATCCGTCTCCTCGCAAGTCCCAGCGGACGGTGCCTAGGAAGGACAACATGGAGCACAGAGTCAAGCAAATCACAGGTACGTTCACCACAGCATGCATAGCACACGATTATCTATGTATTGAAAGGCGTGTATGTGTGGCAATGCAAGGCCTAGGCCTGTGTGACGCAGTACAAATTATGCCATGTGGGCCCTTGAAATGGCGGCTGCCTGACCTGTGAAGTGGGACAATGGGATGTGAGGTCAATGCGCTGGCGTGGCACACCGTGGCGGTAGGCGGTCGAAGACCGCTATACGAAGCCGCATTGGCTAACATTGAAGCCTATGGGTTTCAGGAGCCAATGACGAGGTGCGCCGGCGGTCGCGGTACGCACCGCCGCGGTACGCACCGCCGCGGGCGTGACCGCCATTTTCTATCTGCTTAATTACTCGAGACCTGATCATCCACAGGAGAGGACCTATACTGCAAGTGCTGCTGTGACCTCAGTCTGGAAGTGACAATGGCTGCTGCTACTGGGGAAAGGGCCCCTGCCTTCACGTCTGAGGAGTTGGAGAAACTTGTGGATGGGGTCCTCCCCCAGTATGCGTTACTCTACGGTCCTCCAGACCAACAGGTAAGTACACTGGGTGCACATTGAATGGGCTATGCCTGTGTGGAGTGGGGTGGATGTAAGTTGGTGGGGTGGGGGGCGAATGAGGAGTGCAACGCACGACAGATGAGAGCATGTGCCATATGGCAAGGTTGGGGAGGGGGGCCAATCGCATCTAACATGCAGAAAATTGATGATTTTTTCCTTCCCACCCTGTACATGTCAAATAGGTCAGCGCCCATCAGAAAGTGGACATTTGGCGTGCCATCGCCAAGGAAGTCCGGGCCCTGGGGGTCCACACAAGACGGGGCACCCACTGCCGCAAGAGGTGGGAGGACATCCGCTGCGGGACCAGGAAGACCGCCGAGTCACTGCTGGGGATGGCCTCCCAACCTAGGAGGGGTGCCAGTCGTACCCTGACCCCCCTGATGTCCCGGATCCTGACGGTGGCCTACCCTGATTTGGATGGGCGCTTGAGGACATCACAGCAGACACAAGGGGGTGAGTATCAGCACATTCTGCTATCTCTCTGCGCAGTGGAGGCGTCTCGGTGGGGGAGGAGGGTTGTGGGTGACATTAGGCCAGGGCGCTTTCTGTAGTGTAGTCCTCTCCTTTAGGCATGGCCCTATGCTCCCGGCCCCCACCTCTGTAGGGTGACAAGCACAGCTATTGATGGTCCAGCATCACACATGTGCGCGTTTGTCGTCTCTAGACCTGTTGTCCTAGTCAGAAGTACTGAGTAGTGTACCCCGAATGCGCGGCTCAGTGCATGAGGCTCCTGTGTCTGTCCTCTCCGCCAACGGTGTTGACATTGCATGCACTCAACCTGGTCTTCGTTTTTCTCCCCCCCACCCTTCTTCTTCATCTTCTTGTGCATGTGTGCATTAGCATCATCAGGCGGAGGAGAATTGGCATTGGAGCACGAGGGAGCTGCAAGTCACAAGGCCCCGGTGGGACCAGGAACAGACACCGAGGGCACCAGTGATCCGGAGGGCGAGGGGAGCACCACAACGGGGACCGGTGGTGACACCAGCGACAGCGACACGTCCTCGGATGGGAGCTCCCTAGCGGTGGTGGCAACATCCGGGCCCCCCGCCTCTACAGGTACAGCCGCCACCCAGCGCACCAGCCCCGCCCTCCCAGCAGCCCCTCAGCCTACGCTCCGTGCCCGCTCGCCCAGGAAGGCGGGCGTCTCCTTCGCCCCAGGCACCTCAGCCCCTGCCCCTGTTACCCCTGCTGCCCTCAGTGAGGAGGTCATTGACCTCCTTCAGACCATCATTTTTGGGCAGACTACCCTTTTGAATGCCATCCAGGGGGTAGAAAGGGAGGTGCATCGGAGCAACGCCTACCTGGAGGGCATTCATTCGGGTCAGGCTGCCCATCAACGATCGTTCAATGCTCTGGCCTCAGCACTGACGGCAGCCATTGTCCCTGTTTCCAGCCTCCCTCTTCTGACTGCCTCCACCCTGTCTCTGTCTCCTGTTCCTCAGCCTATCCCATCCACACCATCAGACCAGCCTGCACAACCTCAACACCCAAGGGCAGCTCATCCAGACACAAGCACCACAGAACCCACAAGCATTCACGCAAGCAACACCCAGATGCAGACATTCCAACAGTCACTACCACCTCTGTGTCCCCCTCCTCCTCGTCTCCCTCCTCCCTCCCTGTGACGTCTACACTCACACCTGCATGCACACCACCTTCAGCCAGTGCTTCCATCACCAGCACACCCTCCAGTACAGTCCGCACACGTGCAGTCACCACCCCCACTACCATTTACACGTCCCCTGTGTCCTCTCCCACTGTGTCTGTCACCCCCTCTTCCAAGACACACAAACGCAGGCAGACACCCACCCAACAGCCATCCACCTCACGACAGCCTCCAGCACAAGCACCTGCACCCAAAGACAGCACACCTGACTCTCCTACAACCACATCCTCTTCCTCCACTCCCATCACCACTTCTCCTACCTTTTACCTTGGTCCTAAGAAAGTTTTCCTCGCTAATCTTGACCTCTTTCCCTCCACTGACCCACCCCCTCCATCTGCAAAGAGTCCCAAGAGCACCTCAGCCACCACCAGCCCAGCTTCGAGTGTCACTGTGAAGCATGGGTTCTGGAGTCCACCCTTTGCCAGCAGTGACACTTCAATCAGCAGCAAGGGGACAGCCAGCCCCCCACCAGGCAAGAGGACCAGGAAGCTAAAGGGCCGCCGTGAGAGGACTGACACGGCTGCCCCAAAGGAGCAAAGTTCGCCCACTTCACCAGTCACAACATCTAGGGGAGGCAAGGGCCCGAGAGCCCCATCTAAGGAGCGAAAGGGCAGCAGGGCGGAGAAGTCAGCCAGCAGGAGCGCGGAGCAGGAGGGGCCCACAAGCCCCATCCCGGGTGTTAGGGAGAACACCAAAGGGCCCAGGACTCCGTCACCGAAGGGTCCAGCAACAGCACGGTCGGAGGGCGACTGAGCAGGGAGTCCAGGCCAGGTCTGGCTCCCTTGACTTACTGGACGAGCACCGCTGAACAGGGCCCGCCGTGCAGAAGAGCACTGCTGAAGAGGGCCCCGCCGTGCAGAAGAGCACCGCTGAACAGGGCCCTGCCGTGCAGAAGAGCACCGCTAAAGAGGGCCCGCCGTGCAGAAGAGCACCGCTGAAGAGGGCCCCGGCGTGCAGAAGAGCAGCGCTGAACAGGGCCCCGCCGTGCAGAAGAGCACCGCTGAACAGGGCCCCGCCGTGCAGAAGAGCACCGCTGAACAGGGCCCCGCCGTGCAGAAGAGCACGGCTGAACAGGGCCCCGCCGTGCAGAGGAGCACCGCTCCCCTGGGCCCCGCCGTCTCAAGCACCGCTCCGCTGGGCCCCGCCGTCTCAAGCACCGCTCCGCTGGGCCCCGCCGTCTCATGTACCGCTCCGCTGGGCCCTTCCTGTCAAGCACCGCTCCGCTGGGCCCTTCCTGTCAAGCACCGCTCCGCTGGGCCCCGCCGTCTCATGCACCGCTCCGCTGGGCCCTTCCTGTCAAGCACCGCTCCGCTGGGCCCTTCCTGTCAAGCACCGCTCTGCTGGGCCCCGCCGTCTCAAGCACCGCTCCGCTGGGCCCCGCCGTCTCAAGCACCGCTCCGCTGGGCCCTTCCTGTCAAGCACCGCTCCGCTGGGCCCTTCCTGTCAAGCACCACTCCGCTGGGCCCGCCGTCTCAAGCACCACTCCGCTGGGCCCTTCCTGTCAAGCACCGCTCCGCTGGGCCCTTCCTGTCAAGCACCGTTCCGCTGGGCCCCGCCGTCTCAAGCACCGCTCCGCTGGGCCCCACCGTCTCAAGCACTGCTCCACTGGGCCCCGCCGTCTCAAGCACCGCTCCGCTGGGCCCTTCCTGTCAAGCACCGCTCCGCTGGGCCCCGCCGTCTCAAGCACCGCTCCGCTGGGCCCTTCCTGTCAAGCACCACTCCGCTGGGCCCCGCCGTCTCAAGCACCACTCCGCTGGGCCCTTCCTGTCAAGCACCGCTCCGCTGGGCCCTTCCTGTCAAGCACCGTTCCACTGGGCCCCGCCGTCTCAAGCACAGCTCCGCTGGGCCCCACCGTCTCAAGCACTGCTCCACTGGGCCCCGCCGTCTCAAGCACCGCTCCGCTGGGCCCTTCCTGTCAAGCACCGCTCCGCTGGGCCCTTCCTGCATGCACTGTTGACGGTTCACTGTGCCCACCATGCCTCCTCCTTGACCAGTGGAGACTGTAATACACCTGATGGACTGTGGCTTTGCACTCCCCAGGATGGAACAGTGGGCAACCCACCAACTGTAGAGACTTGAGAGACTGTGGCTTTGCACTCCCCAGGATGGCACAGTAGGCATGGTGGCCCCTTCGTGGATCTGGCGTCGTGGACTCATGTGGCTGTGGTGCCCCCCCCTTTCCTTCCCCCTGAGGTGCCTGTAGTTTTTTCATCAGATGCCCCTGCAGTGTTCTCTCCAGAGGACTCAGGTCTCCTGTTTGGGCTTTGCCCTTGTGTTGTTACACTTTGGCCCACGGACACTTCGATTTGCTTTTGATGTGCAGGACTAATTGCCTCGGTTATCCATTGCACTGTATATGGAATTATTTTGATATTGATTATTTGGCTAGTTGACCATTACTTTTCAGAGCCTATTTTGTACATACATTTTTATTCACAATTTAATTATGTCTTTGCATTTTTCTGGGGGGTTTGGGTGGTGTCACTGTGACTTGTTGCTCTGCATTGGTGTGTACATAGTTTGGGGGGGTGGGGGTCGCATATGTGTGCCGTAAGCTTTCCTCCTCCCCCCTCCCGTGTGTCGTAGGTGCAGTACTCACCGTTGTCGTCTGCGCCGGCGTTCGTACTCGTGGTAGATGAGCAGGTAGACGAGAGCAGGTAGGATGTTTAATTCGAGTTCCATGCTGTCCTCCTTCCTCGTGGAGTGCGTAGAGGTGAGCGTTTTCCCGTTCGTAGTCTGTTTCCGCCGTGTTTTTATCGGCGGTGCTCCCACCCCGGAAAAGGTGGCGGATTGGCCGGTCATAATAGTGTGGGCGGTACATTGTCTGCCGCCTGTCTGTTGGCGGTGACCGCCGCGCTGTTTGTTTGTCCCGCCGTGGCGGTCGGAGTGTTAATGTGGCGGGCTGTGTTGGCGGTTCCCGCCAGGGTCAGAATTCCTTTTTTTGGACCGCCGGCCTGTTGGCGGGTTGGCCGCCGCTTTATCACCGACCGCCAGGGTTAGAATCACCCCCTATGTTATTTCCCAATTCTCTCATCATTAAACCTTAAACAACACTATAGCACATAGGGGAGTAAACAGTAGCATACCAGAACCATGGCTTATGGAGCTTAACCACCTCTTTTCACCCTAACGGGTTCTGGCACCCGGCATTGGAGGTGATTTATAAAAATAAAGAAATCTGTGTTTACTTTTCCCAGATTATCAAATTCATGAAAGCCTTTCTTTTCTTGTTTTCAGTTTGCCTTGCACAATTTCTTACACCTCAAATTTTTTCTTTCCTATGTAAAATAATTTTTGGACTAACCTTTGACTTTTAGTCTTTTGGAACAGAATCTCCAAGTGTCCCTTTGCTCATAAGCCTACCTTTTCCCTTAATAATCACCTTAATAGATCACAATTAGTTTATACACAGAGTTCTGATTCTCATAATATCTCTGACTCTGTATTTAAAGTCTCTCTTAGGTTAGGCAAGCATGAACATTATGACATCTTTAAGTGTTGAAATGAGCCAGGCTCCCTCACCTGTGTAGAGTTAATCCGATCTCATACGCATTTTTCTCAAAGGAGGTTTCGCTCCCAAGTTGTGTTCTCGATGACGTTTCTAGGATAGTGAGAGTGGTATACTGGGTGTGGACATTTTTATATTGGGAATTGCCCAAGATGGCTGCCAAGCGTACGACAGTGGGACTTCTAGCCTCTGAAGGAGAAAAACATTGCACGTGAATGTACACTATTAGGGTGTGGGCACAGCAGCCACTATCAGCTAGTTTGGGTATTTAATGTCCAAAGCCATCAGTGTTCCTAAAGCGGCAGAGGCAGGAGCCCCTACCAAGTCTCAAGGTTGCCCCACATATCCCAGTGGCAGAGAAATGTCTCCCAGTGGTGGGTGGGGAAAAGAAAGTACCTACAACTTGGGTTTGGACCGTATAGCATTAGCAGGAAGATACTTGAGCACTAACACTGAATAGGATGTGGACAAACACAATTATTTTCTAAGAGATGTTTATGTCAGACTGACCAAAGTTGGTTTGACCATTAATAAAGACAAATGCCAATTGGGAGTAGGGTCAGTTGAGTATTTAGGACATACCATTTAAAACAAAAGTCAAGTCCTTCCTGGGACTTACTGAGTGGTACTCCAAGGTTGTCCAAAACCTTGCTAGCGTAGCTTACTCTATGAGAGCTCTACTAATAAAACATTCAGTGTGTAGACACAGGAGTGCCAGGATGCATCCACTAAAGTGAAACCATTCCTGATATACTTTGATATCAATAGGAAAACCATATTTGGCAGCTCCAAAAGGTCTAGGGGAGACACTTGCCCTAGTCAAGTGAGAAAGGATTATAACTTTTGCTTCTGGTTCACTTAAAGATGTAGCAAAACAATTATTCCAAAGTGGAAAGGGAGGTACTTGAATGTTTTTGGGCAATAAAACACTTCAAGTGTTCTGACCATAAACCATTACTCCACGGGTTCACCACAAAAACATCCATGTGCACTGCACCAAAACTATGCTGTTGGTTCCTTGTTATGGAAAGCTACAATTCCTCTGTAGAATACTTGCTGGCCAAGAGACATTGCTCAGCTGATTGCTTGTCCAGAATGCTTTGGTCCAAAGATCAGGAACATAAGGAATCTCTTGATGAATGAGTTCTGACTATAGTACTAAATGACATAGACCCCTCTGAGTCGAATTCTGATGTTGAGGGTGATGAGTCATCTGGAAGGATTTGTGCTTCTTTGAGCAATGGGTGGCCTTCTAAAGAGAAATTGACAAGCACAGAAGAATCTGACCGGTAAGAGAAAGATGAACTTAACTTGCAAGGAGATATGCTTGCAAGTGATTCCAGGGTAATTACTCCTTCATCCCTGAGAGAACAAATATTTGATTCAGCCCATGAAGATCATCTCGGGTGGTGTCTCACCAAAGCAAGAATCAGAAACTACTACTGGTGGCTGGGTATGGATCAGTAAGAGTTTGTGGAAGCTGTTTGACTACAGAGAAGGCAAATTGTATCTACCATGCCCTTGGAACCTTGTGGATGTTCCTGACAGTTCATGGAGTAATTTAGCTTTAGACAGCAAATGCCCCTTAAAGGTTTTGGGTTAGAAGGTGGGTTTGCTCCAAATGGGTTATAACCAAAGCTGTCAACCACATCACCACTTCTCTAATGATTTATTTCCTTAGTAAAACATTTGTAGAAAAAGATGTGCCTGAAACTTTGGTCCTAGATAATGGGGTGCAATTTACCTCTGAACATATGAAATCCTTTTTACGTGAACTTGCTATCCATTATCAAAAGACTGCCCTATATTGCCCTAAAGTAAATGGATTTGTGGAAAGCATTAATCACATAATAAAAGATTGTTTACAATTGGTCTCAGTGAATGGTAAACCTTGGAAATCTGCACTTCAAAACATGTTATAGGTGCATCGCACAACTGCTATATTCTGTTACCCAAGTTTCTTCATTTACTTCCCTGAAAGGAAGGCAGCCAGGTTGCAAATTGGCTGCTCTTTGCCTCAAGGTGAAGAGTCAGGTAAATAAGGATAGATAACATGTTATGAAAAGAGTGCATGCTCACAAATTAAAGAATAACATTCATTATGATGCTATCAACAACTTGTAACGGACAGAATTGAAGGTTGGGAATTTTCTACTAGTAAAAAAGGTAGAAACAAAAGGGCAAAAACATTCTGCGTGTGTTCTCCATGAGCATGCATATTTGAAGTAATCAAGAATGTTGTGTAGTTAGACAATGCTTAAGTATGGAGTATGGATTGTATTTGTCCTTCCATTTCTTTGAAGCCAGAAAGAGATTCAGAAAGGGCCATAGCAAAAGTACCATTAGACAAAATGCCTCTCGACGATCCTATAGGAAAAAGAATTCCAACAAAAAATTGAATGAATTTGTACATGAATGCACTTCATCCAGATGGTGTTAGTGTGTTTATGCATGTTATGTATTTTTTCAACATGTGCACGTTTTGGTCATGGGGACAGGGCAGGGAAAAGCAGTGTCTTGTGAACTACAAAGACTTCTCTTTGAAGTTTGCCTACTTTAAAGACAGAAATTGGTATAAGTACTTGTTAGAAATTGGGTTTTTGGTAGGCATTCAGGCTACCCCCTGTCCAGGCAAGGACCCTCACTCTTGTCAGGGTAAAAGAGAATCATCCTCAGCTAACCCCTGTTAACCCCCTTGTTAGCTTGACACAAGCAGTACACTTCATTTCAGAGTGCTAGGTGTAAAGTATTTGTACCAACACACAGTAACTCAGTGAAAAACACTACAAAATGACACAACACAGATTTAGAAAAATAGAAAATATTTATCTAAACAAAAACAAAAACAAAAACCACAATACACAAGTCAAGTTATTACTAAAAATGCAAAAAGAGTCTTCATGTAATTTTAAACACAGCTGGGCACCTCTAGTGCACTTTACTAGGGACTTACTAGTACATCAAATATGCCTATCATGGATAAGCCAATTACATATACATTTTGTATAGGAGCACTTGCACTTTAGCACTGGTTAGCAGTGGTAAAGTGCCCAGAGTAACAAAAACAGTAAAAACAGAGTCCAGAACACATCAACAACCTGGGAAACAGAGGCAAAAAGTTAAGGGAGACCATGCCAAGGATGAAAGGTCTAACACATGTCCGTCCCAGCTGAAAGTGGGGAGCAACTACCCAACCTCATGGGAGTTCTCATTACTAAGGCAGAAGAACCTGGACAGACCATCAGCATTGGCGTGTTCTATACCAGGACTGTGTTCCACCGTAAAGTCCATCCCCTGTAGGGAAATGGACCACCTCAACAGTTTTGGATTCTCACCCCTCATCTGCATTAACCATCTGAGGGGCCTGTGGTCGGTCTGAACCCGGAAGTGAGTCCCAAACAAGTAGGGTCTTGGCTTCTTCAGCACCCAGACCACAGCAAATGCTTCATGTTCCATGGAACTCCACCTACGTTCCCTGGGAAGTAACCTCCTGCTAATGAAGGCTACACGTTGATCTAGTCTCTCTTCATTAAGCTGTTTGAGCACTGCTCCAATACCATGCTCTGAGGCATTTGTTTGCACAACAAACTCCTTGGAGTAGTCAGGTGCCTTCAGCACAGGTGCTTTGCACATGGCAGCCTTCTGGGGATCCAAAGTGTCCTGGCAAGCCTCTGTCCAGATCAGTTTCCTGGGTTGCTTCTTAGAAGTCAACTCACTCAAGAGGGTAACAATGGTACCATACTCCTTGACAAACCTACTGTAGTATCTGTGAGACCTAAAAAGGCTCTCATTTCAGTCTGGGTCTTGGGAGGCTCTCAAGCCAGAATGGTATCAATCTTGGCTGTGGGGGTGCCACCTGGCCACTCCCCACCTGGTGTCCCAAGTACACCACAGAACCTTGCCCTATTTGGCACTTGTTTGCCTTAATAGTGAGGCCTGCCTTTTGCAGGGCCTCAAACCTCTCCAGAGGTGTTGCAGGTGTTCCTCCCATGTGGAACTACACCCAGCACTGTCCTCCAGGTAGGCAGCACTGAATTCATCCAGTCCAGCCAACACCCGGGTGACCAACCTCTGAAAGGTGGCAGGGGCATTATGTATTCCAAATGCCATGACTTTAAATTGAAAGTGTCCTTCTGGAGTAGAGAATGCTGACCTCTACTTGGCCCCCTCAGTTAAGGCAATCTGACAATACCCAGATGTTAAGTCAAACGCACTGAGGCAGCTCCCAACCAGTCAATGACCTCATCAGCTCGGGGGATGGTGTGTGCGTCAGTCTTGCTGACCGCATTGAGTCCCCGGTAGTCCACACAGGACCTGAGTTCTGGAGTGGCACCAGGTACAGCAGCCTTTGGGACCAATACCACTGGGCTGGCCCAAGGACTGCTGGAGTGCTCAATAACCCCTAGGGTTAGCATTTTGGATACTTCATCCTTAATACAAGCCCTTACCCTGTCAGTCACCCTGTAGACATTTTGGTTAATGGGTGTACTGTCCCCAGTGTCCACAACATGTGTGCACAAGTGTGTGACCCCTGGGATCAGGGAAAACAGTGAGGCAAACTGTCCTATCACCTGGCGACAGTTCTTCTGCTGCTCTTCAGTCAGGGCGGGGGAAAGGATCACTCCCTCCACGGACCCATCTTTTTCTCCTGCAGACAGGAGGTCAGGAAGAGACTCACTCTCCTCCTCCACCCCATCATCTGTTGCAAGGAACATGGACAGTTCAGTCCACTCAAAGTGAGGCTTGAGGTGGTTGACATGCAGGACCCTTAAAGGGTTCCTTGGAGACTGCAAGTCCACGAGGTAGGTGACTTCACTCTTGTGCTGCACCACCTCAAATGGCCCAGTCCACTTATCCTGGAGCGCCCTAGGCTCAACTGGCTCCATCACTCACACTTTCTGACCAGGTTCAAACTCGACCAGAGTGGCATTCCGGTCATGCCACCATCTCATATCCTTCTGGCTTGCTTCTAGGTTCTCCTGTGTGATACTCCTGAAGTAGGCAGTCTGGCTTCTCAAAGCCAGCATGTAGCTAAATACATCTTGGGGGGTGGGGGGTACTAAGAGCTTTCTCCAAAGCCTCCTTCACCAGACTCAAAGGCCCCCTCACAGGGTGGCCATAGATGAGCTCAAAGGGACTAAACCCAAGTCCCTTTTGAGGCACCTCCCTGTAAGCGAACAGAAGGCATGGCAAGAGGACATCCTACTTCCGGCTCAAAGGCTCTAACAGGCCTATCATCTTGCCTTTCAAGGTGCAGTTCAATCTCCTAACCAGACCATTACTTTGGGGGTGGTAAGGTGTGGTAAACTTGCAGGTCGCCCACACACCTTCCACAGAGACTTCATATACGTGGATATGAAGTTGGTACCCCTATCAGATACCACTTCCTTGGGGAACCCCATGCGGGTAAAAACCCCCGTCACTGCACAACCCACCACAGGGGAAGTTACTCACCTCAGAGGAATGGCTTCTGGGTACCAGGTGGCATGGTCCACCTAGACCAGGATGAACCTGTTGCCTAAGGCTGTCTTGGGGTCCAGAGGCCCCACAATGTAAATACCTTCCCTCTCGAAAGGAGTACTAACCACAGGTAAAGGTTGGAGGGGAGCCTTACATTTCCCCCCACTCTTGCCACTTGCCTAGCAAGTTGGTCAAGACCTACAGTGTGCAGCAGAATCCTTGCTCATCTGGGGCCAATAGAAGTTGGAGGCAAGCCTCTCATAGGTCTTGTCCTGCCTCAGATGTCCTGCCAAAGGCAAATGCTGAGCTAACCCAAGTAGGAAGGCCCTGAAGCACTGGGGTACCACCAGCATACCAGCTGACCCAGGCTCAGGAACCTTATGCTCACTATACAGGAGGCCATCCTCCCAATAGATCAGGTGAGTACCTGGCTCCTCCCCTGCCGCCTGGGCTGCAGCCTGCCACCGCAGTCCCTCTAGAGTAGGGCAAGTTTTATGTGCTTCAGAGAATGCTTCCCTGGTGGGTCCCCCTTCCTGCTGCCACTGTGGCAGCTCAGGGACCTCCCCCAGTTCAGTCACCTGTTCCCCTGAAGGCTCTGGGGCATCACCCTCAGGCTCCGCTGCCTCCCAGACCGTGGGAACTTCTGGGGCTGGTTTCCCATGGCCCCTGCCCTTCCTATTCTAGGCTGTCCCCTGGGCCTCTGTTTCAGGTTCCAGGGGCTCTTGACCACCCTAACGGACTGCCATTGACCGGGTGGATATGCATACCCACCCAGGAAGACCCAACATCCCAAGTGAGACCTGTGTTCCACCTACTTCCAAGGGGAATCCCCCAGGTCATTGCCTAGCAAACAATCAACAGGCATGGTTGGACTCACAGCTACCTTCAAGGAACCTGAGACCCCAACCCCCATTCAAAGGGAACCTGTGCACCTCTGCACAGGCGCTCTGAGTTGTTCACTACAACTACTTGGTGAAGTACCCGGGGATCAATCTGCTCTTCAGACACCAGATGACTCCTCACTGTAGTCACACTGGCTCCTGTGTCTCTCAGAGCCTCCACTCTCTGTCCATTCATGGCCACCCACTGCCTGTACTTCTTAATGTTCTCAGGCAAAGGAATCTCTGGACCATCTCACTGTCCCCTTGTGAGACAAGGGTCATCACAGCTGGCTCCCACCCACCTGGAACCAACTCCTCCCCTAGCGCTACACTGATCAAACCATGGGATGGCAAACCAGTGGGTTCCGATGTACTTTTGGGGCATTTGGGGTCCCCCCTCACATGACCGACCTGGTCACATGCATAACACTTACATGGGGGCCCCCCTGCTACTGGCTTCCCTTTGGAGAACCATGGCTTCTTCTCACTGGGAGGTTGGGAATCTTTACCCTGGAAATCATTTTAGGGTCCTTTAGAGAACTCCCCCTGTTTACCCTTACCCCCCCTTTCTTCTGAGAGTGACCCTTCCCACCCTTGGCGTGGTCTCCCCCATACCTCTTTTGGACCCTGGTGCTCTCCCAGCAGTCCGCTTCCTGCGCAAGCTTCCTGGGATCAGTCAGCTTGCTGTCAATCAGGTGCTGGCGCAGCTCTGGAAAAGATAAAGTACAAGTGCTCCCAGGCAATCAGATTGTAAAGCCCTTATATGTAGTTACCTTACTGCCCTTCACCCAACCATCCAGTGACCTGCAATAAGAATCAACACATTCCAATCATGGTTGGGATTCTTTTCTCTTAGCGGACCTAAACTTGTCCTTATATTGCTCAGGGGAGAGACCATATCTTGTGAGTAGGGCATCCTTCATGATAGTGTAGATGAGACTCTGAGCATCCCCTAAGGGTGTCAGTGTGTCCCTCCCCTCTACCTCAAAGTGCTTCCACAGAGCCGCCCAGCAGTGAGCTTCAGGGACCAGATTCATGTGGAGAGCAGACTCATACCCCTTGAACCACAAGTATATGTCATCCTCACTCTTGTAATCCTTCACTAGGTCTTTTGGGATGTGTACCCTTCTTTCAAGCTGCACTGTACTGTTGCTGCCACCATCTCTACTGGACTGGCTCCTATGATCTAACTCCTTTAAGCTAAGCTCATGAGCCAACAGTATCTTCCTTTCCTCAATGACCTTCCTTCTCTTGTCCATCTCTAGGCTGAGCTTCTTCAGCTCCAATTGGTTCTCTGTTTCTGCCTGTCTGTCCTGCAACTCTTCAGGTGTCAGACCCTTGGAGGACACACAGCTACCTGCCTTAGAGACTCTCTACCGAGACAGACCAGGCCCACCCACTGCATCATTGTGAGTGACTTGCACCTCTTCCTCTCCTTCCTGCTCACCATCTGTGTGCCCCTCAGCTTGTTTGACTGTCACCCAGGTCCTCAGTGCCTTTTGCAGCTCCTCCTTCTTGGATGAGCTCTTAATGGGACAGGTAAACTCCTTGCAGAATTGCTTAAACTGAGCTACTGTGTAGCTCTCAACTTTCTCTATGTCAAAGGCAACTCCAGCTGATGCATCTCCAGATTGAGACATGATGAAGATTTAAAAAAAGTGAAAAGTTCCAAAGGCAGAAAAACAAGTTCCCAAATGAAGTCTAAAAAAAAAAGTAAGTCAAGGGATCAGCAAGAAGTAGAACACAAAGAAGTCCCAAAGAGAAAAGCAAAAATCACAAGACAAGTAATATGTGGTCACGTAGTGGTCTGAACTCAAACCGTAGTGTACACTTAATCACTGAATGTCAAGTACAAATACAAGTCCAATCCCATCCAATGGTAGAAATGGGGTCTTTGGTTGGCAGTCAGGTTACCCGCTGTTCAAGAAAGGACCCTCACTCTAGTCAGGATAAAAGAGAATCACCTCCAGCTAACCCCTGCTTACCCCCTTGGTAGCTTGGCACGAGCAGTAGGCTTAACTTCAGAGTGCTAGGTGTAAAGTAGTTGTACCAACACACACAGTAACTCAGTGAAAAACACTACAAAATGACACGCACAGGTTTAGAAAAATAGAAAATATTTATCTAAACAAAACAAGACCTAAACAACAAAAATCCACAATACACAACTCAAGTTATTACTAAAAATGCTAAAAGAGTCTTCATGTAATTTTAAACACACATTAACGCTGTTAGTGTGGAAATGTACCATGGGTATGTCAAAAATAACCCTGCTTGGGCGAGTGTGCATCAAAAAAGGGCTTGCGATGCTTCGATTTCACTCACGAGCGAGCTCTTGAGTCATTTCTCCTTTCGTAGGGTCGGCGTGCGTCGTTTCTTCTCTCTGCAGGAGAGCAATGCGTCAATCCGGTCAGCACTCTCGGGTCTGGGCAGGCCTTGCGTTGTTTTCACACACCCAGCGGTGTTTGCGTCAGAAATTTAGCAGCACGATGATCCGAAAACCACACAGTGAGTTTGCGATATCACCAGCCTCCGTCAGTGATGCTGCACATCGTTTCCCCAGCTCCGGGTGTCGATCTTCCGGTCACTTTGCAGGTGAGCGTCAATTTTCAGCTGCAAAGCCAGCCACGTGTCAATTTTTCAGCCGCAGATCAGTGTTGCGTCGATCTTTTCCCCGCACAGCAGTCTGTGCGTAGATTTCTCACTCTTGGGGTGCCAGCTTCTCCTTTCAGGGTCCCAGGAACTGGATGGGCACCACTTGGCAGAGTAGAAGTCACCCCAGAGACTCCAGGTGATGGCAGAGAGAAGTCTTTGCTGTCCCTAAGACTTCAAACAACAGGAGGCAAGCTCTAAATCAAGCCCTTGGAGAGTTCTAATCTGTCCCAACTGTCAAAGTGACCCAGACAGGGAATCCACAAACAGGCAGAGTCACAGAATGGTTTAAGCAAGAAATGCCTACTTTCTAAAACTAGCATTTTCAAACACACAATCTCAAAACCAAATTTACTAAAAGATGTAGTTTTAAATTGTGAGCTGAGAGATCCCAAACTCCAGATGTCTATCCGCTCCCAAAGGGAATCTACACTTTAATCAGATTTAAAGGTAGCCCCCATGTTAACCTATGAGAGAGACAGGTCTTGCAACAGTGAAAAACAAATTTAGCAATATTTCACTGTCAGGACATATAAGACACATTACTATATGTCCCACCGGAGCCAATACACTGCACCCTGCCCTTGGGGCTACATAGGGCCTACCTTAGGGGTGACTTACATGTAAGAAAAGGGAAGGTTTAGGCCTAGCAAGTGAGTACAGTTGCCAAGTCGAATTTATATTTAAAACTGCACACACAGACACTGCAGCGGCAGGTCTGAGACATGATTA
Source organism: Pleurodeles waltl (assembly GCF_031143425.1). Taxonomy (NCBI): domain Eukaryota; kingdom Metazoa; phylum Chordata; class Amphibia; order Caudata; family Salamandridae; genus Pleurodeles; species Pleurodeles waltl. The sequence continues at coordinate 996,276,870 of NC_090447.1, read as the reverse complement.
CAGAGCTATGTATGTGGGTGTCACAACCAGTGCTGCAGGCCCACTAGTAGCATTTGATTTACACGCCCTGGTCACCTCTGGTGCACTTTACTATGGACATACTAGTACATAAGATATGCCAATCATGGATAAGCCAATTACATACACATGTTGTATTGGAGCATTTGCACTTTAGCACTGGTTAGCAGTGGTAAAGTGCCGAGAATAACAAAAACAGCCAAAACAGAGTCCAGCACACATCAACAACCTGGGAAACAGAGGCAATATTTTAAGGGAGACCACACCAAGGATGAAAAGTCTAACAGTACTGGACCTCTGATACTACAAAGATAGAATCCTTCTGAACTGACGAAATTCTGCCAGGAAGAAGAACTGGATGCCGTACGAGGGACTGCTACTCTGCATTTTACTTTGTTGTGCTGGCTGCTGCCTGCTGCTCCTGTCCTGGGAGTGACAGGACTGGACTAGGCTTTCTATATCCAGCTTCCAAAGGTTCTCCAAAGACTTGGACTGAGCTTACTTCCTGTTAAAAAATCTCAGGGACATCAAAGACTGCATCTGCCAGTCTCTGGGTTTTTCTGCTGAGAGTTCTGACTTGCCAGGTGGTGCCAACTCCAGTGTCTGGGCCCTTGGAAGTGTAATCTGGTGATCTAAAGGAGAAAATCTATGCATCAACGTGCCAAGCTGAAAGAGTCAATGCAGAATCGCTCTCTGGGCTGAACAATCGATGCAGCGTCTGTTCTGTGGCTACATAATCGACTCAGCGTCTGTTTCACAGTGGTCCCATCAACACAGTGCATCTGGATTTTTCATGCATCACCCTTGGGTGCCAAATTTTAATCGACCTCACACCGCAGTAAGGAACCAAGGCCACTGTCTGGAAATCGATGTATCGCCTTTCCTGCAAGGAGTGAATCGACGCATCACCTCCCCTGCTAGTAAGGAACCAACGCATTGTCTTGCCTGTGAGGACGTTTTAGAAATGGGGTCTTTGGTTGCCAGTCAGGTTACCCCCTGTCCAAGCATGGATCCTCATTCTAGTCAGGGTAAAGGAGAATCACACTCAGATAACCCCTGCTCACTCCCTTGGTAGCTTGGCACAAGCAGGCAGGCTTAACTCCAGAAACAATGTGTAAAGTATTTGTACCAGCACACACAGTAACTCAGTGAAAACACTACAAAATGAGACAACACAGGGTTAGAGAAATAGGAAATATTTATCTAAATAAAACAAGACCAAAACAACAAAAAAACAACATACACAAGTCAAGTTATGAATTTTTTAAAGAATAAGAGTTTTAAATCCTTTGGAAAACAGTGAAAACACTGTTAGCGTGAAAATCTACCTGGGTTGTGTCAAAATAACACCACGCGGGTGAGTGTGCATCGGAAAAGAACAGCAATGCATCGATTTCTCACTTGCAAGCAAGACGGTGCGTTGTTCCTCCTCCGGGCAGATCAGCGTGCATTGTTTTGCCTCTCTGCAGGAAATCGATGATCCGATTCAGACAGGCACCATCAGGCTGGGGTAGGCTTTGTGTGGATTTTCTGCGAGCAGCGATGTTGCATTGAAAATCCGATTGCATGGTATCACAAAACCTGCCTGCGTGGGGTTTGCATCATTATCAGCCTCTGTTAGCAGGTATTGCAAGTTGTTTCTCCAGCCACATAACGTCGATCTTCCAAGCGTAATGTAGGTGGAGCGTAGATTTTAGCTGCAAAACCGCCGGCGTGCTGTTTCTCAGCCGTGCCTCGGAAGGTGCATCGAAAATTTCCCCACACGGCGGTCTGTGCATGGATTTTCAGTCTTGGGCTACGAGCTTCACCTTTCAAGGACCCAGGAACTGGAGAGGGCACCACTTGGCAGTACAGGAATCTTAGAAGAGAGCCCAGGTGCCGGCTTGGGAAGTCTTTGATGGCCCTGAGGCTTCCACAGGAGGCAAGCTCAGGACAAGCCCTTGGAGATTTCTTCACAAGCAGGAATGCACAAAAAAGTCCAGTATTTGTCCCCTTTTCACAGGCAGAAGCAGCAACTGCAGGATAGCTCCACCATGCACAGTCGCAGGCAGGGCAGCACTTCTCCTCAGCTCTTTAGATCTTCTCCTTGCAGAGGTTCCTCTTGATTTCAAGAAGTGATCTAATTTTCAGGGGTTTGGGTGCTCTTGTTATACCCATTTTGGACTTTGAAGTAGGTCTACTTCAAAGGTAAGTCTCTCTTGATTATGAGTTCCTGCCTTGCCCAGGCCAGGCCCCAGACACACACCAGGGGGTTGGAGACTGCATTGTGTGAGGGCAGGTACAGCCCTATCAGGTGTAAGTGACCACTCCTCCCCTCCCTTTCAGCATAGATGACTCATCAGGATATGCAGGCTACACCCCAGCTCCCTTTGTGTCACCGTCTAGAGAGAGGTGCAATCAGCCCAACTGTCAAACTGACCCAGACAGAGAATCCACAAACAGGCAGAGTCACAGAATGGTTTAAGCAAGAAAATGCCTACTTTCTAAAAGTAGCATTTTCAAACACACAATCTAAAAACCAAATTTACTAAAAGATGTATTTTTAAATTGTGAGTTCAGAGACCCCAAACTCCACATGTCCATCTGCTCCTAAAGGGAATCTACACTTTAATCATATTTAAAGGCAGCCCCCATGTTAACTTATGAGAGACAGGTCTTCCAACAGTGAAAAATGAATTTGGCAGTATAAAACATATTAGTTTATGTCCTACCTTAAACATACATTGCACCCTGTCCATGGGGCTACCTAGGTCCTACTTAAGGGGTGTCTTACATGTAAGAAAAGAGAAGATTTAGGCCTGGCATGTTGGTATACTTGCCAAGTCAAATTGGCAGTTTAAAACTGCACACACAGACACTGTAGTGGCAGGTCTGAGCCATGTTTACAGAGCTACTAATATGGGTGGCACAACCAGTGCTGCAGGCCCACTAGTAGCATTTGATTTACAGGCCATGGGCAACTCTAGTGCACTGTACTAGGGACTTACCAGTAAATCAAATATGCCAATCATGGAAACCCAATTACATGCATATGTTACATAGGAGTACTTGCACGTTAGCACTGGATAGCAGTGGTATAGCGCCCAGAGTAACAAAAACAGCAAAAACAGAGTCCAGCACACATCAACAACGTGGGAAACAGAGGCAAAATGTTAGGGTAGACTACGCCAAGGATGCCAAGTCTAACAGGAAGGACTCAACGCATCACCTCCCCTGTGCAGTAAACAACCAGCGCATCACTTTGCATTCCTGGCACCTCAGCTGTGGCCCATATCATCTTTGTTTAAAACGCATCCCAGGTACTTTGTACTAAAGCGATACATCCATTGATACCTATAGAGTAAGACTTGCTTAAACTTTTAGAAAGTGATATCTTGACTTGTGTATGTTGGATGTTTGTCATTTAGGTTTTGTTTTACTCAGAAAAATATTGGCTATTTTTCTAAACTGGTGTGTAGTCCATTTGTAGTTTTTTCACTGTGTTACTCTGTGTGTGTGTACAAATGCTTTACACATTGCCTCTGAGGTAAGCCAGACTGCTCGTGCCAAGCTGCCTAGGGAGTGATCAGGGGTTATCTAAGCTGTGTGATTCTTTTACCCTGACTTGATTGAGGGTACCTACGTGGACAGGGTGCAAACCACTGCCAACTAGAGACCCCATTTCCAACAAGCATAAATATAATTGTGTCTATTTTTTAAATATTTTTATTAATCTTATTTAAAACATTATATAGTATTTAACAATGAATAAAACCTTTTTGAAATACAAGCTGCTCATTTAAAATTCTACTTTTCGGTTACGTATAGAAAAGTTTCATGCAACACAGAGCTGCAATTCAAGCTCCTGTGCTGTATAGTATGAATGGAAGAGGGCTGAAGTGATCCATGTTGTTAAATATATTGAGCAGTTATACTCTCTCTCTGTGGTATTACACTTTGTTTAGCCTACTGCCAACACAGGCACCCTTGGCACCCTTGTTACATGACACAAGGGTGCATGTGTTGGTGAATGTATGATTTTGGGACACAAAGGCATACCTCCCTGCATAAACATTATCATTTAATGTGTACTCGTCTTTATATATGAGCTTCTGAATGCATCACACAAGCAAATATGAAGCAATTAATTATTTTTTATAAGATTTAGTTTAGTAATGGCTGCGTCTGGTTTATGTACCGTTTTGGCAGTAGCTCGTGTATCGGTATATATACATATGTATATTAAATCATAGGTTAATACGTGAACGGACATGCTCCAAACATTTAAGGCTACTTATTGCAATGTAAGACATATTAAGGCTAAGTATTATGGTTGTGTAAGATTTATTTTGATGAAGTCAAGGTGAATGTTATTTGTGTGGCATAGTAAATCACATGTGTTTATTTGTTTTGGTGCTGAGTTGAAGAAATGATACTACCACAACACCCAAAAGTTACATTTCTGTAATAATTGCTTTACTGCAAAACAAATAATTTATATATATGTATATCTTTATAAAAAAATGTGCTTAACAAAATTATTTAAGGTACTCATTTTTGATGTGACAAATCATGGGTCTATTCTCAAATAAATTACAATATCAGTCTAGGACTGTGTACATGGATTACATTTTTAAGCATTGTTTCTCAAGCACATACTATTTTTCTCAATTTTTCAAAGATGTTAAATATACCTTTGCATTGGACACATGTAGTGTTATCCTTCCTACTGTCGTTTATGTTTATATATTCTTCATTTTTTCACTTCTCTTTTTATTATGTGTTTTATCTATTATTTTCATAATTGTAACTTTTATTAGCAAAGTTCATTTTTTTAGGTGTTCAAGGTTAATACCTTCAGTCCTGGAGGATGACTTCATTTGGTCAATCCCACACTGATGCTCATGAGAGATATTTTATTTAAAGAAAATACATAATATTGTAGAAAGGGCTGTACGGATCTTAAAATCCAGATTCAGTTGTTTGCACCAGTCAGGAGGGAAATGCTTTTACAGTCCACCTATGGTGTGTATAAGGATAGTGGGGTGTACAATGCTGCGTAACACATGAATGCAGTGAAATATATATTGGGAATTAGTAAGTGAGGCACCAGCAAGTGATGATTTTGATGAAGCTGACTCAGAAGTAGTTCATGGATCTGTAGAAGGCTTTCACAAGAAAACATGCTAATGTAGTTTATGCTTCATACCATTTTGGAAATATAGAATGTGATTATCTAAACTCAAGATAATATTTTCAAATAATAAACAATGTTTGAAAAGTCCATTATATTTTCTTGGCCTTTTATTTAACTAACATCCTTTTCATAATTTTTCAAAATGTATTTGGGTGAAATAAAACATTTTAATAAATGATAGCATACACCTTTATACATATATTGTATAATTATAAAAAATGGGCTTTTGGGACACTCCGCCCCATTTCAGACCAGCAATAAATGTCTGTGCGCTCATTCTCAACATGTTGCTATTAGTATATACATGATTCTCACTTTTTGTTGCAAAATTAATGTCTACTATATGCAACAAAGTTTAACCATGGGTTGTTAATATAAATGTCACTAGAGATCAGAATAAGAAAAATCTTCAGGTACATCTCTCACTTTTAATGTTGATTTACAGAAGTCTTTTAAGTACCATACAGCAGGGTGCATGGTTTGTAAAACTCAGATATGTATAAAAGTAGTTTTACACATGTCCTTACAGTCCAAACGGTTTAAAACCTATTGTAACTGTCTGAAGTTTGGCTGCTGGCATAGGTAATCAATGGTATAAAGCACATTTTTTAAATAAAACTTATAAAATACTTGAATATATATTTGTTATAGTTATTGCAAATTATTTGTTTAAACACTATTATTTGAAATTTAATTTACCTAACAAATTTTCCCTGACTAAGGACTCTAAAGCCATTGATGTAACAGACTCCCACAGTTACTTACCTATTCTGTGTCCTCTGCTGAGTGTGCAATAAATGTTACTTTCCTTGACAGGATGGCATGGGTCAGTAACCAGTTGCTCTGTGTACTTCAAATGTACACCACTTGTAGTGCACATACCACAGTACCTTCCCTTTGGACCTGACTGGCTCACTTCTGTTGGCCTAAAACACTCTTGTGGTGTCAGAGTGTACTCCTCCCATGCAAGCCCTAAAACGTACATTTTGTATACTGTGAAAATGTTTTACTATATCATCTGGCATCTGTCTAGACTAACCTGGCAATCAGAAGTGGTAAGGGTACAATACCACCATGATAGAGTTTTGTCCGCCTATCTCTATATTCTTCACTGCAACATAAAAACATTTTCATTGTGCCTGTTGTCAACTGCAAAATGATTATATTTAAACATCTTCCTCTGCATCATGCTGCCATCTAAGTTCATACTAAATAGGGTTATACTTTGCTTGATATATATAACAAAGCAATGTCGAGAAAAACATTTGTTAAATCAAAGATTTATTGCTAATACAAAACATATAACATTTAAATACACACATATCCCTACAATCTATACACTATTTTGTATTTTAGCCTAACGTTAACTACTTGTAATATTAAAAACTAAGAACACTATTAACCATAAATAATCAATAACAAACTCACCTCCCACCCACTCTATATCCAACTACAATCATTACCTAAAAATATGACACATACTATGCATTTATTAAATACCTAAACAGTGACTTAAACGTATATTCAGTACAAAAAATAAAACATTAACCCCCTCCCTCTTATACTAAACTTACAGTTATGCTATATATTCTAATGTATTATAATAACTAAGGGGGTCATTCTAACTCTGGCGGGTGGCGGAGGCCGCCCGCCAGAGTTCCCCTCTCCAGAATACCGCACCGCGGTCAGAAGACCGCTGCGGTTATTCTGTGTTTCCCGCTGGGCTGGCGGGCGACCGCCAGAAGGCCGCCCGCAAGCCCAGCGGGAAACCCCCTTCCCACGAGGAAGCCGGCTCCGAATGGAGCCGGCGGAGTGGGAAGGTGCGACGGGTGCAGTTGCACCCGTCGCGAATTTCAGTGTCTGCTGAGCAGACACTGAAATTCTTTGTGGGGCCCTCTTACGGGGGCCCCTGCAGTGCCCATGCCATTGGCATGGGCACTGCAGGGGCCCCCAGGGGCCCCACGACACCCCATACCGCCATCCTGTTCCTGGCGGGCGAACCGCCAGGAACAGGATGGCGGTATGGGGTGTCTGAATCCCCATGGCGGCGCAGCAAGCTGCACCACCATGGAGGATTCAGCAGGGCAGCAGAAAATCGGCGGGAGACCGCCGGTTTTCCTGTTCTGACCGCGGCCAAACCGCCGCGGTCAGAATGCCCTGCGGGGCACCGCCAGCCTGTTGGCGGTGCTCCCGCCGACCCTGGCCCCGGCGGGGTCAGAATGACCCCCTAAGTGCCTGATTTATATGTTGGCCAGAAGGGAAGTGGCAACAGAGTTCTCTTACAACCAACACAGTGCTCTGTCTGCCCAATTTAATGTCGGGCAGATCATCATTTAAGCCATGACGGAGGCTACCCTGTCTCTGCTGTGGCAAACCTCTCCGATTTTGGAGAAGTTTGGCCACAGCAGAGAGAGAAATAGCTACATGTCCACCTGCCCAATTTAGATGTGCAAACATGTAGCCATTTTTACTATTTTCCATTGCCAGGCAAAACCTGGCAGTGAGGGACAGTAAAATTGTTATGTGATTTGTTGTGATATTGAGTGCAGTAAATACTGGCACCCTTTCAGTATCTTTGTTAGTTCAGTCATTTGCCTATTGGAGTATGTTGAAGATTTCGTAAGTATTTTTAATAGTTTATTTTTTTTTACTTCAACTTTTTATGTTTTTGGTATCTCCTCCTTTGTACTACAGCTATGGATGTTGTCACTGTAGCTGATGGTTGTTGTTTTTGCCTTTGTTTTCCCGCAGATGTGGTGGATTGTGAGGATGTTGCTTAAGCTCCCAGCCTCTGTGTGTGTCTAGGAGTGCTTTGTTCAGCTTTAATTTCATCATAATGTTCCTCCATTTCATGAAATCCTTCAGCAATAGTTTCCATTCTCTAAATCCATGTCTTATAAAAAAAATTCTACATTATTCTTGTGAGCTAGAGATTTAAACGGAGAGAGAAATTAATACCAGATTCTAAGCTATAATGTTATTTTGTAAAAATAAAATCTTAATTCCATTTAGGATTGTAAACTATAGTGTCATTGGGCCTGATTCACAAAGGTGAACTTACACTTTCATGTGCGTTTACAAATTTATGTAATTTAGAAAGTAATTTTACTAGCAAAATCTCTAGATCTTTAACAGGGTGTGAGCCACCTATCAAATACATGTAAAAACATATTTAACATCAAACTGAACACATTGTAAAAAAAATGTAAACACAATAATTGTAAAGTTGTACAGTAGTCTTCTATTTATATTATCTTTTATAGACTACTAATCAAAAAGGTTGACTTTTAATTTTTGTACTGAGTTTATAGAATTGACCAACACTAGTCATCTTATTTGTTTTTGAAACGAAACATAAACTTTGGTAAAAACTGATCAACAAAATAATTTATGATACCCATGCTTCTAGTGACTGATTACGAGTTTTGTGGTCGGACCGCCAGACCGCCCGACAGCCATATTGGCAATGCTGAAAATGCCGCCACACCAGCTGTCTTCCAGACTGCACAATTATGAGTCACAAAGGGCCACTGACCGTCAAGCAAAAAATGCAGTCTGCCAGTGGTGCGGTGGCCTGGATATAGGTGGTCTGACCTCCATCGTCATCAGTGCTGCAGCCATCCACTAAACTTATTACTAGCACACAGTCACCATGGCGGCCTACTTCTGGAGGTCAGCCAATGGCAGGCAGGACCACGGCGGTTCACAGTCAGCAAAGTAACAGACAACTGCACACTGGATGAATTAAAAAACAACACAGTTGACACACATCGGCCAAGTGGACACACCTGCAAAGTACATTATAAAACATACCACTTCACAGACCACAATCCTTTGCATTTCCACTGCAAGACACAGAAGCCTGAGTGCATTTTTTTCATAGGGCACATAGATTGGGCACCCCTATTTTTTCTCCATCCTGTAGAACACCCTGCAAACCATTTTGTCCATGCACAACCGATTGCACTTCCCCTGTCATCCGTGGTTTTTTCCCCACCATGTTACGTTAAAAAAATGCCAATTTTTCAGAAGATCAGTCAAGAGTCATGTTGGATGAAATCATAAGAGTAGAGCCACTATCACACCTTTCAGTAGGAAAATCGAAATGCGGGACTGTAGGCACCATCCTGTACACAAAGAAGGACATTAGGAAGACGTGGAATGACCTCAGGGGCAAGGTCTGTTGTCTGGTCTCCAGGCAACAGCTGCAAGCCAAGAAGACTGGTGTTGGTCATCTTAGTGCCCCGTTAATATTGTTTCCCCGGGAGGAGAAAGACATGGCCACCCTGCATCTTGAGGCCTTGACAGGAACAACCTGGGGAGTGTAATCTGGTAAGTTACCACATCAAAAAATGTCACAAAAATGCAGTGTCATGCATGCTCACAACTCACCTTTTGCCACTGTCTTGTTCATGTACATAACCAATATTCAATACTCAGAGTATCTGAGTTTTAACTTTCTCAATGTGTATTGTTGGACCAAACATCACATCTTCCAAGGCCCATCACATCTACTAAGGACATATGTCCAAATGGTGCCTGTAAATCTTACAACATACAAAATTAATCCTAAGACTCGTAGTATGCCTCAACTTGTAAATGTATGCCTAAACCTAAATGCAGTCTGCATAAATATGTAATACCCAAGATTTGTATAGTGTGTTTAGTAGAGAGAGTGACCAGACTGCAACTTCCAGGAGGCACTGTTTCACTAAATCCAAACAACAGCCCAATGGTCACTTGCCCAAATACCTTTGGTTGTGAAATCTCAAATTAAGTGTACTTACCTGGGAGGCCACCATTTGTTTAGTGTATGTAGTAGAGGGAGTGACATGACTGCAACTCTCAGGAGGTACTATTTCTGTAATAGCAACCATCGGATTAGTGGTCACTTGCCCCAACACTCCTGTGTGTTAACTCTCAAATGAAGTTAACTGACCTGGGAGGACAGCATTTGTCAAGTGTTGGGAAGAAGAGATAGTGACCTGACTGTAACTCTCAGGAGACACAGTTTCAGGACCTCCAAAGACCGGCCCAGGAGTCACTTGCCCCAATACATCTGTAAGTGAACTCACAAATGAAGTTCACTCATCTGGGGGGAAAACATTTGTCAAGTATTGGGGAGTAGCGAGAGTGACCTGACAGCAAATCCCAGCAGGCGCTATCTTTCTTACAACAACCACCAGTTTCTGAACTCTCAATTGAAGTATACTTACCTAGGTCAAATCAGTGGGGTGTCTGTCTGCATAGCTCCATCTTGACCTGCTAACCTAAGATGAAACTACTGAGACCAGGAATGACACCTTACCCAGCCTCAGGATACATTACCAGATTGGGAATGGCAGCAGACACATTGACACAGAACTGTGCACATGATGACTCCAGTGACATATACAACAAAGATCCTGGGTCTGCCTGCATCACACTTAACTGGACCTCCAAATTGTCAAAGCCATATATTGCCAAGCCACTATGTTAGCTGCACTGGTGGCAAGTTGCCATTTTCATGTCATCCTACTGAGTGCAACTGATCTGCACATCTCACCAGCAGCTTGAATCAGAATGAGCTGGCATGCTTCACACATGGCATGTCAATACATCCAATACCATGGTTACTTGCTACAATTTACTTTGTACAAAGTCTGTGCTTACTGTAACTATGAAATGTTGGAGGTAGCTGTCACAATACAACCAGTAACAGTGTATGTTTTACTTCAACAGGTTGATCTGCCGCTGGGCACACAGAGGCCACGGAACAGACCTTCATTATCCCTCTGGATGAAGCCCTCAGTGACAACGACACTCCTGGATATCTGGAAGAGGAATACAGTTCTGGCCCATCTGAGCAATCTGGTCAGATGGCAGCAGTGAGTCTCACTGTGCTCACAATATCACTTCCCAGCCCTGTTGCCTCAACATCCCAAGCAACCATACACCCCCCAACCTGTGCCCCTAGGACAGTGTCTAGCATCTCATGCCCCCCAATCCTGGATCCTGAGATGCAGAACCACACTTCGGACAATGAGGGTTCAGGAGCAAGTTGGAGAGGGCACCTCTGGCAAGGGCCCAGATCTGTGGGGGTAGGGTGGGTGGGAGGGATGCTGTTGGCAGCAGTTGAGGCCAGTGTGGCTGCTCTTGGCCAGGACACTATCAATCATGTCTTGAGGGGTCTATCATAAGTACCAAGGCATGATGGGCAAGGTGTTGACCGAACTAAGGGAAATCAAGCAGTCACAGAGGGACATGCATACGGATATGTGGGAACAGATTGGGGCCTACAATACCAATATGGCCTTCCTAACAGTGGTGCTGAAGGACATACACACCACCCTGAGCAGGACTTTTCAAAAGCAGTCTACCCCTTCCTTTGGCTCATCAGCAGCAGGCCCATCAACATCACTGCCAGCCACTGGAAGGGAGGCCCTGCCAGAGGAACCAACAGGCCTCAGACAGCACTACCTCTATAGCAGCAGACCCCCCCCCCATGCAAACAGGGATGTCCGGCATTAGGGGCGGATGGCAAGACCTCCACCACTGCCAGTAATAACCCTCTTCCTCAAGGACCTCCTTTGTGTGTTACTCATTCACTCCGGACTGATCCTGAACCACCTACCATTTCAAATGGGGGAGTACTCTGAACTTTAGACTCCCAATGGTGTGGCTTCTACTCCCATGATTTCACTCACCATGACTGAACCCTTCACATTTCAATTTTTCTGAGTCATGTCACATATATGTTATGTTACTCATAGCTGCATAATAAAATCACCCTTCACTGACTCATTAGCTGCTGATTATGATTTCACATTTAGCCATGTAGACATGTCAGACCATGTAAACCATACAATGAAGAAACCAAGGTACTTGTTCAAGATGGGGCATGTTGCACGTACACAATGTCCACCTCAGGATTACAACCCTCCCACACAAACACATGCATACAAGTGTCTGCTAAGCTAAAGCTGTTATTACAGTATTTAGCACATAGGCTGTCAATATATCTGAATTTTTGAAAATCAAGAATGTTGACTCATACTGAGTAAATGAACAAATTGACAGGTACAGGCCCCCAGACCACAGAAGAAAGGGATTTGTCAGACATTGTCCTGTAGAATAGGCAAACATTGATGTGGTTGATATCAGCAGCAACCAAAGTAATTCTACATCACATAATCAGACATACAGACAGATGGCAGTACAGGACCATCATAATCCAATTTGCATGAATCTGATGGTATGACACAAACATATGTCAGAGTTGTTGCTCAGGCACTGTGACCTACAATGATGAAACACATCAACAGCTACATACAGGTCATACAAAAAGAGTGTTTAGCAAATGTGAATGGAAAATGACTTGGTTGTAAGCTAGAACTACATATTTGATGACCACATGATGAATCAGGCCCACAACAAAGCAAAGTGCAATGGGCACTTCTGAACCTTCACCCAAACATGGTGCACACTGTCTTGATACAAGTCTCATACACCCAAAGTCTGTGACCTACATTACCTGGAACAATCCATGTCCACTTTATATGTCAGAACAGCATTACATACCTGCCAATGTCACAACTCTGATATGCCCACATGAAGATGTTGTAGTGAAGTTACCTGTGCAAAGAACAAAACAAGGAGTATAGGCTTGAAACCATATATATGTCACAAGTCACATGGCAAGCATCTAGAAAACAAAGTACTTTGCAAGACACCTGGCACAAACAAAGCAACATCATCAGGGTGGGGATGTGTCAAAAGCTATCTTATCAAGCAGCCTTTGGCTGAATATTGAAGAGTATCAGCTCCCTGGAAATTTCCCAAACACTCAACTCCATACATTCTTACATCTGCAGTTCATTGTACAGTGACAGTCATGGCATAACATGACATACATTCATGAGAGGTAGCTGTGGATGAGATCTTCTGGCAAGTCAGCTCCTGCCTCTTCCCCACTGTCATCCTCAGTTGGCATTTCAGGATTCTCACTTGGTGGCACTGCAGCGCACCCTCCTCTGGGATGTGTGGGCTATTCCTCCACAGGGCAATGTTGTAGAACATGCAGTATGCCACAGTGATCTGACAAACTTTCCCTGATGAGTACAGTAAGGCTCCACCAGTCCTGTCCAGACACCAAAATCTGGCTTTCAGGAGCCCAAAAGCCCGCTTTACTGCCTGCTGTCTTCTTCCATGGGCCTCATTGAAGCGGACTTCCCCTGGTGTCGTTGGATTCCTCAGCAGCGTCAACAACCAAGGATGGTGTGGATATGCTGAGTCTCTTGTTAAGGAATGGGACATGAGGGAAACAAAGAGTCACTCACTTCATGATTGTAGCACCTGTCATTGCTCACACATAATCAGGCCTTTTGTGACTGACCCACAAGTCAGGCCCCCTCTGGGTGCCGTAGTGACATCAGCTGGGGTTTGGTGCTATTCCGCATTATGGAGGAATCATGGTCTGATTCAGGATAAAGAGCATACACATTTGAGATATAGCGATCTGCCAAACAGACAACTTTCAAATTGATGGAATGGAAGTTCTTTCTTTTGCAATAGACTTGTTCAGTGGTGTGCCATCAGTGGCCCCCACCACATGTGGGAGGTGGGCAAATCCATAAATGTCAGCCTTTACATTGGCTAAATCCTCACATCGGGGAACCTGATATAGTTGTCAATGTGTTTCATCATTGCAGAGAGGAAAGCCTTCAACACCAGCCTGAAAATATATTGGGACATAGCAGCAAATAGGGCCACTTTATGTTGGAAGGACCCTGTGGACAGGATGTGTTATACTGATATGTGTTGTAAAATGGGTGGTATGCAGTTTGGATTACTGATAGATGGCATCAGATCTGGCTCCTACTGATGGCATACGTCCACTATTGTTTGCCTGTTCAGACAGTATAACTGCATGATGTACAGTTCTTCCATGGTCTGAAGGTCTGGCAGTGGAATGTAGATAGGAGGTTGTCGCATCCTCCCTCTCCCAGTGTACCTATGTGTGACAATGCATGATTTGTTACATTAGTAAGTATGCCCACAGCAACATACATAATGCATGGCAACAATATCATGTGACAAAGCATTTCTGACTGGATAGACATGACACACAGTACACATCCCAGCTGGCAAGTACACGAGGGCCACATGTGATCCCTATGATTGGCCACACATGTGTCCACAACATGGGTTTGAGCGAAACTCAACTATCTGCTCCACAATTGCCCCTCAAATTGTGACTGTATTTTCTGGCTGCCAAAAACAACCATCTGCAGTGGTGGCACATGCACTACCACCATATGCCATCTGTGCCATGCGACACGCTACACAAGTTGTTGTGTAGTAGGATCTACATAACAAGACAGAATAAAGATGTTTCTGATGATCCCACACATATATTGTAGGTGTGACAAATTTTACACAGTTATATACATTGTTTCAAACCACCAAAATGTCAGATGCCTGACCTACTCCAGTGGAAATTAGGAACTGACGTGACCACCGGCAGACGTTGTCTAAGAGGTAGGCTGCTTCAACAGTGGTGGACACAGCCATAGGCTAACGTTGTTGCCTGTGGCAGTCACGGCCTAATGGCTGTGTACGTCAGTGGTGATGGCCACCTAAGTGACCACCATGATGTGCAAAATCACTCACTTGACTCCTGACACTGCTGCCAGTAATACCTCCACTACCTGAGCTGTTGTGTGCCACCTCTGGAAGCAATCATGCCACGTCCAGCCTGTGTTAGGTCCCCTGCCTTCTCTCTAGATCAGCTGGAGAGGCTTGTACATGAGGTCCTTTCCCAGTTTGGACAGCTCTATGGCTCACCAGAGGAGCAGGTCAGTACCTCATGTGCACAATGACTCTGTTCAACACAATCCTATCCCTCCTTACAGGCTACAATGTGACCCTGTGTTCCAGTTGGACTTCTTATGTGCCTTTTGTTGCAGTCTGTGGGGCAACATGTACATGGTGCAGGAATTGGTGCCCAGTACTAAATGTTGTGTTCATTAACATTGTGTTATTTGATGTTTTTTGGGGTCCTAGATCCTCCTAGTGTTGTATGTCCATTAGTAAGCATGGAGACTATACTGCTATCCAATGACTTTTCTTTGTTTATGATGGTTGTAAAGGTTACACAACATGTATGTGCATGACAGCATGAGCTGTGTATGCATCTTGTATGAGTCATTAGGCAATCTTGTAAGGAATGTGTATAGTGCCACAGATCTTTTACCCTACATCTGGCATTGCAAAACTGAAACTGTTATCTGGAAGGCATATTATGACTCACTGTGCCCTTCAGGTTGCCACACAAATCACAAGCCTCACTGCGGATGGCCACATGATGTACTCTCATGCATGGAAGTTATAGAAATGTGAGTGTTGTGTTCTGAATGTTCTGTATTCTCAGCCTGCAGAGACTAGAGCCTGTCAAATGTATCTCCCAGTATGGGACATAGTCCAGGCTGTGGGAGAGTCATTGTGGCTATTTAACTGTGGCTCTATGCCCACTCTCTGTACATCAGTAGATGCTTTCATGTAGCCAATATGGTGCTCGAGTGGCATATGTCCCTGGAGGCCTCAGTTCAATGACTAGATAAGGAATAGTACAGAGGTACATCACATTTAGCATCCCTGTGAATGTGTGTCTGTGACTCATGACAGGTGCCTTATTCCCACAGCTCTGTTGTCACCTTCACATTAGTCATAATTTTCCTGTACAGGCTTATTGCACAAATGACAGACCTACAGTGGAGACAGTGTGTAGATTCCTGGGAGGCCATGACATAGTTGTTCAAATTGCAGAAATTGTACAATGCATACCTTTGTATGTTGCATGCCACCTGTGTACTTTAGACACATATGTCCAAAGGAGTGTTCTGTGGTACAGGTACTTACCACAGAACTCCCCCAGAGTAGCACGAGTCTGCATTTGGTAGGCCACAAGTCCACACATGCACAGGGAAGACACTTTCTGTACCCACCATGCCAGTCCCTTCATTGTTGCTCATGTGTAAGGCTGAAGTCTGTACTGTGAAAGTTGGCTGTAGGGACTGTATGCAGTGAGTCAGTCTTGCATATTGTGAATGTGTTGGTCCAGTCAGGCCTAAGGAGTTTACCCTTCAGAAGCCACATTGATGTGTAGTGTTTCATTGTGGCTAACATCACAGTATATTTTGCTGGAGCATGGGCTACATCATGTCAGCAGTCTTGATTATTTATTGTAGGCCATGAGCAGGGTAGTGAGTTAGTGTGCAGATGGATACAAATGTCTGTATTCATGTGCCTGTACCTATTGGCTTGTGTGTTTTACACTTGTGGTGTGCTGACAAATTGCCTATTGTGTGCTTGGTGTTTCTAACGTGTGTACCACAACCAAAAACTTCTCTTTTGTGCTTGGTATTTCTGACGTGTGTGCCACAACCAAAAACTTCTGTTTGTAATTGCTTGATTTGTCTGTTGTATCCATACAGGTAAAACCTATCAGAAGAAGGCGACATAGAGAGACATTGCCCGGACGGTACAGGCCATGGGTGTCCACAGGCGGCAGAGCACCCACTGTTGCAAGAGGTGGGAGGCCCTGAGACACTAGGCCCGGAAGATACCGGTATATTTAAAAATAAAAATGTTACACATTTTGAAACACGTCCCCAGAACTTGAATAAAGATCAGAATGGCAGACCATCTATGAATACAGTTCTGTCCTTTCACAAACAACCCAACAGTTTAAATTATTTGGCTTTTTTACCTATATTCATAACAATGATGGATTATGCTACTTTTTAAACTGTCTTTCCTGCATAAATAGATGTGGAGGTTAAGGTATTATTCATATATAAACACACATGATCCATTATTTGTCCAACTATTTTCAAGGAGCGTAAGTCATTTTTAGGTCGAGCATTCGAGACCTCTTGTATATACTTTAGTATATACTTCTATACTTCTTTGTGGGCTCTCTGCATTTTCATTGGTTTGTTTCAGTGTCCTTAAAAAATCCTTGCTTGCTAGCGGTCAATCCTTGCTCTTTGTCCAACCTTTTCCACAGTTGTACACTCCCCTGGAGCATGGCCCTAATACTTGTACCCTTCCACTTGTGCCAATGTAGCATGTGCTTAGGGACTACTATTCTGAGGCTAATAGCATTTGACCAGAGCGCTGGATGTTTCCAGTGGCTCCAGTCTGTTTCTGTTAACAGGGCTCTAAATCATGTTCTTCTCTGGTTACATGTGCTGTGAATTTAAAGACTGAGGTCAAATGTTAGAGGCTGTTTTATGAGGGCGCCTATTTCTGCCTCCTGCCTCACCGGTGCAAAGACAATTGATTTTCTTACGCACTGCCTATGTGTAGAGAAAATCGCTACTGTTGCAATAATTAAAGTATATTCCCCCAATTCAAAATGGCCGCTGCACGTCATGCGCGATGACGTAATTTACGTCATGACGACGCCGTCTCTTTTGTTCGCTGTTTCTTGTTTCTTTTGTGCTGTGTCGTTAAGAGTGCATGTGTTTTTGAACTGTCCTATGTGCTTCTTTCCCTTTGTTGCTGTCTGTCACCTTCCTGTTGTGTTTGCTCGTATGCTTCTCCTCATTGCCTCCCCCTCCTGTGCGCTCTGTGTTTTTGCCCCATTGTTCCCAGACTATCTTGTGTTGTTTTTCGCATTTGTTTCCCCTCCAAGTTTGATTTTGTGTCTGTTTTCCTCTTCCTCCAGTGTTGCTTTTGCATTTGTTACCCCCTCACTCGCTCGTTTTATTTTCGCATCTGTTCCCCTGCTCACCTAGTTGTATTATGTTTTGTTTAGTTACTGATTGAATTTGTAACGGTAACAAATGCTTTGATTACATACTCTTGTAATGAAAATACAGTGCGGGGAAATTGACAGCACAACCATTCAAAGATGTCGGCCACAATCCACTGAACCTGGATTAAGTATTTGCTGAAATGGCTCTCCGTTTTTGTTTTCCATAACACTGCAGATAACGTGGCTTGTAAGTATCTCCCCCACACCTCGACTCTTCAAGACTATATCTATGAGTGAGTTCTGTTTACTTTGGTCTCTTTCTCACTTTCTCTTCTCCTTCTATCATATCTCTTTCTCTCTCTACCTTCATTGCTCTGTCCCTCTCTCCTCATTTTGCCTGCTTGTCATATCGCACCCTCCTTTGTTCGTTATTGATCTGTCCATTCTAGAACCTTCTTCCCTTCTCTTCCTCCCCTCTCTCTCTTAATCTCGTTTTTTGCTGAAAAGTTTCCATTGGTTTTTAAGACTCATTTCCGGACAAATACACACTTTCTGGGCATGCTCCTTACTGGTGTCATGTGAAATGTACTGGGAGCAGCTTAGCCATACAGCCGTTACATAGTGTGTTCGTAAATAGGTTCTTCGGTGTTTCAAAAGATGTGCAATCTTTATCGGTGAGAGTGCTGTGCACTTTCCCACAGCTGCCCCTTGAGTCCTTTTTTGCTTTCTTTGTAGTATTTGGACTAGTTTGATGGTCTTGAGGTGTCTCTCGGCACGCTTTAGTATATTTTGCCTCTGGCTGTGGTGCGTTTGCAGAGTCAAAGTTCTCCGTTTTAAACTAACTGCTTCTCAGGTGGTTCCTGGCAGGTTCATGGAGTCCCTTTATTTGTGGAAATAAATTACCAATTATTTTTTCACCAAAGTCTTTTATCCATAATTAGCATTCTTTGTAAAGGGCCCACCATGTCAAGGGGCGGTACCTCCTGTGACTGTGAAGGAATACCTTCAGGACCAGCTTTTGTTTTATGTTTCACTATGTCTGTAGTTACTACTTTCTGCTCTGTATTTTTAACTTCAGCAGGTTTCTGATTCCTGACTTATATCCTGCTGCCACCCCTACCCCCCCAGCTTGGTGGGGTGTGTTTAACTTAAGCTCTATACTAGCTACAGGACTATCAACACCCCTCACACTGAATGTGTGTTTCTCTATCCTTCCTTACTCTTTTTTTCTCTCCTCTATCTCCATTTTGCTCTCTCCCTCATTTATCTCACGCTTCTTCCTCCCACGATTCTCACTCCCTTTCCCTTCTCTTTAACTCTTCCCTTCTACATGTCATCAAACTCACATAACTGGCCATTTCTCACTCCATTTCTCACTTTCTCTTAAGCTTTAACTCATTCTCCCTCATCTTCCTTAGTTTCTTATTCTCTTCTAGTCTGTCTCTCCTTTCTCCTCTTCCTCCACTTCTCATCTTTCCATTCCTCCTCCTCTCATCCTTCCTTTCCTCCTCTCCTCATCATTCCTCCTCTTCTCATCCTTCTTTCCTCCTCTTCTCTTCATTCCTTCTCTTCTCATCATTCCATTCATCTTCTTCTCATCATTCCTCCTCTTCTCGTCATTCCTTTCCTCCTCTTCTCATCATTCCTTGTCTCCTCTTCTAATCCTTCCTTTCCTACTCCTCTCATCCTTCCTTCCCTCTTCTCATCATTCCTTTCCTCTTCTCATCATTCCTTTCCTCCTCTTCTCATCATTCCTTTCTTCTTCTCATCCTTCCTTCCCTCTTCTCATCATTTCTTTCATCTTCTTCTCATCATTCCTTTCCTCTTCTTCTCATCCTTCCTTTCCTCTTCTCATCCTTCTTGTCCTCTTCTCATCATTCCTCCTCTTCTCATCATTCCTTACCTCCTCTTCTCATCCTTCCTGTCCTCCTCTTCTCATCCTTCCTTCCCTCTTCTCATCATTCCTTTCCTCTTCTTCTCATCATTCCTCTTCTCATCCTTCCTTTCCTCTTCTCATCCTTCCTTTCCTCTTCTCATCTTTCCTTTCCTCTTCTGGAAGTGCTTTAGTTATATGCAGGGACACTGGAATTATATGGCAGGAAAAGACCTAATTATGAGGCAGGGTTAACCTATTAATGTGTCAAAAAAAGTCCAGTTATGAATTTACAACACCAATAGCTCTAACTCAAGCAAATGCGAGACCTATTGCATTGCAAAAGCTTGTTTTAAAAGCTATTATACACGGTAGCCTGAGGCAGGCCTAACAAGTCTAAACATCTGGCTATGTCTTCCTTCACTAATTATACTAAATATACTGCATAGAAAACTATGCATAGATATATTGCAAAGGAAGAAGGGCATAACGTGTAAAGCTGACTATTCCTACAAATTAAACATCTTGGCCTTAACAATCTCTCTTTCTCAAAATCTTGAAGATCTGCATGAATTAGCCCCCAACAACAATCAGTACAACAGAACATCAATCAAACAAGCTACATTTGAGATTCAAGGAATGAAAAGTAGAGTGGTATATTTAGTACCATTTCAACAAACAGAGTGCAGCAAGTTAATTTGCTGTGCTGTGTCAACAAAACAGAGAAGAACAACGCAATGATGATTACCATATTGGTCTGTTATGTTGTCTCCTAGCCCTGTGTCAGTTGTTGTTGGCTAGCCCCAATGCAGTCAACCCTGCACCATGGTGGAAGGGTGGCTGTGTTGTACACAGGAGAGGTTCGATGTGGAAGGAGTAACTTCTTGCACAAATTCTATCTTTTGCAGGTTAGTACACTTTGTACGTGTGCATTAGAATGCATCATACAGACAAAGATGAAGAAGTAACAAGTACAAATTGTTTACAAAGTACACCAGGCATGTGTAGGTTCCCAAATGTGGATACAATGCATCTTTGTATCATTTGTGTTATAGGGTTTTGAGTCAAAATATGTGTTTGGCTGCAGTGCATCAGCACACACCCCATATTAAGGCTGCCTGACACAAGGTGATGCAAGGCAGCACTATGTGCTACAATTTGTTTCTTTTTGCTTAAAATGGAAAATGTTGATTGGGTTGCATTTCTAATGTTGCTTGGGTTGCGTTTCTACATTTCAAAGAACTTATGCTGTTGGGGTTTCCCCCCAAAAAATAGCACAACCTGGATATAAATTCTTACTTACTTATAAAAAAGTATTGTTAACACTAGACAATAATACCAAATTCCTATAACATTTGCTATATTTGTATTGTACTTCAAATAACTTGAAAATATTTAAAAAATATTTTTATTTCCCCACATATCTACATCTTACCTAGCTGTCCAGCAAATTCAATGCCTAGATAGCGCAGCAGGACTTCCTCGCAGGATACAACATCTGACCAGCAATGCTAGACCTGCATCACTGTGCGCTCTGTTCTTTCCACATATGTTAGATAATGTTGTACCCTATCTCACAGCTCCTTGTGCTCCTTTAAAGGGTAACCTTGTGCAACTTGGGCACCAAACACTAGCATCTGAGGGATGTAGTGGATGACGAGAGAAACAAGGGTGCCTACCTCCATCTTCACAAAATGTTCCTTCCTTCCCTTACTAGACATAGCTACATTAAGGACCTGATTCACAAAGGTAAACTTACACTTTTGTGTAAGCTTATGATTTTTTTGTTCACAAACAATGCGTTAATAATAAGCTAACAACTGCAGAGACTCTGTAGTCAGGGAGGTGAACTTTGCACATAAAAAGAATGGATCAGATGATCCAGTAGTGAATCCTATCTTGTTTTAATGGGAAGCAGGAGTTAGCTTAGCCTTCTGGCTTGCACACCTATGCCCCCGTCACCCAGTGACTTTTACCCTTCTTAGCGTGCTCTGATTTAGCACAATTATTTAATTATACCCTTCCAAGATGGCTGCATTGTTTTTAGTTAGGACAATGTTTTAGTTTTGTGGTATTGGTGCCACTCTGCTAAGAGATCACTATCAGCACCAGAGATAGATAAGATGTAGGTATTCACATTAGGTACTTTCCCACTTTGTGCTTTCAAGGGAATTGTTCATGTAAATACAGCCCAAGTAGCCTTGTTATCTACTGTTTGGGAACAGACCTACGTCAGGGGCCTGAGCAGATCTGCATAAAGGCACCTCACATAGACAGATAGTCAGAGGGATTCCTACCAGATGCCATCAACACTATCCATGCTGCACGTCGCCTTGATGCTGACTCAGTCTTCGTTACCCTATGGAGTCTGAGCTACAGACCTCATTCCAAGGTAACAAGGTTTGGGGGACTCTTCTCATGGACACAGCATTGGCAGATCAGGTTTAACACACCTAGCTCTCTTTAGGTTAGAGATTAGGTTAATCTTGCTAGGGTAGTAGGACGTATTTCATATCTCATGACATTTTGGCCCTCATTCCAATCCTGGCGGTCTGTGACCGCCAGGGTGGAGGGCAACGGAAGCACCGCCAACAGGCTGGCGGTGCTTCCAGGGCCATTCTGACCGTGGCGGTAAAGCCACGGTCACAAAAGGGGATCCGGCGGTTTCCCGCCAGATTTCCCCTGGCCCGGAGAATCCTCCATGGCGGCGCTGCATGCAGCGCCGCCATGGGGATTCCGACCCCCTTCCCGCCAGCCTGTTTCTGGCGGTTTACACCGCCAGAACCAGGATGGCGGGAACGGGTGTCGTGGGGCCCCTGCTCTGCCCATGTCACTGGCATGGGCAGTGCAGGGGCCCCCTAACAGGGCCCCATTAAGATTTTCACTGTCTGCTTTGCATACAGTGAAAATCGCCACGGGTGCTACTGCACCCGTCGCACCCCTGCAACTCCGCCGGCTCCATTCGGAGCCGGCTTCATTGTTGCAGGGTCTTTCCCGCTGGGCCGGCGGGCGCCCTTTTGGCGGTCGCCCGCCGGCCCAGCGGGAAAGTCGAAATGACCCCCGCGGTCTTTTGACCGCAGTGCGGTCTTTCGACGGGGTTACTTTGGCGGGCGGCCTCAGCCGCCCGCCAAAGTTAGAATGACCCCCTTTATGTTGTTGCAAGATGGTGGGGATCTTTGTATTCATGACTCTCGTGTTCACAATTTTGTTTCTTACATTATTCATTATTCTTATAATTGCAGCCCATGGAACTTATCATAGAATGCAGTTTTGTTAAATAAACCTGTTTAAAACGTTACTGCATCTCCTTCATTGCCTGTGTTTGATTGAGATATGTGATTCATGTGAGAAAGGGGTAATCTCCGTTTAACCACGGCACTACCTGAGATGTCGCACTCTTGAGTCCATGCGTAAAGGCTGCCACAAATCACCTTTTACTGTTTGGGTTTTTGATGAGGTGCTGCTTGTGAGCTGGGAGGGTTGGGAAGACAGTTGTGACTTGAAGTAGGACTGGCATAGTCACCTACAAACATAAGTTCTGTCATCCTTAAACCAGCAGTCTTGCCTAGAGCAAGAGTCAAACTATGAATGGCGCCCCCAACGATGGTGTTTAGGCACTAATTTACAGATACCCTGACTATCACTGTCTCACATACAGCAGGTACCCTTAGTACCATTATACGGAGACGTCCGTGGTCTTGGGGAAGATCCTCCTCGGCTGAACAGGGAGCATCTATTTAGGCTGTAGGTTGTTCAAGCTCAAACCATTAAAAGGACTTTTCTCCCCATTTGGTGTTCCATCTCTTTACTCACTTCACAATATGTCTAACGCCATAGGCATTCCTGAGAATGCTAAGCAAGAATTAACATTACACCTAGTAACGCATGGCTTAACAGAGGAGGGCAGGGATGTTACATTCATAGTAGAAGCTAGTGAAGCTTACCAAACAGAAACATTCTACTCTTGGATCACCTTTCCTGAGGAAGACCAAAGATCATTCACATTCCACACATATAGAATTGCAAACATACCTCAATGGTACCAAGCATACCAGTATCTTGAAATCCCGATTACTTATCAAGAACATCAGAACTGGTTTAATGGCACCCTACTACATGTTATACAACCCTTGAGATTAGTAATGAAGGACCAACATGGCCTATGTTTGTCACATACACCCCTCACTCAGGTACATAAAACATGCAGACAGTAGACCTGCAAAATCTATACATTGAGCTAGTAACACCATAGAGATGACTTGTTCAGTTCATAATGTGAACTCTGAACACTACACCAGCACCATTGGTAACAAGCACCACCAGCACCTGCTGGATACCAATTGGCTACTACTGGGATCAATCCACAAACAGTACATTCTATCATGGGTAAAGTACCCACAGAACAAGAGCAAATTGTGTTCTGGATAGCACAGTAAACAAATCAGCTGGAATCTGTGTTTCCCTATACTGGACCACAGGAGAAACACAGAATTCTCACAATGTGCTTGTCCTTCAGGATGATTCTCTCGGTGGATGACTGTGCCACATGGGGTATAGTCTTCACTACAATTTATACTACCACAAATGGTACCCCGACACTTGCCAATGTACCGGAAGTGTTAAAAAAATTCAGAATGAACACGGCGCTGTACCTGCCCTAGATTTGGGGATGAAATTAATGCATAACTTCAAAGCAGTCTTCTCAATCATACTCAGTAACATTAAAGGGGAAGCAGTAGCATGGCCTATACACTAGCGCCTCTGAGAGATTCCACAGTTTGACCAGGAGAAACAGCTACAGAAAACAATTTCCGACACCTATACCAGTCTAGGGCGGGATAGTTTCGGAGCCATGTCGAAAAAGCTCAAAATACAGAGTACCACCTCTAAGGAAGGTACTAAACAAGTACCGGAGGGTTTGAAAAAGCACTGGGATAAACAGAAGCAATTTAAAGACAGTTGAAATCAGGGAGCAGATTCTCCATACCGGAAAACTCTGACAGGAGATATACTATCAGGAATAGAGAAAATATAAAAGCTCCTGACAGATATACTGATTCACGTCCCTCTCGTTCCTTTCAGGATGCACCGGATAGACGTAGCGAGAGAGTGGGCTGGTCAGAGCGACGTCTTGACTACATGAAACAGAAGAAAGACTCACCACAGTCTTCAGACAAAAATGAAGACAAGTCCCCACAACAAAAGCCACAGTTTAAAAAGAGAAAGGTGGCAGCACTGTTAATTAAAAACGCCAGTACGCTTGAGAACACTGCTGAAGAACACGATGTGGGCAGTGACACTGTTAGACAGCGCAGCAGAAGTCACAATATGTCGCCAGTGTCTGAAAGATCATCTGTACAGCAACTAGTGACTACATTGCAGTTGTGTCTGCGGACGGGTGCATCCTCCTACCCGAGAAGGTTTATTAATTAAAAATTCAAATTGAGGGAGAAGTAGAACACACCATTGGTGTGATACTCTGGGATGAACTTGGTCGTGATTTCCTGCCGGCTGAGAGGGACTGGCCACCCGAGCATGTCCGTAAGCTCCCACATGGGGAAGATGTCATTTTGCCTTCTTTCTCTGATCTTGTTCCAGAAGTGGTAAAACAAGCCTATGATGTCAATTGGGCTTTAGCGCAGGCACCTGCATTGTACCGCAATCATGTAGGTTGGGACAAGGACTCACCTTGTCATGTAATACCTATCAGGTATACACCCCAGTATCAGCCACAATATCCTGTTAAACATGAAACAAAAGTTCCAGTGAGGGAGATCCTTACTCAGCTCAAGTACCAGGGAGTAATTGAACCCTTTGTCTCTGCAATGAATAACCCGTTGTTGGACATGGCCCTTTGGCAGGTTCATCCCCTGACTTTTTGCCTCCTTCCTCCTATTTTTTCTGACCTCTCACTGTTGGCTCTAGGTCTCTGGTCACTTTCTCACTGCTGATCAGTGCTAAAGTGCAAGTGCACTCCCTTCTAAAGTTGGTATGATTGGCTTATACCTAGTTGGCATATTTAATTTACCTGTAAGTCTCTTGCACAGTGGTATCCCTAAACCCAGAGCCTGTAAATTAAATGCTACTAGTGGGCCTGCAGTGCTGCTTGCACCACCCACTGAAGTAGCCTTTCAAATCTGTCTCAGGCGTGGTAGTGCAGGGCCAATGTGCTCAGTTTCCTGCCACAGGGACCTGGCATCTAAATGTACTTGCCAGGCTCAGAATTCTCCTTTTAATACATGTAAGTCACCCCTAAGGTAGGCCCTAGCTAGCCCTAAGTGCAGGGTGCTAGGTGCGGAGAAGGCAGGATATGTGTCTAGTAGCACGGTCTGTCCTGACAAACAGCCTATTTGGTTTCTCACTGCTGTGATTGCTGCCTTCTCATAGGATTGCATTGGAAATGCCCTGCCTTACGCGTAGGGGTATTGTCTGGTTTATGAGGGGTAGTGTAGGTATGTTTGGTATGGTTGTAATGGTAGTAAGAAATGCTGCTTACTGGTATAGGTGGATTTTGTATTACTATTACAGGAATGCCACTTCTAGAAAGTGAGTATTTCTCTGTGCTTATGACAGGTGTTTTACAGCTTGAGTCCAATCCACATCTCGCAGAGTGACAGTTGGGCTTTGTGCATACTTTTCAGACTGCCAGAACACAGGGAGGGTGGAAGTGTCACAGAGGTGCAGCTGCATACTGAATAGTCTTCATGGGCTGAGTGAAGGGAGAGGGGGGACCTGTGACTGTGCTTTGTGGCGCCCTCCTGCTGTTGCTGCTTCTGTCTGTGCTAAAGGACAAAGACTGGACTTTGTGTTGCCTTCCTTCTTGTGAAGAACTCTCCAAGGGCTTGATTTAGAGTTTGCCTCCTGTTGTTTGAAGTCTCAGGGACAGTATAGAGTTCTCTCTGCCAGCACCTGGAGTCTATGCTGAGAATCTTACTGTGTCAAGTGGTGCCCATCCAGTTCCTGGGACCCTGAAAGGAGAAGCTGGCAGCCCAAGAGTGTGAAATCCACGCACCGACCGCTGTGGGGGAAAAGATCGAAGCAACTCTGATCTGCTGCTGCAAAATCGACGAGTCCCTGGCTTCACGGCTGAAAATCGATGCTCGTCTGCAAAGCGACTGGAAAATCGATGCCCGCGGCTGGAGAAATTACATGCAGCATTGCTGACGGAGGCTGGTGAGATCGCAACCTGCGCTGCGTGGTTTTCGGATCATCGTGCGGCAGGATTTCTGACGTAAACCTCACTGGACATTCAAAAACAACGCAAGGCCTGCCCGGACCCGAGAGTGCGGTTCAAATCAATGCATCGCTCTCCTGCGGAGAGAAGAAACAACACATGCCGACTCGACTGAAGGAGAAACGACGTAAGGTCTCGCTCGTGAGTGAAATCGACACATCGCAAGCCCTTTATGATGCACACCTGCCCGTGCGGGATTATTTTTGACGCATCCAGGTACATTTCGCGTGGTGTTTAAAATTAAATCAAGATTCTTTTTGGTTTTTCATTGGTTGTGTATTGTGGAGTTTTGTCGTTTTGGTCTTGTTTTGTTTAAATAAATCTTCTCTATTGTTCTAAACCTTCGTTGTGTCATTTTGTAGTGTTTTCATTGAATTACTGTGTGTGTTGGTACAAATACTTAACACCTAGAACTCTGAAGTTAAGCCTTCTGCTCGTGCCAAGCTACCAAGGGGGTGAAGGGTAGATAGCTGAAGGTGATTCTCTTTTAACCTGACTAGAGTGAGGGTCCTTGCTTGGATAGGGGGCAACCTGACTGCCAACCAAAGACCCCATTTCTAACAGATGTCATCCACATAAGACAATGCCTCGGGATCAATATCATGCAATATTGATGTTACAAGGGCTGAGAACAGCCCTGGATTGTTCTTGGAGCCTTGGGGACAACGGCAGAAGTGTTTTTGTGAGCCAAATGAGAATGCACTCCGGTCCAGACTTTAATGGGCTAAATTCTGGCAGAAAAAACATTGGAAATATCCAAGGTTGTTTTGTATTTTTTGCACACACTGTTATTAATCAGTGCTGTGCTATGTCAATTTTGTATAGCGTATGTGCGTGTATGACTGTTTAAGTGTCTGTAATCTATGACTATTCTGTAGGAATGGTCTGGTTTTTCAACGGGGCATAATGGGTGTTAGAAAAGGGGTTTCTGGTTGGCTAGGGTATGCACCTAAGCCAAGCAGAACCTACCCTCTCCAGTCAGGGCAAGGGAGTTACACACCCAAGGTAACCCCCTTGGTAGCCTGGCACGAGCAGTCAGGCCTATCCCAGAGGCAATGTGTAAAGCTTTTGCACAACACACACAACACATGTGACGCACTATCCCCACCACAAAGGAAACGCAACGCCAAGTTATATAAAAATAAGCTCTATTGTACACAACGTAATTATTAGACCAAACACAACATGTCAGTAATACCCTGCTACTCAAGCAGTTGTCAGAACATTACACTATAGTTACTCTGCAGAACCAGGAGTAGTCACACACAACACACAGGTTACTTATTATTTTGCAACATAAGCAGTAGTCAGGAATCACATGACTAAATAAATGCACTTGTCATAGAAATATCATATCATAAGAAAACATATAGCAATTCATGAAAACATAACAGTGTAGAATGCCCTCAAAAGGAACATTAGCAAATAGATAAGGCACATCATCAGAAGAGACAGGAAAAGGTATTAATCTATAATGTCCATATCAGGATCATTCAGAAACCATATATCCCCAAAAACAGTACCTGTTTACTGGTGTGAAGGCACCTCTAGTGCCACGAAGAGACGAAGAGAACAAAGAGGGCCCCTGGCGCTCCACTGCGCAAAAAAGGGGCCATATGATATTTGGGGGGAGGGGGCAACACGCACCCACTACTGTTTTTATAATGGGCCCCTCCTGGGGCCTGCGATCTCTGGGTGATCCACCCAGGCTGCAACTGGCCATCCAGAGGGGAGGCCAAAGCCAGCACAACACTATGGGACTTCAAAAATAGGGGCCTCACGTGACTCCTGCGGGGGCCTTTCAAAGCAATTTAGGGCTCCGATGGGGCAGGGTGAGCCTCCAATGAGGCTTCCTTCCCCCCCGCCCATCCACACAGCAGCAGATGGGGCCCGGTGGGGTGGGGAGCCTCCGTTGAAGCTTTCTTTCCCACCCGGCTTCTTCAGCAATAAAAAGGCCCACCTGGGCAGCAGCGGTGAGCAGGCCTGCCTTAGGGGCGCTCCTCAGTGCGTGCTTCGCCTCGGGGGCATGGTAGGAGCGTGCTCACTCATTCCTTGATTTCAGTTGTGCCCCGGGGGTCCCAGGGGCAACGTGATTCTGGTGTGCTTTCAAAACAAAGCTGGGTCATGGCAGTGAATCCCTTGGCAACAATGCGCTTACGAGCGCTGGGGGCAATTCAATGAGTCGGTCGCGGCGGTGATTTTTAATGGCAGCAGAGCGCTTCATGAGCGCAGGATGCAAAGGCAGCACTTTCCAAAGCGCTTATGATAGCAAACGGAAGCACTCTTCAAGGTGCCAAGGCAGAAGGCAGAGTGCTTTTCCAGGTGCTATGCCCATAATAAAAAAAAGCACAAACAGCACTCTTCCAGTGTCACCTCAAGCAGTTGCAAGAGTCAGGGGTCACAGCACCCATGCCTTGGGGGACAAAGTCCAAAGGAAGCAGAGGGGGTCAGGGCCCAACCCCAGGCCAGAACAGGGTAAATGCAGGCAGTTGGGAGTTCCTCCACACAACCAAGCAGGTCACAGGTCACCACACAGCATGGTGAGTCCCTCTAGCAGCATTCTATGTCCAGTTAAAAAAATGCCACCAAATTGTGGGGAAAACTCACCCTGTACTTATACTTAGTTGTACAGTGTGTTAACAAAGAAGGGGAAAGGAGGTTCCAACCAGTTACAACTGGTTCGGGGATTGTCCCCTCTCTCCTTCAGCACAGTCTCCAAACATCAGTTGGGGATAAATTACCCTTTTGTGTGAGGCCAGGGCACAGCCTTTACAAATGCCAAGAGGCAGAGGTTCCTCTTGGTTTCCAGAAGTGTTCTAAAGTCTGTGGTTTTGGGTGCCTTTCTTATACCCATGTTTCCCTTTTAAGTAGGCCCATTTCAAAGGAAAGTCTCTCTTGTTTGTGAAATCCTGCCTTGCCCAGGCCAGGCCCCAGACACACACCAGGGGATTGGAGACTGCATTGTGTGAGGGCAGGCACAGCCCTTCCAATTGTGAGTGACCACTCCTCCCCTCCCTCCTAGCACAGATGGCTCAACAGGAAATGCAGCCTACACCCCGGCTCCCTTTGTGTCACGGTCAAGTGAGAGGTGCAACCAGCCCAACTGTCAAACTTACCCAGGCAGGGAATCCACAAACAGGCAGAGTCACTGAAATAGTTTAAGCAAGAAAATGCCCACTTTCTAAAACTGGCATTTTCAAACACACAATCTTAAAATCAACTTTACTAAAAGATGTATTTTTAAATTGTGAGCTCAGAGACCCCAAACCCCACATGTCTATCTGCTCCCAAAGGGGAGCTACACTTTAATCACATTTGAAGGTAGCCCCCAGGTTAAGCTATCAGAGGGACAGGCCTTGCAACAGTGAAAAACAAATTTAGCAATATTTGACTGTCAGTATATACAAAACACATTACTATGGGGGTCATTACAACCCTGGCGGACGGTGTTAAAGGTGCGGTAATACCGCAAACAGGCCGGCGGACCAAAAAAGGGAATCATGACCCTGGCGGAAACCGCCAATAAAGACAGCCACTTTAACACCCCGCCCACCACGGCGGTACAGACAAGCAGCGCGGCGGTCACCGCCAACAGACAGGCGGAAGACAATGTACCGCCCATAGTATCACAACCCGCCAATCCACCACCTTTTCCGGGGCGGATTCACCGTGGATATAAATACGGCGGAAACAGTTCCTGCAATGGGAAAACGCTCACCTGAACACATCCCACGAGGAAGGAGGACTCCATGGATCCGGAATTACAAATCGTACCGGTCCTTGTATTCCTACTCATCTACGAAGAGCAACGCCGGCACCGGCGAAGACAATGGTGAGTACTGCACCTACGACATAGGGGAGGGGGTAGGCAAAAGTCAGGGGGACACACACGAAACACCCCCACACCCACCCTCACCCACTACAACACACACACCAATGCATTCACAAACATCACAGTAACAACCCACAACCCCCCCGGAAGAACGCAAACACAAAACAAAATCAGTTCAAACATTGTAATGTTTCAATATACATGTCTCAAATATATACAGAAATATGATAAAATCATTCAAAAGTATATACATTACGTGAAGTAGTTCATATATGCACATATCAATGTCCGTGCACCACTAGTCCAAAAATGCATGGGCGAGGCCCACACAAGATACCTGTCCACAAACGGAGAGAACACTGCAGAGGCATCAGAGAGAAATACAACAGGCACCTCAGGGGGAAGGGAAAGGGGGTCACCTCAGCCGGATGAGTGCAAAGCCAGATCCACGACGGGGCACCATGCCCATTGATGTATCCTGGGGAGTGCAAAGCCAAGTCTCTACAGTGGGTGGTTTGCCCACTGTACCATCATGGGGAGTGCAAAGCCACAGTCTCACAAGTTTCTACAGTGGGTGGTTTGCCCACTGTACCATCCTGGGGAGTGCAAAGCCACAGTCTCACAAGTCTCTACGGTGGGTGGTTTGCCCATTGTACCATCCTGGGGAGGGCAAAGCCACAGTCTCACAAGTGTCTACAGTGGGTGGTTTGCCCACTGTACAATCCTGGGGAGTGCAAAGCCACAGTCTCTCAAGTAGATAACAGCCACCACTGGTTCTGGAGGGGGACTGGTGCCCAGACTGGATTAGTCTCCCAGTGACAGTTCCTGTCCCATCACTGTCCCAGCTGCACATGGGATAACGATGCTTGATGTGGCGGTCTTTTCCTTCTTCAGCGGTGCATGCCCTGTTCAGTGGTACTTTGCCATGGCGGTTCTGGACTGTTCAGCGGTGCTTTGCCATGGTGGTATCTGGACTGTTCAGCGGTGCTTTGCCATGGCGTTACTGGACTGTTCAGCGGTGCTTTGCCATGGCTGTTCTGGACTGTTCGGCGGTGCTTTGCCATGGCGGTTCTGGACTGTTCAGCAGTGCTTTTCCCTGGCGGCCTCTGGACTGTTCAGCGGTGCTTTGCCATGGCGGTCTCTGGACTGTTCAGCAGTGCTTTGCCATGGCGGATCTGGACTGTTCAGCTGTGCTTTGCCATGGCGGCCTCTGGACTGTTCAGCAGTGCTTTGCCATGGCGGTCACTGGACTGTTCAGTGGTGCTTTGCCATGGCGGTTCTGGACTGTTCAGCGGTGCTTAGCCATGGCGGGCTCTGGACTGGGCATTGGTGTGTGGCATGACGTTCTCTGGACTGGACATTGGTGTGTGGCATGACGTCCCTCATTGCCCAGCAGGGTTGTGGCTGCCGGGGCCCTCCTGGGCACTGACTCCGGCGGTGGCGGTGGTCTCCTGACCAGTGACGATACTAGGGCCCTCCTGGGCACTGACTCCGGCGGTGGTCTCCTGACCAGTGACGATACTTGGGCCCTCCTGGGCACTGACTCCGGCGGTGGTCTCCTGACCAGTGACGATACTTGGGCCCTCCTGGGCACTGACTCCGGCGGTGGTCTCCTGACCAGTGACGATACTTGGGCCCTCCTGGGCAATGACTCCGGCGGTGGTCTCCTGACCAGTGACGATACTTGGGCCCTCCTGGGCAATGACTCCGGCGGTGGTCTCCTGACCAGTGACGATACTTGGGCCCTCCTGGGCACTGACTCCGGCGGTGGTCTCCTGACCAGTGACGATACTTGGGCCCTCCTGGGCAATGACTCCGGCTGTGGTCTCCTGACCAGTGACGATACTTGGGCCCTCCTGGGCAATGACTCCAGCTGTGGTCTCCTGGCCAGTGACGATACTTGGGCTCTCCTGGGCACTTACTCTGGCGGTGGTCTCCTGACCAGTGACGATACTTGGGCGCTCCTGGGCACTGACTCTGGCGGTGGTCTTCTGACCAGTGACGATACTAGGGCCCTCCTGGGCACTGACTCCGGCGGTGGTCTCCTGACCAGTGACGATACTTGGGCCCTCCTGGGCAATAACTCCGGCGGTGGCCTCCGCACCATTGACGACGGTGCTGGCAGTTGTGTCCCGGCCGCCGGGAAGGATGCCGCCCTTCTCCACCGTGATGCTCACACCAGGCTGTGCAGACTTCTTCTGCCCCTTCCCCACCTTTGGAGGAGTCACAGCTGACTCTGCTGGGCTCCCTGTGAGTTGTTTTGCCTCCAGGAGTCTTCACACGGTCCCGTTGGCCACTTTCCAATTTCAGAGCCTTTACAGGGGGTGGACTGGCAGTGCCTTGGCTCCGTGTCACACTGCCTGCCCTGGTGGCCGGTGCACTCCACACACCTTGAACACGCACCACTGGTACAGGAGGCTTTTTGGCTGAGGCACTACGACGGGACTGATGAAGTGGAGGGGGGGGTTGGGGCAAAAAGGTCAACTTTACAGAGGGACAGTTTCTGACGAACACTGAGATGGGTAGCTGGAGGGGGTCTGGGAGTGGAGTCTGGGAGTGGAGGAAGAGGAGGTGGTTGTAGGAGGTGTCACTTTAGGTGTTTTGGGTGCAGGTGCTGGTACTGGAGGCTGTCGTGAGGTGGACGGCTGTTCGGTGGGTGTGTGCCTGTGTTTGTGTACTTTGGGAGGGGGCGTCACAGACACACTGGGAGAGGACACAGGGGACGTGTAAATGGGACTGGAGGTGGTGAGTGCAGGTGAGTGGGGTGTGGTGCTGGGTGTTCTGGTGCGAGTCCTGGTGCCTGTAGCTGTAGTGCATGCAGGTGAGAGTGTAGATGACACTGGGAGGGAGAAGGGAGACGACGAGGAGGGGGACACAGTGGAGGCAGTGGATGTTGCTGTGTCTGCATGTGGGTGATGCTTGTGTGTGTGCCTGTGGGTTGTGTGGTGTCTATGTTTGCCTGAGCTACTTTTGTGTGTTGAGGTGTGTGCATGCTGGTCTGATGGTGTGCTTGGGATAGGCTGGGGTACAGGAGATTGGGTCTGGGTGGAGTAGGTTGGAGGGGGGAGGCTAGACACAGGGACAATGGCTGCCATCAGTGCTGAGGCCAGAGATTGCAGGGTTCGCTGAAGGACAGCCTGACCAGAATGAATGCCCTCCAGGAATGCATTACCGTGTTGCAACTCCCTTTCTACACCCTGGATGGCATTCACAATGGTAGACTGCCCAACATTGAGGGACCTGAGGAGGTCAATGGCCTCCTCACTGAGGGCAGCAGGGGTGACTGGGGCAGGGCCTGAGGTGCCTGGGGCGAAGGTGATGCCCACCCTCCTGGGTGAGCAGGCACGGGGCGAAGGCTAAGGGGCTGCTGGAAGGGCGGTTCTGGTAGGGGAGGTGGCACCTGTACCTGTAGAAGTGGGGCGCACAGATGGTGCCGCCACCACAAGGGAGCTCCCATCGGCGGACGAGTCCGTGTCGCTGGTTGGTGATCCGGTGGCCGACGTGAAGATCCCCTCGCCCTCCGTCCCACTGGTGCATTCAGAGTCCGTTGTGTGGCCCTCCATGGCCATGTGGGATGCAGCTCCCTTGTGCTCCGGTGCCACTGTACCTCCGCCTGATGAGGCTGATGCACAAAAGAACAGGGAGACCACAAAAGGGGGGGTGGGGGAGACAGAAGAAAGACAGGTTGAGTGCATGGCATACCGCTACCGTTGGCGGACAATACAGACACAGCAGCCCCCTGCACTACGCCATGCTCCTGGCCTCTACAGATGCAATTTCTGGGATCTGGCCTACATGGCTATGGTGGACTTCTGCACACATGGATGCCACAGGGACATGTATACCTGTACTTGGCACTCTACTGCGGTGGGGTAGAGTGCCACATGGCCTGCATTACGGAGGGGCCTAGCCTACGTATTTCTGCCTGGCCTAGGTACACCCACAGGCCTCCTCCCCCACCCAGACCCCTCCACTGCGCGCAAAGTCCGCAGAATGAGAGTGTACTCAACCCCTTGTGTCTGCTGTGATGCCCTAAAGCGCCCATCCAACTCAGGGTAGGCCACCGCCAGGATCAGGAACATCAGGGGGGTCATGGTGCGACGGGCACCCCTCCCACGTTGGGAGGCCATCTCCAGCTGAGCCTCCGCCGTCTTCTTGCTTCAGCGGCGAATGTCCTCCCATCTTTTCCGGCAGTGGGTGCCCCGTCTCTGGTGGACCCCCAGGGTCCGGACGTCCTTGGCGATGGCATGCCAAATGTCTTTCTTCTGGTGGGCGCTGACCTACATGACATGCACAAGGGAAGAAGAAAAGTCATTACCAAATGCACCGTCGATGTGAGTGTCCCCCCTCCCTACCCTAGCCATGTGGCACATTCATTCACATGCATTAATGTTCCCTGAACGCTGCCCCCTTCCCTCTTACAACCAGCCCTCTCCACCCAGGCCTAGCCCATACAACGTGCTACCTGTGTACTAACCTGTTGGTCTGGAGGACCGTAGAGTAGCGTGTACTGGGGGAGGACCCCGTCGACTAGTTTCTCCAAATCCTGAGCAGTGAAGGCAGGGGCCCTTTCCCCAGACGCAGCAGCCATCGTCGCTTCCAGACCGAGGTCACAGCAGCACGTGCAGTGTAGGTCCTCTCCTGTCGAAGATCAGGTATCTAGTGATTGAACAGATAGAAAATGGCGGTGACGTCCGCGGCGGTGCGTATCATCACTGGCGGCGCACTTGTTCATTGGCTCTTGGGACCCATAGGGTCCAATGTTAACCAATGCAGCATTGCGCCGTGGTCTACGATTAACCCGACGGTGTGCAACGGCAACGCAGTTACCCCACAATCCCATTGTCCCAGTTTAGAGGTCAGGCAGCCGCCATTTCAGGGGCCCACATGTCTTCATTTACTTCTGCGTCACACATAGCTAGGCCTACACTCAACACACATACAGGAAGGGTTTGGTGTCGTGTTCTGTGTAACTGTGGGTACATACCTGGTAAATAGTTGACTCTGTGGTCGCTGTTGTCCATCCTAGGCACCGTCATTTGGGACAATTGAGAAGATTGCGGAATCCACTGGTGTACCGACCGCTGGTGGACCTGTTGACAATGGAGGAGCGACATTTAATCGTCACCTACAGGTTTGACCGTGCCACTATCCAGGAACTATGTACCCAGTTGGAGCCAGACCTGATTTCACCAATCCCACTGGAATCCCCCCTGACGTGCAGGTGCTGTCAGTGCTCCATTTCCTTGCAAGTGGCTCTTTTCAGACAACAGTAGCCATGGCATCAGGGATGTCCCAGCCTATGTTTTCCAACGTGTTGTCCAGTGTCCAGAGTGTTGTCTGCCCTGCTGAAACACGTAAGGAGATACATCATTTTCCCGGAGGTGGAAGATTTGGCTACAGTGAAAGGTGACTTCTATGCCCTTGGACATATCCCCAATATCATAGGTGCTATTGATGGCACCCATGTAGCTCTGGTCCCCCCCCACAAGAGTGAACAGGTGTACAGGAACCGAAAGAGTTATCATTCGATGAATGTATAGATGGTATGTTTGGCAGACCAGTACATCTCCCAGGTAAATGCTATGTTCCCTGGCTTAGTGCATGACGCCTACATCCTGCGGAATAGCAGCATCCCTGAAATGATGGGTCAACTCCAGAGGCACCGGTTGTGGCTATTAGGGGACTCTGGTTACCCCAACCTGTCCTGGCTATTGACCCCAGTGAGGAATCCCAGGACCAGGGCAGAGGAACGCTACAATGAGGCCCATGGGCGGACTAGGAGGGTGATCGAACGCACCTTCGGCCTCCTGAAGGCCAGGTTCAGGTGCCTCCATATGACAGGTGGTTCCCTATTCTACTCGCCTGCTCGATGCTTCACAATCTTGCTTTGCGACGCCAGGTGCCTTTTCTTCAGGAAGATGGTCCAGATGACGGTGTTGTGGCAGCTGTGGAGCCTGTGGACAGTGATGAGGAGGAAGCTGAGGAAGAAGACAACGACAACAGGGAGTCAGTCATACAGCAATATTTCCAGTGACACACAGGTGAGAACATTTTCATTTTTACCATTACATTCACTGTCACAAATCTTCCTCTATCCTGTGTGTAATTTCATAGGATTATTTGGTAACTGAGTTGTTCCTTTACATTACGGTTTCACAGGTGTGCTTACCAACGTGTGTCATCTGCATGCTTCCTTCAAGGACTTTTGATGTGTGACATAGGTATGTTGCCTTTACAACTAGAAACGCATTTTGACACTGTCATTGATAATACAATTTACCAAATCATAGACTGACTCAACATTGTTTTGTGGTTCAAGGGTGTTTATTGAAGTGCTCAAAATTGGAGGGGGGTTGTAAAATGGTGATGGGTGATAGTGGAGGAATATCCATGGAAGAGTCCAGTCTATTAGTCTCACAGGTGCACTGGCCATATGGGCAGAGGAAGTGGAGCTGGGGCAGTTTAAGTATGGACAGGGTAACAAAGTGGGACAGTGGGAGGACAATCAGGGTTGTCTAATTTCCTGGCGGGGGTCTTGCCATCTTGCTCTGTCCTGTTCCTGGATCTCAGGGACCGCTTGCGTGGTGGTTGTCCGTCTGCAGGGGTTGGGGTGCTGGTGTGGTGGTCCTGTGGCGGGGCGTCCTGTCCACTAGCGCCGGCAGAGGTGGTGGGCAGTTCATCGTCCATGCTAGTGTCAGGGGCCCCTTGGAGTGCCACGGTGTCCCTCAAGGTCTACTGTATGTCCTTCAGCACCCCTACGATGGTGCCCAAGGCGGAGCTGATGGTCCTGAGCTCCTCCCTGAACCCCAAATACTGTTCCTCCTGCAGGCGCTGGGACTCCTGAAACTTGACCAGGACCGTCGCCATCGTCTCGTGGGAGTGGTGGTATGCTCCCATGATGGAGGAGAGGGCCTCGTGGAGAGTGGGTTCCCTTGGCCTGTCCGCTCCCTGTCGCAAAGCAGCCCTCCCAGTTCCCCTGTGTTCCTGTGCCTCCGTCCCCTGCACCGTGCGCCCACTACCACTGCCCCCAGGTCCCTGTTGTTGTTGGGGTGGTGGGTTATCCTGGGTTCCCTGTAGTGGTGGACACACAGCTGATTGACCTGTCCTGGGTACGGAGGTTTGAGCCCGCTGGGTGGGTGCTGTGCTAGTGTTACCCGAGGGTGGAAGGTCAGTGTTGGGCTGTGCCTGTGCGAGGGGAACTGACTGTCCCAAGGCCCACGATGGTCCGGGCTGGTCATCAGGATCCAGTAGGGCAGAGCTGCTATCGTCACTGTGGGCCTCTTCTGTGGGTGGAGTGGAGTTGTCTGGACCCTCCGGGGTGGTGACGGTCCTTCGTGATCCTGCAGGGGCATAAGAGCATGATTATTGTATGTGTGTGTGTCATGGTGTGCAATGGGTGGGTGAGCGTGTGCCCCAGTGCAAGCATTTCTGTGTGGGGGCTTGTGTGATTATGGTTAGGGGTTGTTATGGGTATGTGCAGTGAGCATGCTTTAGTGATGGGTGTCCATGCTTAGTTGTGTCATGCAGGGCTTGTTGTTGGGATGTGTGGTTTGTGTTCTTAGTCCATTAGTGAGGAGTTTGGGTGATAGGGGAGGGTGTGAGGGTGGGGGTGTGTGATAGCATGCAGGTAGGGTGGGGGATATGATAGTTACGAATTGACTTACCAGTGTCCATTCCTCCACCGACTCCTCCGAGGCCCTCTGGATGCATGATGGTCAAGACTTGCTCCTCCCATGTTGTTAGTTGTGGGGGAGGAGGTGGGGGTCTGCCGCCAGTCCGCTGAACCGCGTTGTTGTGCCTGGAGACCGCTGAACGCACCTTCCCCCGTAGGTCGTTCCACCTCTTCCTGATGTCCTCCCGATTTCTTGGATGCTGTCCCACAGCGTTGACCCTGTCCACGATTCTTCGCCATAGCTCCATCTTCCTGGCTATGGATGTGTGCTGCACCTGTGAGCCAAATAGCTGTGGCTCTACCCGTGGGATTTCCTCCACCATGACCCTGAGCTCCTCCTCGGAAAAGCGGGGGTGTCTTTGGCGTGACATGGGGTGGTGTGTGTGATGTGTGGGGCGGTGTGAGTGTTGATGTGTGTGGTGATGTGTAGTGATGTGTGGTGTTTTGTGCGTGGATGTTGTGTGGGTGATGGTGTTGTGTGCCTCTGTGTGGTGGGATTGTCTATTCTGTGCTGTCTCTCTGGCCTTCGTGAATAAATTTTGGTCGTAGGGGTTTGTGGGTGATGTGGGTTTGTGTTTTATATAGTGTTGGGTGTGTGGGAGTGGTGTTTGTATGTGTATCAGGTGTGTGTATTTGGAATTGTCCAATGTGGCTGTGTTTTGGAGATGTGTGTATTTTGAGCGCGGCGGTGTGTACCGCCAATGGAATACCGCGGTTGAAAGACCGCTGCGTGGATTCGTGGGTCGTAATAGCATGGGCGTGTTTCTGTTGGCGTGGAGGTGGAGATTTTGTTTTTGCCAGTTTATCACTGACCTTTGGTGTGGCGGACTTGTGTGGGTGTCTGAATTTCGGCGGGTTCCGAGATGTGGGTCATAATAGCTGTGGCGGAATTCCGCGGCTGCGGCGGTGTATTGGCGGTCTTCTGCACGGCGGTAAGCGGCTTTTACCGCCAATGTTGTAATGACCCCCTATATGTCTTACCTTAACCATACACTGCACCCTGCCCTTGGGGCTACCTAGGGCCTACCTTAGGGGTGCCTTACATGTAAGAAAAGGGAAGGTTTAGGCCTGGCAAGTGGATACACTTGCCAAGCCGAATTGGCAGGTTAAAACTGCACACACAGACACTGCAGTGGCAGGTCTGAGACATGATTACAGGGCTACTCATGTGGGTGGCACAACCGGTGCTGCAGGCCCACTGGTAGCATTTGATTTACAGGCCCTGGGCATCTCTATTTGTACAGAATGAGGTGTATTTAGAGGGGAAAAAGCGATGCACCAAGGAGAGTTTTTAACAATAAGTGACTAACTGCCTACACTTAATACAACGGTGACCTACTATGGGGAATACACCCAAACCCCAAAACCCTGACTGTGCTACCAGTCAAGCAACCTAAATGATAATTGTGGCAACCGTTGACCTAAAGTAAATTCAATCAGAGTAAGAAACTTAAATCAGTAGTTATTTAATATGTACGTCCTAGTGAATTCTTAAGTTTAAATTTCCTATTATTCATACTATCCAAGTATACAATCAATCTTTAGTATATTTCACAAGTCCAAATTACACCAGTCCATATAATTCCTAGTGAGCTGTATACACTGAGGTTGTTATATTGGTTTCCAAAGTCCATTTAATTCAAACACAAATGTTCCTGTGAAACTTATTTTCACCTCTGGCTTGAGTAAAAATCCACATTGAAACCAAAATTGTCCAAGTTCCTTACAACGATTTCTCAGCCAACACGTGTTTCGTCACTTGACTTCCTCAGGGCTGGGATATAGTTGCTCCTCATAATATGGTAATCTGGAACCCAAGAGTCATTACAGACACATTACATTAACTCAGTTTAACTAAAATGAGTTTGTGAGTGGATAAGTAAAATGCTAGTACCAGCGTGAAAACCAATATCCAAGAGAAACTCAAAATAGTAAATAAGTATCAAAATCCATATCAAACCCAACTCATTTAGGTGTTAATTTAAACAAACCCCCACAGAGTGACTTGCCTCATCATGCACACCCAATCATGGTGTCACAAAAGTACAGAAGAAACAGTGTGCAACCCTATATATATATATATAGTTGATTTAAGAACCAGAGAAAGAAAAGTTGTAATTATATAACCATACCCTTCTTTGTCACAAAATAAACAGACAAATACGTATCCCTATATAATCAAATGGTCACCCCAGGAAACAAAAATCCACGGAAAAATATATATAATACCTTCCAACTTTCCACCAGTATCTACACAATGTGTGTTTCAAATAGTTGACTCCCTTGTCGTCTGGATAAATCTATGAATCATCTTTTGTTTGTCTCGTACATAATTCCCATGAGAATGTCCTGTGTGGAAAGGACGTGTACAGGTCTTCATTCGCTTTCCATATATTTCCGATCCCATGATAGAACTACAAATCTACCCCAATAGACTTTTCAGGTTATATAACCACCTGCCCGATCTGTTTATAGAAACGCTTCATGCCCGATCTGTTTATAGAAACGCTTCATATGTCCTACCTTAACCTTACACTGCACCCTGCCCTTGGGGCTACCTAGGGCCTACCTTAGGGGTGCCTTACATGTAAGAAAAGGGAAGGTTTAGGCCTGGCAAGTGGGTACACTTGCCAAGTCGAATTGGCAGGTTAAAACTACACACACAGACACTGCAGTGGCAGGTCTGAGACATGATTACAGGGCTACTCATGTGGGTGGCACAACCGGTGCTGCAGGCCCACTGGTAGCATTTGATTTACAGGCCCTGGGCACCTCTAGTGCACTTTACTAGAGACTTACCAGTAAATCAAATATGCCAATCATGGATGAACCAATTACATACAATTAACATAGAGAGCATCTGCACTTTAGCACTGGATAGCAGTGGCAAAGTGCTCAGAGTTCTAAAGCCAACAAAAATAGGTCAGAAAAAATAGGAGGAAGGATTGGGGATGACCATGCAAAAGAGAAAATTCCAACAACATCTATCTCACAGATGACAACCTAAACATTCATCTTACCAGGGTTGATTGTATCGTTTTAGGATTCACAGCCCTTGGTTACAAATTCAACTTTAGGAAAACTAAAATAGCATTTCTCAGCATATTGTTCCTGTGATACAAGCTATCAAACGAAGGCAAGAGCCTGGCCCCGCACTTTCTAGAAAAATGTGCTCAACTCCAACAACCAAATACAATAAAAAAACTACAGTCTTTACTTGATTTCTTCAATTTTGGCAGAACTTACATTCCTGATTATGCACAACATATCAAGCCACTTTATGACTTAATACGCCCTGATGTTTCTAGCAGACAATGGACAGTTGAACAAACATGCATCCTTAAGGAATTACAACAGGACATGCTAGAAGCAAAATACTTGCACACCCGTGACAACAAAACAAATATGGTCATCAGAATAATTGCTGGAGCCATTGGGTTCACTTATGTCACCTTTAATGAGGGTGACACGGTGCCCATAGCATATCAGTCACATCTATAATGGAATGCAGAACAACGTTTTGCACCCACAGAAAAAATTCTGACTGCAGTTCTGATGGCTGTCATCAAGGAGAGGCCACTTGCCCATGGGAAACGCATTATTGACATTAACCCGGCGCCAGCCTTGGAGGCCGTCACCAAAGCAAACGTTCCTAATGCTAAAACATTACATCCACGCTAGATTCAGTGGGCAATCTCCCTGACTGCTAAAAATGTTGAATACATATTTGATCCAAAACTTCAGACACAAGAACTTCTCCAACACGAACAGGAGTACCCCGCACCTCTAGATATTTTGCCACTTGACAGATACCATGCTGTCATTTAAAATGATGGTTCAGCACAATCAGCTGTAGGTACCAAACATCAACACTGAGCCGCTTGCGCAGCGGTGAGCGAAATGATGAAGGATTGTGTATTCCACTCTCACAATACCTACACGCAGACCCTAGGGGACTGCACAATTCACCTGGCTGAACTCAAAGCCCTTATTTTAGTGCTAGAACACACAGAGCCAGGATTACTGAATTTGATTGTCTGTAACTCAAACTAGAGCGTCCAGTCCTACAATGATTATCTTAATCATTGGCGATTGAACGGGTTAAGAGACTCCAAAGGGAACACTATAAAACACAGAACTCTGTGGGGGAGGGTGGCTGATCTCAAGGATAAGCTACCTTGTGTCCATGTAGTACGTACATTGGGCCACCAACATGTAGGAGTACACATTAGCAGCAATAACGTGGCTGATGAAGCAGCCAAATCTGCAGTAGCTATGGCTTTTGTGGCTGCAGTGACTCGTTCTCAGACAAGATTGGAAACTGAAATTCTGACCGCCATGAGAGCTTTGGCTGAAGGAAAGCCTCTTCCAAAAGCATACCCTACAAAATACTCTTACCACATAAGTGCACAGAATGTTGTCTGTGCAACACTTCCTGGGGTTGGAGATCGAGTGATCCCCAACCAAGACCAGAGATTAGATCTAATAAAAGAAGCGCATGAAGGTGTCACATCTGCTTATGCTGGTATTTCGGCCATGGTAACACTCTTAAAAAGATGCTTTTGGTAGCCAGGTCTATACAAGCAGACCAAGCAATAGGTCCTTTGCTGTGACATCTGCCAGCAGATAAAGGGCTCAAGTATCAAATGCCCACTGCAGACATCCCTCTTAGTGTCCAACAGGCCACTACAATATGTGTACCTGGACCATTGTGGTCCCCCATAACCTGATGGTACATACAAATAAATCTTAGTTGCTGTAGATTCTTGTTCAAGATTCCTGTGGGTGTGGCCACAACGGTCGGCTGATGCTCAAACTGTTATCAAAGACTTGCTTATATTTATCAGTACATATGCAGTTGCAGAATTCTTTTGGACCAGGATACTGCATTTGCCTCTAAGGCATTCAGGGACACCATGGGGAAGATGGGTGTTGAACTCATTACTCCTCACCATACCATCCTGAGGGAAATTTTGTGGAGAGGAGGAATCAAGATCTAAAGCAGTCCTTAACAGCCAGAGTATTAGTTTCATGTCGCAGTTGGCTTCATCACCTGTATGGGGTCCAGAGAGCACTGAATAATCTGCCAAGAAGGCCGTTTTGGGGGACGCACTCCCTATGAGATCTCTTTGGGATACCTATGTATGTCCCAGATCTTGATGGCCCTGGTTTGGGTGCAGCAGATACACCTTTTGACATAAATGAATATCTCACTGTCTTACAGGAGCTTCAGCAATTTTGTGATGATAAATCATCCGCCAGTGCTGCCACCTTAGTAACAAGGGATTTACCAACAACTTCTACTGGCTGGATTCGTAAAGTTGGGGATCTGGTTCGTGAAAAGATCGTTGTGAAGAAGGAATTCAGTCCATCCTACAGAGAATCGGTCCCAGCCCTGGGAATACAAGGTACCAGAACTGTCATCCTACCACCGCTGCCTGGTTCCAAAGCAAACAGAATAATTTCTATTGACTACGTCAAACTTCCCCATGTGGCCGATCCTGCACAGTAGACCCAGAGGTCACTTGGGTAGTTCCCGGTCCCCTCTTACTACCCAACAGGACATACCACTTCAAAGAAGAAATAACAACACCTCAGGCTACACAAGCATGTCCAACTGTGCTACGAATGCCTC
Source organism: Pleurodeles waltl (assembly GCF_031143425.1). Classification (NCBI taxonomy): domain Eukaryota; kingdom Metazoa; phylum Chordata; class Amphibia; order Caudata; family Salamandridae; genus Pleurodeles; species Pleurodeles waltl. The sequence goes on along the minus strand of NC_090447.1, from coordinate 996,232,685 downwards.
CTTGGGCATGAGGAGGGCAGAAAACAAGCTCTTGCTGATTCCAGTTATCATTTCAATTAAAACACCTGTCCAAGATTTGGCTCTTTTCTATTCCAACACAACACAACACAAACTAACAACATTGTCTACTATGTGCCTCCACGTGAAGTGGACATATCCACTGGTAATGCACCTGCTCCTACATTTGCAGAGACTGCTTCTGGTTACTTCATCAACATTGATGACTTTTCTTCTACTTCATCCGCACCTGCTATTGAAACTGTTTCAAAGACACGTAAGCTGTATCTATGGCTGAAAAGTAACTATTTAATTCACCCATGGAACTATCTATAGTTATCCTTGACATTATTTGCATTTTTCCGATGGATTGGTTTTGTGACTGTTTTTTCTTTCTTATCAAAGGTCATTACGTTCCTGAATGCTCCTCTTTGGAGCCTGTGGATGAAGTCCTTACTCCATATCATTCCTCACATAACGTCCAAAGAGACTTGTCCCTTGTGAACATTTCAGCTGGCCTGATTTCTGTGGGACATAGTTCCACTTTACATATATAAGGGACTACTGAGGTCATGCAAATTCCATATTTCTGACCGTAATTACACCTGGTGTTGTATCTGATGATTGGGATGTCCAGACAGTTGATTCAATGTTAACTGAAATGAAGGACTATTCCGAATTTGAAAGTGATGATGTGTACACCAACACAAAGAATTATGGGGAAATGTTCTGCTATAGCAACTGGGGACATTACTACCTGCACTGTGTAACTAGACATAGATCAGTATTTAACAACACACAGTGGGAACACTGTTCAACTCGACCTGTTGGGAGCCCAAAACATTATTCAGATAAATTCACTTATTTTCATGGCATGACACAAAAAATGTAGAGTCATATTATTTCAAATTACCACCTTCAAAAATGTATTCAGATTTCTTTGTTTCCAGTCTTGCAGTTGAAGGTTATGAATACTGGAGGAACACTATTGATGTAAAGAGTGTATGGCAATCCTTCCTGAATGTCACAGAGGAAGAACTAAATGCAAAGGTTCAGGCTGGTACTATAACTCTTCACTTTACAGTCCCGGCGGATACTGACCATGGCCAATGGACACAAATGGGTGTCAGGCACGTTTTGTGATTTCATTACGGAGTTTCAAGATTAGCTGGCCAGATCCTCGCTGTTTCTCGGGACAACACACGGGTACATTTACAACATACAGTGTGGGTAAACTGTGCCTACAGTGGGTTCAGACTAATACGTTAGCCGCAGTTAAGGACATCTTAACACTCTTTCTGAAGATTTAGACTTGCAGGACTTCTTGTTAGGTCCTAGAAAGCCATGCTCTAAAAGATTCATCTATGCCATATATAAAGAGATCTAGAAGCTTTCTCAGATAGAAGCTGCTGCGCGTTTAAGGCAGATAGACAAAGAAAATTTAGAGAAGGCTTTACCTGTTGTCAACAATGGCATGAACACTCTGTCCAACAGGATTTATAACATAGGCCCATATTTATACATTTTTAGCGCCGCCTTTGCGTTATTTTGAGACGTAAAACAGCACAAACTTACAATATATAATTGTATTGTAACTGAAAAGAGGTTTGGGATTGGATGCATCAGCACTCAGACGCCTCTTTGCCTAAAACTGTGGCTAAGTGTCAGGGGCCAGGAATCGCAAGGTCTAGGGTCCGCCCCCCGTCAGTGTTTCCACTGCAGCCATCCGCAGTTCTCATAAGCAGCCTCCAGCAGTAATCCTTTCTTGTGCTAAATCACGCTCCCCACACCTCCCATGTGGCTGAGTGCATTGGGCTGCGGGTGTTGGTTGATGCTGGTTGAGTTGCAACTTTCACTGCCATGTTCCTAGCAGAAGGTGGGGGCTTATGAGACAACTATAATTCCTAGTATCTCATTGGCGGTGACCATCTTTGGGTGTGGCTGCTCTATAAATACCAGCCACTGGGCTTGCTCACTATTCTACAGACTTAGTTGGATCAAGAACGGGTTTGTATCCTTGTTACCTGCCTTCCTGTCTGTGTTTAACGAGTAGGTCATACTCGTGCAGGTAAGTCCATTCTTGGAGCTTGTCGCTCGCTTTTGAATGCTTTGTATCCTTTGGTATCCTACAACTGGATTTCTGCGGCGGTGTCGTATGATACTGTTGCACTTGCTCTCGGATACAAAGGTGAGAGGTTGTCGTTTCAAAGCCTCTTTCATTGCAGTTACGACTCATTTTGCTACTGGTTTCCAAGAGACAAATCTTAAACATTGTATCCAAGTTTATTTCCCTTCTCGTGTGAAAGACTTTAATTTTGTTTCAGTGTTGTTATCGGGAGCGTGGTTTCTGGCGTTTTCCCTGGCTACAAGATTCTACTGATTAGAACAGAGCCCGTTTTGGTCTAGCTCAGATTGTTTTACGAAATTGGATATTGCGCCATTTTTTACTATAGACTTTGATTGTTATTATACTCTCTGTAAGGAAAACGCAAACACCCTTTCAGCAATATTGCATGGGTATGGTTAGTTGTGTTTTAAGTTTTCTAACTTTTCCTGAGCTATATGATTTATCAATGATAAATGATAAAGTCATTATTTTAAAAGAGTGATAAACGTTATACCATTATAGTTGTGTTTTTGCATTAACCTTTTGTCTTCCAGATCTCCCTCCTGCTGATCCCCTTCCTAATTCCCCTTCCTCTCACCTGGCGCCTCCAACACTCAGCGCTATTAAAGCATTCTGAATTGGTGTTGCCAGGAGGTGGGCCCCCTTGTTCAGTGACGCGCGTATTCCGAGGAAAGGGTGACTTTGACACTAAGGCCCTCATTACAACATTGGCGGTAAATGCCGCTTACCGCCGTGCAGAAGACTGCCAACACACCGCTGCTGCGGTGGAATTCTGCTACAGCTATTACGACCCACAGCTCGGAATACGCCAAAATCCAGACACCCACACAAGTCCGCCACACCATAGGTCAGTGATAAACTGGCAATAACAAAACCAACACCGTCACGCCAACAGGAATACGCCCATACTATCACGACCCACGAATCCACGCAGCGGTCTTTCAACAGGTGTATTCCATTGGCGGTACACACCGCCGCGCTCAAAATACACACACATTTACAAAACACAACCAGATTGGACAAATCGAAATACACACACCTGATACACATACACACACCAATCCCACACACGCAATCCAATATAAAACACACACCCACATCACCCACAAACCCTTACTACCAAAATTGTGAAAGAAGGCCAGAGAGAGACGCCACCAGAAACAACACTAGCATCCACAGACACACAACATCATCAATCACACAACATCCACGCACCTCAGACAACACACACAAACACATCCCTCACACATCACAACACACACCACCCCACACATCACCCACACCACATAATGGCACCTCAACGACACCCCAGGTTCTCTGAGGAAGAGCTCAGGGTCATGGTGGAGGAAATCGTCTGGGTAGAGCCACAGCTAATCGGATCACAGGTGCAGCACAGCTCCATTGCTAGGAAGATGGAGCTATGGCTCAGAATCGACGACAGGGGCAACTCAGTGGGACAGCATCTAAGAACACGGGATGTCATCAGGAAGAGGTGGAACGACCTATGGGGGAAGGTGCGTTCCGTGGTCTCAAGACACCAGATTGCAGTACAGAGGACTGGCTGTGGACCCCCACCTCCTCCCCCACAACTGACAACATGGGAGGAGCAAGTCTTGGCAATACTGCATCCTGAGGGCTTCGCAGGAGTAGCAGGAGGAATGGACTCTGGTAAGTCAACTCTTAACTATTATATCCACCACCCTACCTGCATGCCATCACATACCCCCACCCTCACCCTCACCCCCATCACTCCAACACCTCACATATGTCCCACTATCACAAACCACCCATCCCAACACCAAGACCTGCATGCAACACCAAAGCATGGACACCCATCACCAAAGCATGTCCATTACAGATACCCACACAAACCCCAAACCAAATATCACACAAGGACCTAGACAAGAATGCAAGCACTGGAGTACAGGGTCACTCACCCATTGCACACGATGGCACACACAGATGCAATAATCATACCTTTACACCCCTGCAGGACCCCTACCCAACGTCACCGGACAGGAGGGTCCAGACATGTCCACTCCCCCACAGAAGAGGCCCACAGTGATGACAGCAGCTCTGTACAACTGGATCAAGATGACCAGCCCGGCCCATCTGGGACCTCGGGACAGTCGGTTCCCCTGACACTGGCACATGCCACCACAGAGCCTCCCCCCTCAGGAAACACCAGCACAGCACCCAACCAGCGGGCCCATCCCTCTGTCCCCAAGACACGTCAAGCAGCAGTGTGTCCACCACTACAGGGAACCCAGGCAAACCCACCACCCCAAGAAAATCAGGGACTTGGGGGCAGTGGCAGTGGGCACACGGTTCAGGGGACAGAGGCACAGAAAAACAGGGGAACTGAGAGGACTGCTGTGCGACAGGGGGAAGAAAGGCCCAGGGAACCCACTCTCCATGAGGCCCTCTCCAACATCATGGGAGTGTACCATCATTCCCAGGAGACGATGGCAACGGTACTGGCCAACTTTCAGGAGACCCAGCGGCTGCAGGAGGAACACTATCTGGGGATCAGGGAGGAACTCAAGTCCATCAACACCACCCTGGTCACCATTGTATGGGTGCTGCAGGACCTTGTGAACACCAGTGGGGACACTGTGGCACAACAAGGGACCCCTGACACTAGCCTGGATGATGAACAGCCCACCACCTCTGCTGGCACTAGCGGACAGGAGGCACCACCACAGGACCATGACACCAGCACCCCACCCCCTGCAGATGGACAAGAGAGAGAACATTGCCAAGACCCCCACCAGGAAATGAGACCACCCTGAAAGTCATCCTTCTGTCCCACTTTGTCACCCTCTCCATCCTTAAACTGCCCTAGCTCCACTTCCTATGCCCCTTTGGACAATGCACCTGTGAAACAAATAGACTGGACTCTGCCATGGACATTCCTCCACAATCACTCCTGACCATTTTACAACCCCCTCCACTTATTTGCACAAAAATAAACACACATCAATCAGAAAACAATCTGGAGTCAGTCTGTGCTTTCACAAATGTGCATTTACAATAACTATGGAATATAGCAATGTCAATTTTATTGTCAACATACCGATGTAACACAGCTCTAGTCCATGAGTAAATACAGTATAGCAGAGGTCACACAGTGGGACCCACATCTGTGAAATGGAAAGCCAAAGTGACAGGTCAGGGTCCATACACTGGGTGAAAGTGACAGACTTACGATATTTCAAACAATAGTATGAAATGTGTGAGGCAGTGATATCTTCTTACCTGTGTCTCACTGGAAGTATTGCTGGATAACGTTGTTTCTGTTGTCGATATCCTCTTCTTCTGCCTCCTCTTCTTCACTGTCCACAGGCTCCACAGCTGCCACAAGACCTCCAGCTGGACCATCCTCCTGCAGAAAAGGCACCTGTTGTCGCAAAGCCAGGTTGTGCAGCATGCAGCATGCCACCATGATCTGCACACCTTCTTTTGTGAGTAGTAGAGAGAACCACCTGTCATATGGAGGCACCGGAACCTGGCCTTCCGGGGGCCGAATATTCTTTCTATAATCCTCCTATTTCACCCATGTGCCTCATTGTAGCGTTCCTCTGCCCTTGTCCTGGGATTTCTCACTGGGGTCAGTAGCCATGACAGGTTGGGGTACTCAGAGTCACCTGCAAATGTCGAGGGACAACCGTTAGACCAACACTAACCCACAGGGACAAACCCAGACAACTATTCACAGGGTATAGGGTCCTTGTCCTCACCTATTAGCCACACACGGTGCCTCTGGAGTTGCCCCTTCACATCAGGGATGCTGCTATTCCTCAGAATGTAAGCGTCATGCACTGAGTCAGGAAACTTAGCATTCACAAGGGAGATGTACTGGTTGGCCAAACACACCATCTGCAGATTCATTGAATTGTAGCTCTTCCTGTTTCTGTACACCTGTTCACTCCTGTGGGGGGTACCAAGGCCACATGTGCCCCATCAATGGCACCTATGATGTTGGGGATATGTCCCAGGGCATAGAAGTCACCTTTCACTGTAGGCAAATCCTCCACCTGAGGGAAAACGATGTAGCTGCGCATGTGTTTCAGCAGGGCAGACAACACTCTGGACAACACGTTAGAGAACATTGGCTGGGTCATCCCTGATGCAATGGCCACTGTTGTTTGAAAAGACCCACTTGCCAGGAAATGGAGTACTGACAGGACCTGCACTAGAGGGGGGATCCCTGTGGGATGGTGAATAGCTGACATCAGGTCTGGCTCCAACTGGGCACACAGTTCATGGAATGTTGCACGATCAAGCCTGTAGGTGACTATTACGCGTCTCACTTCCATTGTCACCAGGTCCACCAGCGGTCTGTACACCGGAGGATGACGCCATCGCATCACCTGCCCCAGCGGACGTGCCCTGTGGACGAGAACAGCGAGCAGAGAGTCAGCCAACACTGAGGTATCACGAATTGTCATTAGCACACATTTATTAATCCGCAATGTGCCTGTTACTGTGTGTATGCAAGTCCTACATAGGTGTGACGCAGTTATTATTATTGCCATGTGGCCCCCTGAAATGGCAGCTGCCTGACCTGTAAGGTGGGACAAGGGGATATGTGGTAACTGCGCTGGCATTCTACACCATCGCGGTAGGTGGTCGAAGACTGCAGCGCAATCCTGCATTGGTTAACATTCGACCCTATGGGTCCGAGGAGCCAATGACGATGTACACCGGCGGTGACGGTACACACCACCGCAGACGTGACTGCCATTTTCTCTCTGTTCACTCACTTGATACCTGACCTCCAACAGGAGAGGACCTACACTGCAAGTGCTGCTGTGACCTCAGTCTGGAAGCGATGATGGCTCATGTGTCTGGGGAAAGGGC